>NW_027468663.1:52380703-53113203 GCF_046254945.1 Alosa pseudoharengus | reverse complement strand
TTGGTGCGTGGCTTAGGAGCCCTTACAAGGGCTGGCGGGAGCTCGAACAGCCCCCGCCCCAGGATAACTCCCGGGGCAGGGGCAGCTCCGCCGCACGCTCCCACATCAGAGGCCTCCATTGCTTTCACTTCTGACGCCACTGTAACGTTTGAAGGTTTCAGGACACAGAGCTTCGTTCAATGCAAGCTTTATTGAGAACGAGGGCAGGGACACAGACCCAGAACACAATGCACACGGAGCAGGTCAAGTACACACACACACTACACATACAGGGGAGGACGCAGCCTCCTACACAAAAAGGATCACACACGAGGGAGAACTAAAAGGAAAACGTTACAATAAAGACGCTAACTTTAGACTTATAACTTAGGAGAAATACTGACATAAACCCCCAAACGTTCGCTCCCGTATCCCAGCATGCCCTGCGTGGGAGAACGCTAACAATGTCTTGTGCGCCGACGTTACAATACATTTAACACATTGCATGTGTGTGCGACCAATGTCCACATTACAACTTACTACATTCAATGTTTTTTCACCAACAAAGCAGCCTCTGTGCGCAACAAATAGGCTCCACCAGCAAGTACCTACTGTAGTATATAGAAATATAGTGTAAATTATTACCATGGCGTAAGAACTGTGAATGACTGCCGCCCGATGTGGCTAATCGGGCGCTCCTTGTGTGGAAGGGGGGCCTGACACTCCTTGCACACCCCACATGATATTGCAATAAATCCCATACATGCAGGGCATTGTCGCAGTGCACAAGGCATTATCTGAAATAAAGAAAGCCACAAACAAAGATGTCAGTTGCTAAATGCAGAGATGCAAAAACGTGAGGGGGAAAAAAGTGCAAATCCTGGGGTTGGGGGAAGTGGTGCTACATGATGGCATATTTTTACTAACATATTTATCTGGAGACTCAGGACGATGGAAGATCAGGATACAGGCTTTTATTCTTTTCAATGAGAGGCCACTGTCCCTCAAGGGAGAGGTAAATGTTTGTGTCACCCCAAGCAAGGGCTTCACCAGTATTCTCTAACTCAACAGAGGAAGGGAGGCTCTCAGTGAATTCTGATAAAACACAGGACACTCTGCATACACACACACAATACTGCTGTAAAGCTGATTTACAATAGCCTACTTTCACACACAATTAAAATGCATTGAAAAGTAACATATTGCAGGACCTGCTGCCAATCACCAGAGTTAGGGTTGCTACTCAAATAAAGTAATAGAAAAAGATGTGATTTTTAAAAAACATATCTGACCAACATTTCAATAGACTATCAAGATAGAAAATGGTCTCACCACAAAGAGCTGTACTGACGTACTGAAGACTGAATGAAAGGATCTGTAACATATAACTGACAAATTTGCTTGTTGCTTCGTTAAAAAGCTCCAGTTAACCTATCCTATTTATAAACTAGATGTACCGCAGAGCGTTACAAAATATGACCGCCGCCCAGTCCAGCACATTTTTTCCACAAAAATAAATCATGCTGAAAGGCATATATGATTCTAACTGTCTCACTAAATTGCATTATCCACACTCAATTCTCACTGGTATCTGCTAGACCAGGGGTCCCCAACCTTTTATGTACCATGGACCGGTTTGATTCCTATTTTTTTTTTCGCGGGGCGGGTGGGGGTTCCATGTTCCATATGTGTTGTGCATGCACTACTTAAAAAGAACTAGCTTCAGTTATGTATGAACAGTGAGGGTAACGATCTCTTGTGAAAAACGTGAACTTGAAGAAGTGAAAATTGAACAACTTGAAGCATCTATAAGTGTGAACATGCTTAACAAAATATGGGAACAAAACATGGGAACTAAACGTGCATTACTAATATAATCAGTGGGAGCCCTGCAACAAGAAGCTTCCATCTGGGGGTGATGGAAGCCTCAGTCTCTCCCAAAACCCCCACTACTGTTTGGAACATATCAAATACACCCCGGTCCACTCGTCGTCCCCACAAATCAAGCTTGGCTTTAAATGCAGCGACTTTATCTGCCAGTTTAAAGACAGCCGTCATTCTCCCCTGGAGTGGCAGGTTGAGGTCATTAAGCAACCCGAATATGTCACACAGGTAAGAGAGTTTTGACACCTAGTCCTCATCACTAAAATGTGCAGCTAACGGTGACTTTTTTTTTTCTGTAAGAAATCTCTGCAGCGGCTCTCGCAACTCAAACACTCTGGCCAGTGACCTGCTAAAGATGCTTGTTTTTTGTTGCTCATTCTAGCAGTTTAGCTAACTTCGTGTGACACTACCGTTCGCCAAGAACTGATCAAGTGAAGTGAGCTGACCTGAGGCTGCGCAGCGCTGAAGGCAATATGTAAAAGTGTTGAAGGCGGGACAGACAGACGTAAGAAAATAGACCTTGCAACATGCGTGCAATCAAACAACTGCATAGGCCTATGCCATGTAAAAACGTGACATTATTGCGAATTAAATTTAGTTTAGTTTGCATGCATTTTTTTTAAACTCATGTCGTAGGCTACGGCCCGGTTAGGAATGTCCTGCGGCAGTCGGTAGAGACAATGCAGGGTACACAATTGATTTCCTCATAGGAGTCGGATGAGAATTGAAGAGATGTCCCATGAAGAGAAGACCGAAGGATCTCCCCAGTTAAGTGCTAAAAACTGTTAAGATTGTTTATTGTGACTGGACAGTGAGAGAGCCGACTAAGTTCAGCTCGTAAAGGGAGATAGCAAATGTGTATGCTGGATACAGGCAATAGATGGTAATACCTGAAACAATCAGATTAACTGTTGTATGGTGAACTCAAGGGTTTAGACTCAGATAATGCAGGAGACTTTGAAGGAAGATATTGAAGAGATGATGGATGTATGTATTATTTATTGTGAATGAATTATGTATATGTATGTGTGAATATGTGCGGAGTATACGTGTGTGTGTGTGTGTGCGTGTATGTATGTATTTGTGCGAGAGAATGTATGAATGTTTGTGAGGTTATGTATAGGTGTCCGAGAGATACAGAAGTGAGTGAAGCAGATTCTACTACAAGAGATGTACACTGGATGAAGAGGAGGAGTCATCTTGTCTGTGGGTAAAGGATCCGGTTACACACATCGACATATGCTAAATAGAAGAAATAGTCCTGTGTCTAAGTCTAGATGCTATATTCCAGAACAATTAAAAGTCCTAGAGTGATGTTAATATCCCAATCTCTTGAAAACTGTTTTTATAATTTTCAAGGACTCAAATACAATGCTTTAATGCTAAATATTCCATCCTGTTCTTTAAATACTCAAGCACTGACAAAGAGGTAGTAAGTCTATTATCCTTATTTCTCAACAAGTCTGTAAATAAGGTCCAAAGTAAAGAATCTAAAAAATTGAAAGGATCCAAGAAAATCTCAAATATTTTATCAACCTAGTTGCGACCTTTTCTGATGTTTATTAAGCTTAAGAAACTTTTATAAGCATATGCAAAAAGTTTTTCCAGTTAAGAGGATGCACTACCTTTTTTGGACAGCAGAGACCGACCTTTACAATGCAAGTCAATGAGCGATGGTAATTGGACTCTGATCAGGATTTCACAATGCTTTAAGCTGGAATAGGACAAGTGTATTGTTCAGAATTAAAAGAATAAATGGAATTGAAAAGTTCTGTTCACTTAAGCTGACTCAAGAGTAAACTATCAGACAAGTCAATCATGTTTAACAGGGGTATCCAGGGTCCCTCACCGCGCTGTGTATCCTCTCTAATCTCCCACAGACTCTCCTGGCCATGAGACAGACAACTGAAGATGACATGGGTATGCAGATGGTAGTTATGTTACAGGTAAAAATGCTAAAACATGATTGGATGTAACAAGTCAAGGGAAAGAAAAGGAAGTCGTGTATGATCACCACAATGGTACAAGCCATCTAGCAGTATGGTCAGACCTCAGAATGGTACAGCATCTAGCGGTATGGTCAGACCTCAGAATGGGACAAGCCATCTAGCGGTATGGTCAGACCTCAGAATGGTACAGCATCTAGCGGTATGGTCAGACCTCAGAATGGGACAAGCCATCTAGCGGTATGGTCAGACCTCAGAATGGTACAGCATCTAGCGGTATGGTCAGACCTCAGAATGGGACAAGCCATCTAGCGGTATGGTCAGACCTCAGAATGGTACAGCATCTAGCGGTATGGTCAGACCTCAGAATGGTACAGCATCTAGCGGTATGGTCAGACCTCAGTATGGTCAGACCTCAGAATGGTACAAGCCATCTAGCGGTATGGTCAGACCTCAGAATGGGATGGGAAGCTAGAAATAAGAGTCCTAGAAAGGGTAAGCTAAGGAAAAAAATAAAATAAAAATAAATCTGACTAAACCTTTATGATTGCCGCTTCGCTGCGCGGCAGTCATAATAAAACAGCTAGCTTTTGGGTAAATGTCCTAGTTAGCATGACAGAAACAAACAATGAAACATTTGAAAGGAGCCACAAGATACAGACAGATACCAGTTAGGTGGTCATATATATGCATGAAAGCATAGTTGTGTAAGTGTAAGCTTAATTCTTTTCTACTGATTACAACTAAAGTAATCAATTGGTAAGGATAGCTAACCTTAATGTTTGTTAATGAGTTTGTTAGCTAATGATAACAATACCAGCAATGCACTAGAGAGTTGTTCTTAGGGGGGGGTGTTATTTCATGAAATTTTCAGATTCAACTTTAGTTTAGTTAGCTTTAGATCAGGTCAATTGACTTTGCCTTCACAATGCTGCTGCTTGGAGCAGCCATCTGACAAGCCCCATGGACTGACAACTCTCTTTCTAATGTGGAGACACAGCACTCAAAAAATACTCCATAGAAATGCATGGGGCTAGTTTGTCACGCCAATATGGCCGTTGTCTACACATATCCCACCCCTTCCTCGGCAAAACGTCGACATGTGAATACATTGAGCCAATCATGTGGTGTGTTGTGAAGACATCGTGCCAATCATGTGTTGTGATCTCGCCGCTGGAGCAAGATTGGTGTCGTGAAGCCTTGCGAACGCAGTTCGACCCAAAGACTGTGCCCGATGAATGATGTTTTCTAAACAAAGTTCGGGAGGAGCCTGCGGGATGATTGACAGCAATTAACTCACCCACTGCCGCCGCAGGGTATGCCTATTTAAGCCGACCTCCTTTTCCATACGTCACACGCTCCGACGTTCGCGAAATCATTGGAGTCGCAAAGCCTCGGTAGGCAGACGTAATGGAGCTGGGTTTTTTCACTACTAACCATCCGAAAGCTACATCCAGTCCACGGGCTACAGCCACCTGGTTCACCAGCGTTTTCAGGTCACTGCTCAGAGCAAGGGTAGGCTACAACTATCGATTATGCTATAGCCTGCTCACCCCAGCATACTTCAAGGCTCTAACACCAAGCTGCTCCAAGCTCGCGTTTTCACGTCGCAAGATTATCCAGGTAACTCGAAATGCTCTAAATTCCACATGGCTCGGCACGCCAAGCGTCTGAAGTTGTAGGCTATCCACTATCCAGCGGAGGCCTATCTTCCGAAGATCACTCAATCCGTAATCCGTGTTGGCATCGGAAACGAACAGGTCTTGTTAATTCACTCCTCTAGTCGTCCAGTGACTTCTCATAAACTGATACTAGCGTTGTTGGATATTTAAGCCACTTATAACGAACTGACAAGCCTCAACCTTAAGTGCCCAGTATTTCGCTGGCTCGTGCTGCAGTCTGTTTAAACAATGGCGCTGCGTCGCAGACGTCAGCAATTATTAAAGCGATAGTACACTTTGTAATTCGCGTCAGGCGACGCAGACAGCAAGGACCCTGATTGTCAACTCGTCCGGTGTCGATGGCCGGCTATTCATGTAGCTTCTACGGGGTATAGCAACAAGCTAGTTCACTGATATAAGCTTTGCAAATAAACTCAAGTCATTTGGTTACAATGACCGGTTATTTGTATGTTTTAAAATTAGCACTTCGCCAGCAAGCAGTGCTTTGTGGGCAGTTGCGTTTGCTCTCAGGAGGCCCTCAAACCCCAGTCTACAGCCAGAATATATTAATGACACTCTTTGAACACCGGTCTATTGTTTCATTCCATGCCAACACCGACAGGAGGGAGTTTACAGTATTGCACTGTAAATAACTATTGTTTACAGCAAACCCAAAGCAGTTTGCCCAGACAGCCAGGAGATGGCAGCAAAATTCACTGCTTAACACTTGTGTTTTAATGTTAAGACACTACAAGCAATACTACAATTAGTGCTTTCCTGCACCACACGCTCCAGAGCGTATCACTCCGCTGCCTCAGCCACAGCCACGCCAGCGGCCCAGGTTCTTAACCACCGACTTCCTTCCCGCAGCATCTCCGCCGTACTTCCGGATCCGACTCCACTTCTTCAGACGGCCCCGGTAGCGACAGCGTCGCTACTCCCTCCGCCCCCTCTTCCCCTTCCCCACCCACCTCCCCCAGCCAGGACCCGGTCCAGGGCTGCCCCCCTTCCAGTCGTTCCGACGACTGCTCCCTCCCTTCCCCCTTTTTCCCCCTCCCCATTCCATTCCCGGAGTCACGTCTGTACAGCACGCCACGACTCACGAAGAGGCGTCCATTCAAACTCCCCTCGCTAGCTCCCTATTTTCTTTACGAGTTAGCGAGCACCTGGTCTCAGCCGGCGCCGGTAGCGACAGCGTCGCTACTCCCTCCGCCCCCTCCTCCCCTTCCCCGCCCACTTCCCCCAGCCAGGACCCGGTCCAGGGCTGCCCCTCTTCCAGTCGTTCCGACGACTGCTCCCTCCCTTCCCCCCCTACCCATCCCCTCCCCGGCTCCGCGCTAGACCAGCCCGCCACAGCAGGTTATCAGCACTCCGCGAGTGCTTCGGATCACGACGTCCCATTCCGGCTCCCCAGCCATTCACTAGCCACAGCAAAGGCCTTCGACCACCTCCTCACGCTGCACGTTCCAGCTTTAACATCCCGTTCCGTCTACCCAGCTATTCATCGGCCACAGCCATTTCATTCCATCTGGATACTCACCATTCATGCTATTCATGCCTTATCATGCTTATCTGCTTATCATGTTTTATGCGTTGTATGTCGTATCATGCTGAATATGTCATGTTATCAGGTAACGGTATTCTAAAAGTTCTTCAGCCCAGGTTGAATTATTTAAGGCTGCCACAGATGGTACGGAATGAGCTTGGACCCGATGCAACAACAGCTTCAGGGAGACCTATGCAGTAACTGCTCCACTGAGCCCCTGCTACAACGGCTCCGCCGAGCCCCAAGAGCCATGCAGCAACAACTAAGCCGAGATCCAGGACCCATGCAACTTCGGCTCCACCAAGCCTCGAGAACGGCTCGCATCCGCAGCACTCTCCATTCCCGCGGCATCGCGTTCCGTAGGTCTGCTAGGAAGTTCCATCTCCTCCGCCTTCTAACGCAGTCGGATAGCCCGGTCTTTTCGCCCTCCCTTTGTTTTCCTCCCCAGACCAGGAAGCAAGCTGCTCCTTCTGGCATCCCGGCGCGGTCCTTCCGCCGGCCATTCAGCCGGACGAAGCACACATCACCAGCCACCTCGCGAACCGGGCACGCCGACAGCACTTCCGGCACCACACCTTCAGAGCGTATCATTCCGCTGCTCCAGCCACAGCCACTGCCACGTCAGCGGCTCAGGCCCATTCCCACCGCATCTCCGCCGTATTTCCGGGTCCAACCCCACTTCGCCAGACGGCCCCGGTAGCGACAGCGTCGCTATTCCCCTCCCCCATCCACCTCCCCTAGCCAGGACTCGGTCCAGGGCTGCCCCACCTCCAGTTGTCCGTCGACTGCTCCCTCCCTCCCCCCTTTTCCCCCTCCCCTTTCCATTCCGGGAGCCACGTCTGTACTGCACGCCTCAACTCACGAAGCGTCAGTTCGAAGATTCACTTCGCTAGCTCCCCATATCTCTTACGAGCTAGCGAGCACCTGGTCTCAGCCGGCGCCGATATTACCCCCCTAACCCTCCTTCCTTCCCCGTCCCACTTCCCGCGACCCAGGTTGCTCCCCTTCCGGTCGCGTCAGCGACCGCTCCCTCCCTCCCCCCCTTTTCTCCCTTCCCATTTCTTCCCTGGCTCCGCGCTAGACCAGCCCGCCGCAGCGGGTCATCAGCATTCAGCGAGTGCTTTGGATCACGACGTCCCATCCCGGCTTCCAAGCTATTCATTAGCCACAGCAAAGGCCTTGCCACCGCCTCCTCACGCTGCAGCATTTGAACCACCACCCGTCACAGCGTCCACCAGGAACCTCATTCGTCAGGTGCAGACGTAGACCTTTCTACCATTCGTCCCTCCCTTCCTATTCCCTCTCATAACTGGGAATTAGTTGCGGCGAACTGGTTTGTCTTTAAAACATTCTGGCCCAGCATCAAAGATTCTGTCATTCCCCGAGTTCACCGTAGCTTTACCAACTACACAGAACTCATCTGTTTCGTGTTCCCCAGCCGACGCAAAGAGCTAAATGACTACCTGGCCATCATCGCCGGCCTAGCCGTGTCCTACGGGGGAGCCCATTTGTATACGTACCACCGGCTGTTTTCAGCAAAATGCGCTGCCAGAGTCGGCCTCTGGAACCAAAACCCCTCCATAACCGCGCTTCCTAGGACTCAAGCCATCTTGTCCTCTCTGCAATAGCCCAGTCACGGCGCGGTCGAGTGTCCACTAGTCAACCCATTCCCCAGGGCCGCCCTTTCATCTCGCATCTCATAAACTGCGCCTCAGCAACCCCATCTCTCGAAGATGTCGTATCTCTACATGCCCAGTGTCTGGCCGATATCAAACACTGGAGGATGTTTTAGACGAATGGAATGGTCTGTGCATGTTCTACGACGACTGCCAATCATCTCCAGAAGACCTCCAGTTGTACACCGACGCAGCCCCCTCAACAGGCTTCGGAGGCTTTTCAAAAGGCGCCGGTTTGCATCCCCGTGGCCACTAGAGTTCAGAGAGCTAACAACTGAAAACGAATCGTCAGCCGTGTTCGAACTCTATCCCATAGCCATCACGGCCCTACCTGGGGGAATGAGTGGACCTCCAAGAGTGTGCTAATCCACAGCGACAACGAAGCCGTAGTGCACGTCATTAATAACTCGAGCTCAAATCGCCTGCACTTTCCCCTCTTATTAGGCGTCTAATCTGGATAGCAGCCAGCTACCAGTTATTATAAGAGCCGCGCACGTCCCCGGTCGCCACAATGAAAGTGCTGACTCTCTCTCATCTTAGCTTCTGAATCTCTGGGATTTATCTTCAGCCCATCACGGCCGACCTAGCCCTTCAAGCCCTCGCACCCAGGACCATGCAGTCCCGGACTGCTTGGTCGTGCTTCAAACAGTTCCACGCAAAGCACTCACTACCATTTCCCAGTTCGATGCTGTCACCATATCATCATTATTACCTACGCCCACACTTCACTCGGGATCAAAGTCTCTTCCATTAGAGTCTACCTAGCCGGCATTAATTTCTGCTACAAACGCCTCCACGGCTCCGAATGCCCTTCCTTCTCCGACACCAGGATAGGCTTGCTATTTAAAGGTATCCGTAGGCAACAGCCAGTCCCCCAAGACTCCCGCCTTCCCATTACCTCAAGCATTCTCGCCACCTGCCTCGCTACCCTTCGCAAAGGGTTCATGTCACCGCATTCCGATTCCACCATCTCCGTTATGCTTCACTGGCCTTTTTTGGGCTGCTGAGATGTAGCGAGTTTACATGCCCTTCGTCTCTCTTCATTCCCGATGTCCACCCGTGCATCGCAGATCTAGAGCAGCTAGACCAAGACACCATTCGATTTACCATCAAACAGAGTAAAACCGATCAGTCCCGAAAGGACACTCCATATCCATTTTAACTCTGCCTCAGATCTTCAGCCTTTCCAATACCTATCTCACTACATCTCATATCGGTCAGCTCAAGCTTCGTCTACTAGCCCGCTCTTCGTGTCAGACGAAGGGCTACCCATCACTCGCCACAGATTCCAGACACTCTTAAAATCATTCTAGTCAAATCTGGTTTCCCGCGGATCGCTACTCCGCACACTCCTTCAGGATAGGAGCTGCCACAACAGCTGCGCTCAACGGCTTATCGGAGCAACAAATTAAAATACTGGGCCGTTGGTCCTCGGATGCCTACCAGTCTTACATCCGCTCCAATCTAGCGGATTTATGACTCGCTCAGCAAGCACTTATGTAGTTGGTAGCGGCCAGCGGCCTTTCTCTGTGATCTTTGGGGTGCAAGCGGTCATCGCTCTATCGCGATGTCCGCTCCAGGCACTCCAGGACCACGGACAGCTACCTTGCCAAACACGCACTTCTCCCATTGCTTCAGCTAGACTAGAATGTATCATATCGAAGGGCGAACTAGTAAAATGATGTTTTCTAAACAAAGTTCGGGAGGAGCCTGCGGGATGATTGACAGCAATTAACTCACCCACTGCCGCCGCAGGGTATGCCTATTTAAGCCGACCTCCTTTTCCATACGTCACACGCTCCGACGTTCGCGAAATCATCCCCCCTCCTCCCCCTACTCCTCCATTTCACCAATTGCCCTGTTACTCATCCTCCTTACACAGGGGGTGCAAGCGGTCATCGCTCTATCGCGATGTCCGCTCCAGGCACTCCAGGACCACGGACAGCTACCTTGCCAAACACGCACTTCTCCCATTGCTTCAGCTAGACTAGAATGTATCATATCGAAGGGCGAACTAGTGAAGTGCCCATAAAACGTTGGTATATGGCCGCCAAGTGGAGGGACTTGCCTAAAAGGACTTTGACAACTCTCAGCAGCAATGTTTGGTGCATGTTGCAGCTTAGCTTGATCCTTTTTGTTGACAAGGAGTTCACTGTTTTCATCAAAATCTCCAAATCCAAAGACATATGCCCGCTGTCGATGAAACCCCTCAGCTAGCTTAGGGAGAGCAAGAGAAATGACTAACAATTCTGTCTGAATATTCTCGCACAACACTGGCAACAGCCGAAAGAATCTCTTCACTGTACTTGCAATGTTGGAATGACTCCATGGTTATGAATCTAAAAGCTGGCTTAGAAGCAGCAGCATTGTGAAGGCGAAGTCAATTGACCTGATTGAACTAAAGCCAGCAGACAAATGGACAGATTCCGTGACCTGGTAAGGTAAGATGGTAAGCTTGTAGCCCTCTGGAAGAACTGGAAGGATTCACAGCAGAAGCTGGAAGAGAAGGGACTAAGTGTGAAAGAAGCTCAGAATGAGGACCTGGATCGAAAACGCAATGCACAACTTGCACAAACTGAAGTCCGTGGGTGGTCCCTTCACAAAGCCAGAGGAGGTCGACGAGTTCATTCAGTCAACAGTCATATCAGAGGAAGCCAAAGGTGACCGGCTATCTTGAAGTAAGATACAGTAAGGCCACCAGTCTGTCGTTGCCCAAAACATCTCCACTGTTCAAGCTGAAGGAGAATTATAAAAATCTGCCTCTGTCCAGATATGCCAACAACGAAGACATATTTGTCGCAGATAAGTTGTAGAGCAGACGTGTCCTGGGAGGATTTTGATACAGTTGTAAATGGCCTATCACAGTGAACCATGCAGAACATTATGACTGAGGTCAACTTTGTTTTACATTGTGCATTGTAATGATCTCTGCTTAATGTTTCTTATTGAATGTAATTCTGGAGAATTTTGGGTGACCTTTGACCTAATATGACCTTGAAATAGGATATTTTATAATGCAAATTATTCTCATGGCGTGACATACCACATACAAGACCATCAAGGGCCCATAATGAACATTTCTCTACACTGAGCTTAACAAAATGTGCAAAAAATAGGCATTTTGAGCCATTTTTGTGACCTTTGACCTAAAACATGACCTTGACACTATACCTTTTGTAGTGCAAACTACTCTTACGGCATGAAATACCTTTAAAGGACCCAGCATGAACATAAATCCACTATGTACTTTGAAAGTTGGCAAAAAACACGTTTTCAGGGTTGAAAAAGTAATTTTCGGGGGGGGGGGGGGGGGGTTCGGGCTTGATTTGAAAATTTTTCACATCAATTTATTCCCAAGACATGGGAGCATTAGAAAATCTGGGCTAAAGTTGAATCTGAAAATTTCATGAAATAACACCCCGCCCAGTTCAATCCTCAAAATAATTCTGATCATGTATTATCCAACGAGGTACACATATGACACATTTTCAGCTCCTATTCAAAGGCAAAGCAATTTCACCTATCCAAACCATGTATTTTTGAAAGCCTTTCACTTGTAGGTGTCATTTAACATGCATTAGTACACACCCCACCTTCCTGCAAACTTTGGAGGACCTAAATCTATACATGGCTCTATTATGCATATTGGTGAACGAGGTGCACATATGATAAAATTTCAGCTCCAACTCCAAGGCAAAGCAATTTCACCTATCCAAACCATATATTTTCTGAAGGCGTCACTTGTAGATGTCGTTTAACATACATTAGGACATACCCCACCTTCCTGCAAACTTTGGACAACATAAATCAATACATGGCTCTATTATGCATATTGGCGAACGAGGTGCACATATGACACATTTTGAGCTCCAATACAAAGGCAAAGCAATTTCACCTATCCAAACTGTAGAAAGCTGGGAGCTCTTGAGAGGGTGTCTGCCAGGTACATGTATTTGCCCTTTTTGTAGACTAGGCTGATGTCGTAGCTCTGCAGGCGAAGCAACATTCTCTGGAGGCGGGCAGGAGCGGCATGGGTGGGCTTTTTTATGATGGTCACTAAAGGTTGGTGGTCAGTTTCTACAATTGTGGACTTTCCGTAGACATAGTCTTTAACAACAGCCAGAAGCTCCTTTTCTATTTGAGCGTACTGTGTCTCAGTATCCGTGAGAGCACGCGACGCAAAGGCTACTGGTCTGCCGTTCTGTAAGCATGCTGCTCCTAGTCCATAACATGACGCGTCAACAAGTCAGGGTAACTGGGTCTTTCTGTACGTACACACCGCTGCCGACTTGAGCTTCCAAAGATTCAGGAAGTCATTAATTTTCAATGGAAGCTGGCGTCTTAAACGACTTGAGCGTCAAGCAGAAAGTTGAAAGTCAGTCAACTTGATGGTAATGAGCTATGATGCAGTTCAGCGACCAACGACCAGCAACCAATCGAATAGAATAAAGTATTAAGATAGAACATTATCAAACGTAAAATGCTGTCACGTCAGAGCGTCCAAAGCTTCCCTATACTTTTTTGACAAGCGTCCTTGACAGGGCGACCAGAGCTTCGTGTACGCACAGTTTGACATTGTAGTATGCCAGTACTGGTGGGCTTGACAGGCTTTTGATTTGAAGTGCTCGAAAGCCTCCTGATGCTGTTGAAACCAGCACCACGCTGTCTCTTTGCAGGTTAGTTTCCTCAAGGGCGCTGCGATGTTGCTGAAATTTACACTTGCTTGGGTTTAACCTGAGATTGACTTCCTGTGCCCTTTCGAGCACCTTTCTCAGGTTGGCGTCATGTTCAGCTACTCCGCGGCCTCCTATGATGATGTCATCGACAATGACTGAGCAGGGATAACCCGCAAACAGTTGTTCCATGGAGCGCTGAAATACTTCACTTGCGGAATTTATGCCGAAAAGCATCCTTAGAAATCTGTAGTGCCCAAATGGAGTGCTGAATGTGGTCAGCAATGACGATTTCTTGTCAAAAGGCGTATCTGCCAAAAGGAATTCTTTGCGTCCAGGACAGAGAACACCGTTGCTCCAGACATTTGCGCTGCCACCTCATTGATGCTGAGCATTGGGTGATGGGTAGGGCTTTGACTCCGAACTTCGTTATTCGAATATAATTCGATTATTTTAAAAATTAAAGATATTCGAACGTTTTTTAGGGATCTCTTTATATTCGAACCTGTAGCCTATGGAAATATTTTTTTGTAAATGTATTTGGTTGTAGCCTAAACGTTGTTTTCAATTCAGATTCCGAGGTTTTTTTCACGCCTGGTGAAGTGAAATCGCGAGCTCATTAGCAAGGCTATTGGTCATCTGGGCTCCTGTAGGTGACGTTAGCATCCTGGCTGGTTTGCGCTTAGTGAGCTCAGCTCCCACATAGACATTTTTATTTTAAACCTAACCTTCCTCTGATTTTAATCACCTCAGTTATCGATCAAAGCAAACAGGGAAAAGAAATGGCAACACAATCATTAAAAACACTCAAATAAATAAATGTGCAAATAAGTCTGAATGAAAAGCAGCACTGGTTGAAGCCTGGAAATATTGTAAACAAAGTAACGTTAGATTAATTTGCTAGTTTATCATAGTCTACTGGTTAGACTGTTCAGTTTCCCCACGTGTGTTTAAGTTTCAAATGAATACTTTTTCTCCTTGGGACATGCCCGTTTGAGTCTTGGAAAATACTTTTCCATTTGCATTGGGATTGAGATGATTAGAATTTAGCAGTCAATTTGAATGCAACAGTTTTGAACAAATTTGTGCAGCGTGCTAATGATGCTAACCGGATTTAATAGCAATTTAGCCAGTCATCTTGCATGATTAATGTTTGGATTACATGTGCATGCTGAGGAGGGATGTGCCTGTTGAGAGAGAGAGCGAAAGAGAGAGAGAATCCACGGGGCAAGGAGAGTCTGTGTTGAGGTAGGCCTACTTCTATCGCCTGCTCTGGTAGAGTTTGACATACTACAATGCAAGATATATTTAGCCTATTTTATTTATGGACAATGTAAGGCAGGAGGTGTGTGTTGCTTTTAATTATGAATGTTCTATCGAACGTATTTTTTATTGATATCGATTACATGTCTATTGCGATACATATCGCTATCGCTTTATCGCCCAGCCCTATGCTCAATAATAACAATTTTGACACGTGTGCATAAATACTCAGCCTTTCGTGCACGTAGTCTATTGACATTGACTGTTACACTGCCCTCTGGTGGACAGAACATATAGAACTTAAATTTGATACCAATATCGGTCCTACTGAAGACATTTAATGGTTAAAATATTATTAATCAGGGCTTTGAACCGGTTCAAGGAACGAAAACCGGTAACTTTTTGTATTTTACAGGGAACAGGAACGAAACCGGAAACGTTATTATTTTTTATGTTCTGGAACAGGAACACTTATTTAAAAATAATGGTAACCGGTTAATACCGGTTTTATTTCGTTCCTCAAAGTTTTCGTTGCCTAATTAACAAAAAAAAAAAGTAATTATTTTCCTGCGCACGTTACCATGACGGCTGAGGTTCACTTCCTGTGTGACATCACATCAGACATTCGCTGACTGAATGGAGAGAGAGCGGTGGATTACAAAGTCTCCACTCCACATCTTAAATAAGAGGCAAATTACGATCCATCGTTAATTAAAACGCTCATTCCAAACACAATAACAATAGCTATATTTGTCGACTCCACGTTAATGATGGACTAGCGAACATTTGGCTAAATGGCGCCAACACCTCTGTTTGCCTAATGCATAGATGGCTTGTTACGGTATGAGTAGGCCTACTGGATGGCCTTTCCCCCCGACAGTTGGAATTTGTTGTTGCCCGAGTGGCATAACCAAAGATTGTTAAGGCGGAGCTCCACGTGTCTTAATAATGTCGTTACGTTTGTGTGGAAATTTTCTCTTTTAACAATAAACTACACATTTGAAATAATTGTAGGCCTATTTAATTATTATTATTATTATTAATAATATAATTATTATTATTTAATAATGGTTGTAATATTATTACATTTGGTTTAAGCTGGATGAGAAAGATGTGACATAATTCTATAGCATTAAACAGCTGACAGGAACGAAATTAACCGTTCCGGGAACAGTATTTTTTTGTTCTAACCGGTTCGGGAACATCAATTTATTGGTGGAACTCATAACCGGAAACGTTATAATTCCGTTTCTGTTCGGAACGAACCGATTGGGGAAAAAAATCGGTTCAAAGCCCTGTTATTAATACATATTCGAATTTTAATATTAATAAACAAACAAACTTCGAATATGATTTTTGGGCAAAAGTCAAAGCCCTAGTGATGGGGTCTTTTCAGTGTGGTGTTGAGGTTTTTGGGATTGATACATAGTTTGATTTCTCGCTTATCGTTCTTGTGTGCTGCTACCATGGATGACACCCAGTCGGTTAGTTCTGTGACTGGAGTTATGACACCTATGCTTTCCATGCGTTCAAGTTAAACTTTGACTCTTTCTTCCATTGCAACAGGGATATGGTGGGCCGGGCGGACCACAGGCTTTATGCTGGGATCCAAAGTCATGGTGTATGTAACTGGAAGTTCTCCTAACTCGTCGCTGAACAGGTCTTTGACCTGTATAAATGTCTGTGAGCTGAAGTCTGTTTCTCTCCACGCTGATCTGTTGATGTTGAAACAAATTAGGCTACAGGAGGGCACCGGGAGATGACCGTGAACATTTATTTTTACTTCGTTTTTACAAATGCAGCACCAAAACATTAATTTTAATTTATTTTAATTTATTTATTTATTTTTACTTCGTTTTTGCAAATGCAGTATCAAAACATTTATTTTAACACACATTTATTCTAACACATAGAAAACTACAACACAAATAAAAAATTCCCTCCAAAATAGTCAGTCAGTCTAAAAGAAAATAGTCAGTCAGTTCAAAAGAAAAATAGTCAGTCAGTTAGTCAGTTCAGTCCAGTCAGTTAGTACATTGATGCTTGCTCACCCCACCTTTGCCGCCCCCCATTCCTGTCCCTGCTCAGCCTCAGCCAGTTTCTGACCGTCATTTCGGCATCAGCCTCAGTGGAATTTTGTTGAGCAGGATTTTTTAACACAGCACCTAAACAAAAAAATAAAATAAAACAACAGGGGGAAAAAATAAGACCGTAGCACAAAAGTCTATATCTTCATTTGATTGTTTCTATAAGTACAATTCAGAAAAGTCAGAGCATTTTACAAAAAAAAAAACTTAAGACATTTGGTTGAGAATAGTGTGAGGACAGCATATACATACAGTATCGATAACAACTGATATAAATACAGACACCACATATGGGTTGAATAGTGACAGAATGTTGCTTCAACACATTGTAGGACTTACTCAAGAGTACCTGATGAATAGGCCTGGATTTAAGGCCTGTCTTCTCTCTCCTACCGCACCAGTTGAGCTGGGTTGAAAGATCTTGATGAAAAATCTTTGTACAGATTCTCCAGACGGTTTCCTTAAAATTTTTGCCACCAGACAATGACAGTTTAGTTATCTGTAAAGTAAAAGATAAATTTGATTTCATTTCACAACCTGCTGCATTACATTGTCTTTGAAGCACTGCTCTCCCATGCCCACATCCATGGCTGAAGTGCCCTTGAGCAAGGCACCTAACCCCTCACTGCTTACCAAGTGCCACTGTAGCAGGCAGCTCACTGCTTTGGGTTAGTGTGTGCTTCACCTCTCTGTGTCTTTCACTAATCATGGATGGGATAAATACAGACCAAATTTCCTTCACCGGATCAAAAGAGTATCTATACTATATAGGTGTCTTATCTGACGATAAATCAGGGCGTGTGTGCTTTAGAGATAGACACAGACGGGACATATCACTTTCTTCTTAAAGGTGCTATCAGTCCTAAGTTTGGCATCTAAATTTTCCAGATCTTGCAGTGTAAGTAGTGGTAGCATGTTCAAATTGAAGTCGTTGTGTGGAACAGAATTATTTTTTTGGAGTAATTTAATTACGTAATCCATTTTCAGCTGCAGTTCTCCGACCTGCTCTAAAAGGAGCCTTTCAACAGCTGGGGAAAGTACAGGAAGAAAATATACAACATTATACAAAAAAACAATTAACAAGCATTGCTCATAATACAGTACTGTACTGACAACAGCAGAGAGAACCTGTCCAAAATACCTGTGCATTCAGCAGGAGCTGATCTGGGAAATCTTTGAGCTGTGGAAAACAGAAAAACTAGGTGTTAACTAAAATACAATGTATTTAGTTAACTAGGTGTTAACTAAAATACAATGTATGAAATGTGTCTTGTTTTTTTTAATAAAACTGTGTGTGAGAGAGAGACAGCGAGACTTCCTACCTAAATGAAAACCGAAACAGGCAGCCAGCAGTGACTACTCTGTCTCAGCCTCTAGCCTACCATAACACAGAGTAAAAGTAGACACATAAAACACATCATACGCTAAAATATGTCTTACTTTGAGGGATCCTGTGTGGAAGGTCTGGACGCGATAGAGGGGACACTTGAAACACAAAAATTAAAAAGGTTAAAACGAAGATTAATGATTCTTTCAGGTAATCAGTGTCAGATCATATCGGATTCAGTCAGAAGACGTATGAATGAGGGCAGCCTTTTTGCACTCTCTAAAGATACCTACTAGCTAGCCACCATGCTCTCGGGTCAAACTAACTTGACTGTATGTAGTTTTAGACTAAGACAGCTAGTCTGATTGCAGGAGAACAGACTAGATGACCAGACTGGACAGGTCATGTAACCACACTGAGTGTCTGTGTGTGACAGCTTTAATTGCTTACAAAGTTGCTTTACAGACTCTGTTCTGTGTCTGCGTGTTAATTAACTTACATTCAGGAGAGCACATCCCTTCATCATTGGGTGTCTCTTGCTGCCAATCATCTTGTGGCACTAGGAAATACAGAAAAAGGGCCCATTACACAAATAACAGCATCACCCAGGTCCAACTAACAGAGCTAAACGAGTGACCCAACACCAGTGTTTCTCAAACTTTTTCTGTCATTTTTGTCATTCTCCATTTTGAATAGGACTGTGCTGTGTATTTTGTGTGTGTGCGTGTGCGTGCCTGTGTCAGTAAGAAGGTCCTCATTCACTGATCACTTAAATGGAAAAATACATTGTTGGTTACACACAGTTTGGTTTCTGCTTTCCTTGCATACTGCTTCCTCTGCATATTGGTGTAGGTTTTCTCCTGCCGACTGGCCTCAAATGGCCCAGATCATGCTTAATTTTAAAATCTGGCCCTAAACCATTTGCTATTGAATTGGTCTGAAATTTATACTTTTACTACCTCAGTCTGATAGATAGATAGATACTTTATTAATCCCCAAGGGGAAATTCAAGATATTCTGAGTAAGTGCAGTATCATACATTACATGTAAAATATCTTACTATCGTTAGTCCTCTGAAGGAGCTCTGGAAGAGGGTGGCGTGGAGGCTGCTGCAACAGTCCTTCGTTATTATCCAGTGTCACTAGAAAATACAGAAAAACTAAATTATTGGAGTGAACAGTAAGTCAAGTTTATAACAATTAGATAAACTAATGAGTAATTGCCACACATTTCTATCAGCAGCAACTAACCTTAACCCAGGTCAATATAACAGCGCTAACCCAGTGTCACTCCACATCAGTGGTTCTCAAACATTTCCTGTCATTCCCCACTTTGCATAGAACTGTGCTGTGCTCTCTGTGTCTTTGTGTGCGAGTTTGCGAGTGTGTGTTAGTGTGTGTGTGTAATGGAACCGAGCGGAAGTTACCATTAACGAATGTGGGTGTGGCCAAAGAAGCAGAGGCAGTAGTGAAGATGGACAGTAATTTATTATTCGGCTCGAACAACCAAGCAGAAGAGTCCATAGAAAAACGCACAGAAAAATGTTAATAATAATCTTCCAAAATTGCAGTATTGAACCAGTATGAAAAATCTGCTTTAGCATCTAATCTGGCGAGATTGAACCAGTATGAAAAATCTGCTTTAGCTTCTAATCAAAATACAGCAGTATCGCAACAGTCATAGTACTCACAGTACCCTACACATCACATAGGCCAGATAAGACAAGACTAACATCAGACTAGACAGAGGGGAACATATACCTGGCGGCCAGCACCATTTAACATACACAGGTAAACACTAAACAATCAATTAACACACAATAGACAAGACAGACCCTGGGCCACAAGCATAGATATATCATAATGTCACTAGCAGAATTAGCAAACTACATTATTAAATAACAGACTCGGTTACATATGGAAAGACTGAACATCGATCGGCTTGATCAGGACCGTCTCGAAATCCCCCACAACCAATTGACATAATGGAACGGTCCAATACCGCCCGGAAACAATAAACAGTCCATGGGATCCAGTCGGCCCTCCTTTGCCACCGGACCCTCAGAAGCCGGAACGAGAGGACGACGGGTTGTGGCTAGATGGGATACAGCTAACAACGGAAGTCACGTAACAGATAATGAAATCTCCAGTGAAATCTCCATAGAAATAAACAGTATCAGGACAGGAAGTAACCTAACCCTAATCCTAACCCTAACCCTTAGCTGTATCCCTTCTAGACACCACCAGGACGACGCCATGAACGCAAAACGGTAGCTATCGGTTGACAAACATTCAAACTTGTGTCTAATTCCGACAAACAATAAATGTGCCACCATTACTAATAGCTCCGTGTTGTGTCGTTTCTAACACATCTTAAAAGTGATAGCCACATAACAATGGCCCATGTACGAGTGTGTGTTGTGTGTGTGTGTGTGCACAAATATCAGCTGATGTGTAGAGGACGAGTGCCGACAGTTCACCAGTCATGTGCGGTCGTAGCTAGACCGTCCCCAGCGGGCACCGTGATGTCAATTTGATGTCAAGAATTAGTCAAGGTTTTGACCACCATGTTGAGCATCTATAATTTCATACTATTTTAGCATTACAAGCTATGGCTTGCTTGTGGTTGTAAAGACATCCAACAAGGGATCAATCTAACATGTAGTCACTGGTCTATAAACTTGGGTCAATATGATTGATGTTAAATAAACGTTGATTTGATATCAAGAAAAAAGGCATAGGAAAAAGGGCGTCAAAATGATATGGAATTGACGTCATTGAATTGACCACCATATGAGAACCAATAATGTTAATAATCTTAATAGTAGTAATAATAGCCCACTAGGCTAATGTTACTGTTGTTTTGACACTTCTACCAACCAGTCTGGTAATATAACAGACTAAAATGCCAACAGTAATCATTTTCACGATTGTTTTTAACGGATGCTTATCACCGCTTGATAAGCGCATGCGCACACACAGCAATTCCCATCCCCCACCCCTGATCAAATTCAAATTCGCGCAGCACTCTAGAATCTTCGCTGAGTTTGCTCCTTTTCAACTGCAGTCACCAGTGACTTCAACAATCAACCGTCACTTTTCTGTCATGCCTCTGACTGAATGTGTAAGCTGTACAAACTCCGCCGTCATCATATCCCAGGTAAGAATTACAGTACTTTTGTATGCCAATTCGCTTTATGCACGGTAGGCTCTTTAGAACTTCCGCAACAATATAGGCCAGTTCATTCATTTCCGGTGGAATGTTAGCAACAGCCGTGGCGGCATTTTTGAATGTGTATGAGGTAGCGTATACGGTCAGGACAGTACATTTGTGAGAGGATACGATCAGGATAGGACAGTAAATATATATTATAGTAGTGAAGTATAGTAGTTTAGTATAGTTGTATAGTTATTTCATAGCAGTAGGCCTAATAAAGTGATGAGTAAGTCATATAAATTTCAGCGTCGTGAGGGGACGACGACAGCTGAGCACTGTTGTGTCCCTCTGTGTTCGTCGTCAGCGAAATTTAATTCGTCGTTGAGCTTCCATACTTTCCCCTCCGACCATCAACAACGTCAAACATGGATTGTGAAGATCAGAAGAGAAAAGTTTGTGATCTCTCACCACACTCGTGTGTGCAGTCGACACTTTGTGTCAGAGGACGTCGTCGAGCCGGCGGCTGAAGGGGGCAGAAGGAGGCTAAAGCCAGGTGCTGTTCCTGTCTTGTTTCCCTGGAATAACTTCTCTCTCTGGAAAGTGAGACAAGGGGTACAGGAGCGGATCAGAACCAGACAGGAGAGGATGGAGACCGTGAATTTATTCGAAATATATTGTTTTCATAATGGAATGTTAATCAAAGCCGTTAGTCATGTTTAGAATTAGCTAGTGAGCTAACGCTAGCGATGTTAGCTGTTAATGTTAACTTTTCCAGTAGCAGACTAACTTCACTATTATGTGGAATATCTGTTTGTTTGCCTGTTTTTCTGTTTGTTAGTTTTATAATGAAATATCAGGCGCAAGTAAGTTAGCTATACATTTAAAGTAACGTTAGCTACATTTAAAATGGCTGTTACCATAGATATATACACTAGATGTCGCCTTCTGCTTCTCAGCATGCGTCAACACCGCCGCCATCTTGGTACAGGGATCTGAAGCGCTAAACTAGTTCTCCTGTATTGTCAGCGTTACCTATTTAGCGACGTTTGGCCATCCCCAGCGATAGAAAACCTTTTTAGCGATTAGCGACAAATTTGGGAACTTCTCACAACGATGGCAGATCGGCTTCTTTGTTGTTGAAACGTAAGAAAATCACCTTTCTCATGGCTTTGTCATTTATGAATTCAGCTACATCTCGTTTGCCCATGGCACTGACCCATGATTATAAAAGTAACGACTGGCGTAGCCTATGTAGTAGCAGAGGTAAATGTTCTACAGATCTACAGCAACTTCTGGTGAGATTACAACTTACATGAGTAAACGAGACGAGGGGTATGTGGCCTCAACCAGAGCATGTCTACGAAGAGCCTGTTTACTTTCATTGTATCGAACCTGGTTGCAGTTTACTCATTGTTCCTCTAGGGGCCGCCGCTAGCTAGTGCAGAATGAATGGGAGTCTATGGGGCTAGACGGGTAAAATGTATCTTTATTATCGTCTTAAGCTTAGTTTACTCTAGACTCAACCATAAATACATGCCTGTCAGTTGGAACAACCCAAAAAACTAGATGATTGCTTGAGATTTTGACGATTTATGGTGGTTTTATTTTCGCTAGATCTTTGCCCAGATTGAAACTAATGCATTATAGAGGAGTGGATCACTGAAGCAAAATGGCGTCTCGATTGACGCATTCGTTCCAATGAACAGCAGTAGTCAAGGCGACATCTAGGGTCTGTCTCATTCCGAATACTTACGTCAGTGCACTGCTAATGTGCCCTGACCACTTACAGCCGTAGTGCCCACTTTCGATCGTTAGTATTGTTCCAAAAGGAACACTTATGTTAAAAAGCTTACCGGAAATGACGGTATGACGTGACGAACGCAACACACGTGAACGCGAATTTTCAGCCTGCCAAAAATATATGCCGGCGTTTGTTTACAAACACACACGTTCATTAACCAATCGTTCACAGCATGTGGAAACTACATCGCCTCCGACGCCAACGCAGGATCCTCCTACTATTGGCTGAACATGAGGTATTTTCATGTATTTTACAAACACCTATCATGCACAAATTGCAGTGCAGCAGTAGGCTACACCAGTAGGATTAATCAATCACTTTACCTTTTCAAAACAGTCAGGAGCAGTTCCTTGCATTAAGTTGATGAATTACTAAATGTACACAGCAGGTTCACAGACGTTTTACCATTTCATGTCACAATACTTCAATGCAATTACTAAATGTTTTTTCACTGTTTATATAAATGTTATGCAGGACAGTGACAGTAAGCTGCTAGTTATTATTTTACCATCAGTACTTCAGTGTGCTCCAAGTGGATAAACAATTAAAAGCTCTATCAGTATAAGACTTCACAAAAGTGTATGAATTTGTGCTCAAAATGTTAAGTGATCTTTACACTAACATACACCAAGCAATAGGCAACAGAATAGACAGGCCTATTGATATGCTCTATCATGTACTAATTCTGATGAATGTTAAGAAAAGACAATGAATTAAGGAAAACACAGTAACAGAACCAGATATTCACTTTATTTTCAACAAAAAAACATAATTAATTCACTTTCCTCTCCCCACTCACAGCGTCCTCCCAGCCCCAGAAAGTACTGCCAGATTAATAACACAGTGCCAGTGTTGGCACTATACTTTGATGGCCACAGTGACATGAGGGTTGACTATCGCCTTTCAAGGGTGTCCTTCAACGCACTCATGGATGTGTTGGGCAGGGAATGCAACCATGGCTGGGGCCCAGAAATCGACACCCTGATCTTTCTTTTCTGGCTTGCCACGCCCTCCTCCTACCGTGTGGTTGCCAGGGCCTTTGCCATGCCCCGGGCAACTATTCACCGGGTAGTCCACAGGGCGAGTGGGAAGATCGCCGCTCTACTGTATCGAGTGGTCCGACATCCCACCGCAGAAGAGCTCCCTCACCTCGGGGGTCGCTTTGCCCGTCTGGCCAGATCTGCAGCCTTCAACCGTGTGGTTGGTGCCATCGATGGCTGTCATGTCAGAGTGAAGCCCCCAGCACAAGATGCCGCCTGTTATTTTAACAGGAAGCTCTTTTACTCCATCCAGCTGCAGGCCATCTGTGATAACGTGGGGAAGTTCCTCGATGTGTTCGTGGGGTACTGTGGGTCGGTTCATGATGCCAGAGTACTGAGGAACAGCCCCATCTACTATCAGCAGTCCCACCCTCCACCAGGATACAGCATACTTGGAGATGGGGGCTACCCCTGCCTGTCCCAGCCCATCAGCCTCATCACACCCTTCAGACAGCCCGTTCGCAACCACCTCCAGGCTTGCTTTAACAACAGCTTGTCAAAGGCCAGGAGCATTGTTGAGCGGTCCTTTGGGATGCTGAAGACAAGATGGAGGTCCATCTTCTTCAAGGCTCTGGAAGTGGATGTGACTTACGTGCCGGAGGTCATCGTCTGTTGCACTGTTCTGCATAATATATGTATGAGCAACGGAGACCTGCTGGAGCCAGATGCTGATGTCAGGAGGGCACGAAGACCAGCACCAGCACCTCCAGGAGCCGTCTCTGGTGCAGAGCAGAGACAGAGGATGGCAATGGCATGTTATGTCCCTGACCATGATTACATTTAAAAATTTAAAATGTATGATTGTTTTTTGATTTCGTCTGGCATGTTAAAAAACAAAACAAATCTGAATAAATTACATGACCATTCTGCAAAATCTAATGTGTTCAACATTATTAAACATTGTATTAAGCATTGTATGGTTCAATTCATACACCAGAGGTAAATACATTGTCTACTTCTTATCAGTTTGATAAAGTAGGTAGGTAGTATTTTTAGGAATTGATCAATCATTAATTTGACTTTACCAATTAGTTCAAAGGTAAACACACAAGTGTACAACCAATTCCTGTAAAGCTTTTACCAAGTTCTCCCATCTCTTCCTGATGGCCTTGGCATCCAGCCTCCCCTCCAACCCCTTTTTCTTAATGAATTCCCTGGTAAGAAACACAACAGCAGATCATATCAATGCATTAAATAATACAGAGGCCCACTACCAGATCATTTAACATGGCATGAGTACTGGGTTCGCCCACCTAATATGTTATGTTACACATGAAATGCAACTACAATATTTCTTATGTTTTGTTTGCAACAACAATATCACAACATTTATTTTGAGGAGATTATTTATCCTGGGGTTGGGCCACAGATGCATAGACTGCTTTACATGTGTTTAGCCTCCACTACAGCACTGTCAATAACAACGAGCATATGTGATCACGTTAGTTTGAAGTAAAGAACGTAGCGTAATACAACTGGTAATGCAATGTACTTACTCGAATCCAGTAAGGGTCGCATTTCTCCTCCCCGTAAACAAATCTGCGTTGGCAGCACGCCATGGGATAAGCTCCCATGTATCTTCGTCCGTCCCTAAAACCGATCAAAATACCTCGATGAGACAAAAGGAACTCACCTTGCCCGTCAATAGTATACGTGATATCAAACATTACAATGGCACAACACTGTATTCACGAGCACATAGTCACGAAGCCAGTTTCATAACTTACTAGCGTTCACACAGATAACGTGCTCGTTCCAATGGATGGTTTAACGTGTTAGGTAGCATTAACATATAACGTTACGTTAACTCGCCAAATGATTATGTCGGCTTCAATCTGTGAGGCCACGTAAGTAATGCATTATAAGTCAGTAAACGTTTCGTATTACTGCTGTTACTTGCATTAATACGATAGAGTTCACATTTATAACGTGCTCGTCCCAATGGCTGGCTTAACGTGGCTTAACGTTGTAGGTAGCTAGGTAGCATTAACATGTAACTTACGCTAATTAACTCGCCAAATTATTATATCGGCTTCAGTCAGTGAGGGACATGTAAGTGATGCATTAGACGACAGTACAATGCCTCGTATTACCACCATTACTTACATTTATATGATTGCGGTGTCGCAGCTCCGGCAGTCTCGGCTGAATTGTCCGCCATTATTTTCAAAATTGGAAAATCTTCCCGACGTCCCTGGTCCCTCCCTTTCCGCTTTGTAGTCAAGATGGCGTCCGTTTAGTGTGAGTAGGGACCATCGTTGTACACTGAATTTTGTGACCGTTTTTAGGGGGTCATCCGGGTACCTGCAGTGCACTGACTTTTTGTGTTATCTACACTATATACTTAAAACTAAGTGTTCGAAGTGTAGAAGTAGGCGGAATGAGACAGACCCCTAGTGTATATATCTATGGGCTGTTACCATGCAGGCTAGCAGACACAGATGAAAGTTGTTAACGTTAGAATTAATAACGGTTAACGTTAGCTCTAACTTGCGAACTTCCATGGGACATAGGTAACGTTAGGTCACTGTATTTAAACTTAATACATGTAGTGCTAGTGTTGATACATAATATAGTGTTGCTATAACTGCAAAGAGGTCCTGTATGAATTAAGTAATATATATATATATATATATATCAGTTATCTACCCACTGATTTAAGGAACTGCAGTTTAATATAGCCATGTTTATTAACAGACCTGTCATTTAATGGATGTGATGGGTGGGTGGCACCTCAATATCATGCCTACAAGTAAAGGGATCTTTAGTTTGTGAAGGGTAGTGTTAGGCTACATGTTCTTCATTTCATAGCCCTTATTTGCCCCTTGTTTGATGTACCTGACTTGCTCTGAGGCATGTGTTAAGAAGCATGTGAGTGTAGTAGTGCTTCAGTGATGGTCTTTTCATGTTCTGTGTGTTTTGCAACATATTAATCTTAGTCTCCCTCTGTTTGCAGGTGGTGTGTTGTGAGGATTGCTACAGTAAGAACACTGAGTGCATTCTGGAATATTCCAAATGTGTGCCACGTCCAAGCTCGCAAGAGAGTTCACTCACCAGGTAGACACACACACACACACAATGTTATTTTGAAGTATTAAAAAACATTGTTGTTTTAGAATTTTCGAACGAAATGGTTGGTAATTAGCACGTTTTGTTCAGTCTCTCTCAAATGTGAAGGGTTTGTTACATAAACCATATATTTTTTGCATAAAACGTAAAAACTACTGCTAACGTAACGTTAATTTACCCACTGCATTACAGATATTGGTTTGTACCATCACTGTATTCAAGAGTTCGATGATGGAGAAAGTGAACTTTCTTTTGAGATTACACATCCTTAACTTGTGAGTGTTGGAATTGTTGCTAGGTAGTTCATTTAAGTTCACTCAAAATGTCAGGCCGATTGTATGGTGTGTGCGTCCCGTCACTGCTATGGCGCGTTTACATGTTATCTGTCACTGCCAGCACGTTCTATACTCAGCGTCGTCCATCCTTGCAAAATACAAGTGAGGACATAGAGTTAAGTTGTAAACAATTGTAAAAATGATTGCCATAATCTGATTACACTCAAAAGACGTCTGGTTTTGGTAGTCTACAAATTAATGTTTTACTTTTGTTATGCAATGTTAATGGTATACAGATTAAAACATGTTTTCAGTGTCTCTTTAGCTGAAAACTACTTCCAACACGCATGCCTCTTCCATGAATAGGCGCTCTTAGCCTGGCTAACGTCAGACCTCATTGAGATAGGGTCTGGGAATTAGACATTAATTTTCTCGTATTTGAAACATGGTTTACGAATGCCCAGAGCCGTTTATTGGGCGCTACGAATGTCTATCAAATGCGTCTGTACATAGCTCATAACGGCTTCGGCGTGTCGTCATCGTCTTGCTGCCCTCCCTCCGTTCTGTGAATTGTTCCTTCGTTGAGGTGAAAACAAAGTCCATAGAATCCAGGCTGCCTAGCAGCGTGAATAAAATCGCGTGCGTAAGGCAGCATGGGAAAACCCAGGCTAAGGCACTCTAGTCCTTGAGCCACCCCCTAGTCCAGCCACCCACCTACCCATCCGCCCCCCGGAAAAGAAAAAAAATCTTGGGGGTGTCACTCCCGGGATTTTAAAAACAATTCTAGTTGCTCAACATCATGTCTGATTAGCAATAACTGCTATGAAACAGAGACATTACATTTTCTGGTCAGTGAGGTTTAAATTAATTAGTTCCTGAATCCTATCCCATTTAATGTGACTTCAGAGGGCTTGAGAGGGATAGGATTTAAACCGTGGCGGACCGCCATGCTTAAATAAATGTAGAGGAAACACTGGATATTCCTTTCCTTGTTCTACAACAACAACCTAATAACATGATCATGCTGATGGCTGATAGCTTTTGCTATTCCCAAATACAAGTAGCCAGGTGAGATGTTTGCAACTACATTACTTTTTATCAATCCAGTTGCAGCAGGCCTAGTTCCAAACCACAATTGTTGAACTGTGATGAACTGCCCTATTTGTGATTGTTTTTAGAGATTCTAGAGGTTTTATACTAGTGCTGCCACTAACAACTAATAACTAATTTTGTTGTATAACTCGCACTCCTCCTTGTCCACAGGTGGCAGCAGTGCGGTGGAGGCAGAGTGGCAGCAGTACGGTGGAGGCAGAGTGGCAGCAGAGCTGGCCTAAACAAAACAGTCTTCAGCCCTTGGAACCGCACCTGGCTCTTTGGCCCCAAGAACAAACCTTCCCGTCATAGGTGCCTCTGATAGTGCATCACTCACAAGAATGGTAACAAGAATGCACTTAAAGAATGCCCTGGCAGGAGCATCACATATGAATACTTTCACAGACAGTTGAAGTGCTTTGCCTCCATGAACAATGCCATCTTGCTGTAACTGCTGCAACTCCTGGAGAAAGTCACTTAAGTACTCTTCCTCTGAATTTGGTTTAGCAACTCCACAGTAGATGGCCACAATGAAAGGAGCAAAGTTGTGAAAGTTGCAGAGTATGGGCCACATTTGGAAGTTGGAGGATTTAAAAAGTGGCACACCATCAATGTTAAAGCACAAATGTAGGTGCTCAACGATTCCTGGATGCTGAGACAAACGTTTGGTTTTGGAGTAGCATTGTCGAGAATGGTCAGAAAAATCTACCAAAAAGTTTGTAAATTAAAGGATGGAAAAAGTATGGGATTTTAAAATAGAAAATGTGTAGGAACCCTGTTAAAAGAAACCTTTTCTCTGTCTCTCTCCATTCAACTGGATCTCTCAATGTTCTCCAACATTCCATTACTTGTTACTACATTGTACATGTTGTCATACATTGTTCATATTTAGCCATATTTATTCTGCCCTTATAAGATAACTACTAATACACTGCACATATTTAATTTATATTACTCTAAACCACCTTCTATAAACCAACTGTATACTACTGTCTACACGGCACTGTGTCTTGTCGTGTATATGCACCACCTGTCTATACTTTGTATATCACTTTTCTGCTTTTTTGCACTTCTAGTTAGACACAAACTGCATTTTGTTGTCTTTGTACTTGTATTCTGCACAAATAATCAAAATATGTCAATAAATGCTGATGCAATTTTGACATCAATGTTTGTCGCATTTATGTTTATTTGACATTGAAGCTTGATATTGAATGATATCAAAACAACATCAACATCTTGACATCAAATAGATGTAGAATTGACATCAAATGCCAACAAAGCTTGACATGGAAATGACATCTTGATGTAGAATAAATGTTGAATTGACATCAAAGCTTGACATTGAATGATATCAGAATAGCATCAAAACGACATCATCATGACATCTTGATGTCAAATAAATGTCGAATTGACATCAAAGCTTGACATTGAATGATATCAGAATAGCATCAAAACGACATCAACATCTTGACGTCAAATAAATGTTGAAATGACATCAAATGCCAACAAAGTATGACATCAAAATAACATCAAAACGACATCGCGGAGGTCAAAATCTTGACGTCAAATTGACATCAGTACATTGACGTCGATACAACTTTCATTCTAGACCTGTTTCTAGACGTAATTTTGACGTCGATGTTTGATGTCATATTGATGTTGAATTGACATCAAATGCCCACTGGGTCACAGTGTGTCAGTGTGTTAAATAGCTTACAGTCAGGAAAGCCTTCAGTCCTCCAGTCCCGGTGCCTCTTCTTGAATATTAACTGCTGTCTCTTGGAAAGACAGAAAACCTTGGCTTACTGATCACACTTCTAAACTTAAAAATCATAACTGTAACATCAAACTATGGTGTGCGCTGTGGACCTGTGAAATACACTGTGGGCTTTTCTCAGTACAAAGTATGTTAAACGGTCTCCCGTTCTTGAAAGTTTGAACTTGAAAAGTTAAGATCGGGAGTCCAGACCAAGAACGCGAGGACACCTTACGCTCAATCTGCATTTTGAGATGGCAGCGTTCTTGCCAACAGCAGCCATTCTCTCTCTCGGATCAGCTCGACAGTCTAGTCATTTATTTACCTATTGCTTTATTGGTCTACCTAGTATTTCTGACATTTACAATAACATATATAATTCACCAGCTTGTTTAAGTTTGTTTTTTATTTTGAAAACATTCATTAAATATTAATAAGAATATATATTCACATGCCGATGGCAGGAACAACATTGAAAGTTTGTAGCCTAGTTGAAATGAACGTTGTGAAGCCTGTAGCTTAGCCTACTGTTAGTAGTAAATATTTCTCTGTGTGTGTCACGGCTGAGCTGACATAACGCATTGTAGAACGACGATTTGAGAACACTTCCGGAAATGTTATACGTTCTTGAATAAATGCGAACTTGTGCTTTGGAACAGTACTTCGGCAGTGATTGATGATGTTTCATAACGGTTTTCAAGTTCATGAGAACACAAGTATAGAAAAGAACGCATATTGAAAAACGCCCTGTGTCTGCTTGAGTTTAGAGACCTGATGCATTTTACTATAGAGGGGACACTTACTTTCACTATACGATGATGTGGGATGGGCTGGAGGAGTTAAACGAGGGGTGGGAGGGTGGGCCAGCTTTCTTCTCACTGACACTTCAAGAAGATTAAAAAAGGTCACAACAGAAAGATTAAAAGGCACCAACCATAAGACTTGCACCTTACAATATCTACATCTGATATTCGCTGTATGAGAAGTGCAGCATTATACACATAAAACTGTAGGCTTGCTCCTTTGATGGAAACTTGGGTGGCTACAGAAGGCTGCTCCCTGTTTGTCACCGTAATGGCCATTAAAAAAACAAGGATTAAAATTAAAAAAATGTTTAAACACAAAGATTACAAATTCTTATCAGGCATAATTACAAGTATGACCATGTAATTCATTTTCTAATGGACATATGGAAACTTAAGGTCAAAATAGTTATCCCACTTACCAGCTATGATGTTGTTTCCAGCCATAGGTAGGAGGGGAGGGGGAGGAGGGATGTTTTTGGAAGGTTTGTTGTGCGTTTTCTTCTTCTTTGCCTGTGATGTTTGTGGTGCATTTTGGGTGTCTGATGAAGGGCACAATGCAGGGGATGATGATGGTGATGGTGATCTAAGTCGCGATGGTCTGTAAATTACGTTTTTACAAAGATTAGTTTTCATATTGATCAAATCGAACAGAGAAATATGACATGGGTGACGTGTGTGATTACAAAGAGGATGATCAAAAAGTCAAACATGATGCTCACCTTTTCCGCTGGCGAACTACTGGCAGCTCTTCTTTGTCCGTGTTCAGATCAGACACCCATCTCCTACTGACACTTTCAAAGCAGTCTGTAGGCAATGTTTAGTACCGTTTGTTACCAATTAATTCTATATCAAAACATCAAAATAGAAAGTACAATGAGTAACATCAGAACATCTTAACCCCCCACCCTTACTTGTCTCATGTAGTACTCGACAAGAGTACTGTTTCCATCCTTTAGATGGGTTAGGTGAAGTTCTCTTTAAAACACTTTGCAATATTTTGTATGAGTCTTTATATGGAGGCCACCAAGCCATGCCTCCATCATATTTGCCTGAGTGATAAAAAAAAACATTTATTGACACTGATAGACAGTTGACAAATATCTATACCAACATAAAACATACAATTTGCAACGTTACAGCACTCAACATAGAAGAAAGACAACATACAACATACCACAAGAGCATACATGCTTGCCTCCCCGCATCCTACCTCCCCTCCCAATCACACACTGTCCAACCACAGCAGACCAGTATGTACTCTACCAGAGGGCCCATCCCAGCATTAACCTGATGTTGACAATGGAGTTCTCCTGTAGCCTTATCTAGGTCATTATAATGATGGTCAAAGATAAATATTTCCACTTCATTGCCCTGGCCACCTGTAAACCATTCCCTTGCAACCGGTCCACTCGCTCCTTCATCGAAGGCCACTATAAGGTATAGGCTTTCCTGATGCAAAATTAGTAGTACAGTAAAGGTCAAAATCACATTTTCTTTTTCTGTACTGATCAAATCTAAAAATTTTCACAGTTGTACAGTATGTCTTCCTATAGGCAGGGCTCGAAATTAACTTTTTTCCTCAGTGTCCCCCAGCTGTCCCGAATTCTACTTGGTATTATCCCGGACTTTTTTTTCCCATTCTACATAATAAACATAGCATAATAATCAGAAACTTGCATCACTTAATTGACTCATTCTGGTCCACCATTAGGGTTGTGCCGATGGACGATATCATCAATTATAGGATCAGAAGGTAGCCTATCCGTCTTTCACTGTAAGGCTTGTATTTCATGCATTTATCAAAAATCTCAGACAGCAGCGAAGTGGTAATCAGGATTCGTTATTTGTAAAAGTTTTTTTACTTCGCCCTCCTATAGCCTGGACCGCAGGATCGCAGCCCTTTACTTTCATTTCCCACCGCCCTCATAGTCAGCATAGACGGTAGCCTGATAACGTGGGATGCTGCATAGCGTACTACTGATTTTAAATGAGTGACCACGATAGTAGTCTTAAGTAGTTTTTTTGCTAGGCCCAGCGAAGGCTGGCAATGTGTAATATTCCGCTGGTTGGTGCACACGCAAGTGTTCAGATTGATTGTCTATCCATCTTTCACAACGATTTTCTTGGAGCAGATCTTCCACACAACTTCGGTAGCCTGGTCAGTATGTCTCTCTGTCCACTTTCATCAGACCGTATAGCCTATATAATATATGTTTTATTTTTTATGTAGAAAATTATAAATATATTTCTGTACAGACATATGGTAATTAATTAGTGTTTACTACCCCCACCCCCCCGACGATATCATTGTCCATCACAATGTTTTACTGTAGGCTACACATCGTCAAAAGCCAGTTTAGGGGACATCGCCCAACCCTATCCACCATGTAACACTTCATTTATTAAACACCATTTTATAAACATTAATCATCTGATGTCTGACCTACACAACACTCATTTCCAGAGGTTGCGCTATAAACTCTTATTGGACCTTCCTAAGAATTTTCTTAACTGTGTTCTTAAGAAGATCCTATGAGAATTCTTAAGCAGATTTACAAAGGTACACAGAGGCCCGTTTATAAAATATGTTTTAAAAGCAAGTAGACTACGCATAGAACTTGGCTAAGCACCTCGCAGACATATCCAAACATTTTTAAAGAGATCAAAGAACGACAGGTTAACGAATAGGCTACAGAAAACACCACTACATGATTAGTGCTAAGTTCATCTCTTCAGTTTTAGTCTAGGCTTATAGCCTAAGTGAAACAAGTGTGGTTTTCTGGGATAAAGCGAACCATCCTTCATCAGTGAATTTTGACGAGACATGACAATGTCATCATAGTGTGCTAACGTGATGAAAGCGCAATGTTCACGCTAGTATAATATTACCATAACTTGCAAACGATCTACAACTAATCGTTCATTTTAAGCCCTGCCTAAAGGAGAAAGGCAACATTTCCACCAGTTTTTTTTGGAAGATATTTTTACTGATGGGCTGAACAAAAATCAAAAGTTCACAGTAGCAGCTTCTTCTCATGTATGAGTATGACAATAAAACTGAAAATATATATGTCTGCACTTCTTGAACGTACATAGCAGTAAAACAAGTGCATGAAATAGATAAGTGCACCACAAAGTACTCAGAGCTTCTGAGAGACAACAATACATAACACATCTATGACTAGCCTAACCGACCGACTAGCACAAAACACAGCTGGAGACTACAGTAGGCCTAAGAAGAAAAGCCATAACTATAGTCAAGCCATGGTATTAGATTTAAGTAGTTTGAGAAAAATAGAGGGGGGGGGGGGGTGTATTTGACTTCACTGTACATAAGATGAAGAGTCAACATTGTGCTAAGTAGAGCAATATTATTTGGATTTTAGACACATTTCATATACATCCACATACAGCAAAGGTGGGCTCGCCCATAGCGCAATCAAGGCTAGGAACGCCACTGACTACAACAGAAACAGTTGGGTCACTCAAAGACAACCTGCTGACCAATGGCAACATGTTCAGTGCACATGTAACAGGGGCATAGCAACAACCTGTTGTCCATGAGGAATTACATAAAGCTTCTCCTCTACTTGTCCAACATTACACAGCTGTGTCTGACAGACTGTCCATCAAATACACACCAAACGCTGTTGAGGGTTAAGGGTACTCAAAAAAAACTTGACTGCTGGGCAAAGGTTGAGTAGAGTAGGTAAATGCCCTTGTTGTCTGAAATGATATTCCTAATTTTGGCCACTTTACCCTCTATGCTAACATAGCTGTTCGCCCTGTCTAATTTCAGTGTGAATTGCTCTGTTTTGTAAACCGAGTACTGAACAGCGTCAGGAAACATGGCTGGCAGTGGTCCATTTACATGCTCCCTTCTCAGGCCCAAGCCTACCTCTCTTGGCACTGGGGTGGTACCCCTCACGAGGATCCGCTTCACCACCTGGGAGCAGGGAGATTGTGGCTTTCAAACCATTTTCTTTGAGTCTTCATGAAATTCTCAAACTTAAACACACTGAAACAATCCAGTGTTCCATGCACCTTGGCATCTTGGGCAAGGTGCACAAGATTGTGTACATTGTAAGAAATGTAGGTATTACCATACATCTTCCTGAAGTGCTGCACAAAGAGAACAAGGACATTGTTTGCATAGTCTGTGTAGGTGGCAAACAGCTTTTTGCTAGAGAGGATCAATATTCCCACAAAAAAAGCAGGAAATGCTTGTAAACTGCTGCATGCAGAAAGGACTTCAGGAGCACAGGCCCAGTGTAAAGCAGGAGCTGCCGGAACTCGGATGCCTTCCACCTGTCTATCTCTTTCAGTGTTCTTGGCCGCCGGTTAAATTCTACTGGTGTGTATCTCCTTACGTTCTCTAATTGCTCAGAGAGCACCTGTCCACTTGAGAGCCTACATGACAATGGACCCTTAAGCCAGAGGTAAACTAGACGCCTCATGACTCCCAAGCAGACAAGGTGCATGAAGTCCAGAGGGAAACCACTGACCAAGCCTAAAGAGGTGGCAAGAAGGGGTGAGGACCGAAGGTGATGAGCTTCATCAGTCATGTTGATAAAGTCCTCATCTTGTCGGAGGGGTGCATCAGTGATGGGGAAAACCACACGATTATTCAAGTATTCACCTTCTTGGGTGCACTTTTCACACGCCTAATAACCAGTGTGCCCTTTAACACACTTCAAGAATGCACGTGCTGGTGCATCACAAACCATGGCCTCCAACTTAAGAGACAAGGGAATTTCTTTGAAGAAGAAGCCCTTCTCCAAATTGTTGATGTCCTCAACAAAATCCTCCATGTACTCATAAAGTTCAGGTTTTCCATTTCCAGCAAAAAGGGCAATCACAAATGGCTTATGGTTGGGGAGGTTTTGGACAAACCCAAGTATTGGCCAAAATTAAGTTGATGAACTTCTAAACAATGGCAACCCATCGACATTGATCTGAAATTTAAGGCACATTCCACTGGTCAAGTTAACTGCGATATGCCTCTAGGGTCGACCTCATCGACAGCAGAATCCCAAAGTAGTGATATGTCCCACCAGCCTTCTCTTGGAGAGCCATTACTTTAGATCGTGTGGTCTTCAAAAGAGTCCGAGCATCTAATGGCAGCGATGGGTAATGGCACTTAAGAATTCACAATAATTTGTTCAAAGCACTGTGTGTAACATTTTCTTCGAGTGCCCAGGTTGTCAATTTATCTTCTAAATCATTTATCTTTGTTTCACTATCAAAATCAGAATCAAAGATCAAATACTCATTAGACAAAATTGCCTCTAAATCTATCTCTTCGACATCACATGGAAAACCTTCAATGACTCCATCTTCATCAATGACATTATCTTCATCCAGAACATCAAATTCAGGCTGAATGGAATCCAATTGCTCTTTTACCCTTGCTCTGGATTTACGTTTCCACGTCCACTGTGATGGTTCACTTGCCATGCTTCAGATACAAAAAGAAAAGAAAACAAAAGGAAAGGAAAGAAAACAAAAAGGCAAGAAATCAGAATCATGCTCCCAAGTCCGAATCACGCCACAAGTCCTGCTGGAGTTTGATTCAACTCAACTTCTGGACTTCAAGACTCTTTTACAGTCATAAACTGTAAGAACACAGGAGCAGCAAACAGTTAATTCATTACATTACATTACATTTGGCTGATGCATTTTTAAACAAAGCGACTAACAACATGGTAAACAGTTTAAGTTTTAGAGCAATTCTCAACAATATTAGGACAATTTAAAAAACATAAGAATAAGTACAGTAAGAATAAGTGCATCAGTGAGTACTGTTTTTAACAGTTACGTGTCCGTTTAAGACGGCTGGTGAGTGCTAGGATCAGCAAGACTTGTTGTAAGTGTTGCTATGAGAGGAGATGTTCTCTAAAGAGCTGGGTCTTCAGGAGTTTTTTGAAAATGGAGAGGGATGTCCCTGCCCTTGTAGGAACTGGCAGTGTGTTCCACCAACGAGGAACAACAGATGAGAAAAGTTTGGATTGGCCTGAGCGTACCGGAGGTAGAGCTAGACGTCGTTCGTCTGAGGAGCGCAGCGGTCTGGAGGTAGCGTATGTCTGTATGAAGGCATTCAAGTAGGTGGGAGCAGAACCGGAGACTACTTTGTAGGCAAGCGTTAGAGCCTTGAATTTGATGCGGGCCGCCATAGGTAGCCAATGTAGCTGGATGAGTAGCGGGGTAACATGTGCCCTCTTGGGTTGGTTGTAGACCAGGCGCGCCGCCGCGTTCTGGATCATCTGAAGTGGTTTCACTGCGCAGGCTGGGAGACCTGTCAGGAGGGCGTTGCAGTAGTCGAGTCGTGAGATGACTATTGCCTGAACCAGAAGTTGGGTGGCATCTTGAGTTAAGTAAGTCCTGATTTTCCGTATATTGAAATTCATAAATTCATTCACTTAGTTTACCGAACATCTAGCTATGTCTACAAGAGTAACGCAGAATTCTGTGATGCGTCTTTTTAACTCCAAAATGACCTCACCAGAGCCTCTTGGTCGCAAGCGTGCTTCCTAAAAAGACAGTTACAAGATACGAAAAATACCGACGGCACAACTAAAGCGATATTGAAAACACAAAAACTAGATGCTCCCCAATTTGTTGAACTGGGGGAGGGGAAAAAAGTAGGCCCCAATTTGCTACAACTGGGAACAAAAAGATTGTATCAAGCCCCCATTTGTTATATCCTAGTCTATGGCTTGTGGGACATAACAACGTATTTGAGTTGTGAAAAATGGGCAGACGACAAAACGTAAAAGTAACATAAACAATGCATCCAAAGACACCCAAACGTTACAAAATCATATGAACAGCAACACCAGTTGGCATTGAAAAGGAGCAGCAGGGAGAAGCAGCCAGCTTACAAGTGCAAGAGACAGAAACCCGGATATCGAAGATTGAAATAGAGGCCAGCAACACCTGCGCACCGGTGTAGCCGATCAAGGCGGATTGGGCGACCCCGCCCAGACATCAATCCTGAACACAGTTTTGTTTGACAGGGACCATGCATAGAATAGCTTCTATACCAGGGTTAGCTAAATAGCTAATTTGCTCCTGTAGTCCCTGGGCAGGATGTTCAAATCATGGCCACGGCCTGGGCAGTCACAGTCTTCCTGCTCATCCAGCCTTGTCTTTAAAGCAAGTACCAAAAACAAATTTTAAAAAACTGCAATGCACATCCAAAGCATTGTTTAGGCCACAGTTTCCTAACCACTGGGCTGGGGCTCACTAGTAGGCTGCGAAGCGCTATCGAGTGGGCAGCGAAGTTACGTTAAGTTAAGGGTGACTTTAAAAGAACTGTTTTAGTCGAGAACAATGATTAAACACAATAGAAAATGGGTAAAGTGCAATTTATCGATATGCACAACAAATGTCATGCTGTGAACTAACCATAGTCACTTCAAAGTAAATTAATATATCTGTTTTGTGTAGATTTGTGCATATGCAGCATTATTAGATATTTAAATGTCATATATTGGCCACATCTGTTTGATCTTTGAACAATATAGGCTATTTCTGGGCCCTGTTTTGTTACAAGTATGTCTAGGTGGGCCATGGGATAGAAAATGTTGAGAACCCCTGGTTTAGGCTAAATAATTGTGATTTCAATTTTGACCTAAATTATGGTTATTGTTCCATTATTGAGCAGCACAGCAACGAAAATGGCAACAGCACAGCTGAGGTGTACAATACATCCAGTAAAAAACAATAGCTGTTAAGAGTAACTGTACATTGCTGTGAAACAAACACACACATTATTGTTTATTATTGATATTCTCCTTAATGTAGTCTTACAATGTCATTGTTTTTTTTTATTATTGATTGAATGGACATTATTGTTTATTATTGCTTTTTCCCTCATTTTCATTGCTTATTTTATTAGGCTATTGATTGAATCAACATTGTTGTTTATTATTGCAATTCTCCTTATTATAGTTTGACCGACATTCTAATCTGTTCCCTGTTAAATTTTTTAATTAGGGCCCGAGCACCGAAGGGCGCAAGGCCCTATTGTTTTTGTAAGGATTATTAGGGCCCGAGCACCGAAGGGCGCAAGGCCCTATTGTTTTTGTAAGGATTATTAGGGGTCCGAGCAGCGTAGCTGCAGGAACCCTATTGTTTCTGTACCGTTCATTTTTTTGCCAAAATTCTGTAAAAGTCATACTGCAGCCTAAACCGTAACTCCAAAACTCTTGAAATTTTCAGGTATGGTTACCAGTACCCCCCTCTACCCATAACCCAAAATTTGGGGTACTGCACCCAAAGGTGGCGCTCTTGTCAAAAACGCTTATTTCTCCTTACCAGATTGACCTAGACTCAAAATTCTTTCATCATATTAATCTCTACATTCAGATGCATCTTTTTCACCCTGGTCTTATGCTCTAAAAATGTTTACTTTTGCCACAATTTCAGAGAAAAGCCAAACATCATAAAAAGTTTCACAGGCTTCAAAAATTATCAAATCTTCACCAAAATTCTCACAGACAATGTTTAGACAAAGCCTCACAATAGTTATCAAAATAATTTGGATACGTTGTTCCATTTCAGAGATATAGGCCAGTAAAGTTCGACCACTCAGCCCATTTCTCCTATATCACCTATATTCCTATATGAGTAATTTTTTTTCTTGGATAACAACCATACAACCATCATTAGGTGGATACCATTAACAGTGCACATTTTCAGATCTGTACTCTTTTTTATAAAGCCCTTAATTCTATTGTCAAATGTATGCTAGGAATTTTCTTGATGTTGTGTGTTTGCCAACACACATTTTCACCATTTGAATGTGACTGCTCAATGTGTATGATTGTCAGTGGCTGAGTGGGATAATGCCTAGTGCGGGTGTTTGTTAGGTTGAGAGTTCGAATCCTGCTAGAGCTTTAGGCTCAAGATGCACATGCTATTGGTTATTGAAGATTCACACTATTGAACAGCACCTGAATGACATCAGACAATTAACATTCACACTCATTAGTTGCCAAGAGTCAGAATGCCGACACACTCTATGACATATAGGGGAACTTCTTTGTTTACTATTTTTCCTTCAACATTAAGTCTATCATATTTATATTTCATCCATTACTGTTCTTCTCTATAAATGTCTAATTGCCCCAGAATATCCAAAAGTTTTCAGGTGTACTTTTTCAGGAAAGCCCTTCATTTTATTGTCAAATGTATACTTGGAGTTTTTCTTGTGTGTTTACCAACACACATTTTCACCATTTGAATGTGACTGCTGAATGTGTATGATTGTCAGTGGCAGAGTGGGATAATGCCTAGTGCTGGTGTTTGTTAGGTTGAGAGTTCGAATCCTGCAAGAGCTTTATGCTCAAGATGCACATGCTATTGGTTATTGAAGATTAACACCATTGAACAGCACCTGAATGACATCAGGCAATTGACATTCACACTCATTAGTTGCCAAGAATCAGAATGCCGACACACTCTATGACATATAGGGGAACTTCTTTGTTTACTATTTTTCCTTCATCATTAAGTCTATCATATTTATATTTCATCCATTACTGTTCTTCTCTATAAATGTCTAATTGCCCCAGAATATCCAAAAGTTTTCAGGTGTACTTTTTCAGGAAAGCCCTTCATTTTATTGTCAAATGTATACTTGGAGTTTTTCTTGTGTGTTTACCAACACACATTTTCACCATTTGAATGTGACTGCTGAATGTGTATGATTGTCAGTGACAGAGTGGGATAATGCCTAGTGCTGGTGTTTGTTAGGTTGAGAGTTCGAATCCTGCAAGAGCTTTATGCTCAAGATGCACATGCTATTGGTTATTGAAGATTCACACCATTGAACAGCACCTGAATGACATCAGGCAATTGACATTCACACTCATTAGTTGCCAAGAATCAGAATGCCGACACACTCTATGGCATACAGGGGAACTTCTTTGTTTACTATTTTTCCTTCATCACTAAGTCTATCATATTTATATTTCATCCATTACTGTTCTTCTCTATAAATGTCTAATTGCCCCAGAATATCCAAAAGTTTTCAGGTGTACTTTTTCAGGAAAGCCCTTCATTTTATTGTCAAATGTATACTTGGAGTTTTTCTTGTGTGTTTACCAACACACATTTTCACCATGTGAATGTGACTACCCAATATGTAGGATTGTCAGTGGCTCAGTGGGATAATGCCTAGTGCTGGTGTTTGTTAGGTTGAGGGTTCGAATCCCCGGTAGTGCTTTAGGCTCTAGCTCGAATACTATTGGTTATTGAAGATTCACACCATTGAACAGCACCTGAATGACATCAGGCAATCAACATACACAGTCATTAGTTGCCAAGAATCAGAATGCCGAGACACTCTGACATTTAGGGGAACTTCTTTGTTTACTATTTTTCCTTCATCATTAAGTCTATCATATTTATATTTCATCTATTAGTGTTCATCTCTACAAATGTCTAATTGCCCCTCCATGTTTGGAGTTTTTCTTGTTGTGTGTTTACCAATACACACTTTCACCATGTGAATGTGACTGGCCAACATGTAGGATTGACAGTGGCTCAGTGGGATAATGCCTTGTACTGGTCATCCTTAGGTTGAGAGTTCAAATCCCACTTGAAGCATTAGTGGGTTGTGGATGTTAGCATACTACAATAGAATGCTGTTGGGTTGTGGAGGTTAACACACTATAACATTACAGCTACTTGTCAATATGGACTTGTAGTGCAAGGCAAGTATTACTGTATAATTATAAGCTGTAGCCTATAATTATTTGTTATTCTTATAATATTTGTCATTTCTTATACATATTTAGTCGGCTCTTCCACTTGACAGAACAACTCTATATCGGTTAAGGATGTCACGCATGAAACATTGCTGCAGAAACACGAAAATACGACTTTGAGTTTAGTAGGCTATAATTTTCAGTTCCTGTTTATCTATTGCACAATGGGTAATAATTTAAAGGAATCGTGTTGCAGTCTTGTAAATAGTGACCCTGCAAGATCCCTAGTCATTGCAAAATCATAGTCTGTGACTTAAAACTCTACTACTTGTCTTTAGATGTGAGAGGGTCTGAGACTGTAGTCTTTCAAAAATCTTTTCCAAATCTTTCCAAATTTTACCTGCTGGGAAACCCTGTAGCTCCGGAGCAGGGGCTCAGACCAGGATAAATTGTTTGCTCGCCCTCAGTTCGCTCTTTTGTTCATCTCAACCCAGCACTCCAGTGTGTCCTGCTCTGTGTGCGTCTTTGAGTTAACGTAAGTCATCACTTTAATCACCCTCACTATGACTTTTGTGATGTTTATCAGTTTGTAGAGTAGCTCTGCCATCATGTGTAAAGTTAAGGTGTTTGTTTGTTGGTTTGGTGTGTTGGAGTCCCATGTGAGAGATGATTAGGTGATGTTGGTTGACTTGGGATGTCAAGTATTGTTTAGTTGTACCTTATATAGCCATATGATTTCAGTTTATTGTTCAAATGTCAATTGGTTTGTTTGTGAGTTGGGATCTGTACTGATTTACCCCATTTCACTGATTACTCCATTTTCTGTTTGTTTCCTCTTTGATGCAGCACACATACAAGTAAAGAACAAAAGAACAGATTAATTGAAACTCAAATAAAGTTAACTTGTGTTGCACCGAAACCTGCAATCTCCGTGTCATCACTCCATACCATTGAGCCTTCTGACCGAGGCTCTGCCTGCTCGCCACACACTCACTCTACCTCGACCCACATCGCCCCCTACAGTTCCTTCAGTTGGGTTGTGGAGGTTAGCATACTAGAATAGAATACTGTTAAGAATACTGTTAGGTTGTGGAGGTTGGCACACTATAACGTTACAGCTACTAGTCAGGACTTGTCGTGCAAGGCAAGTATAACTGTATAATTAAGTGTGCTTGCAAGCACACCTATTGTTCTTAAGTTTTATTAGGGGTCCGAGCAGCGTAGCTCAGAATTTTGATATTTTGTTCCATTTCAGAGATATAGGCCAATAAAGTTAGACCACTTAGGCCTTTTTTCCTAGATCACCTATATTCCTATACGAGTATTTTTTTTTTCTTGAATAACAACCATACAACCATCATTAGGTGGATACCATTAACAGTGCACATTTTCAGATCTGTACTCTTTTTTTATAAAGCCCTTAATTCTATTGTCAAATGTATGCTATGAATTGTCTTGATGTGTGTTTGCCAACACACATTTTCACCATGTGAATGTGACTGCCTAATATGTAGGATTGTCAGTGGCTCAGTGGGATAATGCCTAGTGCTGGTGTTTGTTAGGTTGAGAGTTCGAATCCTGCTAGAGCTTGAGGCTCAAGATGCACATGCTATTGGTTATTGAAGATTGACACCATTGAACAGCACCTGAATGACATCAGACAATTAACATTCACACTCATTAGTTGCCAAGAATCAGAATGCCGACACACTCTATGACATATAGGGGAACTTCTTTGTTTACTATTTTTCCTTCATCATTAAGTCTATCATATTTATATTTCATCCATTACTGTTCTTCTCTATAAATGTCTAATTGCCCCAGAATATCCAAAAGTTTTCAGGTGTACTCTTTCAGGAAAGCCCTTCATTTTATTGTGAAATGTATACTTGGAGTTTTTCTTGTGTGTTTACCAACACACATTTTCACCATGTGAATGTGACTGTTCAATGTGTATGATTGTCAGTGGCTCAGTGGGATAATGCCTTGTGCTGGTGTTTGTTAGGTTGAGAGTTTGAATCCTGCTAGAGCTTTGGGCTCAAGATTGGTTATTGAAGATTCACACCATTGAACAGCACCTGAATGACATCAGGCAATCAACATTCACACTCATTAGTTGCCAAGAGTCAGAATGCCGACACACTCTATGGCATATAGGCAGGGGTGAAAGTAAGCCGGTACTGGCCGGTACGGAGTACCACTAAAATATTTGGAGAGGGTACGCCGTACCGGAAAGAAAACTATACTGTCTCTGATAAATATTGCACTTTCAGCATGACAACACAACTGCTAATGTCAAATTACCAAAAGCAACACGTTTCCCCCAAAATATATTTCATATACATCGTTCTGAACTGTATCTGAATTGTGTCTAAACCTCCCGTGCAGCTGGACAGACAACGAGCAAGCTATAGCGCGCGTACAGTAGTAATTGCGCCAACGTGCACTGGTATCCAAAGTGTTTTAGCAGATGGACGTTTCTTGGAAAGTCTCCGAAATAAAAAACATACAGGCTAAAGAAAAATATGTTGATGTTTCAATAGCCTATTCTGGTTTTACGTGTGCAGTGAAAGTGTTTTAGCGGACAGAAGTATGTTGCAGTCTCCCAAATAAAAAGGCATGACTCAAAGAAACGTTTCATGATATACAGTAGCCTATATAAAAAAAACGATTGGAAGTGGGAGCGAGCAGAGTAACTAGGCTAAATAAATAAATAAATGTTGAAATTAAGTGTTTGCAATTTATTCATAATCAAAAACAGATACAGGTGGGCAGGGTAGGAATTTCACGGCTTTTAAACGATGTTAGCCGATAATTGCTGTGTTGAACGGTTCGCGAGAAAAGTAGGCCTAAATATAATTCAATTTAATCATACATTCTACTGAAGGTTTTGCGTCCCATGATCTCCCTACCCATTCATCTCGGTGGAATACTTCACGAACCCTTCTTTTAACACATAACAAACCATATATCGGAATAAACAGCAGACCTTACCGAACACAAAAGTGTAAAGCAGTCCCCTGTACAGACAGTTAGCCGTTCCAGAGTAATCTAGTTTTGAATTTGCAGTAAATTTCGACATGCATGGATGTCTCCAAATTTGGGCTTTGCGTTTTACAATGTGTTTAAATTGTTCCACATGATTTCATAACGGGCCAAATACAAAATAAATGTTACAAATATCGCCTAGATATTGGTAAATCATAGGACAGCTGACTAAGAGTTTGTGAAAGCATTTGATCACAAAATGCATGCATCTAGGCTATTTGAGTCTCTTAAAGCTGAGCTGTGCTTAAATTGTTCAATACATGATTTCATAACAGGCCAAATATAAAATAAATGTTATATATAGCCTAGATATCTGTAAATATTAGATGATCAGATGATTTACAGTTCTATGTAATATGTCATGTTTCATGTTTTTGTAATGTTTCATACAGTGATGCAGGTCTACTGCAGTGAATAGGCTAAATACAACTTTGATCATTTTTATAGCCTACTACTGTATAGTTAACTTTGGCCTTGGTGCCTTGACATGTGGCCTTTGTGCCCCCCACCAAATATGCCCAACTGAAGGCCAAGTGGCCTTGCCCCCAGAATGGTGAAATTCCAAGCCTGCAGGTGGGTTAAAGAGTGATACTAGAGTGATAAGAAGTCCTAGTGAATGCTTGATAAGTAGACTATAATACAGTAAATAAACAAATACATAAATAATAAATAATTAGGCTAAGTGAAATTTTCGGCGCACGCTATGCGCGCATTATAACTCTATATCATAGTACCACCAAGAAATGAAAACTACTTTCACCCCTGCATATAGGGGAACTTCTTTGTTTACTATTTTTCCTTCATCATTAAGTCTATCGTATTTATATTTCATCCATTACTCTTCTTCTCTACAAATGTCTAATTGCCCCAGAATTTCCAAACGTTTTCAGGTGTTCTCTTTCAGGAAAGCCCTTCATTTTATTTGCAAATGTATACTTGGAGTTTTTCTTGTGTGTTTACCAATACACATTTTCACCATGTGAATGTGACTGGCAAAGATGTAGGATTGACAGTGGCTTAGTGGGATAATGCCTTGTACTGGTCATCCTTAGGTTGAGAGTTCAAATCCCACCTGAAGCATTAGTGTTCAAATACTGTTGGGTTGTGGAGGTTAGCATACTAGAATAGAATGTTGTGGAGGTTAGCACACTATAACATTACAGCATTACAGCTACTTGTCAATATGGACTTGTAGTAATAATTATAGGCTGTTTATCTTATTGACTCCAACACAGAACCCACCACCACAAATGCAATTCAATTCTGTGGGAAACACTGCCTTCCATTATCAAACCCTTCATCTTATCCACAACAAATAAATAGTCCTGTAGAATCAAGTATTGTTAGAATACTGTTGGGTTGTGGAGGTTAGCACACTATAACGTTACAGCACAGGGTAATCCTAATTTTATGGATCAAATTTATTCCAATCTAACTCAAAAGTTTTGAACAACACAAAGGTTTTATCCAGATCAAAACCAAGAATAGATTATGTGATCTAATCCAATTTCAGGATCCTTGTTTCCCTTTGAACAACCCATTTTCAAGATTTGATCCAATCCGATAGCTGAAATCCGGTAACTGAAATCCGATAACCGAAATCCGATCACGTTTCTTTTGAACAATTGTGTCCAAACAATCAAAGCATATGTAAAACTAAAAAGCTATGCTATCATGTTCATTTTGCTCGGACCCCATAAATCACCGCTTGCGGTTATATTTCTTATTAGGGGTCCGAGCAGCGTAGCTGCAGGAACCCTATTGTTTCTGTACCGTTCATTTTTTGGCCAAAATTCTGTAAAAGTCATACTGCAGCCTAAACCGTAACTCCAAAACTCTTGAAATTTTCAGGTATGGTTACCAGTACCCCCCTCTACCCATAACCCAAAATTTGGGGTACTGCACCCAAAGGTGGCGCTATTGAAAAAAAAAGTTAATTATGCTTATTTCTCCTTACCAGATTCACCTAGACTCAAAATTCTTTCAGAATATTAATCTCTAAACTCAGATGCATCTTTTTGGCCCTGGTCTTATGGTCTACAAATGTTTACTTTTTCCACAATTTCATGGAAAAGCCAAACATTATAAAAAGTTTCACACTCTTCAAAAATAATCGAATCTTCACCAAAATTCTCACAGACAATGTTTAGACCAAGCCTCACAAAAGTTATCGCTCAGAATTTTGATATTTTGTTCCATTTCAGAGATATAGGCCAATAAAGTTAGACCACTTAGGCCTTTTTTCCTAGATCACCTATATTCCTATAAACCGTAAGTCCTAGAAACTTGACATTTTCAAGTATTGTTACCAGTACCCCCCACTACCCATAACCCAAATTTGGGGTACTGCACCCAAAGGTGGCGCTCTTGTCAAAAACGCTTATTTCTCCTTACCAGATTCACCTAGACTCAAAATTCTTTCATCATATTAATCTCTACATTCAGATGCATCTTTTTCACCCTGGTCTTATGCTCTAAAAATGTTTACTTTTCCCACAATTTCAGAGAAAAGCCAAACATCATAAAAAGTTTCACAGGCTTCAAAAATTATCAAATCTTCACCAAAATTCTCACAGACAATGTTTAGACAAAGCCTCACAAAAGTCATCAAAAGAATTTGGATACGTTGTTCCATTTCAGAGATATAGGCCAATAAAGTTCGACCACTCAGCCCATTTCTCCTATATCACCTATATTCCTATATGAGTAATTTTTTTTTCTTGGATAACAACCATACAACCATCATTAGGTGGATACCATTAACAGTGCACATTTTCAGATATGTACTCTTTTTTATAAAGCCCTTAATTCTATTGTCAAATGTATGCTAGGAATTTTCTTGATGTTGTGTGTTTGCCAACACACATTTTCACCATTTGAATGTGACTGCTCAATGTGTATGATTGTCAGTGGCTGAGTGGGATAATGCCTAGTGCTGGTGTTTGTTAGGTTGAGAGTTCGAATCCTGCTAGAGCTTTAGGCTCAAGATGCACATGCTATTGGTTATTGAAGATTCACACTATTGAACAGCACCTGAATGACATCAGACAATTAACATTCACACTCATTAGTTGCCAAGAATCAGAATGCCGACACACTCTATGACATATAGGGGAACTTCTTTGTTTACTATTTTTCCTTCATCATTAAGTCTATCATATTTATATTTCATCCATTACTGTTCTTCTCTATAAATGTCTAATTGCCCCAGAATATCCAAAAGTTTTCAGGTGTATTTTTTCAGGAAAGCCCTTCATTTTATTGTCAAATATATACTTGGAGTTTTTCTTGTGTGTTTACCAACACACATTTTCACCATGTGAATGTGACTACGCAATATGTAGGATTGTCAGTGGCTCAGTGGGATAATGCCTAGTGCTGGTGTTTGTTAGGTTGAGGGTTCGAATCCTCGGTAGTGCTTTAGGCTCTAGCTCGAATACTATTGGTTATTGAAGATTCACACCATTGAACAGCACCTGAATGACATCAGGCAATCAACATTCACACTCATCAGTTGCCAAGAATCAGAATGCCGAGACACTCTATGACATTCAGGGGAACTTCTTTGTTTACTATTTTTCCTTCATCATTAAGTCTATCATATTTATATTTAATCTATTAGCGTTCATCTCTACAAATGTCTAATCGCCCCTCCATGCTTGGAGTTTTTCTTGTGTGTTTACCAATACACATTTTCACCATGTGAATGTGACTGGCCAACATGTAGGATTGACAGTGGCTCAGTGGGATAATGCCTTGTACTGGTGATCCTTAGGTTGAGAGTTCAAATCCCACTTGAAGCATTAGTGAGTTGTGGATGTTAGCATACTACAATAGAATGCTGTTGGGTTGTGGAGGATAACACACTATAACATTACAGCTACTTGTCAATATGGACTTGTAGTGCAAGGACAGTATTACTGTATAATTATAAGCTGTAGCCTATAATTATTTGTTATTCTTATAATATTTGTCATTTCTTATACATATTTAGTCGGCTCTTCCACTTGACAGAACAACTCTATATCGGTTAAGGATGTCACGCATGAAACAATGCTGCAGAAACATGAAAATACGACTTTGAGTTTAGTAGGCTATAATTTTCAGTTCCTGTTTATCTATTGCACAATGGGTAATAATTTAAAGGAATCATGTTGCAGTCTTGTAAATAGTGACCCTGCAAGATCCCTAGTCATTGCAAAATCATAGTCTGTGACTTAAAACTCTACTACTTGTCTTTAGATGTGAGAGGGTCTGAGACTGTAGTCTTTCAAAAATCTTTTCCAAATCTTTGCAAATCTTTCCAAAGTTTACCCGCTGGGAAACCCTGTAGCTCCGGAGCAGGGGCTCAGACCAGGATAAATTGTTTGCTCGCCCTCAGTTCGCTCTTTTGTTCATCTCAACCCAGCACTCCAGTGTGTCCTGCTCTGTGTGCGTCTTTGAGTTAACGTAAGTCATCACTTTAATCACCCTCACTATGACTTTTGTGATGTTTATCAGTTTGTAGAGTAGCTCTGCCATCATGTGTAAAGTTAAGGTCTTTGTTTGTTGGTTGGGTGTGTTGGAGTCCCATGTGAGAGATGATTAGGTGATGTTGGTTGACTTGGGATGTCAAGTATTGTTTAGTTGTACCTTATATAGCCATATGATTTCAGTTTATTGTTCAAATGTCAATTGGTTTGTTTGTGAGTTGGGATCTGTACTGATTTACCCCATTTCACTGATTACTCCATTTTCTGTTTGTTTCCTCTTTGATGCAGCACACATACAAGTAAAGAACAAAAGAACAGATGAATTGAAACTCAAATAAAGTTAACTTGTGTTGCACCGAAACCTGCCATCTCCGTGTCATCACTCCATACCATTGAGCCTTCTGAGTCACACCATTGAACAGCACCTGAATGGCATCAGGCAATTAACATTCACACTCATTACACACTGCTGGTGTTTGTTAGGTTGAGAGTTTGAATCCTGCTAGAGCTTGAAGCTCAAGATGCACATGCTATTGGTTATTGAAGATTGACACCATTGAACAGCACCTGAATGACATCAGGCAATTAACATTCACACTCATTAGTTGCCAAGAATCAGAATGCCGACACACTCGAAGACATATAGGGGAACTTCTTTGTTTACTATTTTTCCTTCATCATTAAGTCTATCATATTTATATTTCATCCATTACTGTTCTTCTCTATAAATGTCTATTTGCCCCAGAATATCCAAAAGTTTTCAGGTGTATTTTTTCAGGAAAGCCCTTCATTTTATTGTCAAATGTATACTTGGAGTTTTTCTTGTGTGTTTACCAACACACATTTTCACCATTTGAATGTGACTGCTGAATGTGTATGATTGTCAGTGGCAGAGTGGGATAATGTCTAGTGCTGGTGTTTGTTAGGTTGAGAGTTCGAATCCTGCTAGAGCTTTAGGCTCAATATGCACATGCTATTGGTTATTGAAGAGTCACACCATTGAACAGCACCTGAATGACATCAGGCAATCAACATTCACACTCATTAGTTGCCAAGAATCAGAATGCCGACACACTCGAAGACATATAGGGGAACATCTTTGTTTACTATTTTTCCTTCATCATTAAGTCTATCATATTTATATTTCATCCATTACTATTCTTCTCTACAAATGTCTAATTGTCCCAGAATTTCCAAACGTTTTCAGGTGTTCTCTTTCAGGAAAGCCCTTCATTTTATTGTCAAATGTATACTTGGAGTTTTTCTTGTGTGTTTACCAATACACATTTTCACCATGTGAATGTGACTGGCAAAGATGTAGGATTGACAGTGGCTTAGTGGGATAATGCCTTGTACTGGTCATCCTTATGTTGAGTGTTCAAATCCCACCTGAAGCATTAGTGTTAAAATACTGTTGGGTTGTGGAGGTTAGCATACTAGAATAGAATGCTGTTGGGTTGTGGAGGTTAGCACACTATAACATTACAGCATTACAGCTACTTCTCAATATGGACTTGTAGTGCAAGGCAAGTATAACTGTATAATTATACGCTGTTTATCTTATTGACTACTCCGACACAGAACCCACCACCACAAATACAATTCAATTCTGTGGGAAACACTGCCTTCCATTATCAAACCCTTCATCTTATCCACAACAAATAAATAGTCCTGTAGAATCAAGTATTGTTAGAATACTGTTGGGTTGTGGAGGTTAGCACACTATAATGTTACAGCACAGGGTAATCCTAATTTTATGCATCAAATTTATTCCAATCCAACTCAAAAGTTTTGAACGACACAAAGTGAAGGTTTTATCCAGATCAAAACCAAGAATAGATTATGTGATCTAATCCAATTTCAGGATCCTTGTTTCCCTTTGAACAACCCATTTTCAAGATTTGATCCAATCCGATAGCTGAAATCCGGTAACTGAAATCCGATAACCGAAATCCGATTTATTTTGAACAATTGTGCCCAAACAATCAAAGCATATGTAAAACTAAAAAGCTATGCCATCATGTTCGTTTTGCTCGGACCCCGTAAATCACCGCTTGCGGTTATATTTAGGGGTCCGAGCAGCGTAGCTGCAGGAACCCTATTGTTTCTGTACCGTTCATTTTTTGGCCAAAATTCTGTAAAAATCATACTGCAGCCTAAACCGTAACTCCAAAACTCTTGAAATTTTCAGGTATGGTTACCAGTACCCCCCTCTACCCATAACCCAAAATTTGGGGTACTGCACCCAAAGGTGGCGCTATTGAAAAAAAAAGTTAATTATGCTTATTTCTCCTTACCAGATTCACCTAGACTCAAAATTCTTTCAGAATATTAATCTCTAAACTCAGATGCATCTTTTTGGCCCTGGTCTTATGGTCTACAAATGTTTACTTTTTCCACAATTTCATGGAAAAGCCAAACATTATAAAAAGTTTCACACTCTTCAAAAATAATCGAATCTTCACCAAAATTCTCACAGACAATGTTTAGACCAAGCCTCACAAAAGTTATCGCTCAGAATTTTGATATTTTGTTCCATTTCAGAGATATAGGCCAATAAAGTTAGACCACTTAGGCCTTTTTTCCTAGATCACCTATATTCCTATAAACCGTAAGTCCTAGAAACTTGACATTTTCAAGTATTGTTACCAGTACCCCCCACTACCCATAACCCAAATTTGGGGTACTGCACCCAAAGGTGGCGCTCTTGTCAAAAACGCTTATTTCTCCTTACCAGATTCACCTAGACTCAAAATTCTTTAATCATATTAATCTCTACATTCAGATGCATCTTTTTCACCCTGGTCTTATGCTCTAAAAATGTTTACTTTTGCCACAATTTCAGAGAAAAGCCAAACATCATAAAAAGTTTCACAGGCTTCAAAAATTATCAAATCTTCACCAAAATTCTCACAGACAATGTATAGACAAAGCCTCACAAAAGTTATCAAAAGAATTTGGATACGTTGTTCCATTTCAGAGATATAGGCCAATAAAGTTCGACCACTCAGCCCATTTCTCCTATATCACCTATATTCCTATATGAGTAATTTTTTTTTCTTGGATAACAACCATACAACCATCATTAGGTGGATACCATTAACAGTGCACATTTTCAGATATGTACTCTTTTTTATAAAGCCCTTAATTCTATTGTCAAATGTATGCTAGGAATTTTCTTGATGTTGTGTGTTTGCCAACACACATTTTCACCATTTGAATGTGACTGCTCAATGTGTATGATTGTCAGTGGCTGAGTGGGATAATGCCTAGTGCTGGTGTTTGTTAGGTTGAGAGTTCGAATCCTGCTAGAGCTTTAGGCTCAAGATGCACATGCTATTGGTTATTGAAGATTCACACTATTGAACAGCACCTGAATGACATCAGACAATTAACATTCACACTCATTAGTTGCCAAGAATCAGAATGCCGACACACTCTATGACATATAGGGGAACTTCTTTGTTTACTATTTTTCCTTCATCATTAAGTCTATCATATTTATATTTCATCCATTACTGTTCTTCTCTATAAATGTCTAATTGCCCCAGAATATCCAAAAGTTTTCAGGTGTACTCTTTCAGGAAAGCCCTTCATTTTATTGTCAAATGTATACTTGGAGTTTTTCTTGTGTGTTTACTAACACATATTTTCACCATTTGAATGTGACTGCTGAATGTGTATGATTGTCAGTGGCAGAGTGGGATAATGCCTAGTGCTGCTGTTTGTTAGGTTGAGAGTTCGAATCCTGCTAGAGCTTTAGGCTCAAGATGCACATGCTATTGGTTATTGAAGATTCACACTATTGAACAGCACCTGAATGACATCAGACAATTAACATTCACACTCATTAGTTGCCAAGAATCAGAATGCCGACACACTCTATGACATATAGGGGAACTTCTTTGTTTACTATTTTTCCTTCATCATTAAGTCTATCATATTTATATTTCATCCATTACTGTTCTTCTCTATAAATGTCTAATTGCCCCAGAATATCCAAAAGTTTTCAGGTGTACTCTTTCAGGAAAGCCCTTCATTTTATTGTCAAATGTATACTTGGAGTTTTTCTTGTGTGTTTACTAACACATATTTTCACCATTTGAATGTGACTGCTGAATGTGTATGATTGTCAGTGGCAGAGTGGGATAATGCCTAGTGCTGCTGTTTGTTAGGTTGAGAGTTCGAATCCTGCTAGAGCTTTAGGCTCAAGATGCACATGCTATTGGTTATTGAAGATTCACACTATTGAACAGCACCTGAATGACATCAGACAATTAACATTCACACTCATTAGTTGCCAAGAATCAGAATGCCGACACACTCTATGACATATAGGGGAACTTCTTTGTTTACTATTTTTCCTTCATCATTAAGTCTATCATATTTATATTTCATCCATTACTGTTCTTCTCTATAAATGTCTATTTGCCCCAGAATATCCAAAAGTTTTCAGGTGTACTCTTTCAGGAAAGCCCTTCATTTTATTGTCAAATGTGTACTTGGAGTTTTTCTTGTGTGTTTACCAACACACATTTTCACCATTTGAATGTGACTGCTGAATGTGTATGATTGTCAGTGGCAGAGTGGGATAATGCCTAGTGCTGGTGTTTGTTAGGTTGAGAGTTCGAATCCTGCTAGAGCTTTAGGCTCAAGATGCACATGCTATTGGTTATTGAAGATTCACACTATTGAACAGCACCTGAATGACATCAGACAATTAACATTCACACTCATTAGTTGCCAAGAATCAGAATGCCGACACACTCTATGACATATAGGGGAACTTCTTTGTTTACTATTTTTCCTTCATCATTAAGTCTATCATATTTATATTTCATCCATTACTGTTCTTCTCTATAAATGTCTATTTGCCCCAGAATATCCAAAAGTTTTCAGGTGTATTTTTTCAGGAAAGCCCTTCATTTTATTGTCAAATATATACTTGGAGTTTTTCTTGTGTGTTTACCAACACACATTTTCACCATGTGAATGTGACTACCCAATATGTAGGATTGTCAGTGGCTCAGTGGGATAATGCCTAGTGCTGGTGTTTGTTAGGTTGAGGGTTCGAATCCCCGGTAGTGCTTTAGGCTCTAGCTCGAATACTATTGGTTATTGAAGATTCACACCATTGAACAGCACCTGAATGACATCAGGCAATCAACATTCACACTCATCAGTTGCCAAGAATCAGAATGCCGAGACACTCTATGACATTCAGGGGAACTTCTTTGTTTACTATTTTTCCTTCATCATTAAGTCTATCATATTTATATTTAATCTATTAGTGTTCATCTCTACAAATGTCTAATCGCCCCTCCATGCTTGGAGTTTTTCTTGTGTGTTTACCAATACACATTTTCACCATGTGAATGTGGCTGGCCAACATGTAGGATTGACAGTGGGTCAGTGGGATAATACCTTGTACTGGTGATCCTTAGGTTGAGAGTTCAAATCCCACTTGAAGCATTAGTGGGTTGTGGATGTTAACATACTACAATAGAATGCTGTTGGGTTGTGGAGGATAACACACTATAACATTACAGCTACTTGTCAATATGGACTTGTAGTGCAAGGCAAGTGTTACTGTGTAATTATAAGCTGTAGCCTATAATTATTTGTTATTCTTATAATATTTGTCATTTCTTATACATATTTAGTCGGCTCTTCCACTTGACAGAACAACTCTATATCGGTTAAGGATGTCACGCATGAAACAATGCTGCAGAAACACGAAAATACGACTTTGAGTTTAGTAGGCTATAATTTTCAGTTCCTGTTTATCTATTGCACAATGGGTAATATTTTAAAGGAATCATGTTGCAGTCTTGTAAATAGTGACCCTGCAAGATCCCTAGTCATTGCAAAATCATAGTCTGTGACTTAAAACTCTACTACTTGTCTTTAGATGTGAGAGGGTCTGAGACTGTAGTCTTTCAAAAATCTTTTCCAAATCTTTGCAAATCTTTCCAAAGTTTACCCGCTGGGAAACCCTGTAGCTCCGGAGCAGGGGCTCAGACCAGGATAAATTGTTTGCTCGCCCTCAGTTCGCTCTTTTGTTCATCTCAACCTAGCACTCCAGTGTGTCCTGCTCTGTGTGCGTCTTTGAGTTAACGTAAGTCATCACTTTAATCACCCTCACTATGACTTTTGTGATGTTTATCAGTTTGTAGAGTAGCTCTGCCATCATGTGTAAAGTTAAGGTCTTTGTTTGTTGGTTTGGTGTGTTGGAGTCCCATGTGAGAGATGATTAGGTGATGTTGGTTGACTTGGGATGTCAAGTATTGTTTAGTTGTACCTTTATATAGCCATATGATTTCAGTTTATTGTTCAAATATCAATTGGTTTGTTTGTGAGTTGGGATCTGTACTGATTTACCCCATTTCACTGATTACTCCATTTTCTGTTTGTTTCCTCTTTGATGCAGCACACATACAAGTAAAGAACAAAAGAACAGATGAATTGAAACTCAAATAAAGTTAACTTGTGTTGCACCGAAACCTGCCATCTCCGTGTCATCACTCCATACCATTGAGCCTTCTGAGTCACACCATTGAACAGCACCTGAATGACATCAGGCAATTAACATTCACACTCATTAGTTGCCAAGAATCAGAATGCCGACACACTCTATGACATATAGGGGAACTTCTTTGTTTACTATTTTTCCTTCATCATTAAGTCTATCATATTTATATTTCATCCATTACTGTTCTTCTCTATAAATGTCTAATTGCCCCAGAATATCCAAAAGTTTTCAGGTGTACTCTTTCAGGAAAGCCCTTCATTTTATTGTCAAATGTATACTTGGAGTTTTTCTTGTGTGTTTACCAACACACATTTTCACCATGTGAATGTGACTGCCTAATATGTCGGATTGTTAGTGGCTCAGAGGGATAATGCCTAGTGCTGGTGTTTGTTAGGTTGAGAGTTCGAATCCTGCTAGAGCTTTAGGCTCAAGATGCACATGCTATTGGTTATTGAAGATTCACACCACTGAACAGCACCTGAATGACATCAGGCAATCAACATTCACACTCATTAGTTGCCAAGAATCAGAATGCCGACACACTCGAAGACATATAGGGGAACTTCTTTGTTTACTATTTTTCCTTCATCATTAAGTCTATCATATTTATATTTCATCCATTACTGTTCTTCTCTACAAATTTCTAATTGTCCCAGAATTTCCAAACGTTTTCAGGTGTTCTCTTTCAGGAAAGCCCTTCATTTTATTGTCAAATGTATACTTGGAGTTTTTCTTGTGTGTTTACCAATACACATTTTCACCATGTGAATGTGACTGGCAAAGATGTAGGATTGACAGTGGCTTAGTGGGATAATGCCTTGTACTGGTCATCCTAAGGTTGAGAGTTCAAATCCCACCTGAAGCATTAGTGTTCAAATACTGTTGGGTTGTGGAGGTTAGCATACTAGAATATAATGTTGTGGAGGTTAGCACACTATAACATTACAGCATTACAGCTACTTGTCAATATGGACTTGTAGTGCAAGTCAAGTATAACTGTATAATTATAGGCTGTTTATCTTATTGACTCCGACACAGAACCCACCACCACAAATGCAATTCAATTCTGTGGGAAACACTGCCTTCCATTATCAAACCCTTCATCTTATCCACAACAAATAAATAGTCCTGTAGAATCAAGTATTGTTAGAATACTGTTGGGTTGTGGAGGTTAGCACACTATAACGTTACAGCACAGGGTAATCCTAATTTTATGGATCAAATTTATTCCAATCTAACTCAAAAGTTTTGAACAACACAAAGGTTTTATCCAGATCAAAACCAAGAATAGATTATGTGATCTAATCCAATTTCAGGATCCTTGTTTCCTTTTGAACAACCCATTTTCAAGATTTGATCCAATCCGATAGCCGAAATCCGGTAACTGAAATCCGATAACCGAAATCCGATCACATTTCTTTTGAACAATTGTGCCCAAACAATCAAAGCATATGTAAAACTAAAAAGCTATGCTACCTCATGTTCGTTTTGCTCGGACCCCGTAAATCACCGCTTGCGGTTATATTTAGGGGTCCGAGCAGCGTAGCTGCAGGAACCCTATTGTTTCTGTACCGTTCATTTTTTGGCCAAAATTCTGTAAAAGTCATACTGCAGCCTAAACCGTAACTCCAAAACTCTTGAAATTTTCAGGTATGGTTACCAGTACCCCCCTCTACCCATAACCCAAAATTTGGGGTACTGCACCCAAAGGTGGCGCTATTGAAAAAAAAAGTTAATTATGCTTATTTCTCCTTACCAGATTCACCTAGACTCAAAATTCTTTCAGAATATTAATCTCTAAACTCAGATGCATCTTTTTGGCCCTGGTCTTATGGTCTACAAATGTTTACTTTTTCCACAATTTCATGGAAAAGCCAAACATTATAAAAAGTTTCACACTCTTCAAAAATAATCGAATCTTCACCAAAATTCTCACAGACAATGTTTAGACCAAGCCTCACAAAAGTTATCGCTCAGAATTTTGATATTTTGTTCCATTTCAGAGATATAGGCCAATAAAGTTAGACCACTTAGGCCTTTTTTCCTAGATCACCTATATTCCTATAAACCGTAAGTCCTAGAAACTTGACATTTTCAAGTATTGTTACCAGTACCCCCCACTACCCATAACCCAAATTTGGGGTACTGCACCCAAAGGTGGCGCTCTTGTCAAAAACGCTTATTTCTCCTTACCAGATTGACCTAGACTCAAAATTCTTTCATCATATTAATCTCTACATTCAGATGCATCTTTTTCACCCTGGTCTTATGCTCTAAAAATGTTTACTTCTGCCACAATTTCAGAGAAAAGCCAAACATCATAAAAAGTTTCACAGGCTTCAAAAATTATCAAATCTTCACCAAAATTTTCACAGACAATGTTTAGACAAAGCCTCACAAAAGTTATCAAAATAATTTGGATATGTTGTTCCATTTCAGAGATATAGGCCAATAAAGTTTGACCACTCAGCCTATTTATCCTATATCACCTATATTCCTATATGAGTATTTTTTTTTCTTGGATAACAAGCATACAGCCATCATTAGGTGGATACCATTAACAATGCACATTTTCAGATCTGTACTCTTTTTTATAAAGCCCTTAATTCTATTGTCAAATGTATGCTAGGAATTTTCTTGATGTTGTGTATTTGCCAACACACATTTTCACCATGTGAATGTGACTACCCAATATGTAGGATTGTCAGTGGCTCAGTGGGATAATGCAGAGTGCTGGTGTTTGTTAGGTTGAGAGTTCGAATCCTGGTAGAGCTTTAGGCTCAACCTGCATATGCTATTGGTTATTGAAGATTCACACCATTGAACAGCACCTGAATGACATCAGGCAATCAACTTACACAGTCATTAGTTGCCAAGAATCAGAATGCTGAGACACTGACATTTAGGGGAACTTCTTTGTTTACTATGTTTCCTTCATCATTAAGTCTATCATATTTATATTTCATCCATTAGTGTTCTTCTCTACAAATGTCTAATTGCCCCAGAATATCCAAAAGTTTTCAGGTGTACTCTTTCAGGAAAGCCCTTCATTTTATTGTCAAATGTATACTTGGAGTTTTTCTTGTGTGTTTACAAACACACATTTTCACCATTTGAATGTGACTGCTGAATGTGTATGATTGTCAGTGGCAGAGTGGGATAATGCCTAGTGCTGGTGTTTGTTAGGTTGAGAGTTCGAATCCTGCAAGAGCTTTATGCTCAATATGCACATCCTATTGGTTATTGAAGATTCACACCATTGAACAGCACCTGAATGACATCAGGCAATTGACATTCACACTCATTAGTTGCCAAGAATCAGAATGCCGACACACTCTATGGCATATAGGGGAACTTCTTTGTTTACTATTTTTCCTTCATCACTAAGTCTATCATATTTATATTTCATCCATTACTGTTCTTCTCTATAAATGTCTAATTGCCCCAGAATATCCAAAAGTTTTCAGGTGTACTTTTTCAGGAAAGCCCTTCATTTTATTGTCAAATGTATACTTGGAGTTTTTCTTGTGTGTTTACCAACACACATTTTCACCATGTGAATGTGACTACCCAATATGTAGGATTGTCAGTGGCTCAGTGGGATAATGCCTAGTGCTGGTGTTTGTTAGGTTGAGGGTTCGAATCCCCGGTAGTGCTTTAGGCTCTAGCTCGAATACTATTGGTTATTGAAGATTCACACCATTGAACAGCACCTGAATGACATCAGGCAATCAACATACACAGTCATTAGTTGCCAAGAATCAGAATGCCGAGACACGACATTTAGGGGAACTTCTTTGTTTACTATTTTTCCTTCATCATTAAGTCTATCATATTTATATTTCATCTATTAGTGTTCATCTCTACAAATGTCTAATTGCCCCTCCATGTTTGGAGTTTTTCTTGTGTGTTTACCAATACACACTTTCACCATGTGAATGTGACTGGCCAAAATGTAGGATTTACAGTGGCTCAGTGGGATAATGCCTTGTACTGGTGATCCTTAGGTTGAGAGTTCAAATCCCACTTGAAGCATTAGTGGGTTGTGGATGTTAGCATACTACAATAGAATGCTGTTGGGTTGTGGAGGTTAACACACTATGACATTACAGCTACTTGTCAATATGGACTTGTAGTGCAAGGCAAGTATTACTGTATAATTATAAGCTGTAGCCTATAATTATTTGTTATTCTTATAATATTTGTCATTTCTTATACATATTTAGTCGGCTCTTCCACTTGACAAAACAACTCTATATCGGTTAAGGATGTCACGCATGAAACAATGCTGCAGAAACACGAAAATACGACTTTGAGTTTAGTAGGCTATAATTTTCAGTTCCTGTTTATCTATTGCACAATGGGTAATAATTTAAAGGAATCGTGTTGCAGTCTTGTAAATAGTGACCCTGCAAGATCCCTAGTCATTGCAAAATCATAGTCTGTGAATTAAAACTCTACTACTTGTCTTTAGATGTAAGAGGGTCTGAGACTGTAGTCTTTCAAAAATCTTTTCCAAATCTTTGCAAATCTTTCCAAAGTTTACCTGCTGGGAAACCCTGTAGCTCCGGAGCAGGGGCTCAGACCAGGATAAATTGTTTGCTCGCCCTCAGTTCGCTCTTTTGTTCATCTCAACCCAGCACTCCAGTGTGTCCTGCTCTGTGTGCGTCTTTGAGTTAACGTAAGTCATCACTTTAATCACCCTCACTATGACTTTTGTGATGTTTATCAGTTTGTAGAGTAGCTCTGCCATCATGTGTAAAGTTAAGGTCTTTGTTTGTTGGTTTGGTGTGTTGGAGTCCCATGTGAGAGATGATTAGGTGATGTTGGTTGACTTGGGATGTCAAGTATTGTTCAGTTGTACCTTATATAGCCATATGATTTCAGTTTATTGTTCAAATGTCAATTGGTTTGTTTGTGAGTTGGGATCTGTACTGATTTACCCCATTTCACTGATTACTCCATTTTCTGTTTGTTTCCTCTTTGATGCAGCACACATACAAGTAAAGAACAAAAGAACAGATGAATTGAAACTCAAATAAAGTTAACTTGTGTTGCACCGAAACCTGCCATCTCCGTGTCATCACTCCATACCATTGAGCCTTCTGAGTCACACCATTGAACAGCACCTGAATGACATCAGGCAATTAACATTCACACTCATTACACACTGCTGGTGTTTGTTAGGTTGAGAGTTCGAATCCTGCTAGAGCTTGAAGCTCAAGATGCACATGCTATTGGTTATTGAAGATTGACACCATTGAACAGCACCTGAATGACATCAGGCAATCAACATTCACACTTATTAGTTGCCAAGAATCAGAATGCCGACACACTCGAAGACATATAGGGGAACTTCTTTGTTTACTATTTTTCCTTCATCATTAAGTCTATCATATTTATATTTCATCCATTACTGTTCTTCTGTACAAATGTCTAATTGTCCCAGAATTTCCAAACGTTTTCAGGTGTTCTCTTTCAGGAAAGCCCTTCATTTTATTGTCAAATGTATACTTGGAGTTTTTCTTGTGTTTACCAATACACATTTTCACCATGTGAATGTGACTGGCAAAGATGTAGGATTGACAGTGGCTTAGTGGGATAATGCCTTGTACTGGTCATCCTTATGTTGAGAGTTCAAATCCCACCTGAAGCATTAGTGTTAAAATACTGTTGGGTTGTGGAGGTTAGCATACTCTAATAGAATGCTGTTGGGTTGTGGAGGTTAGCACACTATAACATTACAGCATTACAGCTACTTGTCAATATGGACTTGTAGTGCAAGGCAAGTATAACTGTATAATTATACGCTGTTTATCTTATTGACTCCGACAGAGAACCCACCACCACAAATACAATTCAATTCTGTGGGAAACACTGCCTTCCATTATCAAACCCTTCATCTTATCCACAACAAATAAATAGTCCTGTAGAATCAAGTATTGTTAGAATACTGTTGGGTTGTGGAGGTTAGCACACTATAATGTTACAGCACAGGGTAATCCTAATTTTATGCATCAAATTTATTCCAATCCAACTCAAAAGTTTTGAACGACACAAAGTGAAGGTTTTATCCAGATCAAAACCAAGAATAGATTATGTGATCTAATCCAATTTCAGGATCCTTGTTTCCCTTTGAACAACCCATTTTCAAGATTTGATCCAATCAGATAGCTGAAATCCGGTAACTGAAATCCGATAACCGAAATCCGATCACATTTCTTTTGAACAATTGTGCCCAAATAATCAAAGCATATGTAAAACTAAAAAGCTATGCTATCATGTTCGTTTTGCTCGGACCCCGTAAATCACCGCTTGCGGTTATATTTAGGGGTCCGAGCAGCGTAGCTGCAGGAACCCTATTGTTTCTGTACCGTTCATTTTTTGGCCAAAATTCTGTAAAAGTCATACTGCAGCCTAAACCGTAACTCCAAAACTCTTGAAATTTTCAGGTATGGTTACCAGTACCCCCCTCTACCCATAACCCAAAATTTGGGGTACTGCACCCAAAGGTGGCGCTATTGAAAAAAAAAGTTAATTATGCTTATTTCTCCTTACCAGATTCACCTAGACTCAAAATCCTTTTTAGAATATTATTCTCTAAACTCAGATGCATCTTTTTGGCCCTGGTCTTATGGTCTACAAATGTTTACTTTTTCCACAATTTCATGGAAAAGCCAAACATTATAAAAAGTTTCACACTCTTCAAAAATAATCAAATCTTCACCAAAATTCTCACAGACAATGTTTAGACCAAGCCTCACAAAAGTTATCGCTCAGAATTTTGATATTTTGTTCCATTTCAGAGATATAGGCCAATAAAGTTAGACCACTTAGGCCTTTTTTCCTAGATCACCTATATTCCTATAAACCGTAAGTCCTAGAAACTTGACATTTTCAAGTATTGTTACCAGTACCCCCCACTACCCATAACCCAAATTTGGGGTACTGCACCCAAAGGTGGCGCTCTTGTCAAAAACGCTTATTTCTCCTTACCAGATTCACCTAGACTCAAAATTCTTTCATCATATTAATCTCTACATTCAGATGCATCTTTTTCACCCTGGTCTTATGCTCTAAAAATGTATACTTTTGCCACAATTTCAGAGAAAAGCCAAACATCATAAAAAGTTTCACAGGCTTCAAAAATTATCAAATCTTCACCAAAATTCTCACAGACAATGTTTAGACAAAGCCTCACAAAAGTTATCAAAAGAATTTGGATACGTTGTTCCATTTCAGAGATATAGGCCAATAAAGTTCGACCACTCAGCCCATTTCTCCTATATCACCTATATTCCTATATGAGTAATTTTTTTTTCTTGGATAACAACCATACAACCATCATTAGGTGGATACCATTAACAGTGCACATTTTCAGATATGTACTCTGTTTTATAAAGCCCTTAATTCTATTGTCAAATGTATGCTAGGAATTTTCTTGATGTTGTGTGTTTGCCAACACACATTTTCACCATTTGAATGTGACTGCTCAATGTGTATGATTGTCAGTGGCTGAGTGGGATAATGCCAGAACTATAAGAAAAATCAGAACTATAAATGTCTAATTGCCCCAGAATATCCAAAAGTCTTCAGGTGTACTCTTTCAGGAAAGCCCTTCATTTTATTGTCAAATGTATACTTGGAGTTTTTCTTGTGTGTTTACCAACACACATTTTCACCATTTGAATGTGACTGCTGAATGTGTATGATTGTCAGTGGCAGAGTGGGATAATGCCTAGTGCTGGTGTTTGTTAGGTTGAGAGTTCGAATCCTGCTAGAGCTTTAGGCTCAAGATGCACATGCTATTGGTTATTGAAGATTCACACTATTGAACAGCACCTGAATGACATCAGACAATTAACATTCACACTCATTAGTTGCCAAGAATCAGAATGCCGACACACTCTATGACATATAGGGGAACTTCTTTGTTTACTATTTTTCCTTCATCATTAAGTCTATCGTATTTATATTTCATCCATTACTGTTCTTCTCTATAAATGTCTAATTGCCCCAGAATATCCAAAAGTTTTCAGGTGTACTTTTTCAGGAAAGCCCTTCATTTTATTGTCAAATGTATACTTGGAGTTTTTCTTGTGTGTTTACCAACACACATTTTCACCATGTGAATGTGACTACCCAATATGTAGGATTGTCAGTGGCTCAGTGGGATAATGCCTAGTGCTGGTGTTTGTTAGGTTGAGGGTTCGAATCCCCGGTAGTGCTTTAGGCTCTAGCTCGAATACTATTGGTTATTGAAGATTCACACCATTGAACAGCACCTGAATGACATCAGGCAATCAACATTCACACTCATCAGTTGCCAAGAATCAGAATGCCGAGACACTCTGACATTCAGGGGAACTTCTTTGTTTACTATTTTTCCTTCATCATTAAGTCTATCATATTTATATTTAATCTATTAGTGTTCATCTCTACAAATGTCTAATCGCCCCTCCATCCTTAGGTTGAGAGTTCAAATCCCACTTGAAGCATTAGTGGGTTGTGGATGTTAGCATACTACAATAGAATGCTGTTGGGTTGTGGAGGATAACACACTATAACATTACAGCTACTTGTCAATATGGACTTGTAGTGCAAGGCAAGTATTACTGTATAATTATAAGCTGTAGCCTATAATTATTTGTTATTCTTATAATATTTGTCATTTCTTATACATATTTAGTCGGCTCTTCCACTTGACAGAACAACTCTATATCGGTTAAGGATGTCACGCATGAAACAATGCTGCAGAAACATGAAAATACGACTTTGAGTTTAGTAGGCTATAATTTTCAGTTCCTGTTTATCTATTGCACAATGGGTAATAATTTGAAGGAATCATGTTGCAGTCTTGTAAATAGTGACCCTGCAAGATCCCTAGTCATTGCAAAATCAAAGTCTGTGACTTAAAACTCTACTACTTGTCTTTAGATGTGAGAGGGTCTGAGACTGTAGTCTTTCAAAAATCTTTTCCAAATCTTTGCAAATCTTTCCAAAGTTTACCCGCTGGGAAACCCTGTAGCTCCGGAGCAGGGGCTCAGACCAGGATAAATTGTTTGCTCGCCCTCAGTTCGCTCTTTTGTTCATCTCAACCCAGCACTCCAGTGTGTCCTGCTCTGTGTGCGTCTTTGAGTTAACGTAAGTCATCACTTTAATCACCCTCACTATGACTTTTGTGATGTTTATCAGTTTGTAGAGTAGCTCTGCCATCATGTGTAAAGTTAAGGTCTTTGTTTGTTGGTTTGGTGTGTTGGAGTCCCATGTGAGAGATTATTAGGTGATGTTGGTTGACTTGGGATGTCAAGTATTGTTTAGTTGTACCTTATATAGCCATATGATTTCAGTTTATTGTTCAAATGTCAATTGGTTTGTTTGTGAGTTGGGATCTGTACTGATTTACCCCATTTCACTGATTACTCCATTTTCTGTTTGTTTCCTCTTTGATGCAGCACACATACAAGTAAAGAACAAAAGAACAGATGAATTGAAACTCAAATAAAGCTAACTTGTGTTGCACCGAAACCTGCCATCTCCGTGTCATCACTCCATACCATTGAGCCTTCTGAGTCACACCATTGAACAGCACCTGAATGACATCAGGCAATTAACATTCACACTCATTACACACTGCTGGTGTTTGTTAGGTTGAGAGTTCGAATCCTGCTAGAGCTTGAATCTCAAGATGCACATGCTATTGGTTATTGAAGATTGACACCATTGAACAGCACCTGAATGACATCAGGCAATTAACATTCACACTCATTAGTTGCCAAGAATCAGAATGCCGACACACTCTATGACATATAGGGGAACTTCTTTGTTTACTATTTTTCCTTCATCATTAAGTCTATCATATTTATATTTCATCCATTACTGTTCTTCTCTACAAATGTCTAATTGTCCCAGAATTTCCAAACGTTTTCAGGTGTTCTCTTTCAGGAAAGCCCTTCATTTTATTGTCAAATGTATACTTGGAGTTTTTCTTGTGTGTTTACCAATACACATTTTCACCATGTGAATGTGACTGGCAAAGATGTAGGATTGACAGTGGCTTAGTGGGATAATGCCTTGTACTGGTCATCCTTATGTTGAGTGTTCAAATCCCACCTGAAGCATTAGTGTTAAAATACTGTTGGGTTGTGGAGGTTAGCATACTAGAATAGAATGCTGTTGGGTTGTGGAGGTTAGCACACTATAACATTACAGCATTACAGCTACTTGTCAATATGGACTTGTAGTGCAAGGCAAGTATAACTGTATAATTATACGCTGTTTATCTTATTGACTCCGACACAGAACCCACCACCACAAATACAATTCAATTCTGTGGGAAACACTGCCTTCCATTATCAAACCCTTCATCTTATCCACAACAAATAAATAGTCCTGTAGAATCAAGTATTGTTAGAATACTGTTGGGTTGTGGAGGTTAGCACACTATAATGTTACAGCACAGGGTAATCCTAATTTTATTCATCAAATTTATTCCAATCCAACTCAAAAGTTTTAAACGACACAAAGTGAAGGTTTTATCCAGATCAAAACCAAGAATAGATTATGTGATCTAATCCAATTTCAGGATCCTTGTTTCCCTTTGAACAACCCATTTTCAAGATTTGATCCAATCCGATAGCTGAAATCCGGTAACTGAAATCCGATAACCGAAATCCGATTTCTTTTGAACAATTGTGCCCAAACAATCAAAGCATATGTAAAACTAAAAAGCTATGCCATCATGTTCGTTTTGCTCGGACCCCGTAAATCACCGCTTGCGGTTATATTTATTATTATTATTATTAGGGCCCGAGCACCGAGAGGTGCGAAGCCCTATTGTTTTTGAAAGGATTATTAGGGCCCGAGCACCGACGGTGCGAAGCCCTATTGTTTTTGGAAAGATTATTAGGGGTCTCAGCAGCGTAGCTGCAGGAACCCTATTGTTTCTGTACCGTTCATTTTTTGGCCAAAATTCTGTAAAAGTCATACTGCAGCCTAAACCGTAACTCCAAAACTCTTGAAATTTTCAGGTATGGTTACCAGTACCCCCCTCTACCCATAACCCAAAATTTGGGGTACTGCACCCAAAGGTGGCGCTATTGAAAAAAAAAGTTAATTATGCTTATTTCTCCTTACCAGATTCACCTAGACTCAAAATTCTTTCAGAATATTAATCTCTAAACTCAGATGCATCTTTTTGGCCCTGGTCTTATGGTCTACAAATGTTTACTTTTTCCACAATTTCATGGAAAAGCCAAACATTATAAAAAGTTTCACACTCTTCAAAAATAATCGAATCTTCACCAAAATTCTCACAGACAATGTTTAGACCAAGCCTCACAAAAGTTATCGCTCAGAATTTTGATATTTTGTTCCATTTCAGAGATATAGGCCAATAAAGTTAGACCACTTAGGCCTTTTTTCCTAGATCACCTATATTCCTATAAACCGTAAGTCCTAGAAACTTGACATTTTCAAGTATTGTTACCAGTACCCCCCACTACCCATAACCCAAATTTGGGGTACTGCACCCAAAGGTGGCGCTCTTGTCAAAAACGCTTATTTCTCCTTACCAGATTCACCTAGACTCAAAATTCTTTCATCATATTAATCTCTACATTCAGATGCATCTTTTTCACCCTGGTCTTATGCTCTAAAAATGTTTACTTTTCCCACAATTTCAGAGAAAAGCCAAACATCATAAAAAGTTTCACAGGCTTCAAAAATTATCAAATCTTCACCAAAATTCTCACAGACAATGTTTAGACAAAGCCTCACAAAAGTCATCAAAAGAATTTGGATACGTTGTTCCATTTCAGAGATATAGGCCAATAAAGTTCGACCACTCAGCCCATTTCTCCTATATCACCTATATTCCTATATGAGTATTTTTTTTTTCTTGGATAACAACCATACAACCATCATTAGGTGGATACCATTAACAGTGCACATTTTCAGATATGTACTCTTTTTTATAAAGCCCTTAATTCTATTGTCAAATGTATGCCAGGAATTTTCTTGATGTTGTGTGTTTGCCAACACACATTTTCACCATTTGAATGTGACTGCTCAATGTGTATGATTGTCAGTGGCTGAGTGGGATAATGCCTAGTGCTGGTGTTTGTTAGGTTGAGAGTTCGAATCCTGCTAGAGCTTTAGGCTCAAGATGCACATGCTATTGGTTATTGAAGATTCACACTATTGAACAGCACCTGAATGACATCAGACAATTAACATTCACACTCATTAGTTGCCAAGAATCAGAATGCCGACACACTCTATGACATATAGGGGAACTTCTTTGTTTACTATTTTTCCTTCATCATTAAGTCTATCATATTTATATTTCATCCATTACTGTTCTTCTCTATAAATGTCTAATTGCCCCAGAATATCCAAAAGTTTTCAGGTGTACTCTTTCAGGAAAGCCCTTCATTTTATTGTCAAATGTATACTTGGAGTTTTTCTTGTGTGTTTACCAACACACATTTTCACCATTTGAATGTGACTGCTGAATGTGTATGATTGTCAGTGGCAGAGTGGGATAATGCCTAGTGCTGGTGTTTGTTAGGTTGAGAGTTCGAATCCTGCTAGAGCTTTAGGCTCAAGATGCACATGCTATTGGTTATTGAAGATTCACACTATTGAACAGCACCTGAATGACATCAGACAATTAACATTCACACTCATTAGTTGCCAAGAATCAGAATGCCGACACACTCTATGACATATAGGGGAACTTCTTTGTTTACTATTTTTCCTTCATCATTAAGTCTATCATATTTATATTTCATCCATTACTGTTCTTCTCTATAAATGTCTAATTGCCCCAGAATATCCAAAAGTTTTCAGGTGTACTCTTTCAGGAAAGCCCTTCATTTTATTGTCAAATGTATACTTGGAGTTTTTCTTGTGTGTTTACCAACACACATTTTCACCATTTGAATGTGACTGCTGAATGTGTATGATTGTCAGTGGCAGAGTGGGATAATGCCTACTGCTGGTGTTTGTTAGGTTGAGAGTTCGAATCCTGCTAGAGCTTTAGGCTCAAGATGCACATGCTATTGGTTATTGAAGATTCACACTATTGAACAGCACCTGAATGACATCAGACAATTAACATTCACACTCATTAGTTGCCAAGAATCAGAATGCCGACACACTCTATGACATATAGGGGAACTTCTTTGTTTACTATTTTTCCTTCATCATTAAGTCTATCATATTTATATTTCATCCATTACTGTTCTTCTCTATAAATGTCTAATTGCCCCAGAATATCCAAAAGTTTTCAGGTGTATTTTTTCAGGAAAGCCCTTCATTTTATTGTCAAATATATACTTGGAGTTTTTCTTGTGTGTTTACCAACACACATTTTCACCATGTGAATGTGACTACCCAATATGTAGGATTGTCAGTGGCTCAGTGGGATAATGCCTAGTGCTGGTGTTTGTTAGGTTGAGGGTTCGAATCCCCGGTAGGGCTTTAGGCTCTAGCTCGAATACTATTGGTTATTGAAGATTCACACCATTGAACAGCACCTGAATGACATCAGGCAATCAACATTCACACTCATCAGTTGCCAAGAATCAGAATGCCGAGACACTCTATGACATTCAGGGGAACTTCTTTGTTTACTATTTTTCCTTCATCATTAAGTCTATCATATTTATATTTAATCTATTAGTGTTCATCTCTACAAATGTCTAATCGCCCCTCCATGCTTGGAGTTTTTCTTGTGTGTTTACCAATACACATTTTCACCATGTGAATGTGACTGGCTAACATGTAGGATTGACAGTGGCTCAGTGGGATAATGCCTTGTACTGGTGATCCTTAGGTTGAGAGTTCAAATCCCACTTGAAGCATTAGTGAGTTGTGGATGTTAGCATACTACAATAGAATGCTGTTGGGTTGTGGAGGATAACACACTATAACATTACAGCTACTTGTCAATATGGACTTGTAGTGCAAGGCAAGTATTACTGTATAATTATAAGCTGTAGCCTATAATTATTTGTTATTCTTATAATATTTGTCATTTCTTATACATATTTAGTCGGCTCTTCCACTTGACAGAACAACTCTATATCGGTTAAGGATGTCACGCATGAAACAATGCTGCAGAAACATGAAAATACGACTTTGAGTTTAGTAGGCTATAATTTTCAGTTCCTGTTTATCTATTGCACAATGGGTAATAATTTAAAGGAATCATGTTGCAATCTTGTAAATAGTGACCCTGCAAGATCCCTAGTCATTGCAAAATCATAGTCTGTGACTTAAAACTCTACTACTTGTCTTTAGATGTGAGAGGGTCTGAGACTGTAGTCTTTCAAAAATCTTTTCCAAATCTTTGCAAATCTTTCCAAAGTTTACCCGCTGGGAAACCCTGTAGCTCCGGAGCAGGGGCTCAGACCAGGATAAATTGTTTGCTCGCCCTCAGTTCGCTCTTTTGTTCATCTCAACCCAGCACTCCAGTGTGTCCTGCTCTGTGTGCGTCTTTGAGTTAACGTAAGTCATCACTTTAATCACCCTCACTATGACTTTTGTGATGTTTATCAGTTTGTAGAGTAGCTCTGCCATCATGTGTAAAGTTAAGGTCTTTGTTTGTTGGTTTGGTGTGTTGGAGTCCCATGTGAGAGATGATTAGGTGATGTTGGTTGACTTGGGATGTCAAGTATTGTTTAGTTGTACCTTATATAGCCATATGATTTCAGTTTATTGTTCAAATGTCAATTGGTTTGTTTGTGAGTTGGGATCTGTACTGATTTACCCCATTTCACTGATTACTCCATTTTCTGTTTGTTTCCTCTTTGATGCAGCACACATACAAGTAAAGAACAAAAGAACAGATGAATTGAAACTCAAATAAAGTTAACTTGTGTTGCACCGAAACCTGCCATCTCCGTGTCATCACTCCATACCATTGAGCCTTCTGAGTCACACCATTGAACAGCACCTGAATGACATCAGGCAATTAACATTCACACTCATTACACACTGCTGGTGTTTGTTAGGTTGAGAGTTCGAATCCTGCTAGAGCTTGAAGCTCAAGATGCACATGCTATTGGTTATTGAAGATTGACACCATTGAACAGCACCTGAATGACATCAGGCAATTAACATTCACACTCATTAGTTGCCAAGAATCAGAATGCCGACACACTCGAAGACATATAGGGGAACTTCTTTGTTTACTATTTTTCCTTCATCATTAAGTCTATCATATTTATATTTCATCCATTACTGTTCTTCTCTATAAATGTCTAATTGCCCCAGAATATCCAAAAGTTTTCAGGTGTACTCTTTCAGGAAAGCCCTTCATTTTATTGTCAAATGTATACTTGGAGTTTTTCTTGTGTGTTTACCAACACACATTTTCACCATTTGAATGTGACTGCTGAATGTGTATGATTGTCAGTGGCAGAGTGGGATAATGCCTAGTGCTGGTGTTTGTTAGGTTGAGAGTTCGAATCCTGCTAGAGCTTTAGGCTCAATATGCACATGCTATTGGTTATTGAAGAGTCACACCATTGAACAGCACCTGAATGACATCAGGCAATCAACATTCACACTCATTAGTTGCCAAGAATCAGAATGCCGACACACTCGAAGACATATAGGGGAACTTCTTTGTTTACTATTTTTCCTTCATCATTAAGTCTATCATATTTATATTTCATCCATTACTGTTCTTCTCTACAAATGTCTAATTGTCCCAGAATTTCCAAACGTTTTCAGGTGTTCTCTTTCAGGAAAGCCCTTCATTTTATTGTCAAATGTATACTTGGAGTTTTTCTTGTGTGTTTACCAATACACATTTTCACCATGTGAATGTGACTGGCAAAGATGTAGGATTGACAGTGGCTTAGTGGGATAATGCCTTGTACTGGTCATCCTTATGTTGAGTGTTCAAATCCCACCTGAAGCATTAGTGTTAAAATACTGTTGGGTTGTGGAGGTTAGCATACTAGAATAGAATGCTGTTGGGTTGTGGAGGTTAGCACACTATAACATTACAGCATTACAGCTACTTGTCAATATGGACTTGAAGTGCAAGGCAAGTATAACTGTATAATTATACGCTGTTTATCTTATTGACTCCGACACAGAACCCACCACCACAAATACAATTCAATTCTGTGGGAAACACTGCCTTCCATTATCAAACCCTTCATCTTATCCACAACAAATAAATAGTCCTGTAGAATCAAGTATTGTTAGAATACTGTTGGGTTGTGGAGGTTAGCACACTATAATGTTACAGCACAGGGTAATCCTAATTTTATGCATCAAATTTATTCCAATCCAACTCAAAAGTTTTGAACGACACAAAGTGAAGGTTTTATCCAGATCAAAACCAAGAATAGATTATGTGATCTAATCCAATTTCAGGGTCCTTGTTTCCCTTTGAACAACCCATTTTCAAGATTTGATCCAATCCGATAGCTGAAATCCGGTAACTGAAATCCGATAACCGAAATCCGATCACGTTTCTTTTGAACAATTGTGCCCAAACAATCAAAGCATATGTAAAACTAAAAAGCTATGCCATCATGTTCGTTTTGCTCGGACCCCGTAAATCACCGCTTGCGGTTATATTTATTATTATTATTGTTATTCCACTTTTTTGCTTTCCTGTTTTTGAGGTGGTTAACATGGTCGAAAATGCTTGAAATTTGGCACACACGTCAGGTGTCACGCAACGCAGTTAGGTACAAGAGCTTGACCTCGGGTGTGGCCCAGAGACTCGCTAGCGCCCCCTTAGGTGACTGATCCCGTGGTTGGCATATATTTTGAGGTGGTTAACATGGTCGAAAACGCATTAAATTTGGCACACACATCAAGTGGTACAGTGAATAGACAGGGATAAAAGCTTGGCACCGGGCGTTGCCCAGGAACTCCATAGCGCCCCCTTATGTCACAGTGACTTGTGGTTGGCATATAGTTTTAGATACACACACCAAATTTGGTGGGTTTATGCAACTCCCAAAACCAAACGACTTTTGTATTAACATGCCATTAGCCACGCCCACAGGAAGTGAGGTAACTGAGAATTTGTGCGATGTGGACATGATCAATTTTAACGTACTCCTCCTAGACGGTTGATCCGATTCATGTCAAAGTTGGTATACATGACGCCGAGATGTTCCTGATTCTAAATTGTGAAGCCTTTTTTTGATATGTTGTAATTTGACGAAATGGCGAAATTATTAATTTTAATACCCTTCCACATAAACAATAAATGTGTCATAATTCACCATGCATGGCTTGAAATGTTTTAAATTTCACAGGTCATTGAAGACCATGTTGATGATAATATTCACATGCCCATAATGCATGTTTGGCATAGCGCCACCAACTGGCAACAGAAAGAATGACAATTATACTGATGTCACATGATCAATTTGAACATACTCCTCCTAGACGGTTTGTCAGATTCATTTGAAATTTGGCAAACATTATGCCAAGATGTCGCTGATGTTAAATTGTGAATGGATTTTTGAATGTTGCAATATATTTGATATGATTTTAATATCTCACCACATAAACAGGAAATGTGTCATAAATCACAGTGCATTGAATGAATGGTCTGAAACTTCTCAGGTTAATAGATATCATGATTATGATGATATCCAGACACCAAATGGGCCTGCCTGGCATAGCGCCACCACCTGGCCAAGCAGGAAATGTGCCAGAAATGGAAAATGCCTTAAGTGATATTTTTCTGAAACTTTATAAAATATTGGATATCATTATTGTGATGATATTCACATGCGTAATTCACAGGCCTAGCATAGCGCCACCTTCTGGCCAAGCCGGAAATGTGCCAGAAATGCTCTATGCTTTGAATAAATGGTCTGAAACTTCTCAGGTTAATAGATATTATGATTATGATGATATCCAGACACCCAATGGGCCTGCCTGGCACAGCGCCACCACCTGGTCAAGCAGGAAATGTGCCAGAAATGGACAATGCCTTAAGTGATTGATCTGAAAGTGTACAAACATTTTGGATATCATTATTGTGATGATATTCACATGTGTAATTTCAATGCCTAACATAGCGCCACCATCTGGCCAACCAAAAAGTGTATCAGAAATGTTCTTTGCTTAAAATGAATGGTCTGAAATTTCTCAGGTTAATGTATATTATGATTATGATGACACCCAATAGACCTGCCTGGCATTACGCCCCCACCTGGCCAAACGAGTAAATGTGGCAGAAAATAAAATACAAAAACAAATAGCACACAAATCAAATATGTACATTTCACAAACGCACCACGTCGGTGCTTTGTTGGATTCTGACATGTCACGGGTTGCGGCCCGCAGGTGCTCGGGCCCGCCATTGCCACTTGCGGCTATATTTATTATTAGGGCCCGAGCACCCGAAGGGCGCAAGGCCCTATTGTTTTTGTAAGGATTATTATTATTATTATTATTGTTATTTCACTTTTTTGCTTTCCTGTTTTTGAGGTGGTTAACATGGTCGAAACCTCTTGAAATTTGGCACACACGTCAGGTGTCATGCATCGCAGTTAGGTACAAGAGCTTGACCCCGGGCGTGGCCCAGGGACTCGCTAGCGCCTCCTTAGGTGACTGATCGATCTCGTGGTTGGCAAATATTTTGAGGTGGTTAACATAGTCGAAAACGCATGAAATTTAACACACACATCAAGTGGTACAGTGAATAGACAGGGATAAAAGCTTGGCACCGGGCGTTGCCCAGGAACTCCATAGCGCCCCCTTACGTCACAGTGACTTGTGGTTGGCATATAGTTTTAGATACACACACCAAATTTGGTGGGTGTATGTAACTCCCAAAAACAAACAACTTTTGTATTAACATGCCATTAGCCACGCCCACAGGAAGTGAGGTAATTGAGATTTTGTGCGTTGTGGACATGATCAATTTTAACGTACTCCTCCTAGACGGTTGATCTGATTCATGTCAAAGTTGGTATACGTGATGCCGAGATGTTCCTGATTATAAATTGTGAAGTTTTTTTTTGATATGTTGTAATTTGACGAAATGGCGAAATTATAAATTTTAATACCCTTCCACATAAACAATAAATGTGTCATAATTCACCATGCATGGCTTGAAATGCTTTAAATTTCACAGGTCATTGAAGACCATGTTAATGATAATATTCACATGCCCATAATGCATGTTTGGCATAGCGCCACCAACTGGCAACAGAAAGAATGACAATTATACTGATGTCACATGATCAATTTGAACATACTCCTCCTAGACGGTTTGTCAGATTCATTTGAAATTTGGCAAACATTATGCCAAGATGTCGCTGATGTTAAATTGTGAATGGATTTTGGAATGTTGTAATATATTTGATATGATTTTAATATCTCACCACATAAACAGGAAATGTGTCATAAATCACAGTGCATTGAATGAATGGTCTGAAACTTCTCAGGTTAATAGATATCATGATTATGATGATATCCAGACACCCAATGGGCCTGCCTGGCATAGCGCCACCACCTGGCCAAGCAGGAAATGTGCCAGAAATGGACAATGCCTTAAGTGATTGATCTGAAACTCTATAAAATATTGGATATCATTATTGTGATGATATTCACGTGCGTAATTCACAGGCCTAGCATAGCGCCACCTTCTGGCCAAGCAGGAAATGTGCCAGAAATGCTCTATGCTTTGAATAAATGGTCTGAAACTTCTCAGGTTAATTGATATTATGATTATGATTATATCCAGACACCCAATGGGCCTGCCTGGCATAGCGCCACCACTTGGTCAAGCAGGAAATGTGCCAGAAATGGACAATGCCTTAAGTGATTGATCTGAAAGTTTTCAAACATTTTGGATATCATTATTGTCATGATATTCACATGTGTCATTTCAATGCCTAACATAGCGCCACCATCTGGCCAACCAAAAAGTGTATCAGAAATGTTCTTTGCTTAAAACGAATGGTCTGAAATTTCTCAGGTTAATATATATTATGATTATGATGACACTCATTGGGCCTGCCTTGCATTACGCCCCCACCTGGCCAAGCGAGTAAATGTGGCAGAAAATAAAATACAAAAGCAAATAGCACACGCATCAAATATGTACATTTCACAAACGCACCACGTCGGTGCTTTGTTGGATTCCGACATGTCACGGGTTGCGGCCCCCAGGTGCTCGGGCCCGCCATTGCCGCTTGCGGCTATATTTAGGGCCCGAGCACCGAAGGGCGCAAGGCCCTATTGTTTTTGTAAGGATTATTATTCTGTATTATTATTGTTATTCCACTTTTTTGCTTTCCTGTTTTTGAGGTGGTTAACATGGTCAAAAACTCTTGAAATTTGGCACACACGTCAGGTGTCACGCATCGCAGTTAGGTACAAGAGCTTGACCCCGGGCGTGGCCCAGGGACTCGCTAGCGCCCCCTTAGGTGACTGATCCCGTGGTTGGCAAATATTTTGAGGTGGTTAACATAATCGAAAAGTCTTGAAATTTGGCACACACATCAGGTGTCACACAAAGCAGCTAGGTAAAAAAGCTTGGCCCCGGGCATGGCCCAGAGACTCGCTAGCGCCCCCTTACGCCCCCTTAGATGACTGATCCCGTGGTGGGCATATACTTTCAGTTACACACACCAAATTTGGTAGGTGTCTGTATCTCCCCAAGATGAACGACTTTCGTATGTACAATGCATTAGCCACGCCCACAGGAAGTGAGGTAATTGAGATTTTGTGCGTTGTGGACATGATAAATGTTAACGTACTCCCCCTAGACGGTTGATCCGATTCATGTCAAAGTTGGTATACATGATGCCGAGATGTTCCTGATTATAAATTGTGAAGGTTTTTTTTGATATGTTGTAATTTGACGAAATGATGAAATTATTAATTTTAATACCCTTCCACATAAACAATAAATGTGTCATAATTCACCATGCATGGCTTGAAATGTTTTAAATTTCACAGGTCATTGAAGGCCATGTTAATGATAATATTCACATGCCCATAATGCATGTTTGGCATAGCGCCACCAACTGGCAACAGAAAGAATGACAATTATACTGATGCCACATGATCAATTTGAACATACTCCTCCTAGACGGTTTGTCAGATTCATTTGAAATTTGGCAAACATTATGCCAAGATGTCGCTGATGTTAAATTGTGAAGGGATTTTTGATAAATTATATATTTGATATGATTTTAATATCTCACCACATAAACAGTAAATGTGTCATAAATCACAGTGCATTGAATGAATGGTCTGAAACTTTTCAGGTTAATAGATATCATGATTATGATGATATCCAGACACCCAATGGGCCTGCCTGGCATAGCGCCACCACCTGGCCAAGGAGGAAATGTGCCAGAAATGGACAATGCCTTAAGTGATTGATCTGAAACTTTATAACATATCAGATATCATTATTGTGATGATTCACATTTGTAATTCACAGGCCTAGCATAGCGCCACCTTCTGGCCAAGCAGGAAATGTGCCAGAAATGCTCTATGCTTTGAATAAATGGTCTGAAACTTTTCAGGTTAATAGATATTATGATTATGATGATATCCAGACACCCAATGGGCCTGCCTGGCATAGCGCCACCACCTGGTCAAGCAGTAAATGTGCCAGAAATGGACAATGCCTTAAGTTATTGATCTGAAAGTTTACAAACATTTAGGATATCATTATTGTGATGATATTCACATGTGTAATTTTCATGCCTAACATAGCGCCACCATCTGGCCAACCAAAAAGTGTATCAGAAATGTTCTTTGCTTAAAATGAATGGTCTGAAATTTCTCAGGTTAATATATATTATGATTATGATGACACGCAATGGGCCTGCCTTGCATTACGCCCCCACCTGGCCAAGCGAGTAAATGTGGCAGAAAATAAAATACAAAAACAAATACAAAAACAAATAGCACACGCATCAAATATGTACATTTCACAAACGCACCACGTCGGTGCTTTGTTGGATTCCGACATGTCACGGGTTGCGGCCCGCAGGTGCTCGGGCCCGCCATTGCCGCTTGCGGCTATATTTATTATTATTATTGTTATTTCACTTTTTTGCTTTCCTGTTTTTGAGGTGGTTAACATGGTCGAAACCTCTTGAAATTTGGCACACACGTCAGGTGTCATGCATCGCAGTTAGGTACAAGAGCTTGACCCCGGGCGTGGCCCAGGGACTCGCTAGCGCCTCCTTAGGTGACTGATCTCGTGGTTGGCAAATATTTTGAGGTGGTTAACATAGTCGAAAACGCATGAAATTTAGCACACACATCAAGTGGTACAGTGAATAGACAGGGATAAAAGCTTGGCACCGGGCGTTGCCCAGGAACTCCATAGCGCCCCCTTACGTCACAGTGACTTGTGGTTGGCATATAGTTTTAGATACACACACCAAATTTGGTAGGTGTATGTAACTCCCAAAAACAAACAACTTTTGTATTAACATGCCATTAGCCACGCCCACAGGAAGTGAGGTAATTGAGATTTTGTGCGTTGTGGACATGATCAATTTTAACGTACTCCTCCTAGACGGTTGATCCGATTCATGTCAAAGTTGGTATACATGATGCCGAGATGTTCCTGATTATAAATTGTGAAGGTTTTTTTTTATATGTTGTAATTTGACGAAATGGCGAAATTATTAATTTTAATACCCTTCCACATAAACAATAAATGTGTCTTAATTCACCATGCATGGCTTGAAATGTTTTAAATTTCACAGGTCTTTGAATACCATGGTAGTGATGATATTCACATGCCCATAATGTATATTTGGCATAGCGCCACCACCTGGCAACAGAAAGAATGGCAATTACATTGATGTTACATGATCAATTTTAACATACTCCTCCTAGACGGTTTGTCGGATTCATGGGAAATTTGGCTAACATTATGCCAAGATGTTGCTGGTGTTAAATTGCGAAGGGATTTTTGATATGTTGTAATATGTCATGATTTTAATATCTCACCATATAAACTGGAAATGTGTCATATAATCACAGTGCATTGAATGAATGGTCTGAAACTTCTCAGGTTAATAGATATTATGATTATGATGATATCCAGACACCCAATGGGCCTGCCTGACATAGCGCCACCACCTGGCCAAGTAGGAAATGTGCCAGAAATGGACAATGCCTTAAGTGATTGATCTGAAACTTTATAAAATATTGGATATCATTATTGTGATGATATTCACACATATAATTCACATGCCTAGCATAGCGCCACCATCTGGCCAAACAGGAAATATGCCAGAAATGCTCTATGCTTTGAATGAATGGTCTGAAACTTCTCAGGTTAATAGATATTATAATTATGATGATATCCAGACACCCTATGGGCCTGCCTGGCATAGCGCCACCACCTGGCCAAGCAGGAAAATGTGCCAGAAATTGGTAATGCCTTTATTGGTTGATCTGAAACTTTACAAAATATTGGATATCATTATTGTGATGATATTCACATGTGTAATTCACATGCCTAATATAGCGCCACCATCTGGCCAAAAAGTGTATCAAAAATGTTCTTTGCTTAAAATGGATAATCTGAAATTTCTCAGGTTAATATATATTATGATTATGATGACACACAATGGGCCTGCCTTGCATATTGCCCCACCTGGCCAAGCAAGTAAATGTGCCAGAAAATAACATACAAAAACAAATAACACACACATCAAATATGTACATTTTACAAATGCACCACGTCGGTGCTTTGTTGGATTCTGAAATGTCATGGGTTGTGGCCCGCAGGTGCTCGGGCCCGCCATTGCCGCTTGCGGCTATATTTAGGGCCCGAGCACCGAAGGGCGCAAGGCCCTATTGTTTTTGTAAGGATTATTATTAGGGCCCGAGCACCGAAGGGCGCAAGGCCCTATTGTTTTTGTAAGGATTATTATTATTATTATTATTATTATATTAACTTTGTCTCAGAGCGTTTTCCTTTTTTGAGGTGGTTAACATGGTCGAAAACGCTTGAAATTTGGCACACATATCAGGTGTCACGCAAAGCAGTTAGGTACAAGAGCTTGGCCCTGGGCGTGGCCCAGGGACTCAGTAGCGCCCCCTTAGGTGATTGAGGCAGTGGTTGGCACATACTTTCAGCTAGACGCATCAAATTCGGTAGGTATGTGTATCTCCCCAAGATGAACAACTTTCGTATGTACAATGCATTAGCCACACCCAACAGGAAGTGAGGTATTTGGGATTTTGTGCAGACAAAAATGTGATGAATTGTGATGCCAGAAGACGTTCTTCCCATCGGTGAAAACGCATGAAATTTGGCACACACGTCAAGAGGTACCATGAATACACAGGGGAAAAGCCTTGGCACTGGGCTTGGCCCAGGAACTACATAGCGCCCCCTTATGTCACTGTGACTTGTGGTTGGAATATAGTTTTAGATACACACACCAAATTTGGTGGGTGTGTGTAACTCCCAAAAACAATCAACTTTTGTATTAACATGCCATTAGCCACGCCCACAGGAGGTGAGGTAATTGAGATTTTGTGCATTGTGGACATGATCAATTTTAATGTACTCCTCCTAGACGATTGATCCGATTCATGTGAAAGTTGGTATACATGATGCAAATATGCTTCTGATTCTAAATTGTGAAGCTTTTTTTGATATGTTGTAATTTGACGAAATGGCGAAACTATGAATTTTAATACCCTTCCACGTTAACAATAAATGTGTCTTAATTCACCATGCATGGCTTGAAATGTTTTACATTTCACAGGTCTTTGAATACCATGGTAGTGATGATATTCACATGCCCATAATGTATATTTGGCATAGCGCCACCACCTGGCAACAGAAAGAATGGCAATTACATTGATGTTACATGATCAATTTTAACATACTCCTCCTAGACGGTTTGCCGGATTCATGTGAAATTTGGCTAACATTATGCCAAGATGTTGCTGATGTTAAATTGCGATGGGATTTTTGATATGTTGTAATATGTCATGATTTTAATATCTCACCATATAAACTGGAAATGTGTCATATAATCACAGTGCATTAAATGAATGGTCTGAAACTTCTCAGGTTAATAGATATCATGATTATGATGATATTCAGACACCCAATGGGCCTGCCTGGCATAGCGCCACCACCTGCTCAAGCAGTAAATGTGCCAGAAATGGACAATGCCTTAAGTGATTGATCTGAAAGTTTACAAACATTTTGGATATCATTATTGTGATGATATTCACATGTGTAATTTTCATGCCTAACATAGCGCCACCATCTGGCCAACCAAAAAGTGTATCAGAAATGTTCTTTGCTTAAAATGAATAGTCTGAAATTTCTCAGGTTAATATATATTATGATTATGATGACACCCAATGGGCCTGCCTTGCATTACGCCCCCACCTGGCCAAGCGAGTAAATGTGGCAGAAAATAAAATACAAAAACAAATAGCACACGCATCCAATATGTACATTTCACAAACGCACCATGTCGGTGCTTTGTTGGATTCCGACATGTCACGGGTTGCGGCCCGCAGGTGCTCGGGCCCGCCATTGCCGCTTGCGGCTATATTTAGGGCCCGAGCACCGAAGGGCGCAAGGCCCTATTGTTTTTGTAAGGATTATTAGGGCCCGAGCACCGAAGGGCGCAAGGCCCTATTGTTTTTGTAAGGATTATTATTAGGGCCCGAGCACCGAAGGGCGCAAGGCCCTATTGTTTTTGTAAGGATTATTATTATTATTATTATTATTATTATTATTATTATTATTTATTATTGTTATTCTACTTTTTTGCTTTCCTGTTTTTGAGGGAGTTAACATGGTCGAAAATTCTTGAAATTTGGCACACACGTCAGGTGTCACGCAACGCAGTTAGGTACAAGAGCTTGACCCCGGGCGTGGCCCAGGGACTCGCTAGCGCCCCCTTAGGTGACTGATCCCGTGGTTGGCAAATATTTTGAGGTGGTTAATGTAATCGAAAAGTCTTGAAATTTGGCACACACATCAGGTGTCACACAAAGCAGCTAGGTAAAAAAGCTTGGCCCCGCGCATGGCCCAGAGACTCGCTAGCGCCCCCTTACGCCCCCTTAGATGACTGATCCCGTGGTGGGCATATACTTTCAGCTACACACACCAAATTTGGTAGGTGTTTGTATCTCCCCAAGATGAACAACTTTCGAATGTACAATGCATTAGCCACGCCCAACAGGAAGTGAGGTATTTGGGATTTTGTGCAGACTAATATGTGATGAAATATGTGATGAATCATGATGCCAAAGGAGGTGCTTCCCATGGGTGAAAACGCATGAAATTTGGCACACACATCAAGTGATACAGTGAATAGACAGGGATAAAAGCTTGGCACCGGGCGTTGCCCAGGAACTCCATAGCGCCCCCTTATGTCACTGTGACTTGTGGTTGGCATATAGTTTTAGATACACACACCAAATTTGGTGGGTGTATGTAACTTCCAAAAACAAACAACTTTTGTATTAACATGCCATTAGCCACGCCCACAGGAAGTGAGGTAATTGAGATTTTGTGCATTGTGGACATGATCAATTTTAACGTACTCCTCCTAGACGGTTGATCCGATTCATGTCAAAGTTGGTATACATGACGCCGAGATGTTCCTGATTATAAATTGTGAAGCCTTTTTTTGATATGTTGTAATTTGACGAAATGGCGAAATTATTAATTTTAATACCCTTCCACATAAGCAATAAATGTGTCATAATTCACCATGCATGGCTTGGAATGTTTTAAATTTCACAGGTCATTGAAGACCATGTTAATGATAATATTTACATGCCCATAATTCATGTTTAGCATAGCGCCACCAACTGGCAACAGAAAGAATGACAATTACACTGATGTCACATGATCAATTTTAACATACTGCTCCTAGACGGTTTGTCAGATTCATGTGAAATTTGGCAAACATTATGCCAAGATGTCGCTGATGTTAAATTGTGAAGGGATTTTTGATATGTTATATATTTGATATGATTTTAATATCTCACCACATGAAGAGGAAATGTGTCATAAATCACAGTTCATTGAATGAATGGTCTGAAACTTCTCAGGTTAATAGATATCATGATTATGATGATATTCAGACACCCAATGGGCCTGCCTGGCATAGCGCCACCACCTGGCCAAGTAGGAAATGTGCCAGAAATGGACAATGCTTTAAGTGATTGATCTGAAACTTTATAAAATATCGGATATCATTATTGTGATGATATTCACACATATAATTCACATGCCTAGCATAGCGCCACCATCTGGCCAAACAGGAAATATGCCAGAAATGCTCTATGCTTTGAATGAATGGTCTGAAACTTCTCAGGTTAATTGATATTATGATTATGATTATATCCAGACACCCAATGGGCCTGCCTGGCATAGCGCCACCACTTGGTCAAGCAGGAAATGTGCCAGAAATGGACAATGCCTTAAGTGATTGATCTGAAAGTTTTCAAACATTTTGGATATCATTATTGTCATGATATTCACATGTGTCATTTCAATGCCTAACATAGCGCCACCATCTGGCAAACCAAAAAGTGTATCAGAAATGTTATTTGCTTAAAACGAATGGTCTGAAATTTCTCAGGTTAATATATATTATGATTATGATGACACTCATTGGGCCTGCCTTGCATTGCGCCCCCACCTGGCCAAGCGAGTAAATGTGGCAGAAAATAAAATACAAAAGCAAATAGCACACGCATCAAATATGTACATTTCACAAACTCACCACGTCAGTGCTTTCTTGGATTCCGACATGTCACGGGTTGCGGCCCGCAGGTGCTCGGGCCCGCCATTGCCGCTTGCGGCTATATTTATTATTATTTTTCACTATTATTATTGTTATTCCACTTTTTTGCTTTCCTGTTTTTGAGGTGGTTAACATGGTTGAAAACTCTTGAAATTTGGCACACAAGTCAGGTGTCACGCATCGCTGTTAGGTACAAGAGCTTGACCCCGGGCGTGGCCCAGGGACTCGCTAGCGCCCCCTTAGGTGACTGATCCCATGGTTGGCAAATATTTTGAGGTGGTTAACATAATCGAAAAGTCTTGAAATTTGGCACACACATCAGGTGTCACACAAAGCAGCTAGGTAAAAAAGCTTCGCCCCGGGTATGGCCCAGAGGCTCGCTAGCGCCCCCTTATGCCTCCTTAGATGACTGATCGATCCCGTGGTGGGCATATACTTTCAGCTACACACACCAAATTTGGTAGGTGTTTGTATCTCCCCAAGATGAACAACTTTCGTATGTACAATGCATTAGCCACGCCCAACAGGAAGTGAGGTATTTAGGATTTTGTGCAGACTAATATGTGATGAAATATGTGATGAATCATGATGCCAAAGGAGGTGCTTCCCATGGGTGAAAACGCATGAAATTTGGCACACACATCAAGTGATACAGTGAATAGACAGGGATAAAAGCTTGGCACCGGGCGTTGCCCAGGAACTCCATAGCGCCCCCTTATGTCACTGTGACTTGTGGTTGGCATATAGTTTTAGATACACACACCAAATTTGGTGGGTGTATGTAACTCCCAAAAACAAACAACTTTTGTATTAACATGCCATTAGCCACGCCCACAGGAAGTGAGGTAATTTACATTTTGTGCGTTGTGGACATGATCAATTTTAACGTACTCCTCCTAGACGGTTGATCCGATTCATGTCAAAGTTGGTATACATGACGCCGAGATGTTCCTGATTATAAATTGTGAAGCCTTTTTTTGATATGTTGTAATTTGACGAAATGGCGAAATTATTAATTTTAATACCCTTCCACATAAGCAATAAATGTGTCATAATTCACCATGCATGGCTTGAAATGTTTTAAATTTCACAGGTCATTGAAGACCATGTTAATGATAATATTTACATGCCCATAATTCATGTTTGGCATAGCGCCACCACCTGGCAATAGAAAAAATGGCAATTATACTGATGTCACATGGTCAATTTTAACATACTCCTCCTAGACAATTTGTCAGATTCATGTGAAATTTGGCAAATATGATGCCAAGATGTCGCTGATGTTAAATTGTGAAGGGATTTTTGATAAGTTATATATTTGATATGATTTTAATATCTCACCACATAAACAGGAAATGTGTCAAAAATCACAGTGCATTGAATCAATGGTCTGAAACTTCTCAGGTTAATAGATATCATGATTATGATGATATCCAGACACCCAATGGGCCTGCCTGGCATAGCGCCACCACCTGGCCAAGCAGGAAATGTGGCAGAAATGGACAAAGCCTTAAGTGATTGATCTGAAACTTTATAAAATATCAGATATCATTATTGTGATGATATTCACATTCGTAATTCACAGGCCTAGCATAGCGCCACCATCTGGCCAAGCAGGAAATGTGCTAGAAATGCTCTATGCTTTGAATAAATGGTCTGAAACTTCTCATGTTAATAGATATTATGATTATGATGATATCCAGACACCCAATGGGCCTGCCTGGCATAGCGCCACCACCTGGTCAAGCAGGAAATGTGCCAGAAATGGACAATGCCTTAAGTGATTGATCTGAAAGTTTACAAACATTTTGGATATCATTCTTGTGATGATATTCACATGTGTAATATTCATGCCTAACATAGCGCCACCATCTGGCCAACCAAAAAGTGTATCAGAAATGTTCTTTGCTTAAAATGAATGGTCTGAAATTTCTCAGGTTAATATATATTATGATTATGATGACACCCAATGGGCCTGCCTTGCATTACGCCCCCACCTGGCCAAGCGAGTAAATGTGGCAGAAAATAAAATACAAAAGCAAATAGCCCACGCATCAAAAATGTACATTTCACAAACGCACTACGTCGGTGCTTTGTTGGATTCCGACATGTCACGGATTGCGGCCCGCAGGTGCTCGGGCCCGCCATTGCCGCTTGCGGCTATATTTATTATTATTATTATTTTTCTATATTATTATTGTTATTCTACTTTTTTGCTTTCCTGTTTTTGAGGTGGTTAACATGGTCGAAAACTCTTGAAATTTGGCACACACGTCAGGTGTCACACATCGCAGTTAGGTACAAGAGCTTGACCCCGGGCGTGGCCCAGGGCCTCGCTAGCGCCCCCTTAGGTGACTGATCCCGTGGTTGGCAAATATTTTGAGGTGGTTAACATAAACGAAAAGTCTTGAAATTTGGCACACACATCTAGTGATACAGTGAATAGACAGGGATAAAAGCTTGGCACTGGGCGTTGCCCAGCAACTCCATAGCGCCACCTTATGTCACTGTGACTTGTGGTTTGCATATAGTTTTAGATGAACACACCAAATTTGGTGGGTGTATGTAACTCCCAAAAACAAACAACTTTTGTATTAACATGCCATTAACCACGCCCACAGGAAGTGAGGTAATTGAGATTTTGTGCGTTGTGGACATGATCAATTTTAACGTACTCCTCCTAGACGGTTGATCCGATTCTTGTCAAAGTTGGTATACATGACGCCGAGATGTTCCTGATGATAAATTGTGAAGCGTTTTTTTGATAAGTTGTAATTTGACGAAATGGCGAAATTATTAATTTTAATACCCTTCCACATAAACAATAAATGTGTCATAATTCACCATGCATGGCTTGAAATGTTTTAAATTTCACAGGTCATGGAAGACCATGTTAATGATAATATTCACATGACCATAATGCATGTTTGGCATAGCGCCACCAACTGGCAACAGAAAGAATGACAATTATACTGATGTCACATGATCAATTTGAACATACTCCTCCTGAAACTTCTCCACCTGGTCAAGCAGGAAATGTGCCAGAAATGGACAATGCCTTAAGTGATTGATCTGAAAGTTTACAAAAAAGTTGGATATCATTATTGTGATGATATTCACATGTGTAATTTCCATGCCTAACATAGCGCCACCATCTGGCCATCCAAAAAGTGTATCAGAAATGTTCTTTGCTTAAAATGAATGGTCTGAAATTTCTCAGGTTAATATATATTATGATTATGATGACAACCAATGGGCCTGCCTTGCATTGCGCCCCCACCTGGCCAAGCAAGTACATGTGGCAGAAAATAAAATACAAAAACAAATAGCACATGCATCAAATATGTACATTTCACAAACGCACCACGTCGGTGCTTTGTTGGATTCCGACATGTCACGGGTTGCGGCCCGCAGGTGCTCGGGCCCGCCATTGCCGCTTGCGGCTATATTTAGGGCCCGAGCACCGAAGGGCGCAAGGCCCTATTGTTTTTGTAAGGATTATTATTATTATTATTATATTAACTTTGTCTCAGAGCGTTTTCCTTTTTTGAGGTGGTTAACATGGTCGAAAACGCTTGAAATTTGGCACACATATCAGGTGTCACGCAAAGCAGTTAGGTACAAGAGCTTGGCCCTGGGCGTGGCCCAGGGACTCAGTAGCGCCCCCTTAGGTGATTGAGGCAGTGGTTGGCACATACTTTCAGCTAGACGCATCAAATTCGGTAGGTATGTGTATCTCCCCAAGATGAACAACTTTCGTATCTACAATGCATTAGCCACGCCCAACAGGAAGTGAGGTATTTGGGATTTTGTGCGGACTAAAATGTGATGAATTGTGATGCCAGAAGACGTTCTTCCCATCGGTGAAAACGCATGAAATTTGGCACACACGTCAAGAGGTACCATGAATACACAGGGGAAAAGCCTTGGCACTGGGCTTGGCCCAGGAACTCCATAGCGCCCCCTTATGTCACTGTGACTTGTGGTTGGAATATAGTTTTAGATACACACACCAAATTTGGTGGGTGTGTGTAACTCCCAAAAACAATCAACTTTTGTATTAACATGCCATTAGCCACGCCCACAGGAAGTGAGGTAATTGGGATTTTGTGCATTGTGGACATGATCAATTTTAATGTACTCCTCCAAGACGATTGATCCGATTCATGTGAAAGTTGGTATACATGATGCCAATATGCTTCTGATTCTAAATTGTGAAGCTTTTTTTGATATGTTGTAATTTGATGAAATGGCGAAACTATGAATTTTAATACCCTTCCACGTTAACAATAAATGTGTCTTAATTCACCATGCATGGCTTGAAATGTTTTAAATTTCACAGGTCTTTGAATACCATGGTAGTGATGATATTCACATGCCCATAATGTATATTTGGCATAGCGCCACCACCTGGCAACAGAAAGAATGGCAATTACATTGATGTTACATGATCAATTTTAACATACTCCTCCTAGACGGTTTGCCGGATTCATGTGAAATTTGGCTAACATTATGCCAAGATGTTGCTGATGTTAAATTGCGAACGGATTTTTGATATGTTGTAATATGTCATGATTTTAATATCTCACCATATAAACTGGAAATGTGTCATATAATCACAGTGCATTGAATGAATGGTCTGAAACTTCTCAGGTTAATAGATATTATGATTATGATGATATCCAGACACCCAATGGGCCTGCCTGACATAGCGCCACCCCCTGGCCAAGTAGGAAATGTGCCAGAAATGGACAATGCCTTAAGTGATTGATCTGAAACTTTATAAAATATTGGATATCATTATTGTGATGATATTCACACATATAATTCACATGCCTAGCATAGCGCCACCATCTGGCCAAACAGGAAATATGCCAGAAATGCTCTATGCTTTGAATGAATGGTCTGAAACTTCTCAGGTTAATAGATATTATAATTATGATGATATCCAGACACCCTATGGGCCTGCCTGGCATAGCGCCACCACCTGGCCAAGCAGGAAAATGTGCCAGAAATTGGTAATGCCTTTATTGGTTGATCTGAAACTTTACAAAATATTGGATATCATTATTGTGATGATATTCACATGTGTAATTCACATGCCTAATATAGCGCCACCATCTGGCCAAAAAGTGTATAAAAAATGTTCTTTGCTTAAAATGAATAATCTGAAATTTCTCAGGTTAATATATATTATGATTATGATGACACACAATGGGCCTGCCTTGCATATTGCCCTACCTGGCCAAGCAAGTAAATGTGCCAGAAAATAACATGCAAAAACAAATAACACACATATCAAATATGTACATTTTACAAATGCACCACGTCGGTGCTTTGTTGGATTCTGAAATGTCATGGGTTGCGGCCCGCAGGTGCTCGGGCCCGCCATTGCCGCTTGCGGCTATATTTCTGTATTATTATTGTTATTCCACTTTTTTGCTCTCCTGTTTTTGAGGTGGTTAACATGGTCGAAAACTCTTGAAATTTGGCACACACGTCAGGTGTCACGCATCGCAGTTAGGTACAAGAGCTTGACCCCGGGCGTGGCCCAGGGACTCGCTAGCGCCCCCTTAGGTGACTGATCCCGTGGTTGGCAAATATTTTGAGGTGGTTAACATAATCGAAAAGTCTTGAAATTTGGCACACACATCAGGTGTCACACAAAGCAGCTAGGTAAAAAAGCTTGGCCCCGGGTATGGCCCAGAGACTCGCTAGCGCCCCCTTACGCCCCCTTAGATGACTGATCCCGTGGTGGGCATATACTTTCAGCTATACACACCAAATTTGGTAGGTGTCTGTATCTCCCCAAGATGAACAACTTTCGTATGTACAATGCATTAGCCACGCCCAACAGGAAGTGAGGTATTTGGGATTTTGTGCAGACTAATATGTGATGAAATATGTGATGAAACATGATGCCAAAAGAGGTGCTTCCCATGGGTGAAAACGCATGAAATTTGGCACACACATCAAGTGATACAGTGAATAGACAGGGATAAAAGCTTGGCACCGGGCGTTGCCCAGGAAAACCATAGCGCCCCCTTATGTCACTGTGACTTGTGGTTGGCATATAGTTTTAGATAAACACACCAAATTTGGTGGGTGTATGTAACTCCCAAAAACAAACAACTTTTGTATTAACATGCCATTAGCCACGCCCACAGGAAGTGAGGTAATTGAGATTTTGTGCGTTGTGGACATGATCAATTTTAACGTACTCCTCCTAGAAGGTTGATCCGATTCATGTCAAATTTGGCATACATGACGCCGAGATGTTCCTGATTATAAATTGTGAAGCTTTTTTTTGATATGTTGTAATTTGACGAAATGGTGAAATTATTAATTTTAATACCCTTCCACATAAACAATAAATGTGTCTTAATTCACCATGCATGGCTTGAAATGTTTTAAATTTCACAGGTCTTTGAATACCATGGTAGTGATGATATTCACATGCCCATAACGCATCTTTGGCATAGCGCCACCACCTGGCAACAGAAAGAATGGCAATTACACTGATGTCACATGAAGAATTTTAACATACTCCTCCTAGACGGTTTGTCAGATTCATGTGAAATTTGGCAAATATGATGCCAAGATGTTGCTGATGTTAAATTGCGAAGGGATTTTTGATATGTTGTAATATGTCATGATTTTAATATCTCACCATATAAACAGGAAATGTGTCATAAAGTCACAGTGCATTGAATGAATGGTCTGAAACTTCTCAGGTTAATAGATATTATGATTATGATGATATTCAGACACCCAATGGGCCTGCCTGGCATAGCGCCACCACCTGGCCAAGTAGGAAATGTGCCAGAAATGGACAATGCCTTAAGTGACTGATCTGAAACTTTATGAAATATTGGATATCATTATTGTGATGATATTCACACATATAATTCATATGCCTAGCATAGCGCCACCATCTGGCCAAACAGGAAATATGCAAGAAATGCTCTATGCTTTAAATGAATGGTCTGAAACTTCTCAGGTTAATACATATTATAATTATGATGATATCCAGAGACCCTATGGGCCTGCCTGGCATAGCGCCACCACCTGGCCAAGCAGGAAAATGTGCCAGAAATTGGTAATGCCTTTATTGGTTGATCGGAAACTTTACAAAATATTGGATGTCATTATTGTGATGATATTCACATGTGTAATTCACATGTCTAATATAGCGCCACCATCTGGCCAAAAAGTGTATCAGAAATGTTCTTTGCTTCAAATTAATAATCTGAAATTCCTCAGGTTAATATATATTATGACTATGATGACACACAATGGGCCTGCCTTGCATTGCGCCCCCACATGGCCAAGCAAGTAAATGTGCCAGAAAATAACATGCAAAAACAAATAGCACACACATCAAATATGTACATTTCACAAACGCACCACGTCGGTGCTTTGTTGGATTCCGACATGTCACGGGTTGCGGCCCGCAGGTGCTCGGGCCCGCCATTGCCGCTTGCGGCTATATTTAGGGCCCGAGCACCGAAGGGCGCAAGGCCCTATTGTTTTTGTAAGGATTATTATTATTATTATTATTCATTATTCTACTTTTTTGCTTTCCTGTTTTTCAAGTGGTTAACATTGTCGAAAACTCTTGAAATGTGGCACACACGTCAAGTGTCTCACATCGCAGTTATGTACAAGAGTTTGACTCCGGGCGTGGCCCAGGGTCTCGCTAGCGCCCCCTTAGGTGACTGATCTCGTGGTTGGCATATATTTTGAGGTGGTTAACATAAACGAAAAGTCTTGAAATTTGAGACACACATCAGGTGTCACACAAAGCAGCTAGGTACAAAAGCTTGGCCCCGGGCATGGCCCAGGGACTCGCTAGCGCCCCCTTACGCCTCCTTAGGTGACTGATCCCGTGGTTGGCATATAATTTCAGCTACACACACCAAATTTGGTAGGTGTTTGTATCTCCCCAAGATGAACAACTTTCGAATGTACAATGCATTAGCCACGCCCAACAGGAAGTGAGGTATTTGGGATTTTGTGCAGACTAATATGTGATGAAATATGTGATGAATCATGATGCCAAAGGAGGTGCTTCCCATGGGTGAAAACGCATGAAATTTGGCACACACATCAAGTGATACAGTGAATAGACAGGGATAAAAGCTTGGCACCGGGCGTTGCCCAGGAACTCCATAGCGCCCCCTTATGTCACTGTGACTTGTGGTTGGCATATAGTTTTAGATACACACACCAAATTTGGTGGGTGTATGTAACTTCCAAAAACAAACAACTTTTGTATTAACATGCCATTAGCCACGCCCACAGGAAGTGAGGTAATTGAGATTTTGTGCATTGTGGACATGATCAATTTTAACGTACTCCTCCTAGACGGTTGATCCGATTCATGTCAAAGTTGGTATACATGACGCCGAGATGTTCCTGATTATAAATTGTGAAGCCTTTTTTTGATATGTTGTAATTTGACGAAATGGCGAAATTATTAATTTTAATACCCTTCCACATAAGCAATAAATGTGTCATAATTCACCATGCATGGCTTGGAATGTTTTAAATTTCACAGGTCATTGAAGACCATGTTAATGATAATATTTACATGCCCATAATTCATGTTTAGCATAGCGCCACCAACTGGCAACAGAAAGAATGACAATTACACTGATGTCACATGATCAATTTTAACATACTGCTCCTAGACGGTTTGTCAGATTCATGTGAAATTTGGCAAACATTATGCCAAGATGTCGCTGATGTTAAATTGTGAAGGGATTTTTGATATGTTATATATTTGATATGATTTTAATATCTCACCACATGAAGAGGAAATGTGTCATAAATCACAGTTCATTGAATGAATGGTCTGAAACTTCTCAGGTTAATAGATATCATGATTATGATGATATTCAGACACCCAATGGGCCTGCCTGGCATAGCGCCACCACCTGGCCAAGTAGGAAATGTGCCAGAAATGGACAATGCTTTAAGTGATTGATCTGAAACTTTATAAAATATCGGATATCATTATTGTGATGATATTCACACATATAATTCACATGCCTAGCATAGCGCCACCATCTGGCCAAACAGGAAATATGCCAGAAATGCTCTATGCTTTGAATGAATGGTCTGAAACTTCTCAGGTTAATTGATATTATGATTATGATTATATCCAGACACCCAATGGGCCTGCCTGGCATAGCGCCACCACTTGGTCAAGCAGGAAATGTGCCAGAAATGGACAATGCCTTAAGTGATTGATCTGAAAGTTTTCAAACATTTTGGATATCATTATTGTCATGATATTCACATGTGTCATTTCAATGCCTAACATAGCGCCACCATCTGGCAAACCAAAAAGTGTATCAGAAATGTTATTTGCTTAAAACGAATGGTCTGAAATTTCTCAGGTTAATATATATTATGATTATGATGACACTCATTGGGCCTGCCTTGCATTGCGCCCCCACCTGGCCAAGCGAGTAAATGTGGCAGAAAATAAAATACAAAAGCAAATAGCACACGCATCAAATATGTACATTTCACAAACTCACCACGTCAGTGCTTTCTTGGATTCCGACATGTCACGGGTTGCGGCCCGCAGGTGCTCGGGCCCGCCATTGCCGCTTGCGGCTATATTTATTATTATTTTTCACTATTATTATTGTTATTCCACTTTTTTGCTTTCCTGTTTTTGAGGTGGTTAACATGGTTGAAAACTCTTGAAATTTGGCACACACGTCAGGTGTCACGCATCGCTGTTAGGTACAAGAGCTTGACCCCGGGCGTGGCCCAGGGACTCGCTAGCGCCCCCTTAGGTGACTGATCCCATGGTTGGCAAATATTTTGAGGTGGTTAACATAATCGAAAAGTCTTGAAATTTGGCACACACATCAGGTGTCACACAAAGCAGCTAGGTAAAAAAGCTTCGCCCCGGGTATGGCCCAGAGGCTCGCTAGCGCCCCCTTATGCCTCCTTAGATGACTGATCCCGTGGTGGGCATATACTTTCAGCTACACACACCAAATTTGGTAGGTGTCTGTATCTCCCCAAGATGAACAACTTTCGTATGTACAATGCATTAGCCACGCCCAACAGGAAGTGAGGTATTTAGGATTTTGTGCAGACTAATATGTGATGAAATATGTGATGAATCATGATGCCAAAGGAGGTGCTTCCCATGGGTGAAAACGCATGAAATTTGGCACACACATCAAGTGATACAGTGAATAGACAGGGATAAAAGCTTGGCACCGGGCGTTGCCCAGGAACTCCATAGCGCCCCCTTATGTCACTGTGACTTGTGGTTGGCATATAGTTTTAGATACACACACCAAATTTGGTGGGTGTATGTAACTCCCAAAAACAAACAACTTTTGTATTAACATGCCATTAGCCACGCCCACAGGAAGTGAGGTAATTTACATTTTGTGCGTTGTGGACATGATCAATTTTAACGTACTCCTCCTAGACGGTTGATCCGATTCATGTCAAAGTTGGTATACATGACGCCGAGATGTTCCTGATTATAAATTGTGAAGCCTTTTTTTGATATGTTGTAATTTGACGAAATGGCGAAATTATTAATTTTAATACCCTTCCACATAAGCAATAAATGTGTCATAATTCACCATGCATGGCTTGAAATGTTTTAAATTTCACAGGTCATTGAAGACCATGTTAATGATAATATTTACATGCCCATAATTCATGTTTGGCATAGCGCCACCACCTGGCAACAGAAAAAATGGCAATTATACTGATGTCACATGGTCAATTTTAACATACTCCTCCTAGACAATTTGTCAGATTCATGTGAAATTTGGCAAATATGATGCCAAGATGTCGCTGATGTTAAATTGTGAAGGGATTTTTGATAAGTTATATATTTGATATGATTTTAATATCTCACCACATAAACAGGAAATGTGTCAAAAATCACAGTGCATTGAATCAATGGTCTGAAACTTCTCAGGTTAATAGATATCATGATTATGATGATATCCAGACACCCAATGGGCCTGCCTGGCATAGCGCCACCACCTGGCCAAGCAGGAAATGTGGCAGAAATGGACAAAGCCTTAAGTGATTGATCTGAAACTTTATAAAATATCAGATATCATTATTGTGATGATATTCACATTCGTAATTCACAGGCCTAGCATAGCGCCACCATCTGGCCAAGCAGGAAATGTGCTAGAAATGCTCTATGCTTTGAATAAATGGTCTGAAACTTCTCATGTTAATAGATATTATGATTATGATGATATCCAGACACCCAATGGGCCTGCCTGGCATAGCGCCACCACCTGGTCAAGCAGGAAATGTGCCAGAAATGGACAATGCCTTAAGTGATTGATCTGAAAGTTTACAAACATTTTGGATATCATTCTTGTGATGATATTCACATGTGTAATATTCATGCCTAACATAGCGCCACCATCTGGCCAACCAAAAAGTGTATCAGAAATGTTCTTTGCTTAAAATGAATGGTCTGAAATTTCTCAGGTTAATATATATTATGATTATGATGACACCCAATGGGCCTGCCTTGCATTACGCCCCCACCTGGCCAAGCGAGTAAATGTGGCAGAAAATAAAATACAAAAGCAAATAGCCCACGCATCAAAAATGTACATTTCACAAACGCACTACGTCGGTGCTTTGTTGGATTCCGACATGTCACGGGTTGCGGCCCGCAGGTGCTCGGGCCCGCCATTGCCGCTTGCGGCTATATTTATTATTATTATTATTTTTGTATATTATTATTGTTATTCTACTTTTTTGCTTTCCTGTTTTTGAGGTGGTTAACATGGTCGAAAACTCTTGAAATTTGGCACACACGTCAGGTGTCACACATCGCAGTTAGGTACAAGAGCTTGACCCCGGGCGTGGCCCAGGGCCTCGCTAGCGCCCCCTTAGGTGACTGATCCCGTGGTTGGCAAATATTTTGAGGTGGTTAACATAAACGAAAAGTCTTGAAATTTGGCACACACATCTAGTGATACAGTGAATAGACAGGGATAAAAGCTTGGCACTGGGCGTTGCCCAGCAACTCCATAGCGCCACCTTATGTCACTGTGACTTGTGGTTTGCATATAGTTTTAGATGAACACACCAAATTTGGTGGGTGTATGTAACTCCCAAAAACAAACAACTTTTGTATTAACATGCCATTAACCACGCCCACAGGAAGTGAGGTAATTGAGATTTTGTGCGTTGTGGACATGATCAATTTTAACGTACTCCTCCTAGACGGTTGATCCGATTCTTGTCAAAGTTGGTATACATGACGCCGAGATGTTCCTGATGATAAATTGTGAAGCGTTTTTTTGATAAGTTGTAATTTGACGAAATGGCGAAATTATTAATTTTAATACCCTTCCACATAAACAATAAATGTGTCATAATTCACCATGCATGGCTTGAAATGTTTTAAATTTCACAGGTCATGGAAGACCATGTTAATGATAATATTCACATGACCATAATGCATGTTTGGCATAGCGCCACCAACTGGCAACAGAAAGAATGACAATTATACTGATGTCACATGATCAATTTGAACATACTCCTCCTGAAACTTCTCCACCTGGTCAAGCAGGAAATGTGCCAGAAATGGACAATGCCTTAAGTGATTGATCTGAAAGTTTACAAAAAAGTTGGATATCATTATTGTGATGATATTCACATGTGTAATTTCCATGCCTAACATAGCGCCACCATCTGGCCATCCAAAAAGTGTATCAGAAATGTTCTTTGCTTAAAATGAATGGTCTGAAATTTCTCAGGTTAATATATATTATGATTATGATGACAACCAATGGGCCTGCCTTGCATTGCGCCCCCACCTGGCCAAGCAAGTACATGTGGCAGAAAATAAAATACAAAAACAAATAGCACATGCATCAAATATGTACATTTCACAAACGCACCACGTCGGTGCTTTGTTGGATTCCGACATGTCACGGGTTGCGGCCCGCAGGTGCTCGGGCCCGCCATTGCCGCTTGCGGCTATATTTAGGGCCCGAGCACCGAAGGGCGCAAGGCCCTATTGTTTTTGTAAGGATTATTATTATTATTATTATATTAACTTTGTCTCAGAGCGTTTTCCTTTTTTGAGGTGGTTAACATGGTCGAAAACGCTTGAAATTTGGCACACATATCAGGTGTCACGCAAAGCAGTTAGGTACAAGAGCTTGGCCCTGGGCGTGGCCCAGGGACTCAGTAGCGCCCCCTTAGGTGATTGAGGCAGTGGTTGGCACATACTTTCAGCTAGACGCATCAAATTCGGTAGGTATGTGTATCTCCCCAAGATGAACAACTTTCGTATCTACAATGCATTAGCCACGCCCAACAGGAAGTGAGGTATTTGGGATTTTGTGCGGACTAAAATGTGATGAATTGTGATGCCAGAAGACGTTCTTCCCATCGGTGAAAACGCATGAAATTTGGCACACACGTCAAGAGGTACCATGAATACACAGGGGAAAAGCCTTGGCACTGGGCTTGGCCCAGGAACTCCATAGCGCCCCCTTATGTCACTGTGACTTGTGGTTGGAATATAGTTTTAGATACACACACCAAATTTGGTGGGTGTGTGTAACTCCCAAAAACAATCAACTTTTGTATTAACATGCCATTAGCCACGCCCACAGGAAGTGAGGTAATTGGGATTTTGTGCATTGTGGACATGATCAATTTTAATGTACTCCTCCAAGACGATTGATCCGATTCATGTGAAAGTTGGTATACATGATGCCAATATGCTTCTGATTCTAAATTGTGAAGCTTTTTTTGATATGTTGTAATTTGATGAAATGGCGAAACTATGAATTTTAATACCCTTCCACGTTAACAATAAATGTGTCTTAATTCACCATGCATGGCTTGAAATGTTTTAAATTTCACAGGTCTTTGAATACCATGGTAGTGATGATATTCACATGCCCATAATGTATATTTGGCATAGCGCCACCACCTGGCAACAGAAAGAATGGCAATTACATTGATGTTACATGATCAATTTTAACATACTCCTCCTAGACGGTTTGCCGGATTCATGTGAAATTTGGCTAACATTATGCCAAGATGTTGCTGATGTTAAATTGCGAACGGATTTTTGATATGTTGTAATATGTCATGATTTTAATATCTCACCATATAAACTGGAAATGTGTCATATAATCACAGTGCATTGAATGAATGGTCTGAAACTTCTCAGGTTAATAGATATTATGATTATGATGATATCCAGACACCCAATGGGCCTGCCTGACATAGCGCCACCCCCTGGCCAAGTAGGAAATGTGCCAGAAATGGACAATGCCTTAAGTGATTGATCTGAAACTTTATAAAATATTGGATATCATTATTGTGATGATATTCACACATATAATTCACATGCCTAGCATAGCGCCACCATCTGGCCAAACAGGAAATATGCCAGAAATGCTCTATGCTTTGAATGAATGGTCTGAAACTTCTCAGGTTAATAGATATTATAATTATGATGATATCCAGACACCCTATGGGCCTGCCTGGCATAGCGCCACCACCTGGCCAAGCAGGAAAATGTGCCAGAAATTGGTAATGCCTTTATTGGTTGATCTGAAACTTTACAAAATATTGGATATCATTATTGTGATGATATTCACATGTGTAATTCACATGCCTAATATAGCGCCACCATCTGGCCAAAAAGTGTATAAAAAATGTTCTTTGCTTAAAATGAATAATCTGAAATTTCTCAGGTTAATATATATTATGATTATGATGACACACAATGGGCCTGCCTTGCATATTGCCCTACCTGGCCAAGCAAGTAAATGTGCCAGAAAATAACATGCAAAAACAAATAACACACATATCAAATATGTACATTTTACAAATGCACCACGTCGGTGCTTTGTTGGATTCTGAAATGTCATGGGTTGCGGCCCGCAGGTGCTCGGGCCCGCCATTGCCGCTTGCGGCTATATTTCTGTATTATTATTGTTATTCCACTTTTTTGCTCTCCTGTTTTTGAGGTGGTTAACATGGTCGAAAACTCTTGAAATTTGGCACACACGTCAGGTGTCACGCATCGCAGTTAGGTACAAGAGCTTGACCCCGGGCGTGGCCCAGGGACTCGCTAGCGCCCCCTTAGGTGACTGATCCCGTGGTTGGCAAATATTTTGAGGTGGTTAACATAATCGAAAAGTCTTGAAATTTGGCACACACATCAGGTGTCACACAAAGCAGCTAGGTAAAAAAGCTTGGCCCCGGGTATGGCCCAGAGACTCGCTAGCGCCCCCTTACGCCCCCTTAGATGACTGATCCCGTGGTGGGCATATACTTTCAGCTATACACACCAAATTTGGTAGGTGTCTGTATCTCCCCAAGATGAACAACTTTCGTATGTACAATGCATTAGCCACGCCCAACAGGAAGTGAGGTATTTGGGATTTTGTGCAGACTAATATGTGATGAAATATGTGATGAAACATGATGCCAAAAGAGGTGCTTCCCATGGGTGAAAACGCATGAAATTTGGCACACACATCAAGTGATACAGTGAATAGACAGGGATAAAAGCTTGGCACCGGGCGTTGCCCAGGAAAACCATAGCGCCCCCTTATGTCACTGTGACTTGTGGTTGGCATATAGTTTTAGATAAACACACCAAATTTGGTGGGTGTATGTAACTCCCAAAAACAAACAACTTTTGTATTAACATGCCATTAGCCACGCCCACAGGAAGTGAGGTAATTGAGATTTTGTGCGTTGTGGACATGATCAATTTTAACGTACTCCTCCTAGACGGTTGATCCGATTCATGTCAAATTTGGCATACATGACGCCGAGATGTTCCTGATTATAAATTGTGAAGCTTTTTTTTGATATGTTGTAATTTGACGAAATGGTGAAATTATTAATTTTAATACCCTTCCACATAAACAATAAATGTGTCTTAATTCACCATGCATGGCTTGAAATGTTTTAAATTTCACAGGTCTTTGAATACCATGGTAGTGATGATATTCACATGCCCATAACGCATCTTTGGCATAGCGCCACCACCTGGCAACAGAAAGAATGGCAATTACACTGATGTCACATGAAGAATTTTAACATACTCCTCCTAGACGGTTTGTCAGATTCATGTGAAATTTGGCAAATATGATGCCAAGATGTTGCTGATGTTAAATTGCGAAGGGATTTTTGATATGTTGTAATATGTCATGATTTTAATATCTCACCATATAAACAGGAAATGTGTCATAAAGTCACAGTGCATTGAATGAATGGTCTGAAACTTCTCAGGTTAATAGATATTATGATTATGATGATATTCAGACACCCAATGGGCCTGCCTGGCATAGCGCCACCACCTGGCCAAGTAGGAAATGTGCCAGAAATGGACAATGCCTTAAGTGACTGATCTGAAACTTTATGAAATATTGGATATCATTATTGTGATGATATTCACACATATAATTCATATGCCTAGCATAGCGCCACCATCTGGCCAAACAGGAAATATGCAAGAAATGCTCTATGCTTTAAATGAATGGTCTGAAACTTCTCAGGTTAATACATATTATAATTATGATGATATCCAGAGACCCTATGGGCCTGCCTGGCATAGCGCCACCACCTGGCCAAGCAGGAAAATGTGCCAGAAATTGGTAATGCCTTTATTGGTTGATCGGAAACTTTACAAAATATTGGATGTCATTATTGTGATGATATTCACATGTGTAATTCACATGTCTAATATAGCGCCACCATCTGGCCAAAAAGTGTATCAGAAATGTTCTTTGCTTCAAATTAATAATCTGAAATTCCTCAGGTTAATATATATTATGACTATGATGACACACAATGGGCCTGCCTTGCATTGCGCCCCCACATGGCCAAGCAAGTAAATGTGCCAGAAAATAACATGCAAAAACAAATAGCACACACATCAAATATGTACATTTCACAAACGCACCACGTCGGTGCTTTGTTGGATTCCGACATGTCACGGGTTGCGGCCCGCAGGTGCTCGGGCCCGCCATTGCCGCTTGCGGCTATATTTAGGGCCCGAGCACCGAAGGGCGCAAGGCCCTATTGTTTTTGTAAGGATTATTATTATTATTATTATTCATTATTCTACTTTTTTGCTTTCCTGTTTTTCAAGTGGTTAACATTGTCGAAAACTCTTGAAATGTGGCACACACGTCAAGTGTCTCACATCGCAGTTATGTACAAGAGTTTGACTCCGGGCGTGGCCCAGGGTCTCGCTAGCGCCCCCTTAGGTGACTGATCTCGTGGTTGGCATATATTTTGAGGTGGTTAACATAAACGAAAAGTCTTGAAATTTGAGACACACATCAGGTGTCACACAAAGCAGCTAGGTACAAAAGCTTGGCCCCGGGCATGGCCCAGGGACTCGCTAGCGCCCCCTTACGCCTCCTTAGGTGACTGATCCCGTGGTTGGCATATAATTTCAGCTACACACACCAAATTTGGTAGGTGTCTGTATCTCTCCAAGATGAACAACTTTCCTATGTACAATGCATTAGCCACGCCCAACAGGAAGTGAGATATTTGGGATTTTGTGCAGACTAATGTGATGAAATATGTGCTGAATTGTGATCCCAAAAGAGGTGCTTCCCATGGGTGAAAACGCATGAAATTTGGCACACACATCAAGTGATACAGTGAATAGACATGGATAAAAGCTTGGCACCGGGCGTTGGCCAGGAACTCCATAGCGCCCCCTTATGTCACTGTGACTTGTGGTTGGCATATAGTTTTAGATACACACACCAAATTTTGTGGGTGTATGTAACTCCCAAAACCAAACAACTTTTGTATTACCATGTCATTAGCCACGCCCACAGGAAGTGAGGTAATTGAGATTTTGTGCGTTGTGGACATGATCAATTTTAACATACTCCTCCTAGACGGTTGATCCGATTCATGTTAAAGTTGGTATACATGACGCCGAGATGTTCCTGATTATAAATTGTGAAGCCTTTTTTTGATATGTTGTAATTTGACGAAATGGCGAAATTATTAATTTTAATACCCTTCCACATGAACAATAAATGTGTCATAATTCACCATGCATGGCTTGAAATGTTTTAAATTTCACAGGTCATTAAAGACCATGTTAATGATAATATTCACATGCCCATAAAGCATGTTTGGCATAGCGCCACCACCTGGCAACAGAAAGAATGACAATTATACTGATTTCACATGATCAATTTGAACATACTCCTCCTAGACGGTTTGTTAGATTCATTTGAAATTTGGCGAATATTATGCCAAGATGTCGCTGATGTTAAATTGTGAAGGGATTTTTGATAACTTATATATTTGATATGATTTTAATATCTCACCACATAAACAGGAAATGTGTCATAAATCACAGTGCATTGAATGAATGGTCTGAAACTTCTCAGGTTAATAGATATCATGATTATGATGATATCCAGACACCCAATGGGCCTGCCTGACATAGCGCCACCACCTGGCCAAGCAGGAAATGTGCCAGAAATGGACAATGCCTTAAGTGATTGATCTGAAACTTTATAAAATATAAGACATCATTTTTGTGATGATATTCACATTCGTAATTCACAGGCCTAGCATAGCGCCACCATCTGGCCAAGCAGGAAATGTGCCAGAAATGCTCTATGCTTTGAATAAATGGTCTGACACTTCTCATGGTAATAGATATTATAATTATGATGATATCCAGACACCCAATGAGCCTGCCTGGCATAGCGCCACCACCTGGTCAAGCAGGAAATGTGCCAGACAATGGACAATGCCTTAAGTGATTGATCTGTTTACAAAAAATTTGGATATCATTATTGTGATGATATTCACATGTGTAATTTCCATGCCTAACATAGCGCCACCATCTGGCCAACCAAAAAGTGTATCAGAAATGTTCTTTGCTTAAAATGAATGGTCTGAAATTTCTCAGGTTAATATATATGATTATGATGACACCCAATGGGCCTGCCTTGCATTTCGCCCCCACCTGGCCAAGCAAGTACATGTGGCAGAAAATAAAATACAAAAACAAATAGCACACGCATCAAATATGTACATTTCACAAACGCACCACGTCGGTGCTTTGTTGGATTCCGACATGTCACGGGTTGCGGCCCGTAGGTGCTCGGGCCCGCCATTGCCGCTTGCGGCTATATTTATTATTATTATTTGTTCACCTTTTTGCTATTTTTGAGGTGGTTAACATGGATGAAAAGTCTTGGAATTTGGCACACACATCTGGTATCACACTGGCTACACAGGCATAAAGGCTTGGCCCCGGGCGTGGCCCAGTGACTCAGTAGCGCCCCCTTAGGTGATTGATCCAGTGGTTGGCACATACTTTCAGCTAGACACACCAAATTCGGTAGGTGTGTGTATTTCCCCAAGATGAACAACTTTCGTATGTATGATGCATTAGCCACGCCCAACAGGAAGTGAGGTATTTGGGATTTTGTGCGGACTAAAATGTGATGAATTGTGATGCCAAAAGAGGATCTTCCCATCGGTGAAAACGCATGAAATTTGGCACACACGTCAAGAGGTACCATGAATATACAGGGGAAAAGCCTTGGCACTGGGCGTTGCCCAGGAACTCCATAGCGCCCCCTTATGTCACTGTGACTTGTGGTTGGCATATAGTTTTAGATACACACACCAAATTTAGTGGGTGCATGTAACTCCCAAAAACAATCAACTTTTGTTTTAACATGCCATTAGCCACGCCCACAGGAAGTGAGGTAATTGGGATTTTGTGCGTTGTGGACATGATACATTTTAATGTACTCCTCCTAGACGGTTGATCCGATTCATGTGAAAGTCGGTATACATAATGCCAATATGCTTCTGATTCTAAATTGTGAAGCTTTTTTTGATATATTGTAATTTGACAAAATGGCGAAACTATGAATTTTAATACCCTTCCACATAAACAATAAATGTGTCTTAATTCACCATGCATGGCTTGAAATGTTTTAAATTTCACAGGTTATTGAATACCATGGTAATGACAATATTCACAAGCCCATAATCCATATTTCGCATAGCGCCACCCACTGGCAACAAAAAGAATGACAAGAACACTGATGCCACATGATAGATTTGAACGTACTCCTCCTAGACGGTTTGTCAGATTCATGTGAAATTTGGTGGCATGTGATGGCAAGATGACGCTGATGTTAAATTGTGAAGGGATTTTTTATATGTTGTAATATGTTATGATTATAATATCTTGCACATAAACAGGAAATGTGTCATAAAGTCAAAGTGCATTGAATGAACAGTCTGAAACTTCTCAGGTTCATAGATATTATGATTATGAGAATAATCAGAAACCCTATTGGCCTGCCTGGCATAGCGCCACCACCTGGCCAAACAGGAAATGTGTCAGAATGGGCAATGCCTTAAATGATTTATTTGAAACCTAGTAGGTATACAATATTGGAAATCATTATTGTGATGATGTGCACATATGTCATTCAGATGGCTAGCATAGCGCCACCATCTGGCCAAGCATGAAATGTGCCAGAAATGTTCTATGCTTCGAATGAATGGTCTGAAACTTAACAGGTTAATAGATATTATGATTATGATGATATTCAGACACCTAATGGGCCTGCCTGGCATAGCGCCACCACCTGGCCAAGGGAGAAATGTGCCAGAAATGGGCAATGCCTTAACTGTTTGATCTCAAACTTTATAAAATATTGGATATCAATATTCTGATGATGTTCACTTGTGTAATTCCCATGCCTAGCATTGCGCCACCATCTGGACAAGCAGGAAGTGTGTCAGAAATGTTCTATGCTTTGAATGAATGGTTTGAAACTTCTCAGGTTAATAAATAATATGATTATGATGACATCCAGACACCCAATGGGCCTGCCTGGCATAGCGCCCCCACCTGGCCAAGCAAGAAAATGTGCCAGAAAATAACATGCAACTACAAATAGCACACACATCAAATATGTACATTACACAAACGCACCGCGTCAGTGCTTTGTTGGATTCCGAAATGTCACAGGTTGCGGACCGGAGGTGCTCGGGCCCGCCATTGCCGCTTGCGGCTATATTTGAGTATTATTATTGTTATTCTACTTTTTTGCTTTCCTGTTTTTGAGGGAGTTAACATGGTCGAAAACTCTTGAAATTTGGCACACACGTCAGGTGTCACACATCGCAGTTAGGTACAAGAGCTTGACCCCGGGCGTGGCCCAGGGACTCACTAGCGCCCCCTTATTTGACTGATCCCGTGGTTGGCAAATATTTTGAGGTGGTTAACATAATCGAAAAGTCTTGAAATTTGGCACACACATCTAGTGATGCAGTGAATAGACAGAGATAAAAGCTTGGCACTGGGCGTTGCCCAGCAACTCCATAGCGCCCCCTTATGTCACTGTGACTTGTGGTTGGCATATAGTTTTAGATACACACACCAAATTTGGTAGGTGTATGTAACTCCCAAAAACAAACAACTTTTGTATTAACATGCCATTAGCCACGCCCACAGGAAGTGAGGTAATTGAGATTTTGTGCGTTGTGCACATGATCAATTTTAACGTACTCCTCCTAGACGGTTGATCCAATTCATGTCAAAGTTGGTATACATGACGCCGAGATGTTCCTGATGATAAATTGTGAAGCGTTTTTTTGATATGTTGTAATTTGACAAAATGGCGAAATTATTAATTTTAATACCCTTCCACATAAACAATAAATGTGTCATAATTAACCATGCATGGCTTGAAATGTTTTAAATTTCACAGGTCATGGAAGACCATGTTAATGATAATATTCACATGCCCATAATGCATGTTTGGCATAGCGCCACCAACTGGCAACAGAAAGAATGACAATTATATTGATGTCATATGATCGATCAATTTGAACATACTCCTCCTAGACGGTTTGTCAGATTCATTTGAAATTTGGCAAACATTATGCCAAGATGTCGCTGATGTTAAATTGTGAAGGTATTTTTGAATGTTGTAATATATTTGATATGATTTTAATATCTCACCACATAAACAGGAAATGTGTCATAAATCACAGTGCATTGAATGAATGGTCTGAAACTTCTCAGGTTAATAGATATCATGATTATGATGATATCCAGACACCAAATGGGCCTGCCTGGCATAGCGCCACCACCTGGCCAAGCAGGAAATGTGCCAGAAATGGAAAATGCCTTAAGTGATTGATCTGAAACTTTATAAAATATTGGATATCATTATTGTGATGATATTCACATGCGTAATTCACAGGCCTAGCATAGCGCCACCTTCTGGCCAAGCAGGAAATGTGCCAGAAATGCTTTATGCTTTGAATAAATGGTCTGAAACTTCTCAGGTTAATAGATATTATGATTATGATGATATCCAGACACCCAATGGGCCTGCCTGGCATAGCGCCACCACCTGGTCAAGCAGGAAATGTGCCAGAAATGGACAATGCCTTAAGTGATTGATCTGAAAGTGTACAAACATTTTGGATATCATTATTGTGATGATATTCACATGTGTAATTTCAATGCCTAACATAGCGCCACCATCTGGCCAACCAAAAAGTGTATCAGAAATGTTTTTTGCTTAAAATGAATGGTCTGAAATTTCTCAGGTTAATATATATTATGATTATGATGACACCCAATGGGCCTGCCTTGCATTACGCCCCCACCTGGCCAAGCGAGTAAATGTGGCAGAAAATAAAATACAAAAGCAAATAGCCCACGCATCAAATATGTACATTTCACACACGCACCACGTCGGGGCTTTGTTGGATTCCGACATGTCACGGGTTGCGGCCCGCAGGTGCTCGGGCCCGCCATTGCCGCTTGCGGCTATATTTAGGGCCCGAGCACCGAAGGGCGCAAGGCCCTATTGTTTTTGTAAGGATTATTATTATTATTCATTATTGTTATTCTACTTTTTTGCTTTCCTGTTTTTGAGGTTGTTAACATGGTCGAAAACTCTTGCAATTTGGCACACATGTCAGGTGTCACGCATCGCCGTTAGGTACAAAAGCTTGACCCCGGGCGTGGCCCAGGGACTCGCTAGCGCCCCCTTAGGTGACTGATCCCGTGGTTGGCAAATATTTAGAGGTGGTTAACATAATCGAAAAGTCTTGAAATTTGGCACACACATCAGGTGTCACACAAAGCAGCTAGGTAAAAAAGCTTGGCCCTGGGTATGGCCCATAGACTCGCTAGCGCCCCCTTACGCCCCCTTAGATGACTGATCCCGTGGTGGGCATATACTTTCAGGTACAAACACCAAATTTGGTAGGTGTGTGTATCTCCCCAAGATGAACAACTTTCGTATGTACAATGCATTAGCCACGCCCACAGGAAGTGAGGTAATTGAGATTTTGTGCGTTGTGGACATGATGCATTTTAACGTACTCCTCCTAGACGGTTGATCCGATTCATGTCAAAGTTGGTATACATGATGCCGAGATGTTCCTGATTATAAATTGTGAGTTTTTTTTTTGATATGTTGTAATTTGACGAAATGGCGAAATTATTAATTTTAATACCCTTCCACATAAACAATAAATGTGTCATAATTCACCATGCATGGCTTGAAATGTTTTAAATTTCACAGGTCATTGAAGACCATGTTAATGATAATATTCACATGCCCATAATGCATGTTTGGCATAGCGCCACCAACTGGCAACAGAAAGAATGACAATTATACTGATGTCACATGATCAATTTGAACATACTCCTCCTAGACGGTTTGTCAGATTCATTTGAAATTTGGCAAACATTATGCCAAGATGTCGCTGATGTTAAATTGTGAATGGATTTTGGAATGTTGTAATATATTTGATATGATTTTAATATCTCACCACATAAAGAGGAAATGTGTCATAAATCACAGTGCATTGAATGAATGGTCTGAAACTTCTCAGGTTAATAGATATTATGATTATGATGATATCCAGACACCCAACGGGCCTGCCTGGCATAGTGCCACCACCTGGCCAACCAGGAAATATGCCAGAAATGGACAATGCCTTAACTGATCAATCTGAAACTTTATAAAATATAGGATACTATTGTGATGATATTCACATGTGTAATTCACATGCCTAGCATAGCGCCACCATCTGGCCAAGCAGGAAATGTGCCAGAAATGTTCTATGCTTTGAATGAATGGTCTGAAACTTCTCAGGTTAACAGATATTATGATTATGATGATATCCAGACTCCCAATGGGCCTGCCTGACATAGCGCCACCACCTGGCCAAGCAGGAAATGTTCCAGAAATGGACGATGCCTTAACTGATTGATCTGAAACTTTATAAAATATTGGATACTATTGTGATGATATTCACATGTGTAATTCACATGCCTAGCATAGCGCCACCACCTGGCCAAGCAGGAAAATGTGCCAGAAAATGATGCAAAAACAAATAGCACACGCATCAAATATGCACATTTCACAAACGCACCACATCGGTGCTTTGCTGGATTCGACAGGTCACGGGTTGCGGCCCGCAGGTGCTCGGGCCCGCCATTGCCGCTTGCGGCTATATTTATTATTATTTAGGGCCCGAGCACCCGACGGGCGCAAGGCCCTATTGTTTTTGTAAGGATTATTATTATTATTAGGGCCCGAGCACCGAAGGGCGCAAGGCCCTATTGTTTTTGTAAGGATTATTATTCTGTATTATTATTGTTATTCCACTTTTGTGCTTTCCTGTTTTTGAGGTGGTTAACATGGTCAAAACCTCTTGAAATTTGGCACACACGTCAGGTGTCACGCATCGCAGTTAGGTACAAGAGCTTGACCCCGGGCGTGGCCCAGGGACTCGCTAGCGCCCCCTTAGGTGACTGATCCCGTGGTTGGCAAATATTTTGAGGTGGTTAACATAATCGAAAAGTCTTGAAATTTGGCACACACATCAAGTGTCACACATAGCAGCTAGGTAAAAAAGCTTGGCCCCGGGTATGGCCCAGGGACTCGCTAGCGCCCCCTTACGCCCCCTTAGATGACTGATCCCGTGGTGGGCATATACTTTCAGCTACACACACCAAATTTGGTAGGTGTCTGTATCTCCCCAAGATGAACTACTTTCATATGTACAATGCATTAGCCACGCCCAACAGGAAGTGAGGTATTTGGGATTTTGTGCAGACTAATATGTGATGAAATATGTGATGAATCATGATGCCAAAAGAGGTGCTTCCCATGGGTGAAAACGCATGAAATTTGGCACACACATCAAGTGATACAGTGAATAGACAGGGATAAAAGCTTGGCACCGGGCGTTGCCCAGGAACTCCATAGCGCCCCCTTATGTCACTGTGACTTGTGGTTGGCATATAGTTTTAGATACACACACCAAATTTGGTGGGTGTATGTAACTCCCAAAAACAAACAACTTTTGTATTAACATGCCATTAGCCACGCCCACCGGAAGTGAGGTAATTGAGATTTTGTGCGTTGTGGACATGATAAATTTTAACGTACTCCTCCTAGACGGTTGATCCGATTCATGTCAAAGTTGGTATACATGCCGCCGAGATGTTCCTGATTCTAAATTGTGAAGCCTTTTTTTGATATGTTGTAATTTGACAAAATGGCGAAATTGTTAATTTTAATACCGTTCCACACAAACAATAAATGTGTCATAATTCACCATGCATGGCTTGAAATGTTTTAAATTTCACAGGTCATTAAAGACCATGGTAGTGATGATATTCACTTGCCCATAATGCATGTTTGGCATAGCGCCACCACCTGGCAACAGAAAGAATGGCAATTACACTGATGTTGCATGATCAATTTTAACATACTCCTCCTAGACAGTTTGTCAGAATCATGTGAAATTTGGCAAATATGATGCCAAGATGTTGCTGATGTTAAATTGCGAAGGGATTTTTGATATGTTGTAATATGTCACGATTTTAATAATTCACCATATAAACAGGACATGTGTCATAAAGTCACAGTGCATTGAATGAATGGTTTGAAACTTCTCAGGTTAATAGATATTATGATTATGTTGATATCCAGACATTCAATGGGCCTGCCTGGCACAGCGCCACCACCTGGCCAAGTAGGAAATGTGCCAGAAATGGACAATGCCTTAAGTGATTGATCTGAAACTTTATAAAATATTGGATATCATTATTGTGATGATATTCTCATGTGTAATTCACAGGCCTAGCATAGCGCCACCTTCTGGCCAAGCAGGAAATGTGCCAGAAATGCTCTATGCTTTGAATAAATGGTCTGAAACTTCTCAGGTTAATAGATATTATGATTATGATGATATCCAGACACCCAATGGGCCTGCCTGGCATAGCGCCACCACCTGGTCAAGCAGGAAATGTGCCAGAAATGGACAATACCTTAAGTGATTGATCTGAATGTTTACAAACATTTTGGATATCATTATTGTGATGATATTCACATGTGTTATTTCAAAGCCTAACATAGCGCCACCATCTGGCCAACCAAAAAGTGTATCAGAAATGTTCTTTGCTTAAAATGAATGGTCTGAAATTTCTCAGGTTAATATATATTATGATTATGATGACACCCAATGGGCCTGCCTTGCATTAAGCCCCCACCTGGCCAAGCAAGTACATGTGGCAGAAAATAAAATACAAAAACAAATAGCACACCGTCAAATATGTACATTTCACAAATGCACCATGTCGGTGCTTTGTTGGATTCCGACATGTCACAGGTTGCGGCCCGCAGGTGCTCGTGCCCGCCATTGCCGCTTGCGGCTATATTTAGGGCCCGAGCACCGAAGGGCGCAAGGCCCTATTGTTTTTGTAAGGATTATTATTATTATTATTATTCATTATTCTACTTTTTTGCTTTCCTGTTTTTGAAGTGGTTAACATTGTCGAAAACTCTTGAAATGTGGCACACACGTCAAGTGTCTCGCATCGCAGTTATGTACAAGAGTTTGACTTCGGGCGTGGCCCAGGGTCTCGCTAGCGCCCCCTTAGGTGACTGATCTCGTGGTTGGCATATATTTTGAGGTGGTTAACATAAACGAAAAGTCTTGAAATTTGACACACATATAAGGTGTCACACAAAGCAGCTAGGTACAAAAGCTTGGCCCCGGGCATGGCCCAGGGACTCGCTAGCGCCCCCTTACGCCTCCTTAGGTGACTGATCCCGTGGTTGGCATATAATTTCAGCTACACACACCAAATTTGGTAGGTGTCTGTATCTCTCCAAGATGAACAACTTTCCTATGTACAATGCATTAGCCACGCCCAACAGGAGGTGAGATATTTGGGACTAAAGCGAGATATTGTTCTTAGTAATCTGGGGAACTTGGCACACCAGGTCAAACCAAAAGTAACAAGCCTCGGTGTCATCTTAGATGCAGAGTTAAGTTTTAAGCCCCATATCAGTAAAGTTACTCAAACAGCCTATTTCCACTTGAGAAACATTGCCAAAGTGCGGCCCTTTTTAACTCAACAAGATGCAGAAAAACTAATTCACGCCTTTATCACTAGCAGGTTAGACTACTGCAATGCACTTTTCACTGGTCTTCCCAAAAAACATCTAAAGAAATTGGCACTCATACAGAACTCTGCGGCTAGACTTTTAACTAAGACTAAGAAGAGAGAACACATCACCCCTGTGTTGGCTGAACTGCACTGGCTCCCTATTTCCTATAGAATTGATTTTAAGGTTATGTTAATTACTTACAAAGCTCTGAATGGCACAGCACCTTCATATATCTCTGAGCTTTTAATATCTTATCAACCACAAAGGAAACTTAGATCATCCAATTCTAATCTTTTAATCGTACCCAAAGTGCTCCACAAACAAAGTGGAGAAGCTGCTTTTATCCATTATGCCCCCAAACTATGGAACACCCTGCCTCTGTACATCAAGCAGGCGAGTTCAGTAAATATTTTTAAAAAAGATCTGAAAACATACCTGTACAGGAAAGCTTTTAGTTAACTCGTCTTATCCTGTAGACTACTTTTTCAGATTATTCTACATCTGCTGCTATTGGAGGGCGCAGCCAGCCAGAAGCAGATGGGCTCCCCCTATTAAGTCAGGTTCTGCTCAAGGTTTCTTCCTGGAATATGGGAGTTTTTCCTTGCCACAGTTGCCATATGGCGTGCTTGTGGGGGGTAAGAGGGTTAAGGCTGCCAGTCTTATGACATGTCATTTTCTATATTTTTGATATGTTGCTGAGTGGATCATAAACGGCCCCAGCAATGAAGAAATGTGATTGATAATGACTGACTGACTATTATTTTGTTACATGCTTCAAATGTAAAGCACTTTGAGCTGCATTCTGTGTATGAAAGGTGCTATACAAATAAAGCTTATTATTATTATTATTATTATTTTGTGCAGACTAATGTGATGAAATATGTGCTGAATTGTGATCCCAAAAGAGGTGCTTCCCATGGGTGAAAACGCATGAAATTTGGCACACACATCAAGTGATACAGTGAATAGACATGGATAAAAGCTTGGCACCGGGCGTTGGCCAGGAACTCCATAGCGCCCCCTTATGTCACTGTGACTTGTGGTTGGCATATAGTTTTAGATACACACACCAAATTTGGTGAGTGTATGTAACTCCCAAAACCAAACAACTTTTGTATTAACATGTCATTAGCCACGCCCACAGGAAGTGAGGTAATTGAGATTTTGTGCGTTGTGGACATGATCAATTTTAACATACTCCTCCTAGACGGTTGATCCGATTCATGTCAAAGTTGGTATACATGACGCCGAGATGTTCCTGATTATAAATTGTGAAGCCTTTTTTTGATATGTTGTAATTTGACGAAATGGCGAAATTATTAATTTTAATACCCTTCCACATGAACAATAAATGTGTCATAATTCACAATGCATGGCTTGAAATGTTTTAAATTTCACAGGTCATTAAAGACCATGTTAATGATAATATTCACATGCCCATAATGCATGTTTGGCATAGCGCCACCACCTGGAAACAGAAAGAATGACAATTATACTGATTTCACATGATCAATTTGAACATACTCCTCCTAGACGGTTTGTCAGATTCATTTGAAATTTGGTGAATATTATGCCAAGATGTCGCTGATGTTAAATTGTGAAGGGATTTTTGATAACTTATATATTTGATATGATTTTAATATCTCACCACATAAACAGGAAATGTGTCATAAATCACAGTGCATTGAATGAATGGTCTGAAACTTCTCAGGTTAATAGATATCATGATTATGATGATATCCAGACACCCAATGGGCCTGCCTGACATAGCGCCACCACCTGGCCAAGCAGGAAATGTGCCAGAAATGGACAATGCCTTAAGTGATTGATCTGAAACTTTATAAAATATCAGACATCATTATTGTGATGATATTCACATTCGTAATTCACAGGCCTAGCATAGCGCCACCATCTGGCCAAGCAGGAAATGTGCCAGAAATGCTCTATGCTTTGAATAAATGGTCTGACACTTCTCATGGTAATAGATATTATAATTATGATGATATCCAGACACCCAATGAGCCTGCCTGGCATAGCGCCACCACCTGGTCAAGCAGGAAATGTGCCAGAAAATGGACAATGCCTTAAGTGATTGATCGATCTGTTTACAAAAAATTTGGATATCATTATTGTGATGATATTCACATGTGTAATTTCCATGCCTAACATAGCGCCACCATCTGGCCAACCAAAAAGTGTATCAGAAATGTTCTTTGCTTAAAATGAATGGTCTGAAATTTCTCAGGTTAATATATATTATGATTATGATGACACCCAATGGGCCTGCCTTGCATTTCACCCCCACCTGGCCAAGGAAGTACATGTGGCAGAAAATAAAATACAAAAACAAATAGCACACGCATCAAATATGTACATTTCACAAACGCACCACGTCGGTGCTTTGTTGGATTCCGACATGTCACAAGTTGCGGCCCGCAGGTGCTCGGGCCCGCCATTGCCGCTTGCGGCTATATTTAGGGCCCGAGCACCGAAGGGCGCAAGGCCCTATTGTTTTTGTAAGGATTATTATTATTATTATTATTCATTATTCTACTTTTTTGCTTTCCTGTTTTTGAAGTGGTTAACATTGTCGAAAACTCTTGAAATGTGGCACACACGTCAAGTGTCTCGCATCGCAGTTATGTACAAGAGTTTGACTCCGGGCGTGGCCCAGGGTCTCGCTAGCGCCCCCTTAGGTGACTGATCTCGTGGTTGGCATATATTTTGAGGTGGTTAACATAAACGAAAAGTCTTGAAATTTGACACACACATCAGGTGTCACACAAAGCAGCTAGGTACAAAAGCTTGGCCCCGGGCATGGCCCAGGGACTCGCTAGCGCCCCCTTACGCCTCCTTAGGTGACTGATCCCGTGGTTGGCATATAATTTCAGCTACACACACCAAATTTGGTAGGTGTCTGTATCTCTCCAAGATGAACAACTTTCCTATGTACAATGCATTAGCCACGCCCAACAGGAAGTGAGATATTTGGGATTTTGTGCAGACTAATGTGATGAAATATGTGCTGAATTGTGATTCCAAAAGAGGTGCTTCCCATGGGTGAAAACGCATGAAATTTGGCACACACATCAAGTGATACAGTGAATAGACATGGATAAAAGCTTGGCACCGGGCGTTGGCCAGGAACTCCATAGCGCCCCCTTATGTCACTGTGACTTGTGGTTGGCATATAGTTTTAGATACACACACCAAATTTGGTGAGTGTATGTAACTCCCAAAACCAAACAACTTTTGTATTAACATGTCATTAGCCACGCCCACAGGAAGTGAGGTAATTGAGATTTTGTGCGTTGTGGACATGATCAATTTTAACATACTCCTCCTAGACGGTTGATCCGATTCATGTCAAAGTTGGTATACATGACGCCGAGATGTTCCTGATTATAAATTGTGAAGCCTTTTTTTGATATGTTGTAATTTGACGAAATGGCGAAATTATTAATTTTAATACCCTTCCACATGAACAATAAATGTGTCATAATTCACAATGCATGGCTTGAAATGTTTTAAATTTCACAGGTCATTAAAGACCATGTTAATGATAATATTCACATGCCCATAATGCATGTTTGGCATAGCGCCACCACCTGGCAACAGAAAGAATGACAATTATACTGATTTCACATGATCAATTTGAACATACTCCTCCTAGACGGTTTGTCAGATTCATTTGAAATTTGGCGAAAATTATGCCAAGATGTCGCTGATGTTAAATTGTGAAGGGATTTTTGATAACTTATATATTTGATATGATTTTAATATCTCACCACATAAAGAGGAAATGTGTCATAAATCACAGTGCATTGAATGAATGGTCTGAAACTTCTCAGGTTAATAGATATCATGATTATGATGATATCCAGACACCCAATGGGCCTGCCTGACATAGCGCCACCACCTGGCCAAGCAGGAAATGTGCCAGAAATGGACAATGCCTTAAGTGATTGATCTGAAACTTTATAAAATATCAGACATCATTATTGTGATGATATTCACATTCGTAATTCACAGGCCTAGCATAGCGCCACCATCTGGCCAAGCAGGAAATGTGCCAGAAATGCTCTATGCTTTGAATAAATGGTCTGACACTTCTCATGGTAATAGATATTATAATTATGATGATATCCAGGCACCCAATGAGCCTGCCTGGCATAGCGCCACCACCTGGTCAAGCAGGAAATGTGCCAGAAAATGGACAATGCCTTAAGTGATTGATCTGTTTACAAAAAATTTGGATATCATTATTGTGATGATATTCACATGTGTAATTTCCATGCCTAACATAGCGCCACCATCTGGCCAACCAAAAAGTGTATCAGAAATGTTCTTTGCTTAAAATGAATGGTCTGAAATTTCTCAGGTTAATATATATTCTGATTATGATGACACCCAATGGGCCTGCCTTGCATTTCGCCCCCACCTGGCCAAGCAAGTACATGTGGCAGAAAATAAAATACAAAAACAAATAGCACACGCATCAAATATGTACATTTCACAAACGCACCACGTCGGTGCTTTGTTGGATTCCGACATGTCACGGGTTGCGGCCCGCAGGTGCTCGGGCACGCCATTGCCGCTTGCGGCTATATTTATTATTATTATTGTTATTTCACTTTTTTGCTTTCCTGTTTTTGAGGTGGTTAACATGGTCGAAACCTCTTGAAATTTGGCACACACGTCAGGTGTCATGCATCGCAGTTAGGTACAAGAGCTTGACCCCGGGCGTGGCCCAGGGACTCGCTAGCGCCTCCTTAGGTGACTGATCTCGTGGTTGGCAAATATTTTGAGGTGGCTAACATAGTCGAAAACGCATGAAATTTAGCACACACATCAAGTGGTACAGTGAATAGACAGGGATAAAAGCTTGGCACCGGGCGTTGCCCAGGAACTCCATAGCGCCCCCTTACGTCACAGTGACTTGTGGTTGGCATATAGTTTTAGATACACACACCAAATTTGGTGGGTGTATGTAACTCCCAAAAACAAACAACTTTTGTATTAACATGCCATTAGCCACGCCCACAGGAAGTGAGGTAATTGAGATTTTGTGCGTTGTGGACATGATCAATTTTAACGTACTCCTCCTAGACGGTTGATCCGATTCATGTCAAAGTTGGTATACATGACGTCGAGATGTTCCTGATTATAAATTGTGAAGCTTTTTTTTGATATGTTGTAATTTGACGAAATGGCGAAATGATTAATTTTAATACCCTTCCACATAAACAATAAATGTGTCATAATTCACCATGCATGGCTTGAAATGTTTTAAATTTCACAGGTCATTAAAGATCATGTTAATGATAATATTCACATGCCAATAATGCATGTTTGGCATAGCACCACCAACTGGCAACAGAAAGAATGACAATTATACTGATTTCACATGATCAATTTGAACATACTCCTCCTAGACGGTTTGTCAGATTCATTTGAAATTTGGCAAACATTATGCCAAGATGTCGCTGATGTTAATTTGTGAAGGGATTTTTGAATGTTGTAATATATTTGATATGATTTTAATATCTCACCACATAAACAGGAAATGTGTCATAAATGACAGTGCATTGAATGAATGGTCTGAAACTTCTCAGATTAATAGATATCATGATTATGATGATATCCAGGCACCCAATGGGCCTGCCTGGCATAGCGCCTCCACCTGGCCAAGCAGGAAATGTGCCAGAAATGGACAATGCCTTAAGTGATTGATCTGAAAGTTTACAAACATTTTGGATATCATTATTGTGATGATATTCACATGTGTAATTAGCGCCACCATCTGGCCATCCAAAAAGTGTATCAGAAATGTTCTTTGCTTAAAATGAATGGTCTGAAATTTCTCAGGTTAATATTATGATTATGATGACAACCAATGGGCCTGCCTTGCATTGCGCCCCCACCTGGCCAAGCAAGTACATGTGGCAGAAAATAAAATACAAAAACAAATAGCACACGCATCAAATATGTACATTTCACAAACTCACCACGTCGGTGCTTTGTTGGATTCCGACATGTCACGGGTTGCAGCCCGCAGGTGCTCGGGCCCGCCATTGCCGCTTGCGGCTATATTTATTATTGTTATTTCACTTTTTTGCTTTCCTGTTTTTGAGGTGGTTAACATGGTCGAAACCTCTTGAAATTTGGCACACACGTCAGGTGTCATGCATCGCAGTTAGGTACAAGAGCTTGACCCCGGGCGTGGCCCAGGGACTCGCTAGCGCCTCCTTAGGTGACTGATCTCGTGGTTGGCAAATATTTTGAGGTGGTTAACATAGTCGAAAACGCATGAAATTTAGCACACACATCAAGTGGTACAGTGAATAGACAGGGATAAAAACTTGGCACCGGGCGTTGCCGAGGAACTCCATAGCGCCCCCTTACGTCACAGTGACTTGTGGTTGGCATATAGTTTTAGATACACACACCAAATTTGGTGGGTGTATGTAACTCCCAAAAACAAACAACTTTTGTATTAACATGCCATTAGCCACGCCCACAGGAAGTGAGGTAATTGAGATTTTGTGCGTTGTGGACATGATCAATTTTAACGTACTCCTCCTAGACGGTTGATCCGATTCATGTCAAAGTTGGTATACATGATGCCGAGATGTTCCTGATTATAAATTGTGAAGTTTTTTTTTGATATGTTGTAATTTGAAGAAATGGCGAAATTATTAATTTTAATACCCTTCCACATAAACAATAAATGTGTCATATTTCACCATGCATGGCTTGAAATGTTTTAAATTTCACAGGTCATTGAAGACCATGTTAATGATAATATTCACATGCCCATAATGCATGTTTGGCATAGCGCCACCAACTGGCAACAGAAAGAATGACAATTATACTGATGTCACATGATCAATTTGAACATACTCCTCCTAGACGGTTTGTCAGATTCATTTGAAATTTGGCAAACATTATGCCAAGATGTCGCTGATGTTAAATTGTGAATGGATTTTGGAATGTTGTAATATATTTGATATGATTTTAATATCTCACCACATAAACAGGAAATGTGTCATAAATCACAGTGCATTGAATGAATGGTCTGAAACTTCTCAGGTTAATAGATATCATGATTATGATGATATCCAGACACCCAATGGGCCTGCCTGGTATAGCGCCACCACCTGGCCAAGCAGGAAATGTGCCAGAAATGGACAATGCCTTAAGTGATTGATCTGAAACTTTATAAAATATTGGATATCATTATTGTGATGATATTCACGTGCGTAATTCACAGGCCTAGCATAGCGCCACCTTCTGGCCAAGCAGGAAATGTGCCAGAAATGCTCTATGCTTTGAATAAATGGTCTGAAACTTTTCAGGTTAATAGATATTATGATTATGATGATATCCAGACACCCAATGGGCCTGCCTGGCATAGCGCCACCACCTGGTCAAGCAGTAAATGTGCCAGAAATGGACAATGCCTTAAGTGATTGATCTGAAAGTTTACAAACATTTTGGATATCATTATTGTGATGATATTCACATGTGTAATTTTCATGCCTAACATAGCGCCACCATCTGGCCAACCAAAAAGTGTATCAGAAATGTTCTTTGCTTAAAATGAATGGTCTGAAATTTCTCAGGTTAATATATATTATGATTATGATGACACCCGGGCCTGCCTTGCATTACGCCCCCACCTGGCCAAGCGAGTAATTGTGGCAGAAAATAAAATACAAAAACAACTAGCACACGCATTAAATATGTACATTTCACAAACGCACCACGTCGGTGCTTTGTTGGATTCCTACATGTCACGGGTTGCGGCCCGCAGGTGCTCGGGCCCACCATTGCCGCTTGCGGCTATATTTTTATTAGGGCCCGAGCACCGAAGGGCGCAAGGCCCTATTGTTTTTGTAAGGATTATTATTATTATTATTATTATTTTTCTATATTATTATTGTTATTCTACTTTTTTGCTTTCCTGTTTTTGAGGTGGTTAACATGGTCGAAAACTCTTGAAATTTGGCACACACGTCAGGTGTAACACATCGCAGTTAGGTACAAGAGCTTGACCCCGGGCGTGGCCCAGGGCCTCGCTAGCGCCCCCTTAGGTGACTGATCCCGTGGTTGGCAAATATTTTGAGGTGGTTAACATAATCGAAAAGTCTTGAAATTTGGCACACACATCTAGTGATACAGTGAATAGACAGGGATAAAAGCTTGGCACTGGGCGTTGCCCAGCAACTCCATAGCGCCCCCTTATGTCACTGTGACTTGTGGTTGGCATATAGTTTTAGATACACACACCAAATTTGGTGGGTGTATGTAACTCCCAAAAACAAACAACTTTTGTATTAACATGCCATTAGCCACGCCCACAGGAAGTGAGGTAATTGAGATTTTGTGTGTTGTGGACATGATCAATTTTAACGTACTCCTCCTAGACGGTTGATCCGATTCATGTCAAAGTTGGTATACATGACGCCGAGATGTTCCTGATGATAAATTGTGAAGCGTTTTTTTGATATGTTGTAATTTGACGAAATGGCGAAATTATTAATTTTAATACCCTTCCACATAAACAATAAATGTGTCATAATTCACCATGCATGGCTTGAAATGTTTTAAATTTCACAGGTCATGGAAGACCATGTTAATGATAATATTCACATGCCCATAATGCATGTTTGGCATAGCGCCACCAACTGGCAACAGAAAGAATGACAATTCCACTGACTTCAGATGATCAATTTTAACATACTCCTCCTAGACGGTTTGTCAGATTCATTTGAAATTTGGCAAACATTATGCCAAGATGTCGCTGATGTTAAATTGTGAAGGGATTTTTGAATGTTGTAACATATTTGATATGATTTTAATATCTCACCACATAAACAGGAAATGTGTCACAAATCACAGTGCATTGAATGAATGGTCTGAAACTTCTCAGGTTAATAGATATCGTGATTATGATGATATCCAGACACCCAATGGGCCTGCCTGGCATAGCGCCACCACCTGGCCAAGCAGGAAATGTGCCAGAAATGGAAAATGCCTTAAGTGATTGATCTGAAACTTTATAAAATATTGGATATCATTATTGTGATGATATTCACATGTGTAATTCACAGGCCTAGCATAGCGCCACCCTCTGGCCAAGCAGGAAATGTGCCAGAAATGCTCTATGCTTTGAATAAATGCTCTGAAACTTCTCAGGTTAATATATATTATGATTATGATGATATCCAGACACCCAATGGGCCTGCCTGGCATAGCGCCACCACCTGGTCAAGCAGGAAATGTGCCAGAAATGGACAATGCCTTAAGTGATTGATCTGAAAGTGTACAAACATTTTGGATATCATTATTGTGATGATATTCACATGTGTAATTTTCATGCCTAACATAGCGCCACCATCTGGCCAACCAAAAAGTGTATCAGAAATGTTCTTTGCTTAAAATGAATGGTCTGAAATTTCTCAGGTTAATATATATTATGATTATGATGACACCCAATGGGCCTGCCTTGCATTACGCCCCCACCTGGCCAAGCGAGTAAATGTGGCAGAAAATAAAATACAAAAGCAAATAGCCCACGCATCAAATATATACATTTCACACACGCACCACGTCGGTGCTTTGTTGGATTCCGACATGTCACGGGTTGCGGCCCGCAGGTGCTCGGGCCCGCCATTGCCGCTTGCGGCTATATTTCTATATTATTAGGGCCCGAGCACCGACGGTGCGCGAGGCCGGGTGCGCGAGGCCGGGACGGCCTTGCGCACCGAGAGGTGCGAAGCCCTATTGTTTTTGAAAGGATTATTATTATTATTATTATTATTATTTGTTCACCTTTTTGCTATTTTTGAGGTGGTTAGCATGGATGAAAAGTCTTGGAATTTGGCACACACATCTGGTATCACAATGGCTACACAGGCATAAAAGCTTGGCCCCGGGCGTGGCCCAGGGACTCAGTAGCGCCCCCTTAGGTGATTGATCGATCCAGTGGTTGGCACATACTTTCAGCTAGACACACCAAATTTTGTAGGTGTGTGTATCTCCCCAAGATGAACAACTTTTGTATGTACAATGCATTAGCCACGCCCAACAGGAAGTGAGGTATTTGGGATTTTGTGCGGACTAAAATGTGATGAATTGTGATGCCAAAAGAGGTGCTTCCCATCGCTGAAAACGCATGAAATTTGGCACACACGTCAAGAGGTACCGTGAATACACAGGGGAAAAGCCTTGGCACCGGGCGTTGCCCAGGAACTCCATAGCGCCCCCTTATGTCACTGTGACTTGTGGTTGGCATATAGTTTTAGATACACACACCAAATTTGGTGGGTGTATGTAACTCCCAAAAACAATCAACTTTTGTATTAACATGCCATTAGCCACGCCCACAGGAAGTGAGGTAATTGAGATTTTGTGCGTTGTGGACATGATCAATTTTAACGTACTCCTCCTAGACGGTTGATCTGATTCATGTCAAAGTTGGTATACATGACGCTGAGATGTTCCTGATTATAAATTGTGAAGCTTTTTTTTGATATGTTGTAATTTGACGCAATGGCGAAATTATTAATTTTAATACCCTTCCACATAAACAATAAATGTGTCATATTTCACCATGCATGGCTTGAAATGTTTTACATTTCACAGGTCTTTGAATACCATGGGAGTGATGATATTCACATGCCCATAATGCATATTTTGCATAGCGCCACCACCTGGCAACAGAAAGAATGGCAATTACACTGATGTCACATGGTCAATTTTAACATACTCCTCCTAGACAATTTGTCAGATTCATATGAAATTTGGCAAATATGATGCCAAGATGTTGCTGATGTTAAATTGCGAACGGATTTTTGATATGTTGTAATATGTAATGATTTTAATATCTCACCCTATAAACAGGAAATGTGTCATAAAGTCACAGTGCATTGAATGAATGGTCTGAAACTTCTCAGGTTAATAGATATTATGATTATCATGATATTCTGACACCCAATGGGCCTGCTTGGCATAGCGCCACCACCTGGCCAAGTAGGAAATGTGCCAGAAATGGACAATGCCTTAAGTGATTGATCTGAAACTTTATAAAATATTGGATATCATTATTGTGATGATATTCACACATATAATTCACATGCCTAGCATAGCGCCACCATCTGGACAAACAGGAAATATGCCATAAATGCTTTATGCTTTGAATGAATGGTCTGAAACTTCTCAGGTTAATAGATATTATAATTATGATGATATCCAGAGACCCTATGGGCCTGCCTGGCATAGCGCCACCACCAGGTCAAGTAGGAAATGTGCCAGAAATGGACAATGCCTTAAGTGATCGATCTGAAAATTTACAAACATTTTGAATATCTTTATTGTGATGATAATCACAGTTAAGCAAATGTAATTTTCATGCCTAACATAGCGCCACCATCTGGCCAACCAAAAAGTGCATCAGAAATGTTCTTTGCTTAAAGTGAATAGTCTGAAATTTCTCAGGTTAATATATGTTATGATTATGATGACACCCAATGGGCCTGCCTTGCGTTGCGCCCCCACCTGGCCAAGCAAGTACATGTCCCAGAAAATTAAATACAAAAACAAATAGCACACGCATCAAATATGTACATTTCACACACGCACCGCGTCGGTGCTATGTTGGATTCCGAAATGTCACGGGTTGCTGACCGGAGGTGCTCGGGCCCGCCATTGCCGCTTGCGGCTATATTTATTGTTATTCTACTTTTTTGCTTTCCTGTTTTTGAGGTGGTTAACATGGTCGAAAACTCTTGAAATTTGGCACACACGTCTGGTGTCACACATCGCAGTTAGGTACAAAAGCTTGACCCCGGGCGTGGCCCAGGGCCTCGCTAGCGCCCCCTTAGGTGACTGATCCCGTGGTTGGCAAATATTTTGAAGTGGTTAACATAATCGAAAAGTCTTGAAATTTGGCACATACATCTAGTGATACAGTGAATAGACAGGGATAAATGCTTGGCACTGGGCGTTGCCCAGCAACTCCATAGCGCCCCCTTATGTCACTGTGACTTGTGGTTGGCATATAGTTTTAGATACACACACCAAATTTGGTGGGTGTATGTAACTCCCAAAAACAAACAACTTTTGTATTAACATGCCATTAGCCACGCCCACAGGAAGTGAGGTAATTGAGAATTTGTGCGTTGTGGACATGATCAATTTTAACGTACTCCTCCTAGACGGTTGATCCGATTCATGTCAAAGTTGGTATACATGACGCCGAGATGTTCCTGATGATAAATTGTGAAGCGTTTTTTTGATATGTTGTAATTTCACGAAATGGCGAAATTATTAATTTTAATACCCTTCCACATAAACAATAAATGTGTCATAATTCACCATGCATGGCTTGAAATGTTTTAAATTTCACAGGTCATGGAAGACCATGTTAATGATAATATTCACATGCCCATAATGCATGTTTGGCATAGCGCCACCAACTGGCAACAGAAAGAATGACAATTATATTGATGTCATATGATCAATTTGAACATACTCCTCCTAGACGGTTTGTCAGATTCATTTGAAATTTGGCAAACATTATGCCAAGATGTTGCTGATGTTAAATTGTGAAGGTATTTTTGAATGTTGTAATATATTTGATATGATTTTAATATCTCACCACATAAACAGGAAATGTGTCATAAATCACAGTGCATTGAATGAATGGTCTGAAACTTCTCAGGTTAATAGATATCATTATTATGATGATATCCAGACACCCAATGGGCCTGCCTGGTATAGCGCCACCACCTGGCCAAGCAGGAAATGTGCCAGAAATGGAAAATGCCTTAAGTGTTTGATCTGAAACTTTATAAAATATTGGATATCATTATTGTGATGATATTCACATGCGTAATTCACAGGCCTAGCATAGCGCCACCATCTGGCCAAGCAGGAAATGTGCCAGAAATGCTCTATGCTTTGAATAAATGGTCTGAAACTTCTCAGGTTAATAGATATTATGATTATGATGATATCCAGACACCCAATGGGCCTGCCTGGCATAGCGCCACCACCTGGTCAAGCAGGAAATGTGCCAGAAATGGACAATACCTTAAGTGATTGATCTGAAAGTTTACAAACATTTTGGATATCATTATTGTAATGATATTCACATGCGAAATTCACAGGCCTAGCATAGCGCCACCTTCTGGCCAAGCAGGAAATGTGCCAGAAATGCTCTATGCTTTGAATAAATGGCCTGAAACTTTTCAGGTTAATAGATATTGTGATTATGATGATATCCAGACACCCAATGGGCCTGCCTGGCATAACGCCACCACCTGCTCAAGCAGTAAATGTGCCAGAAATGGACAATGCCTTAAGTGATTGATCTGAAAGTTTACAAACATTTTGGATATCATTATTGTGATGATATTCACATGTGTAATTTTCATGCCTAACATAGCGCCACCATCTGGCCAACCAAAAAGTGTATCAGAAATGTTCTTTGCTTAAAATGAATGGTCTGAAATTTCTCAGGTTAATATATATTATGATTATGATGACACCCAATGGGCCTGCCCTGCCTTGCCCCACCTGGCCAAGCGAGTAAATGTGGCAGAACATAAAATACAAAAACAAATAGCACACGCATCAAATATGTACATTTCAGAAACGCACCACGTCGGTGCTTTGTTGGATTCCGACACGTCACGGGTTGCGGCCCGCAGGTGCTCGGGCCCGCCATTGCCGCTTGCGGCTATATTATTATGTTGTTTTTGTATTTGTGTGCCGCTTCGGACAAAGGCGTCTGCAAAATCCCATAACCATAACATAGTAAATGTAGGGAACAAACAGGGATATACATTTTAATTAAATAAGGGATTCATGAAGCAGTGGATTTCAGTATGTAAGGTAATGTTTGAGTAAATATATTGTGTTCCTGATGACAAACTTCACATGACTGAGACCAAAGTGAACTTCTGCTAAGAACCAAATTATAGATTACATGTTAGGGTTATGATGGTCAAGGTTTTACTACCTGTGTTGGAGCTGTAAACTGGACAGGGTCTGGAATGTGAGTGGGGGGGGGCTTAAACACCTACAGTATGCAGGATAGGAAGATGTCTCTGGGCACCTGACCCATTTCCGGTCACAAGACAGTAGTACTGTTTTAGGAGGCTGTCTGGGCTCATCTTACACAATGTTTGATTTATAGCCTGCATCAATACCAGAGACCCAGTCATAAACATAACAGGTCTTTGAAGTGATGCTTGGCCATATGTCTTCACACAATCTACACCAAAGGAGTTTAGAAAGTGTGTGACAGATGCGGTGGTGTGTTCTGACACCACAAACGTTGCCACAGGTAGGGCTGGACCTCCTTCAGCAGGATGTCTGACGACTAACTCATAAATGTAGAATGGCGGTTGGTCCGGGTTTGTGTGCTTTATGACACCACCAGTGGCATCAATGTACACAATATCCTCCTTACACCTTTGGTGGAAGATGCTGATGCTTTTCTGGGACCACAGCATTACACCTTTGGGGTGTAGGAGCACCTTCTGCAGCTGCTTGGAATCATCACTCCTTTTCTGTAGTGCTATCTAGTGATGTTACCCGTGAACCCCCTGCTTCGAAGCGTGTATCGAAGATATGAACCAATTTGGAGTGAAGCTTTGTATCGGAGCTTGATTCGTTTTGTGATAATCACGTGATCAGTGACGTCCGAAGCTTCGTTTCACACACACCCACGTGACTGCTTCGAAATGTAATTCAAAGCATTAAAGTTGCGCGACACTGGGGGCGCCGTTGTGGGTTGTTGAAGAAGGAGAGCCAACAGAGTCAATAATGCTGCTAACATGAAAGCTTATAGGCTGGGCTTTTAGCTCAATTATCAGCACGCTCGACTCCCGTTCTAAGGTGCGTCTGTTTCGCGGGTTTGAGTCCAGGCGTGTGCAGGACTGAATCGCACAGTTACAACACAACCCAGTTTACAATTGGTCTACGTACTCAATCATAGTCTATGTACTCAACATAATCACAGAAATGTGTGTGCAATGTGCATGCCCATTCTTTATTCATCTCCCTTCTAAATTGATGTATTTTGTTTACAAATACAAGAAATGTTCACAGCCAAAATACTACCTTTATTGTTTTTGTAGAGAAGGCAATTACATTTGTATTTATGCAGGGTACAAAATAGGCTTAGTTAGGCCTATTTATTACATTATTTATTTATCCATTAATTCATGCTCAACATTTATTCATCTTCGACTCAAAGACATTCATGGCTAATGTCTGAAACACTTCGTGACACAATGCTATCTTTAACTTTCACCAGCAGAGGTCCTCATAGAGTTCTGAAGCTTCGAGTACTGAACCTTTTTTCGATACAATTGGATTGGAAGCTTCACTGGTTCAGAAAGCTTCAGTTCGCCATCACTAGTGCTATCATTTGTAGGCTTAACATTTCATTTGCATGGGGTCGTTTGCGCTTTTTCATGTTCCATACCATATTTCTTATGGCATGTGCTGTTAGAACGTCATCACGGCAGCCAGATTCGACAACTGGGGACATTGCCGCCATCTTCTCCAAGAAGGTAGGTGGCCCTGGGATTCTTGCCCTTTAGATGTTTCGCCAGTCTTTCACCTTTGAGCGCTCAATATGGCCTCCTTTTGCGGCTCTCGTCATTGTGGTGGCTTTTCCCTCCCTTGAAATAAACATTAGCTTCTAAAGTGGTCAAATCAGTAATTTCAACAGTCACAGTCACAGGGCATTCTTTGAAAGTGCAGTACCCTTCACACTGAAAAAGGGGCGTTGTTGCCCTGGATGTGTCACATGCCACTGAGTGACCTTTAAAGCCAAAAGAACAGTATCGATACACCTGTTTGATGCCCTCAGCCACGATGTTGGTCCAGTTAAGGCTTGTCAGCCTTTTTCCCTCCCGTTTGAGCATCATCGTTTGCCAGCCAGATCTGTTAATGAAGAAGCAACATTTTCCTTGTGGGACATCACATGAGAAACCGGCCTCATTCCCATAGTCTTCACTGTCTGAGGTGTCATTGCTGGTCTCACACTTATCAGAAGATGCAGTTGCAGTATGTTTGTCAGTGTCATTGTCCTCTTCCTGAAATGGCACATAAGAATGCAACAGTGAAATGTCTCACTTAAGCAAATAATCTAATTGCCAGAAATTAAGGCATACCACATCATCATCTATGTCATTGTCACTGTCATTGTCTTCCTTCTTCACATCGGCTTGTGTGTCATTGTCAGTGTCATTCTATTCCTCGTTCACATTATCAACAGCTTCTGTGTCATGTCAGAAAACAAGAGGAACAAATGTATTGCTAAGCTACTCATTACATAGACAGGCAAACTGTATACAAGGTGAAACTTGCCGCTGCCTTACTGTGTCATACTGTAGACGTTGGCGGTGAGACTTATCTCACACGTATTAACGTATTATCTGTTTACGCTGTTTCGTTGTGTTCTCTTTGGTCATTGTAAGGGCCATCTATAGTTAGGGCTATGCTATATCGTTTTCAAGACAGTGGATGCCCATTTCTGCGAAAGTATGATGTGATCATACTTGATATGTTATGTCATGATTGTTACATTTATGTCACTTGAAGCATGATGGTAGAAATATCTATTCAAAAGCACAATTGATCTGTGCATGCTATGATCAACTTTTGATTCTTTGATATGGAAACCAAGTTAATTATTTTGGCCTATAACATTTGAATTTCAGCTCAAACTTGGATACTATGTACAGTAGAGATTTGCTGCAATTTCAAAACTGTACAGAAGAATGCTTCATATCGTCGTGTCCGGTAAAGTCTGCTGGTTAATCTGATGGTTTGCCCTGTGTTGTAAAGCGTTTGTGATAGGCTACCAACGAGTACCAATGGGTGGAGATGTTGTACGTCTAACGTTAATTTTTTCGCAAACCGTTTATCCCAGCACCAGCCACTAATATCATTGGAAAGCACCGGTTCCGCTCTTTCTTGTGACATCTGTGTGATTTATGTGAGATAAGTACTCCGTGAGCAATTCGACAGAGAATAATACATGTGAATTTAGATGCATATTATTACTATATATTTTTAGGGGGGCTTTTGATCATCTTAGGGTGGCTTCACCCCCCTCCAACAAAAAGAAAAATATATAAAGTACACCAACTGTATGGCAGTTACACCTTGCAAGGGATGATTGCTGTTTTTTTGGTAAGGGCCAATATCAACGCAACCGGGTATGTTCTAGCCTTGCAGGTGCAAGGTTCAGCGGATCTGTCTAGCCTTGCAGGTGCAAGGTTTAGCACAAACAGGGCAACTATCTATTATCAGGTATCCAGATTCCCACAAACCATCGGACCCCTGAAATGTTATTGTTATTGTGAGAACCATGAGAACGGCATCAATGGCAATGGAGATTCATGTGAGGTTCATATGAGGTGAGGTTTAGACATATTTTAACAACCATTACTTTATTCTGCACAATGATGTGAATGTAGGTTCTGAACATCCTAACAACCTTACAACACCCTTAGTCTGCCAAGTAGCATGACAGAAAATTACACATTAAAACTGTCATTTAGCCTATTACCGTCATGCATGAAAGGATGAGTCGTAATATGGTTTGGCCTGAAGTCATCATGAAGTAGTTGCCTATGTTTATATGATGATGTTGAAACAAGTGAACTGCCACCATTATCACTGTCAGAACCAAAGTCCTCGAGGCACAGGGGAATAGCCTACATTTCAGGGGCCGTATTCACAAAGAATTTTAAAAAGTAGCTCCTAAGTGGCGAATTTAGGAACAACTCCTAAAAATAATGGTCATGTCACTCCTAACTGTAGGACTCCTAATTTTTTTCACTAAAAGTAATTCACGAAGCATTTTAGACCTAAAAGCAGCACCTAAGTCTGGGACAGCTTAAAAGAAGTCGAGAGGACTCCTAACTCACTAAGACCTATTCACAAACAGCTTTTTGTGGCATTTCACGTTGCATGTTTTGAAATGCGTTGCCTATGCGGCAACAGGAGCTTACAATCGCGAGGGAACAATTTTGCATTCATAAAAGGGATGCAATAACGCCACCAACAATCACCTTCAGGGTGAAATGAACTAAGTACTGAGTCTGGCATCATTTCATTGTGCCTCATATTTGTTTATAATAATCTAATATCTATTTATAACAACACCTCATTTGCTCTACTTTACCTAAAGCTGACAAATAACACCTGTGACATTAACATAGTAATTTATAATATTGTGCATATGGGGTAAAGATGCTAGACTCGGTACTTAGTTCATTGCACCCTTTAATTACTCAGTAAACTTATCTGAGTTTTATTATATCTGTTAATAATAGGGTCTTATTCTTGTAGAAAGTGTTACCGTAGTTTTTGTGTGTGATCACCCTGCATGTTTGTTTATGTATATTATATGCTGATGACAGGATGTTTTACAGGGGAAAAGGCAAAACAAATCTGAATTAATAGCCTACATATCCCCTCAAAAGCTTTGGGAAATATTCCAGAATATAATGTAGTCCATACAGATAGCCTATAAAGGATCCATTATGTCATGAAATATGCAATAATTTGCCTACATTTCAAGTACAGACATCCTAACATGGGATAAAGTCAGTGTTAGGGAAATCATGTTCTCCTGACTGTTTAGGATTTTTTTGGATTACACGTCACATATACAAGTCATGCTTATATTAGACGTGTCGTGAATAATTCCTGATTGCCTACTGTTGGCAAAGTTTGAACGAGAGTTCTTGTTCAACATATTTGGCTCTCAACGAAGGCGGTCGCATTTTCTCTCCCTCTCCTCCTGTGCTTTGCTCCTCTCGTCTCGTGTAGTCTCCGAATTAAAAATCATGGATTTGATCAACTGGTCTCTCAGCGCAATTGACACCATCTTCTCGACGAGAAGCGTGGGTACGGGGGAACCTAGGTGTCCTACCGGAACTCTGGCAGCGGGCTACACGATGGACGCGTGGAACAAGTGGCATGTCCTGTGTATGGCGCCTCTTTCCATGGAGGACATTGAAGATATCTACATATTCGGAAGCATGGCAGCAGGTTTATTGCCGGTTGGAATAGGCATTGGCATGGTTTATCAAGTAACGAAGAAATCGGCGACAGCTGTCCAAACCACCCTGCCCGGCATGATTGAAGCACTGGGCAGAGCGATCAACCCTCAGACTGAGACTATTAACCACAATTTGATGATGGAGAAGCTCACAGCTTCAAAGGCAAATTGAACGATTCGAGTAGTCGTGTAAGTTATATCACCATCATTTCCCCAACTCCCGCCATATGTCTGTTATTAATTAGGTATTACATGTTTATTTGTTAGTGTTTCAGTTTTGTATCATTTAGTTAATAGTAGGGATGTCCGATATTGGCTTTTTTGCCGATATCCGATATGCCGATATTGTCCAACTCTCAAATTTCGATTCCGATATCAGCCGATACCGATGTCGATATGTGGGTTATTTTTCCTCAAAACTAATTTAGGTAACATCACATATCTCCTGTTGTGGAATTAACACAACATGCTTAATGTTATTGTGATGCCCCACTGGATGCATTCTTGAATGCAACAAGGCTTTCCAAATGTTAACATTGTCTGTGCAAAATAAGAAAAATACTTCAACTTAATTTAGGGAAAAAGTGCCATGTTTATTTATTTTTTTTAAATTGTCTTAAACAACAGTTTGGATTACACTCTCCCTGAGATAATCTTGACAATGCCCACAACAAATAGGGCAAATTTGACTTCTTCACAAATGATAAAACATTGTACCTGAACAACTATGTGCAACATAGCAGAATGTAAAGCCAACTAAAATAACAGGCATAGTGTATGACAGGCTACCCTTTTTCTGTGTTAAATGAGCCTGCATTTGTAGGATGCTTCATGAACTGTTTCTTTAACTAAAACTCAATCACCTTAATTGAATGAATGCACAAATATGAGTCAATTACAATGTGCCAACTTTACTGCACAATTTTGAAAACATTTGTTTGAGCTACAAAAAATACTTCAGGCTTGAGGTGAAGTACAAAAAATGAAACATTTAAGGTGTACAAATCTAAGCAGCCTGTGTCCCTAGCCCATTACTTGGGCTAATGCAATCATTTAAATTATAAACTGGGCTCAATCAGCACTGCTCTACATGAGCAACAACAAAGAGATGCAACATGAAGGTAGTGTGCAATAAGAACAAGGAAGGCACAAAGTTTCAGTCCAGACCTTCCAGAGTAGTAAACAAAGTCCTCCTTTAGTATTAGTCCAATGAACGGGGCTAAAAGACTGACTGGCCTTCATAACGGGCCATACCCACAATCAGGCTTAGAATTTCACAATTTTAGGGGCAAGGCCACTTGGCCTTCAGTTGGGCATATTTGGTGGGGGGCACAAAGGCCACATGTCAGGGCACCAAGGCCAAAGTTAACTATACAGTAGTAGGCTATAAACATGATCAAAGTTGTATTCACTGCAGTAGACCTGCATCACTGTATGAAACATTACAAAAACATAAAACATGACATATTATAACTGTAAATCATCTGATCATCTAATATTTTCAGATATCTACAGGCTATATTTAACATTTATTTTATATTTGGCCTGTTATGAAATCATGTATTGAACAATTTAAGCACAGCTCAGCTTTAAGAAACTTAATAGATGCATGCTTAGCATTTTGTGATCATGAAGGCTACTTTCACAAACTCTTATAGTCAGCTGTCCTCTGATTTACCGATATCTAGGCGACATTTGTAATATTTGTTTTGTATTTGGCCCGTTATGAAATAATGTTGAACAATTTAAACACAGTGTAAAACTTAAATCCCAAATTTGGAGACATCCATGTATGTTGAAATTTACTGCAAATTCAAAACGGGATTAGTCTGGAACGGCTAACTGTACAGGGGACTGCTTTACACCTTTCTGTTCGGTAAGGTCTGCTGTTTATTCTGATATATGGTTTGTCATATGTTAAACGAAGGGTTCTGGGCCCACTTCCCCGAAAGCATCTTAAGCCTAAGAGCGTCGTAAAGTCCCTCTTACGAACGTCTTAAGATTTGCCGACTGTTTCCCGAAACCATCGTAGCTTAAGAGCGTCGTGAAAACACTCGTAGATCTACGAGTGCTCCAGAGTACTCGTTACCGGCTAAGAGCGTCTTAACAGTACTTCTCACTGAGGTCACCAACAGGACATACAGAGGAATTACAACTTAGAATACATAATCCAACTTACGTTCCCATTCTTTGTTGTGTTTACCTGTGATGAATCAGATTTTAGCGTGCAAAATAGCCTACATTTAATGGTCATAATAATGTGATGAAAAGCGGACAAAAATGCAATCAAGTTATGAAACGAGACGTTGCCAGAATAGTTTGACATTATCTTTGCTAAGTGAATATTTTATTAGGCCTATGAGGTAAAAAGCAGAGAAAGCAACATGTGGTTTAGTCTGTAGCCTACTGCATCAAAATCTAAGCCTACACATTTCCTCTCTTTCTTACTCGACTTCTTTCTTATCTTCAAACGTGTTCGTAAGTGACACCGCGAAAAATTATTGCATGGTGCAACAATCTAATCTTAAAATAATTAAAATTATTTATGTCTCTGTGTGGTATATAACCTACTTGGGATGCTTACATGCAGATGTCAAAGTGTTTCTATTTTCGTATTGATGTGAATTAATGTGTAGATCCGAAGTTTAAATGGTAGGCCTATAGCTGTGACGTGCAGTCACCTGACATCACCGTCAAATCAGGGGATATTTCAGAACTATTAACGTGGACAGCTCCCCTTAAGAGCATCTTAAGAGCAGCGCACGCGCGTTCACGCTACGAGCATGTTCGGGAAACAGTCGGAAAAACCAAACGAACGATCGTAAGATGAATCGTAGAAAACCCTCTTAAGAGCGTGTCTCCGTCGTTATCGGGGAAGTGGGCCCTGAAGTATTCCACCGAGATGAATGGGTAGGGAGAACCTTCGGTAGAATTTATGATTAAATTGACTGATATTATTTACTTTTCTCGCAAACCGTTCACAACAGCAATTAGCGGCTAACATCATTTAAAAGCTGATAAAAAGCTCTTTCATGTGATAATTGTGATGTCTGTGTGATGAGTAGGATGGGTTAATTTGGACGCACTTTCTTTCTTGCGCTGTCACTTTCTCCACTGCGTAATTTGGCCATAGGCCATAGGCTAAATATATATCGCTATTAGTAGGACGCAAAGCAGAATATTTAAAGAAGGGGGCACCAAGGCCACCGTGGCCTGTAAACCTCTGATTTTCAAAGGGGCGTCACGGCCAACGCAAGGGGCTACTACGGCCACGAGCAAGTTTGTTACTGCAGCCATCCACGCTTGTTTGTAACAGAGACGGTTGATAAAGGTTAACTATAGAATCTTTGTTTGTAAGCTTCAAGACGCAGATTGATGAGGTCATCATCTGTGCGCCGGTAAACGCTTCAGGAGCGCATAGGCACTATTTGGGTGTAACGCAAGCATTATTTTATCGGTTTTAAGGCAAAAAAAATCCGATAACGATATTAACAGATATTACATTTTTATGCTAATATCGGGCCGATAATATCGGTTGGCCGATATTATCGGACATCTCTAGGTGTAACGCAAGCATTATTTTATCGGTTTTAAGGCAAAAAAAATCCGATAACGATATTAACAGATATTAAATTTTTATGCTAATATCGGGCCGATAATATCGGTTGGCCGATATTATCGGACATCTCTAGTTAATAGTATTTTTTTTTACATATATAACATATATATTGCATAAACATTCTATTATCCTTATTACTGTAATCTATATGCCCACTTCTGAATTGGGTTGCATCTGTAGGCCTTTCTATGAACTCATATTAGGCTATTTAATTATTTCAACTCCTTTCAGACATTCCGTAAGCTACTAATCCTCCGTAACACATATTTGAAGAACATGTGGGAATAAAAGTTTACTTTTAGGCATTTAGGCTACCCGATCTGTAATACGTTGCCAACAGCCTTGCTTTGCTCACTGCCGACGTATTTGATTTTTGTCGTAGAGTGGGTTTTAATTCCTCATAACTTGTCATAATAATTGTGCATTCCTCATCCGTAAAATAAGGTGATCGCGTCATCATTGAAAGTGGTGACTTGCGCTGCAACCCGCCCCTTTTATGTGAACGTGCACAGGTTAACCCCGGCTCAACAAATCAACTTCATAATCAGCGTTGTAGTACCGATTAACACCACTTAAGATAACCAGGTTTTGTCAACCCTGGTTTAACAAAGTAACCCTGGGTTACATCTGGGTAGGTTAAGCTCCCTTCGTAGTACAGGCCCCTGTTCTGTGCGTCAGCAAAGTTGGAGGGTCTGTTTATGAAGCATCACTTCTAGCTGAAACATCACTTCCAGTAGGCTTCCGGAACGGACCCGCGAAACGGACCCGTATCGGAGTCCAGATGCTCTCAGGAACGGATCCGCTACGAAGGCGGATCGCGGACCCGCCCTGACTCCGCACTGCATCCTAAAACCTAAACCGGACCCGCAACGGACTCAAAGGCTCATCTGGCCCGGGTCCGTTTTGGACCCGTTTATCTCATTTTCAAAATTCCTTCTGTTCTGGCTGTAGGATAAAACTAGGCAACTATAGGATAAAAGTAAAACTATCACTAGGCCTAGCCTAGGCTACTACAGCAATATAGGCCTACGATTAATCTGCATTGCCTCGTATTTTAACTTAACAATACTGTCAATAAACCTAACAGAAAAGGTTTAAGTCAAGACATCAATTTACTGTACAAACGTGATCACTACTCAATGGAAATATAAAATGCACATTTATGGAAAGTTACAGGTTATAAGCTATTCTGTTTTTGTTAAGTAGCCTACATTGCCTAGGCTACTTTACATTCATTTTGTGGTCAAAAACTAATTTAGTGCTTTATAGGCCTAGGTCAGTGCAGACATGAAATATTTTATCTAATAGGCTACAACTTCAATGAAATACTGCGCTATGCACAGCTAAAATATCAGAAAATGAATAACTGGTGAATGACAAGAAGTTCAATAAAAAGATTGTTTAATGCTTATTTCTCCTATTACTCCATTTGTGTGGATGGAGGCGGAACACATCTCCTCGTTGCCCGATCCACCGCCGATTGAAACACCTGATTGCGTGTTTGGTGACCTCAGTGTCCGTGGCAGACCGTGTCACCATGTTTTTCCTCACAGCACCTGTAATCAAACAGACAGATATGTTTATGTTTATGGTATGTAGCATCCAAAGCCAAGTATGCTTACACAATACAATATATGAGATAGGTATTAAGGAGATTAAATTTAAAAAGAAACATGACTTACAAAGCTCCTCTGTTCGCTGCACGTTGAGGGCTGGTGTGGGGGTGGAGGGAGTTGAGGAGGGACTGCCGTTCCTGGCCCATAGTGAGGTGGGCGGTGTGCGAGAGGGGGGAAAACATTGTATTAAATGGTAGTTATCTATTAACCATGACTGATAATACACATGGGGCCTTTCTATTCACTAATATTTCAGAGATGCAGGTGCAGGGAGTTGAGGTGGTGAAGAGTGTTGCGGTCCTGCCCCATGGTGAGGTGCTAAGGGAGATAAATGGTTGTGATCTGTTAACCATGGTAGGCTGAGAGCTACAGGGCCAAACAATGGCAAACAAAAACAAATCTCTGGACATGAATTTGTATGTTTCAATATTTTGGTATGCACTATCTATATCAACTCCATGAATGGATTGACATTGAAATCAATGTGTTTCAATACAATCTGATAATAATGAATGAACTTTTCAGGCAATATTGCATGAATGCAGATGTTTTAACTGACAAAATATTTGGCTGAGATTTTGAAAGTAATGGATAAAGTATGCAGAAAATCTGAGATGGTAATGCAGATGCAATCTGTTGATCTGAAATGGAGTGACTACTGCTGTGTTAATATAGATGGGGCCACTGTATTCAATATTATTTCAGAGATCAGTCTTTACCTTAACAGTTTTCTCCAGGTTGAGGGGTAGTGACTCGGCTGCCTGGCACTCAGCGAGATGGTGGAGCTGGAGGAATAGATACAAAGAGAGGGGAATGTCTTTAGCACTAAGAATGTTAACCATATCTCTAATATTAATATTATGATTTAGTTATTTCAATGTTAAGAGATTATTACTTACTTTGCCAGTGCAATTGGCTTGGGCTTGAGGCTTCAACTGATATACCAGGCGAGTTGGAAGGTACCTCAGAGATGCAAAGTCACCATTTTCTGGCTCTTCACTGTCATCAGAGTCCCCGAAACGATGGCTGTTACATAACGATATCATTATGGTTATTGCAATCCCAACATTTCCAAATATGCATATAGTACAACTATCTCTGGTCTATTTTGGAATGCTACGGGAATGTGTGCACATTACATTTTAACAACCCAGAAAGCATCTTACTTGATCAAGCAAACCCAACAGAGGCAATCGTAATGTTAGTAGTGTTGTCACGATACCAAAATTATGACTTCGATACGATACCTGCCATAAATATCACGATGCTCGATACTGAAACGATACTAAGGCGAAATCCTAAGATATCTGGAAAAGAAAGGACTCATACCTCCTCCAAGTGTATTGAGTCATTTGTGTTGAATTCGGTGCACTTTTGTAGTGTGCAGGTCAATTCTGGGTTCTAAACTCCTTTAGGCCCTATTGTTTGTTATAGTTCATTTACATTGTGTTGTGTTTTGGCAATAAAGTAGCTTTAAATAGCCAAACTAGGCTAGATCAAGGTCAGTGTTGAAATTACTGCATGCAAATCACTGAATGCTATGCAGAGGGGCCTAATCTTTAGGCCATCTGATGTACAGTATAGGCTACCCTAGGCCTTCCCGTGTTCATGGGATTTCTTTGACAGTTGCAAAGGGAAAAATGTGAGGATAGTCTTCTTTGCGCCCAGTGTACAAGTACGACGGTCCAACCACTCAGGTCTTCGTCAGATAGGACTACACCATTACCTGTTGTAATATATCTGTGTGCATTCCTACATTACGTCTATTTCTTTGATAACATGATTTGCTACCACGTAACAATAAGCCGCTATTATTATTAGGACTCAACACGCTTTGGTGGTAATATATGCTGCAGGCTTTAATTAGCGCATTTCGGGTAACGTATCCTACATCTGGGCAATAATTATTGAACAAATTGCAGTCTACATGCCATGACAAATATTACCAGTAGTAGGCTACTGACCGAACATGAAATAGATTGATTAGTGTTGGTAATGTTATTCTGGCGTGAACATTGCGCTTCCATCACGTTAGCGCCCTATGATTACAGCTCGTTATGTCTCGTCAAAATGATTACAGCTCGTTATGTCTCGTCAAAATTCATTGACAAGGAATGTTCGCTTTATCCCAGAGAACCATACTCGTTTCACTTAGGCTAGACTAAAACAGAAGAGGAGAACTTGGCACTAACCATGTAGTTGTGTTTTCTATAGCATATTCGTTAACCTGTCGTTATTTGAACTCTTTAAAAATGTTGGGATATGTCTGCCAGGTGTTTAGCAAAGTTCCATGCGTAGGCTAGTCTACTGCTTTTGAATGACTTTGAAACATATTTTACAAACGGGCCTCTGTGTAGGCTACCTCATGGCTTGCCTTCACTATTCGCGATGTATCCGAAATAGTTCCAGTCCAAATTTCACATCACCTTTTGTTTTATCCACAAGGCCGAGGACTGTCGGCAAAGAACTGACGTTGCTGCGCACTCACTCACTCAGAGCTGCCTGCTTGACACGCCCACTTGCCTATATGCGTGCAAGGAGCAGAGAGCAGCAGTTCACACAGACACAGAACGTTATTATTTTAATAAAGTATCGATTCTAAAAACGTCGGAAATCGTATCGTTTTTTGCGTGAAGGCGTCGTGATACCTTTTTAGTATCGATACACCGTGCAACACTAAATGTTAGATGCTAGAATCCAGCCGATAAAAGTTGACGCTGCAGAACAAACAAAATAGAAGATGGGGACCAAGTTCCATACAGTTAAGTTACGTTAGCATAATAAATCACAAACAGATGCCAATAGTTGTCTGAACCGACTTAAACAGTGATTAAAATGCCGAGGCTTTCATTACAAAGATGGCAGGTAGACACTAAAGTTACGTATGAGACCAAACTTGGCAAAATGCAAATGTTAATGCACAGCTAGCTAGAGGCTAGGGCTAAACCATTATCAGTGAGTCAACATGCTAAAGTTGTAGCTGCTAGGTAGCTATCATAGCAGACGAGTGCTTCACTGACTTCATTGACTGAAATACCAGTGCCAGTATCACCTTAATCAAGGTTTGCATCGCAAACGTGATTTCAATATATGTATAGCACTAATAGACATTAGCAATAACTTATGCAATTGCGCCTAGCAGCATGCTAGCTAGCAGCTATATGCCGCTAGCATAGTAGCACTATATGGACAACAGCGACACATTAAAACAGACAAGACCAGACTAATGTTAAATAACAATGTGTGTTTTTTAAATCACACTAGCAGCTACCATAACATATTCTGCCGAAATTGCTATCCCATTTTAAATCAGATAGGCTACAGACTCATATGAGCATCACAGCTAACAATAACGTTAACTTAGCCTGTTGCACAAAATGACAAACGTCTCTGGTTGCACTAACATTAACGTTAGTCCTAATATCAAACATCGTCATTACAATCAATAAACATGATGATTATAAAACAACAAAGGCCAATGTTTAGCTATTGTGAATGTCGCAATATATTAATAAATATCACTTACTCGAGAGGGTTCAGCGCAACCGTGTCCCAGCAAAGAAAATATCCACTAGTATGACTCTTCTTGGCTCTTGTACAGTCATGTTCAACCGTTACAGTAAAGAAAAGGCGCGTCCGCGCCCGCGGATCCGACATGGGTCCACTCAGGATCCGCTGTTTGACAGTAGAATTTACGGGGTCGCCTGGAGGCGGAGCTGATCCTCTGTGCGGCACCAAAACGAATGCGACAGTCACGCGGGTTTGGCGACTTGAAGGCGGATCCGCCTAGGAGTCTACTGCTGTGTGGGTAGCCACCATTGACTGATTTAGTGTATTCTTAATCCTGTGAACATTTCAGATGCAACACCATTGCCAAACGCACATGGCAGCAGGTGAAAATGAAACACAAAAGCATTATTCAGAATAGTAGGTTTATATATAGCTTGCATTAATATTTCTTAATTATGAAAACATGTAGGCCTAGCTTATAGCCTTCACTTGGCCTCTGTTTTACAGCTAACAAGAAACAGGTGTCTTCGAACACTACTGTAGGAGGAAAGGCACCAGAGTGTTTTACAGTAGCAGAGGAGTTGGCCATCGCAAATAATAGTGGAAGGCCGATTATGGAGGGGGTTGAGGGAGGCATTCGGTCGGATTCTGGTGCTGTGGAAATGTGTAGCCTTTATGTGCAGGGTACAGTAATATGACATTCAATTCAACAAGTTTGTTAAAATGGTGATTTTTATTTAGGCCTAGCCTACTGTAGGCTATGTCCGATTTATTTTAGGCTATTCTTGCTCAGATGTTCAGCATACTGTAGGCCTATGTCCGATTTATTTTAGGACATACAGTATTCTTGCATCACTGGGGCCTGTACTACGAAGCGGGGTTATTGGCTTATCTGGGTAACTTCGAGAGTAACTTGATCACGTGTGGCGTAACTTCCCGATTAACCCGTACTACGAAAGGTGGATAGGTTTTAACCGAGGTATGCTGCCATGGCAATTTACGCTGCATCTCAAACCTGCTCCGACCAGGTTATGTTCTTGGTTAACCCGAGGTTTCCGTTAACCACACCCTTTATAAGTAGCACCCCTCCACTAACAATTTCTCCTGAGACATGTCGGCGTACCTGGATGATCCATACGACATTGGAGCGCAAATCGTGAGGGACTCTCTTCGCAGGGCGAGGGGTTTTAGAGACCGCCAGAAAATATATATAGCCTACCCGGACGATATTCTCTATGAAGATATAGATTGTCAGCCGAGGGAATTCGTTATCTTTGTCAGATGATCTAGGAAGACGTCTCATAGCAATGCCCGTACGTGGACATTCATGTATTCCATTGGTGATGCTGAACATCTGAGCAAGAATAGCCTACTGTATGTCTGAAAATAAATCGGACATAGGCCTACAGTATGCTGAACATCTGAGCAAGAATAAATCGGACATATAGTAGGCCTAATAAATTAAAATCACCATTTTAACAAACTTAATGAATTGAATGTCATATTACTGTACCCTGCACATAAAGGCTACACATTTCCACAGCACCAGAATCCGACCGAATGCCTCCCTCAACCCCCTCCATAATCGGCCTTCCACTATTATTTGCGATGGCCAACTTCTCTGCTACTGTAAAACACTCTGGTGCCTTTCCTCCTACAGTAGTGTTCGAAGACACCTGTTCTTGTTAGCTGTAAAACAGAGGCCAAGTGAAGGCTATAAGCTAGGCCTACATGTTTTCATAATTAAGAAATATTTATTCAAGCTATAACTATATAAACCTACTATTCTGAGTAATGTTTTTGTGTTTTATTTTCACCTGCTGCCATGTGCGTTTGGCAATGGTGTTGCATCTAAATGTTCACAGGATTAGGCATACACTAAATCAGTCAATGGGGGCTACTTAAACATTCAATTATCCTTATTACTGTAATCTATATGCCCACTTCTAAATTGTGTTGCATCTGTTGGCATTTCTATGAACTCAAAATAAATAAGCAATTTAATTATTTAAACTCATTAAATACATTCCGCAAGCTATTAATCCACCGTATTTGAAGAACATGTGGACATAAAACTTTACTTTTAGGCATTTAGGCTACCCGATCTGCAATACGTTGCCAACAGCCTTGCCTTGCTTTGTTCACTGCAGACGTATTTGATTTTTGTCGTAAAGTGGGTTTTAATTCCTCATAACTTGTCATAATAATTGTGCATTCCTCATCTGTAAAATAAGGTGAACGCGTCATCACTGAAAGTGGTGATTTGCGCTGCAACCCGCCCCTTTTATGTGAACGCGCACAAACTCCAATGAGGTTAACCCCGGCTCAACAAATCAACTTCATAATCAGCGTCGTAGTACCGATTAACACCACTAAAGATAACCAGGTTTTGTCAACCCCGGTTTAACAAAGCAACCCTGGGTTACATCTGGGTAGGTTAAGCTCCCTTCGTAGTACAGGCCCCTGGTGTGCTAAGCTTTGTTTTTGTTCTTCAAAGTGTTGATGTGTTGTGTTTCCACATGTGCATGTTTTGATTGGAGGAGCTGTAAGAAAGCTAACTGCCATCTAGGCCCTACTTGGATAGACTGGACACAGCTATGCTGATGTGGTTGTCCATATTCCACCAACTGGCACACCATTGAAAGATGACATCTCCAACCATCATTTCCCCAACATTCCCTCCTTCTTTGTGTTCTTATTTAGGTATTAGTTATTTAGTTGTTAGTGTTTCAGTTTTCTATTATTTAGATATTGTATTACTGTTATAGGCCTATATATGTGTGTGTATTACACATCACATGCATGTACTAGAAATGATGTTTCAGCTAGAAGTGATGCTTCATAGCTTTGTTTTTGTTGTTGTGAACAACCTCTGTAACACTGGCCTCAGCTGACGCTGTTTGGAGTTTGTGTAAGCAGTCTGGGGTTACTGTCATTCTTCGTCTTTGCAAAGATCAATAAACAATCATTAGAAAACCAATGTGTCTGTCCTAAATTAATTAGAAAATAAATCAATACACAGCAGCAAATATTTTGCAAATTTCACTGTTTTTTTTATTTTATTTTTTATTTTACAGGATCCCTCCGCTGCTTAAATGAGGACAAAGCCAAAATACTCGGCCTGGTACCTGGACAGAAACTCTTGGAAAGAGCTTATCAAAGCTGATCAACCAAACAGTGACTGTCAACCACCCGCAGAAGCTGACCAAGCAGCTTTCATACAGAAGCCCTCCAACCTGCAGGTGATGTTCGACAAAAATTGAACATTTCTCTCAGCAAATTAGGCTGTTCACCAATCAAGTATGTGGGCACAGTGAAAAAAAATGATGTTAAAAGAAAGGTCAAATAAATGAAAACTGCTGCTGAGGACAAGGTATGTCACTTGATGAACATAACGCAAATTGATGTTGAGACCGATCTAGATGACTGTAGTAGTTGTAAGGATTTTAGAGAGCTTGTGGAATCTCTTGCACAAAAATGTAAAGTATCATGAAGGAAAGAAAAAAATAATATATTAACTCTAGTTCCTAACAGCTGGAGTAAACAGAAAATCCAGACCACATTTGGAGTAAGCGAATATTTGGTGAGACGTGGCAGGCTGTTGAAGAGGGAGGAAGGTGTTTTAGCTGAGCCAGAGAGGAAGTTAGGCCATGCAATGTCAGAAGAGACAAAATAAAAGGTTCAGCAGTTTTTTGAATCAGATGCGTTTGGCCAATCTAAGCAAGCTGTATGCAGCTGTTAAAGATGGCCATCCTGACAAAATTGGATTCTCCACATTTTGCAACTTGAGGTCAAATGGTGTGTAGCTGTAGGTCCAAAAGGTACACATTCTGTGTGTGTCTGTCAACACCACCAAAATGCAACACTTTTGGTGCCAGCATTACCTGCATGCTTGCAAGCAAGAGGCATTACAAGAGTGCTGTGGAAGATTCCATTGACACGATATGTAAATCCTTCATTGCTAAAGCTCAGACTGACGCTTTACATTAAAAAACAAACTTGACTCAAGCGAACCCATAATCCTGCTTGATTGTGCTGAAAATTATGATTTCATCATGCAAGATGCTTTTCAGGGACATCATTTGGATAATTCACTGGCAATGTAATCCTTTTGTAATGTACCTCAGGGATTCACCAACTTCAGACCTGAAATGCATGAACATGTGTGATATCAGACTGTTTAAAACATGATGCCGTTCATGCATTCATAACTGAAGTGTTAACTGCAGTTAAACAGAATCTTGAAAATCTGAGGAAAGTAATTTACTTTAGTGATGGGGCTGGTCAGTACAAGAATTTCAAAAATGTTGCCAACCTTTGCAACCATTTTGATGACCATGGTCTACATGCTGAATGGCATTTCTTTGCAACCAGCCATGGGAAGAGCCCCTGTGATGGTTTAGGTGGCACGGTTAAAAGACTTGTAGCTAGGGCAAGCCTCCAAGCCACTCTAGACAACCAGATCCTTGCACCACATGGGCACAGGAACACATACATGGTATTGTTTTTTTCTTTGCCTCACAAAATCCAATACAAGAAAATGCTAAAAAATTCAAATTGGCTGAGCGTTTTGACTCCTACACTACTGTAAATATGGGTAAAGGGGGAGATGTGCAGGGTTGGGATCAGTTCCAACCAGGGAAATATGCTGCATGAATTTATGATGGCAACTGGTACGTGGGAAATATCAAAGACCGTTCAGATGAGCATTGTTTATGAAAAAATCAGAAAATGATATATACTGTCCTGGCCCAGATCTCGAAAAGATGAATGGGTGCCCTTTCAACATGTCTTTTGTCTTATCAGTGCACCTGGTGCTCAAGGCAGTATAGTGCTCGTAATTACACCATCAGTTCTACTGACCTGGAAAAAATGAACACATTGTTCCTCAAATTTGTTCAAAACTGATTATACTTTATGTTCTGTAACATCCTGTAGAAGTCAATTCATAGCATGTGCCCTTTTGTCTAAGCCAAAGTCCAATTTAAGTTTAACACATTATCTCAAAATACAATGTGAGTGTGATAATGGTTTCCTGCCTTTTTTTAAACTTGTACTTTAATTTTCACATTCCTTGATGTTTGTGTACTGCTGCTGTTTATGTTAAACTTGCATTCCTGTTGTGTTTGTATTTTAATGCAATTTCCTCAGTTTCATCTTGCTTTGGTGCCTTGTTTATTATGTGTTGTACAGTAAAACCCTTCTGAAAACCGGTCTTGACTGGCTTGTTTAAAATGTAAAAACTTTTGTTTGACATCTTTTCCTGTAAATGATGGATATTGAATTCCACTGTGGTCAATAAGGCCACCACCTTTGAGTGGTTCTCATTCAAAATGTATGTGACACAAATTCATCAGATTGTTTCCAGTCATATATGGATTATGAGATCATGTCTATGCATTAACTTTTGTTTTGTTCATATTGTCGGAGCATTTTTAATTTTTTTTAAATTGGGCTTGATTTTCAAAAAGCCCGTTTTCATCTTCTCATTTCACCACATGGACATTTGACAGGATTTTTTTTAATTGTACCATATATCATTCTGTATGTGAGGATCATCTGTCCAAAATTTGGGCTTGTTTTTTTATTTTTGGAAAATATTGTCAGTAAATCCACTTTGATCAGTGACTGACTTTGGATTGACTGTAGCAATACCACTTTCTACCACAGTGGCGCTATATCACATATGGACGTTATAGCCATTTTCATAGCTTTGCAGAAGGGAAATTACACAAGATACGTCTGATCTGATTGGAGTTTTGAACTCCACGGGAAAACGTATTTATATTCACATAGTTTGACTATTCACTAATGTGTGTGAAATAACAAAAGAGCCAATAATGTTGGAGGTTGAACAAAAAAGGATTGTGCACAGTGCTTAAAATGACGAAGTTTTAAAGGGCTGTAGTTTTGCAACGATTATTTATAGATATTAGATTAGATTCAACTTTATTGTTATTGTGCAGAGTACAAGTACAGAGACAACGAAATGCAGTCATATTTAAGATTTATGCATAGGTTTGGTCTACAAACACCTGTGAATTTTTTTCTGATTTTTTCGGAGAGAGTGACCTCCCCAATTTTGCTGTAATTGGGTGATTTCACACAGAATGACCCACTATCAAAGATGATAGGCCTATAGTGGTGGTCTGACGCCAATAGTTCTTTCACCAAAACATTGTTTGGCTCTTTGCCAAGACAAAAAATTAAATCTAAAATATGCCCATCGTAGTGAGTTGGTCCTATAAGTAAATGAAAAGATTCTGTAATATTGCAGAATTCAGCTGAGTAACATTTTTTGGAATCATCAACATGAGTATTAAAATCTCCAATAATCTTATCATAGATGAGAAGAAGATCTGGAAATTCCATTAAAAATGCTGCCATGCAATGTTTATGGGGTCGATAAACAACAATGCAGAGCACAGGGACTTCAAAGATTTATTTAAACATAAAAACCTAAAAATTTGAGAATCTTTCAGTGCCAGCAATTAAAACAATCCTTATAAACTGCATGGCTACTATGAGCTAAAGGTTGTAGCCTAACTGGGAGGGCAAAATTCCCCTTGGCTAAGCCAAGTCTCAGTTAAAAAGAAACAAACAAATCAAGATCACATCTCACGTTGAGACTGAATATTTGTTCTAAGTTGATGTTTCAGGGTGCGAGGCTTCACGTGAGCTGCTGTAGCAAAGTTCAAATCACGTGATCTCACTGAAGCAGAACTTTTAACCACAGGAAGAGCAGCCTGTCAGACTCTGGATGTTGAAGGTTCACTCTGCTGCTGATGTAGAGACGGGAGCGGACTGCTCTGGAAAACCGCACTTAGTTTACAGGAGATGTAGGTTGTGTCAAGTTGGGATGCTCTGTCGCTCGCTGGATAGTGAAGGAGCGACATAAGCCTCGGTGCACATAGCGTTTCCTCTGGACTCTGGAGTATCCCCGCTGTGCCATTGGTGGAGTTGAGCTGCCGAAGTTTAAGGGCTGTGTAGTGAAATAGGCTAAGTTGAAATCATCAGTCTGAAGTGTGGAATTGTAACGGGCTTCGCGCTGTCACACCAAACCACCTCTCAGTTTAGCTGGACAGTCAACCGACTGTAGCCTACCTGCAGCTGGTCAATCAACCGACTAGATACCCAGCAGCAACAAGCAGACGAGACGGAGGGAGCGATGGCAAACAAGAACAAGCATCCAACAGATAGAGAAGCCAGGCAGCTGATGTCCTCAACGTAGCAATGTAAGTAGGCTAATTGTTTTTTTGTTGTTTTTTGTTTTGCTTTATTAAAGACATAATACAAATATACAAATGAAGATTAGGCTAATTGTTAGCAGTAACGTTATCGACCGCTTAGTGCAGTGATAGTCCTTGGGCCAGGGCAATCCAATTGCCTACTGATGTACCACGGGGGAAAATGCAATACAAATAGCAAAAATATTGACCGAAGTAATTAAACTAAATTATAGCCTACTATAGATTTATCTGATGAATATTTACAATAAACCATAACATGTGTTATTTGTTAAGTCAAATAAAAACAAGATAGACTGAGTGGCGTCAGCCTCGCCAGCGTCCTATCCGTAACCCAGCAAAGTAATTTGGCAAGTTTACTCTGACCGGCATATTGAGGGGGAGTCCCCCCTCCCCTTTGCCATTTTCAAAATGCTTCTGGCACAGAGGCGTGTAGCCTACCTACAGTGTTGCGCGGGCCGGATTATGATCCGCGGGACCCATGGATTGACCCGCGGGTTCGGGTGAGACTTCCAGGTAAAATCGAGGGTCGCGGGTGGGTCGGGTCAAATTTGATAGATAGGCTAAACGTTCTCGGTTAACATCATGTGCGTGTGCGTGTGCGTGTGCGGTAGGTAGGCTGAAGTGAAATCCCCCCTGTTCCTGTCTCCTTCTCCGTCTCAAATGCACATGCACACCAGAGTTGATTAGATACAAAAATACCCCATTGGAGGGGACAAAGCTTATCCATATAAAAATTAAAATAAATTAACAGTTGTTTGAACAAATTATCTAGATGATAGTCTTTATTAGCATATATTTAATAAAACACCTAATGTACCCGAACAGATAGGCTAACATTTAGATCCTAACCACGATTATCTGGCAGCGTCCCTGTTGCTGTTGCGTGAGTTATTTCCACGCATGTTGCCACACTCCATAGACGTTTACCCTGGGCTGTTAGGCCAATTGCGTTTAGTTTATAGTCTGTAGTTGTGCTGCCAAAATCCTCCCGGGGCGCGGAGGGTGTCACTGTTTTCAGGCAGGCTACTTTGCGCAAGTTTACAGCAGAGAGCTCAGGTAAGAAATGTTAAGGCATGTGAAGAAACAGGGCGCTCAGGAGACTTCAGATAATTCCTTGCTCAGGTACTTCTGCGACGGGTGAAGTGAGAATGTTGGCATGTGTTCGAGTGCGCTGGTGTGTGTGTGTGAGGGAGTGTGTGAGGGAGGGACGGAGAGAGAGAGAGAGAGAGAGGATGGTGGCTTATAGGCCAGTCAATCTAGCCCAAAAATTGCAACAGAAATGTCTCATAGTTTTTATTGGTCCTAATACCCTCCTGAATAATATGCTAAAACACTGTAGATGGAGTGGAACATATTTCTTTTCGAGACTAAAGGCCAAAGTTGTGCCCAACATTCTAAGTAAATTGAGTAGAATAGGGGAACATTTTCAACTAATAGCTATCACTATGAAACTTCTCCAGTTGATTAGAGTTAGGCCTACTGTAGTGGATATTTCTCCTCCACAATGTAGGCTATGGAAACCTAATTTTGAGAACACCCTTTTACAGATTATAGTGAAAGGGAATAGGCTAAATATTTTACGCATTTTGTTGCATCTCGTGTCACCGGTTTCAGTCTATGCAATTTATGAAGTTAATTCTGCCACTGAGCCACAGCAATCTGGGTGTAAGTGGAGTGAAACGCCGGCCAATCAGAGCGCTGCCCACCTGCCCCTCCTAGCCAAATCGTTGCGCATTCAATTCAGTACCTCAAGGAAGCCAGGCTGACTGGGCAACTGAGCCCTCTTTGGCGCTTTGCTGTCATCACTGCTATTCGCCTGCATCTCTATTAGGGGTTTGCACCGACGTCACGTTCTGGCCGGTAACTATGGTAACCCAGCACGCGCAGCCATATTGGCGATACTCAGTAAATTAAGTACAATGGAGTATTATGCACTTTGGATATCTTACGTGATTGTAGCCGTGTCTAAACAACAGAAAAGCTCATCAAAATGCAAAAAAGCTCTAGCCTGGCGGGGCCATCCTATATCATTGACATGTATAGTCTGGCATCGAATCATTCACCTCGCTTAATCCAAGGGGCGGGCAGAGAATTGTCTTTCAAACTGCCTAGGCATGCAATAGGCCAGCGCTACGACCATATCCGTATCCGGTCGGCAAAACGGCAAATACATCCTTCTTCGAAAGGAATGACTTAAGTGCATTGTGTTGATCTACTTTCAAAGAAAAGCACAAGTCCAACTCCTCCAAAGTTGACGCCAACGCCGATTCAAACAACCGCTCTTCGTTTGCCATAGCCACCTTCCTTGTTGTTCACCGTCGCAGGATGTCGTTATCCTGTTAAGCCCGCCTTAAGACTCTCTAACGAAATAGAGCGCTGTGATTGGCCGTCATCCACGGTGTTAAGCCAATAGAAATTCCTATGGTTCGATACTAGACGTACAAGCTGAGCAAATTAATTTGCCGCCGCTAGGGTGCGTCTAGATTTCATTTTCCTAATCAAGGCGAAACAACGCGCACACTTTTGGAAAGACGAGGAGACAAACTTATGTCTTGCAATCATGCAAATGTCATGGAGTTCATCGACGGGAGAAAATGTCGTAATAGCAACGTTTTTAAAAAGATTTGGGCCCCAGCGGTGGCGCGACTGGCTGGGGCACCTGTGCCGGCGACCCGGGTTTGATTCCCGCCCCGTGGTCCTTTCCGGATCCCACCCCGACTCTCTCTCCCACTCACTTCCAGTCAATCTCCACTTTCCTATCTGATTAAAGGCATAAAAAGCCCAAAAAATATACTTAAAAAAAAAAAAAGATTTGTAAAAAACTTGATGGCTATTGACACATGGCTGGCTTGGCTGGCTATTGACACATGCCTGAACAAGTGAAATACAGGTGGAAGACGCTGTATTTTTCAGCCAAAAGAGGGAATTCCACCAGTGGAGATTTACATCTTGACCTTGGGAGCCTATTTGTGGGCTGTGTTGCTGACTTATTCGGAATAATGTCGATTGCTATGTAAACAGGAATATGCTCAAAGCGTGACATTATACTCTAAATTAGTTCTAAATTAACTTTTTGGATCACCAATCAATGTGGCTGGTAACTTTCTAAAGTTACTAGCCAGTCAGAATTTCTTCTAGCCAGTGAAAATAATGGAAATTATGAGTTCATGAGATGAGTGTCACTGAATGCATTTGATCATTTTATTTACATTGTTGGCATGAATACATACCACAAAATATGCACAGAAAGTGCAAACACTTCATTTCATGTTTGGGATCTCTATCTATCTATCTATCTATTTCTCTGTCAATATCCTCATCCCCTGCTTCATTCCTCTTCTCGCCCCCATAAGTCTGTCCCAACCACTGCCGCATTTAGTTTAATCTTAACTTAATAAAAAGGAGAAATCAATTATCATCAACAATGACAAGCCAGCTGGAACCTGCCACTCGTTTTCTCTCCCTCTCGTGCACGCTCAGACGCGTTCTCAATTAATTAAATGGAGTAGCGTAGGGCCTACGTTCAAGTTGGATCTTTATAGAGAGGACCCGAAAACTCTTTTTTATGTAACATGCTGTTGGTGCATGTTGACATTGTACACTTTCTCTAAAAAGAGTGGAAAACAGTTTGCAGTACAGCTACTATTTATTGGCTAAATGTTGGTCCCTCCTCTGTCTCTTGGTTCCCTACGCACAGTGCGTGATGCGTCTGGTGGTGGTGATCACTGATCAGGCAACTTTTTAAAACTGAAAATTTTCGCCTACAAGCTCCTCATGTTCCATCTTCAGCTAACTCCATAGACAATAAAATAAACGATCTTGCTGCTTCAGGTTTTGCGGCCTCCGTTACATGACATCAGCCCCCCACAAAGGAAATAGGTAAACACAATGCGTTAATTGCATTAATATTTCGTAACGCGTCATGTATTTGTGTTATGTACATGTGTTATGTACTTTTTACTTTACTTTACTGGCTAACTCCCTCCTCTTTCAGTCTATGCTCCCTGCTCTGCCTCCGTTCGTTCTTCTAATTCTGGTAGACGCTCCGTTCGTTTCCATCGTCTCTTGTGCTGGTTTCACTGCATACTGCGTGCAGCCAATGGGCGTATAAAACGTCATCACGTAGCATTACGGCATAGTGGTCATGGGAAATGTAGGAAGTACTGCCAGGGGAATAATATATGACCGAGAACAGCCTTATGTATCATGCATGTAATGCCTCATGCATCACCGGCCAAACTGGCTAGTAAGTTTTAATTAACACTCGCCGAAAATAATTTTAACCCCAATTTGGCAGGTTGGCGGGTGTTAAACGGAATATTGACATTTAACAGAATTTGGGCAATAAACTGATCCCCATTCCTCTGGTGGTAGGAAATTTCCCGTCCATTCTTGAACTTGATGGTACACTCTGAAGCTATGAAGCATAGCAGGTGAAGATGTTGGAAAGTTGTGAGGGTGGATAGCTGTTTTGCTGTCAGTCACCTTATTATAAAAATGTTTCAGTCTGAGGTCATTGGGAGAATCTGCTTTTTTGCCTTTGTAGATCTAAAACATTTTTATGTTGGCATGGCTATCCACCCTCGCAACTTTCTCTTTTTTTCTTTTCTTTCCCTTGTTCGCGTGTTGGGTAGTGAAGCGATAATGCATTTAAAGCAATGTTCACATCATGCGAGCCAGAGCCGATATGGCCAGAGCTGCTTGCTCTTTAAAGGTATTTTGTCCCACCCAAATTAAAATGATGTGTTTAGCAGCCAGAATTAAAAAAAAAAAATTCCCAGGGGTGAAATCTCCCTCAAATGTATCCCCAAGAGACAATAAATACTATTTTCTGATTGGCTGGCAGGGGGCTATTAATTCTGTACATTGGGGCTCCTATGATCTGGTAAATTGCGTAGGTAGAGGAGGCGTCTGCGCCTTTCATCTAATCCTTATGATATGCCCGGTATGTAATTCCAAGATAAAGTTTATTCAAGGAGGAAAGTAGAGACTGCACTCAGGGACTCACATACAAAAACTGTATTTAAAATGCCGAGAAAGCATTACAGGCCTATATGACCAACAAAACTAGACAAACGTTTTGGGCCTAGCCCATTGTCAGTGTCTCAATTTAGAAACACGTCATTAGGCGCTGACGCCTCCTATAGGTCCCCGCACCAATCACCAAGACTGTGAGTGAACTAATTAATCACAGTGTGTGGTCCCTACAGGTAGATTTAGACATACGTATAGAAATTCTTAAACAACATACCCACCATCAATAGGCTACTGCCATAAACATTATGCAGACATGTCAAATAGAAGATCTTAAAAGTATTGACAATAATGAAAATAATAAAAATATTTAAAAAAAATATTGAGTAAAGGGCATGCCCTCATACAGGTAGCAAATCCAGTCATGGGCATCTAATGATTCGCCTACAGAAAACACGTTATGACCAAGTCTTCATTCATACCCCGCGGATGAAGAGTTTTGAGGGTGGAGATCCATTCCCTTTGTATGAGTTTCCTTTCTAGATCACCCCCCTACGTGCAGGTTTTATATGTTCTACTGTTGTGAAAGCAAGGAAGGATAGAGAGTGGTCAGCTTCAACGAAATGTCTAGCTACCTGAGATTTCTCATCCTTACGTCTGATTGCACTGTTGTGTTCGATAATGCGTGTTTCGATGGGTCTGTTAAGTTTTCCCAACGTATTGTTTATTACACGGACATGTAACTAAATATACTACATTAGTTGTGCGGCATGTAGTGAATTGTTTAATTTTGTAGTTATTTTCTGTTACCGAACATGTAAATCAGGTGGCTTTTCTAGTGTTGTTTCTGCATGCTGTGCACATTCGACATGGGAAAAAGCCAGTGATGTTCCTTAAGCGTCCCTCTCTGTTATCGTGCGCTGTGTGACTATCAGCCCTTACCAAAAAGTCTCTAATGTTTCAAGTGCACTCTTGAATTTCCCTTGGGGATCAATAAAGTATCTATCTATCTATCTATCCGTCACACAGCGCACGATAACAGAGAGGGACGCTTAAGGAACATCACTGGCTTTTTCCCCAGATGTGAAGAGTGTGTGCACAGAGGCGTGTTTATGTTGGCACGTGCTCTCATCACCCTTATGTAGAAGTCTAGCATACAATGGTAATCTCTCTGAATATCCGTTGAAAGCTGCACAACACCATGCTATTTAGTGTTTGATGTCTCTGAATAATGTTGTGAAGATTAGTCCTTGAGTGTGGTAGACACTTGTACTGGGTGTAATGGAATTATGTGTCTTCTTACCACTGTTGTATTGTTAAAAAATCATATATCATCTGCAAGGAAGATCTTTCATTTGACTGTTCTAGTGGCACTAGATGTCAATTTACAATTGCACAAAATCTACTTTGTAAATTTAATTCACAACTCAGAAAAATTGAAGTCACACTTTTGGTGAGGCTTCATAAATGGCACCTGAAGATAATTGATTTGTTACCAACATTTTCCATTTTCTTGACATTTGAACTTTCAGCTCCCTAACACTTTAAAAGTCTAAAAAATATATTTTTAGTTCCAGTGATGAAGGAAATGCTTTTGCTGTGCCCTGTCTAATCCTAAAACAATATTTAACCGTAAACCGTACAGATTGGCTTTGAATTCACAAAGTACAAGTGAAGAAATAGACGTGGCAGAAAGTGACTCTTAATAAACATGACAGGGAACAGGTGAGACAGTGATTACTCTAATAAGCAGATTCAGGTGAGGGGCGGAGTCAAGGAAACAAGGAGCCAGCACAATGTGCAAAATGTGCAGCGCTCATTAAAAATGTCATTGCATGTTCAATGCATGTTCAATGACCTACAGAAAGACATCGGGGAGTACCGCTACTCTCTTATCTTAAGCCCTCCTTACACTGACAGACTTTGGAAAGATTTGCAAAGATTTGGAAAAGATTTTTGAAAGACTACAGTCTCAGACCCTCTCACATCTAAAGACATGTAGTAGAGTTTTAAGTCACAGACTATGATTTTGCAATGACTAGGGATCTTGCAGGGTCACTATTTACAAGACTGCAACCAGATTCCTTTAAATTATTACCCATCGTGCAATAGATAAACAGGAACTGAAATGATAGCCTACTAAACTCAAAGTCGTATTTTAGTGTTTCTGCAGCATTGTTTCATTCGTGACATCCCTAACCGATATAGAGTTGTTCTGTCACGTGGAAGAGCCGACTAAATATGTATAAGAAATGACAAATATTATAAGAACAACAAATAATCATATAGGCTACAGCTGTCGCCTACTTTGCCCCTGCCTGTTTGTTGTTGGAGAGAGGTCACTATTGGTTTTTATAGTTCACGTCACTATTTGCATGAGCCACGACTAGAAAGACTTGCGATAATATCAAACATGTTTGATATTGTCGTAAAGGCAAAACCAGAAAAGGACTGACTCCGACTGACTTAAAACCGCTAAGATTGGCACCTTACACTTAACGATCTAGTTGACGGTAGGGGTGGGCGATATATATCGTCTGCGATAATATCGTGATTGTTGTTTTAACGATGTGCAAATTGACATTATCGAGTATTTTAATTACTTATGGGGAAAAAACACTCTAAATCACGCACTGAAGACTCATACATTCCCAGGAGGTAGGCTATGGGAGAAGTGCAGCAGAGCAAGTGTCACGTGATCACTAGTGGGTCACAACGTTGTCCCACGCAGTCTAATGTTTATTTTGTGCAGCGAGAGTAGCCTACTTGGGATTTTATGCGGCTACTTCTGTTCAAGTAGCATACATGAGACAGTCACGTTTTTTCCTACACGGTATTATATGAAGAGAAAACATTAGCCTTTGAGTATTTTAATAGTCAGTTGTAAACAAATAACTCTCATTGTACTCTTATAACATTCTCATGTAACTCTTGTAAATGGACTGAAGTTCGCTCTACATATCTATGTTTACCGATTATGCTAACCGTTAGCATCTCTATGGGATTTCTCATATACATTAGCCATAAGCTAACGCATTAGTTTCTATTCTGTAACTTGGAATGTTAGCCTACGTGATTGCTCTAAAACAAAACATAGAAGGAAATAACTGAGATGTAGGCTACTCTGTTGGTCTGCTCTTAGTTTTATAGTGAATCCTATGTAAAGGTTTGAAAGGAACTTCAGCTTCAGACTTTCTCTTGGGAAACTGTCAGGCCTATTCATCTTCTCTAATGTAGCTGGCTAGACCATGTCATTGCCACACACACAAGTGGGGGCAGAATTGGAAATGTGTCATAGTAGAGTGACAATGCATTGGTTGATTTGGTTAAAAAGTCGCAGGTTAGGTTATTGGTTATTATTGTAATGATGCTATTCATAAATAATGAGCTGTAAAGTAACTCAGACTTTAACAAAAACAATTTTTAGGATATTTAAAGGATATCGACTAATTATCGTTATCGTCAAAATCACAAAAAATATCGAGATATTATTTTTTGTCCATATCGCCCACCCCTAGTTGACGGGAGCGCGCTGCGATTCCAGTACAACTCCCATGATTTCTGTCCGACTTTTGAAATTTAGTCGCCGACTGTGAAAACAGACCAAAATCGTACAATGTAAGGCCGCCATTAGATGAAAGCACTGACTTAGGTAGCGTTAAACATCTGTGTGTTGTCATCAGGTACTTCAGCACCTCTGTGAAAAAGATCGTCTAGTAGGGGGGCCTATGTGTTTTTTGTAGGTTTCAAATTTTGTTAGACTGATGTCTTAAAATGATGTCTCCATTTTCACCTGTTTCAACCCTATTTTTCTCAAATTTTATATTTCACTGTAATTAACATAATACTTTTTCGCCTAAATCACTGGCTATATTAAATAAAGTTCACAAAACAGTTATTTTCATGTATGATTGTATTCATTATTATTACCGTATACAGATGTTTCAGAATACAGAATATTATTTTTTTAAATGTTTTTGACATCAACAATATCCAAGTATCAACTTAAAAACCGCAACAATAACAACAAACACAATTATCAAGAAAACGCTGTTGATGCCCATCATCAATCCCCTCCGCTAGTGTTGATGCCCATCATCAATCCCCTCCAGATTTCCCTGGCTGACATTTCCATAAACATTCTAGACAATACCGGAATGATGTATTTGGATGTGTGTTTTGTGTGTATATGAGTTGTTGCTTTGACTTGAAACAGGCTTCATTATATTCTGGCTCAAAGCAAGAACATCTCAGGTGACACGTTGATGGCACTGTCTCTGGTCTAATGCTTGATGTTGGTCCTTCCACTACCCAGTGCATAAAGGCATGCAGCGCTTTGTGGACATGGCATTCAGCATCATCAGTGTTCAATTCAAATTTCCATATTTTTTTTCCCATCTGAGCAGCAAAGGCATCTCGTAGTATAAGCACTCTCAAATAACTTCTAATTACAATAATATTTGACATCACTTTGTCTATGGCAGCATCAGACATACTAGATCTGGGTCCTAACATCGCTTTGATTATGATAATGAACGTGATTATACTCTCGATGGCTTTTGTAGTTGGCTGTTCGTTGTGCACTGTTACATTCAAAGATACTGAAGTAGACTGACTTAAGGTCAGTCATGTTGTGGACTTCTCCAGACAAACTCAATATCTGATGCAACTATGCCAACATCATGTTCTTGCTTTTCAAATTCTTTACCCTCATCATATCTCTTTTTACCACGTCATGCTGAAAGACGCCTCATGAAGACGCTCTTTTGTCTGCTTCTGACAGAAGAAGCACTTTTCTTTGTTAGCAGCATTTGCTGCTGAACGACTCTTACTAGATCAGTGTTTCTCAAACTTTTTTTCTGGGGACCCACTTTTTAAAAATGATATACTATCGCGACCCAACTCGTGACTGTGGTAGTTAACATACTAGATCAGTGGTTCTCAAACTTTTTTTTTCATTCCCCACTTTGATCAAGGGGGCATTCTCGAGCCCCACCTGTCCCTCATCGCTCTAAGAAAGTGGTAGGTCAAGCTTAAAATTGTCAAATTTATTGAAATAATGACAAGTTCTAAATATATCCTCTTCAACAGAGTTAAAATCAGCTGGTGCTGCAGATATAATAATAAATAAATACATAACACACATATTTCTGTTTTCCAGCAACATATTAGGAAGCATAGGCCATTTTACAGCATTGTACAATATATTCAATGAAATACCAACTTCTGCATTAAATGGATCTATAATCCAGTCATACTGAGCACTGCTGGTTGGGAAATATTTTTGAAATAAACTTTGCAGGGATGTGATGTAGGCCTACTGTTTAATACAGGGGTCCCCAACCTTTTATGTACCATGGACCGGTTTGATTCCTATTTTTTTTTCATGGACCGGCGGGGGGGGGGGGGGGGGGGGGGGGGATGGTGGTTCGGGGGTTCCATGTTCCATATGTGTTGTGCATGCATTACTTTCATCTCTTGTGAAAAACGTGAACTTGAAGAAGTGAAAATTGAACAATATGAACTATGAATATTGAACAACTTGAAGCTACATCTATAAGTGTGAACATGCTTAACAAAATATGGGAACAAAACATGAACTAAACGTGCATTACGAATATAATCAGTGGGAGCCCTGCTTGTTTCCCTACAACAAGAAGCTTCCATCTGGGGGTGATGGAAGACAGTGACACCCTCAGTGTGTTTGAAATGTCCAGTCGATTGCGCAATTTGGTCTTAGTTGCAGTCATTGCCGAAAACCCGGCCTCGCATAGATACGTGGTGGGAAACGTTTTCAGCGCTTTTACGGCTATCTCGGGATATTCTGCTTTGGTTTTGATCCAAAAACCCGCCAGAAAGGTTTCCTTATACACACTCTTAAGACCACCGTCATTTGCAATTTCGATCAACTGCTCTTCCTCCTGCGCTGACAAGTTAGGACTATTCGGGATATTGACAAATGGGTTGCGGACCCACTCATTGGCTTGCCGTGGATCTTTGGAGGATGGGAAGTAACGATCAAACTCATTTGAAAGCGCAACAAGGTGATCGCGCACCAGCTGCGAGAGAAAGGGCCCTGCCTCAGTCTCTCCTAAAACCCCCAATACTGTTTGGAACTTATCCGGTCCACTCGTCGTCCCCACAAATCAAGCTTGGCTTTAAATGCAGCGACTTTATCTGCCAGTTTAAAGACATTCTCCCCTGGAGTGACAGGTTGAGGTCATTAAGCAACCCGAATATGTCACACAGGTAAGCGAGTTTTGAGTTTGCCGCGGCCCGGTGGTTGGGGACCGCTGGTTTAATACATGGGATCACAAGAGTGCCTCCCAATCAGACGTTTCAGCGATTTCGCTCAGAAATCTCAAAGACAATAGGCTGTCACGATCGAGGCGCCTGTCCCATACTCAAGTTTTTTTGGTGAATGCAGTAATCTTATTTGCTAGGTGAGGTAGGTGCTTGTCTTTGCCTTGTAACTGGACATTTAACTCAAATGTATCGCTAAGATAGGCCTATATCAAATATATCGCTAAGATAGGCCAGCTTCGTCAATAAATGTTCATTAGTGAACGTGCTTGCAGATTCAAACATGCGCCCTTCTTCCAAGAAGAGGCGACTGGGAGCTCAAACATGCGCGACAGCACTTTACCTCGGGAAAGCCACCTTGCCTCGCTGTGAAACAGTACAGCCTTTTGTTCAGCTACCATCTCTTCGCAAAGTGCGGAGAATAGACGCGCTTTTAAAGGAACACGCCACCCAAAATCAGTAGTAATATATGTTCTTACCTTAACTTTCACGAGTTGAGTCATACCTCTCCCGCGCCGGTAGGTGCACTCAAACGCTCTGTCGCGCGGCGCGAATGTGTTAGCATGTTGCTATTCTAGCGGGCTCTGCCGTGGCCGTAGAGAGAGGAACATAGCAGTAATCAAACACCTCCACATTTTCCCTACTTAAATACAGTTGCACGAGTAGTTGATAAAAATGTGTACGTCACACAACATGAAACGTGGCGATTTTCCAAGCGAATAAACAGGAGAACTACAATGTGTGGCGCAATAGCACTTGGGAGTACTTCGACCTAGCGTGGTAATATTAACACCTAATTGTAGATCCTATCCACCACAGAGTTTAGAATCCATGCTGGATCGACCCTCAGCCTCTCCCTCCCCTCTGAGCGAGAGAGAGGCACACACACTAGAGATGCGCTGATGGGCTATTATTTCAACCATAACTGCATAGCAAAACTTATCATCCATCAGCCATCCATCAGCACCAAAGTTTGTGGACCAATTTTCAAAACCGTACATTTTCAAAGTCGTACATTGGCTAGGCCTATCCCCAGAATATCAGCAGCAAACTCAGTCTCTGTCGCGCAAAACAGTCTCCAAATAAAACGCACATCGGCCTGTTGCCTATTCTGCCAGCTTGTGACAATATATCGTCCAAAATGCTTGATTGCATTGCATTCTCCACATTTTTAGCTAAATTTTCATGTACCACATCAGCATTTTTGTTCAGTGAATCTTTTGTAAATTGCTTTACAATTACCGTCGGGCCCTTGTCAGCAGACTTCGGCTTGCCTCTTACCACTATTCACTCCTTGTCTTCCGATGTCATTTCTGAGTCATCTACAGATGTTTACACACATTCACCTCCCTAAATAGAACCAACTTGACGTTGACTTCAAGCTGTGTTATATCCTAGATGAGACTGCCTGGGTTATTTTGTTTAGATATTAGCCTATATATAAAACACATAATTGTAGCCTACCATTCAGGGAATAGGCATTTAAAAGAGAGACAGAGAGTGATATGACTCAGAAATGACATCGGGCGATGGCAGTGCGAGATGTTCAGAACGTAAGAGCTAAAACTTCTACAAACTCAATAACATCCAGCGGAAAAAGAAGGTAAGAAAAATAGTCGGAAAACTTTGTGTAAGGCAAGCAAGCAAGTTTGGCGGTTGTTACTAAAAATGTGAACATGCACGTTGCACTGTTGTGCGGTGGACTTTCAGAATGAATGGAGTCGGAGTTTCTTTAATATCGAGGCGTCATTTGTCCGATGGCCTGCTATAAAATGAATTGCGATGTCTGTCTGAAAAAGACGCGCTCGTGCAGTCAAAATGAATGGGAGTCTTCAGAACAGGCTTGTCAGTCAACCTGACAACAGTGTGTAAAGTAGCCTATAATGTGAATGACTTGTTATTTTATCAAGGATTTCTTTCTTTTTGCAAAAAATAAAGTACAATAGGCATTAATTAGTAGGCCAGGAGCATGCTGAAATTATGTGGCAAATTGCGTTTTTTATTACAATTATAAAATTGTAAAAGGACGTGACCGAAGCTGAGGCAAGCCAGGCAATAGGCCTATAGGCCCGACGGTAATTGTAAAGCAATTTACAAAAGATTCACTGAACAAAAATGCTGATGTGGTACATGAAAATTTAGCTAAAAATGTGGAGAATGCAATGCAATCAAGCATTTTGGACGATATATTGTCACAAGCTGGCAGAATAGGCAACAGGCCGATGTGCGTTTTATTTGGAGACTGTTTTGCGCGACAGAGACTGAGTTTGCTGCTGATATTCTGGGGATAAGCCTAGCCAATGTACGACTTTGAAAATGTACGGTTTTGAAAATTGGTCCACAAACTTTGGTGCTGATGGATGGGTGATGGATGATAAGTTTTGCTATGCAGTTATGGTTGAAATAATAGCCCATCAGCGCATCTCTAGTGTGTGTGCCTCTCTCTCGCTCAGAGGGGAGGGAGAGGCTGAGGGTCGATCCAGCATGGATTCTAAACTCTGTGGTGGATAGGATCTACAATTAGGTGTTAATAATATTACCACGCTAGGTCGAAGTACTCCCAAGTGCTATTGCGCCACACATTGTAGTTCTCCTGTTTATTCGCTTGGAAAATCGCCACGTTTCATGTTGTGTGACGTACACATTTTTATCAACTACTCGTGCAACTGTATTTAAGTAGGGAAAATGTGGAGGTGTTTGATTACTGCTATGTTCCTCTCTCTACGGCCACGGCAGAGCCCGCTAGCATAGCAACATGCTAACACATTCGCGCCGCGCGATAGAGCGTTTGAGTGCACCTACCGGCGCGGGAGAGGTATGACTCAACTCGTGAAAGTTAAGGTAAGAACATATATTACTACTGATTTTGGGTGGCGTGTTCCTTTAAAGGAATTATCCGGAGTAAAATGCATTTTAGATCGATTTCCAGATGATTGGGGGTACATACGTTGAGTTGACATCAAAATTATGTCATTCGGATGTGTTTTGAGAAAGTTCGATTGTACCGTTTTCAGTCACAACTCGTAGCCTGGAAGTGAGCGGGGCATTTCAATTGCGCCGCTACAAAACGCTATTTTTGTACCTCTTCTACAGTTCCAAACAACATAACACTTACGTGGTAGTGAGTAGAGGGTCCCTAAAGCCAAACTGAAGTATCCCGAGGTCTTTATGTGGTCGAATAGAGAGTCCAGAATGAATTTCATCAAGCCAGTACCTTTACAGAAATGTTGCCATCTTTGCCGCACTTTGAGGGGAAAGTCCGTAGGAGTCTTATTGCTGAGTGTGTTGTAACACGCTCTGGAAATTCACAATTTCGTCGCCGTTTTAAAAAAAAAAAAAAAACATAGTCCAGTATTTCTTTCGAAATTGAAATGAAGTTGTATGGACTGGACTATGTTTTTTTTTTTTAAAACGGCGACGAAATTGTGAATTTCCAGAGCGTGTTACACAGCAATAAGACTCCTACGGACTTTCCCCTCAAGGTGGCGGCAAAGATGGCAACATTCCCGGAAAGGTACTGGCTTGATGAAATTCATTCTGGACTCTCTATTCGACCACATAAAGACCTCGGGATACTTCGGTTTGGCTTTAGGGACCCTCTACTCACTACCGCTTAAGTGTTATGTTGTTTGGAACTGTAGAAGAGGTATAGAAATAGCGTTTTGTAGCGGCGCAATTGAAATGCCCCGCTCACTTCCAGGCTACGAGTTGTGACTGAAAACGGTACAATCAAACTTTCTCAAAACACATCAGAATGACATAATTTTGATGTCAACTCAACGTATGTACCCCCAATCATCCGGAAATCGATCTAAAGTGCATTTTACTCCGGATAATTCCTTTAAGGGCCGGGTTTTGATGAAATTCACCACTCTCACAACAACGTTCAAAATCTCATGTAGGTCGGGACTAACTAAGCTGCCTTGACACGAGCGCTTCCCTGTGAATACTCCTGTTTTTCACGTCAGTTCGCGCCCCACCTGGCATGTCTCCGCGACCCAGTAGTGGGTCGCGACCCACAGTTTGAGAAACGCTGCACTAGATAGACTTGACGCAGTTGCAGGTGCAGGTTCATAAGATGGTCTACCACGTCTTTTCTGAAGATGCTGAGTAATGCCTTTCTGGTAGTGAATCTTTACAGTTACAGGTGGATTTGTTGCAGTTCCTATGTCACATTGCTTTGTTTTGTTGCAAATCATCTGCACTATAACCTTGAAATCGTTGGCCGATCTGTGGGTAATCACCATCTCTAAACTCTCCTCTCTCATGGACAAAAACAAGAAATTTGGCATAATGTCTCTAGTGGGTCATTAACCAGTCAACACATATCTGCCTTCTGACAGTGGATACATGGCCCAACATCTGTTTCTTGTGTTGCTGTAGAGAATATGTGTGGCATCACATGTGTGTCATGACAGGGGAAATCACAAGCTGTGTCTATTGGGTTTTTTACTTTCATGAGTAATCTAGCACTGAGACGGTGGGCCCTAATTAAACGATCTGAAAAAGCATGATCTGGCTCACAGATAGCTCAGTGTTGGTTGCTATTTATGTATGCAGAAACTGCAATTGCACCAGACGTTTCTCCATATGGATGGAGTGTAAGAAAGGGCCCAGGGACAGAGTATAAGCATAATGTGCAAAAATGCATTGTAGGAACATGTACTGTCATAATCTTTTAGAAAATGTATTGTATAGGTCAGAGGGGGCCACATCCGGACCGATTGGCAATTTAATGGGGTCCGCCAAGCCTTCGCCAAAAAAAGGGCAATTACTCATTAATTCAAAGTACGATAGGTTATTAGCCTGATTTGTTAGGAAAAGTGTTGTTAGGGGACAGTAAATTTACACTTTTATACAAGCTGTACACTGACTACTTAACATTGTAGCAAAGTGTTATTTCTTCATGGTTGTCCTATGAAAATATACTTCAAATTGTACATAAAAATTAGTGGGGTGTACTCACTTCTGTGAGATATTGTATATTGTGCATGATGTGGAGGAAGATGGAACAGCTGCAAACGGGGCTTCAATTACTGGTCTTGAAATGTGTGCAATGATTTAATTTTTTCTCAGTTACCCAGATGTATTTCAGAGATCAAATCTGTAACTGTCCAAACTACTGGTTAAACTTCCACTTAATCTTTTTTCTTGTGCACCATTGTACTATTATCAGTTAGCATCCCAGACTGACATCTAGGAGACTGGGGTTCAATCCCCACGCTGCGAGTCCATGTCCCTTTGGATAAAAGCGTCTGCTAAATGCCTTTCAAATTTACCTTTATGTTTACCATTACTATATTTATGCAATATAGTGAGAGTGAGGTTGGTATACTCACAGCTACTTGTTAGCATATCCATTACCAACCCCAAGAACTATATTATACATTATACATATTATACATTATACACATTATACATTATACATAATTTCCACATCTGGAATGATTGCTTTTGGGAAAGAAAAAAACATGATCATAATATAGAATGTATCACGTTAGATTCAAGAATTTGTGCATTTGTACATAAAACATATCAAAACTTATTTTCATTTTACAGGTTCACCAATTGCATCAAGTGGGCCTGTCCCCTATTCTTTTGATCGGCCCCCGGCCCCCGGCCCCCAGCGGATGAAGGCAGATCTGTTGGCTGAAATCCAGCCAATAAATGATGAAATCAGCGCTCTATCGAAGATTAAGGACCTCTATCGGTCGCTGGTCCGTCTGGGTAAGATTATTTGGAATGTTTTTTTTTTCCTTCTGGGTACCTTTCTAGATCAAACTTTTGTCAGACATTTTTCAATTTAGGTTAAAACACAGAGGGCCAGGTGCTCAAAGAAATTACTGCCCGTTTCTGAAACTCATTGTTCCAATCCTTGATAATGATTGGATTAATCACATTCTATGCCCTTATAAAACCAGCATAACCTTTCAAGTTAGCCACACACCATTGCTATTGAATTGACATGACAAACTACACTTACACTTACTACACTACACTACACTCAGCACTTACAGTTGCACCTTAAATAATAAAACTCTCTCGAACATTTTGTTTCAATATATGCATAATTTCTGGATAATCTACTAAGGTTTAACAGTACATGCAGGGAGACCAACTAGAACTGAATTCTCCAATTCTTAAAGGTGCTCTAAGCGATGCTGGGTAATGTCACTTCTGTTTACTTTCAAACAAAACAGAGAGCTAGCTCGCTACTTCCTCCCCCTCCCTCCCGTGCTGCTACCGTGCAATTGAAACTCTCCTAAACGCGTATCTCGTCTGTGATTTGCTGAAACAGTTTGTTATGTTTTTATGGGCTAGGCTTGCCCAGGTTGTTTTTGTTGCCGTCTTTGGAGCCTGGGCTGTCCACAGAGATCGTGTTTTTTTACAGTGTATTCAGGACACAGATAGCTAGTGGTTGGTTAGATGTTTGCAGTAAGTGTCATAAAATGTTTTAGCCTAAAAAACGGGTGGCATCGCTTAGAGCACCTTTGAGTCCTTGCACTGGCTTTCCATTAAGTCACAGAATAGACTTTAAAGCGCTACTACTTGTTTATAAATTGAATCTGCCTTTAAATTATTTTACCTTATGTCTTGTTTTTTGTCTTTTTAAATATTCTATTTATATGATTTTACCTTGTGCGTTTATATGTTTTCTTTTTTATCATGATCTTTACCTTTTAAACAATTTTTTGACTATTGCCCTTATATGCCTTTATTTGCTATTACTGTTTGCTTTTGTTTATGTAAAGCACATTGAATGACCTCTGTAAATGAATTTGAGTTGACTTGACTTGAATTACAGTAGTCTAGTTTAGAAAGAACCATGGATTGTACGAGGAGATGAGTTTAATATTGTGTAAGATAAGGTGTTTAATCAATCCATTCTCCCTACTTTTTTCAATAATTTTGCCAATAAAAGGTAGATTGGATATGGGCCTCTAATTGTTTAGCATGGATGCGTCCAGGTTATTCTTCAAATTATGTCCAGAGCTCTTTTATTTCATTGAGTTAAATCGAAACAATGTCTTCTAGTGCTCGTGGACTGACAGCCCTACTGGTAGGCAATTATTACCCCAGCTTGTATTTAGGGACCGGCCTTTATTTGTCCGAATCAACCACGCTCCCGGCTTGTATTTAGGGACCGGCCTTTATTTGTCCGAATCAACCACGCTCCCGGACATTATCTGAGGCCCGGTTATAAATAGATTCCCGGCCATAATTTGAGGATTTACGGAACCTCCTCTCCCCGCAGACAGCAATACGCTGCATTGGTGGAGAGACAAGGCCTGCAACAAACACCCACTTCTCTCAACATTGACGTGCTCGAACATGTGCTCTCCACCACGGGGAACATCGTCAATAAAAAGAGAGCCGCACTTGATCCTGATCAAGTTGATAGATTGCTGTTTCTAGCGAACAATATTAAGAAATGAATTAGGATAGGCTACCGGCCTTACTCCTGCCACTGTAAGTTATCACGTTATTGTTTGTGCCGTGCTGTTCCGATTCTGTTTGTTTACAGTGGTTTTTTTTGGGGGGGGGAGGGGGTCGTAGATATTCAAATATATTGAAATACATTGCTTGATATTTGATATCTGTTCGAATTTGATTTTTCTCAAAAGGGACAGTCCTACTAGGCTACTAACTACGTAGTAGGCCTAACCTACGCGTAGCGCAGCGATTCCAACATATTTGGGTCTGGAGAGAGACGCTGATTGATTGGCTTGTGAACAGGGCAGCTGCTTTGCAGCTAGCAGTAGCCAATCAACAAACGTATTGTGAGTTGTAAGTGGTTTTCTTTTTCTAAAACGACATGCCGCAGAGTCTTTGGGCATAAATAGGCTATATGCCTATACTGATATTATTCAGGATAATCAGTCCCAGAGACATCAAACACATAGTGATTACATCATCTTTATTTAACAATTTTCGTTTTGACTTTCTAGCCTATCATTTATAATGCAATAATAAACTAATAATTCCATTCAGTTTTGAAATTATTGTCATAGGCAGCACATTGTGAAATATGGGTTCAATTTCATAGGCCTATAAAGACACACAATAAAGACAATAGCATAGGCTAGGCCTACTATAGACATCAGACACAGAGTGATTTAATAATCTGATAATCCATAATGAAGAAAAAAGAATAAGACTAATCACTAATCCTGTATCATAAAGAATATTAGCAGATAGCATTGCCATAGTATTGCACTCACCTGAGGCACCCCACACCTTCTCAAATACTTTGTTATAAGTCACTCTAGTGGACATCTTGTCCCGTAGTCTCAGGACCAGATCCATTTTGGAGCCTTTGCCATCTAATCCACATTGCTTGCAGAGTGCCCTTACCTCCTCCACCTGTTTAGCCGATACATTTGTAATCTTGTTGTTAACTGGACTCTCACTGCAAATACATGTATTCTGTCATGCAATTTTACTAGCAGATTTCACCTTGAGGTTTAGAAGCTCATCTGCCAGTCTCTCCTCTGTCATCTGCTGGTCATCAGTGTCATTTGGCATTTTTAGTGCTATTATCTTTTGGTATTCAGTATTCAGAGACCATTTTCACGCATGAATATAGATTGTCCTCTAAAGCTGGTCTGTGTTTCAGCATGACTCACATGGAATTAAACCCCGGCTGATCATTTCTTTGCTTACATCGTCCTAGAATTTGTTTATAGCCACATGTCCATCATAATCCTGATGGACTAAGGCAGGCTTATGATCTCACTGACTGTTGAAACAATACTAAATTCTGAGAGAGATATATGGAAAAACCTTACATGATGTAACAATTTATCAAACTCACCTGGCATACTGAATACACCTTTCCTATGAAGGTCCATTACAACGACAGGTGGGTTGTATCCACATGATATGCATGAATACATGTAATCATGTTTTGTCAGGGCTTCAAAGTGGAGGTATGCATGAAGTACCCTCTTGTTAGGCAATGATACCCTCTCTGTTGCCTCAATCACCTCCACCACTCTACTGGCAGAAGCATGTGTCTAGAAATGGGGAGAAATAGGTGCAATCCAATGTTAGTCTGACCTTTACAGTAATAAGGATGATAATTTTACATGCTGAGGTGAGTAGGGAGCAGCGTCATACTTGTAATGCATTTCTTATTGTCAGACAGAGATGGAGAGATAAAATGACGTGGTCATCGAAATTGTGGAGACCATCCTCCCATTCCTGATATCTGTATATCATGCCACATTTCAGGCATGACTTTTTGTAGGTCGCTATACCTAAAAAAAAAAAAATCAAATGTGCTTATATGCTTATAAGGAGGTTAGAAGTTATGATAAATGACAGAACTTAGATATCACTTACCTTCAACAACACCTGTGCTTGTCAAAATCCTCCCTTTGGCAGTGATTAGTAGAGGGTCACTGAGTGTGTATCACATTTGGTCTCTGATGGAAAAAGGTCTCTTTTGGAAAAAAAGACTCAATGTCCTTCCATCCCTAGATTGTTCTATGAGACCCTGCAGGAGTTCTGCAGGTAGCTGTTTCTTTGTCATGTGCAGTGTTGGGGAAGTTACTTTTAAAAAGTAGTGTTTGCTCGTTACTCATTACTTCTTAAAAAAGTAATCCGTTACTTTACTTAGTTACCCCATACGGAAAGTAACTTTTTAAGTTACTCGTTACTTTTACGTTACTTTTATGTTGCTTGACTTTGGGCATAACCCAATATCTGTTCCTAAGTGTAGGCCTAGATAAAGTTCTTCTATGGAAGACATAACAGGTATTTCTTTTGTGCTCTTTATTATAAAATATAGTATCAATAGAAACAACATGATAAACTCAAATGAGTCATATATCTCAAAATAAAACATGCCTCATCTAAATCCAACAGAAAAAAGAATAACTTAACAAATAAGAATAGCTTAAAAATGCCTTGATGTCGATGGCACAAAATGAGTGATACCTCATCAGGAGCAGCTTTTCAAAACGTTTATCTGAAAGTCTGTTTCTTCTGGGGCTAAGCACAATACCTCCCAGGATGAACAGCCTTTCCACCGGCGCACTGGATGGTGTGGCAGTGTTGTATTCCATGAACACAGCTTTCACTCAGGGGAAACGGTTGAGAACTTCTAACTCTGAACATGATCTCATGTACTCAAGTACCTCTGAGTCTGCGCTTAAGGACATTGCGTCTTCCTCATCATCAAAAGAAAAAAAATCCTTCTCACTGGCGCTGCTGCGTGCGGCAACCGGCTCTGCATCATGGGGTAGAGTGCGACACTCCGCGATGAGCAGCGCACGTGCCGTTTCTCTTCGCTCCGCTCCCCCTATCCAACGATCTTTACATTTCGGCAACGTCAAGGCAGCCAATAAAGCTTCCCTGCTCTCCAACACCGGTGCGAATCGCGTCTTGATAGCCTAGGGCAAAATGATATAGAAGACATAAGCTTAGTTTTCAGACACTCACTCTATCAAGAAAGGCATAATGCATTTATCAAAATGTGGAATATTTATGAAGAAATGCCGGTTAATGGATAGGCATATGCCTAGGCTACTAACTTTCAGATCGGCTATTAAGAATTGGCTTACCTGTACAATTACACCCGGTACGTCTGCTGTCATCCTCGACAGTCCATTTTGGAGTGCCAGCGTCCTGGACATCAGGGTCTCCAGAGTTGGTAGAAGAGTACCATAGTAACAGTTATCTTCACCTTGCAAGATGTCCAGAGCTACTGTCAGCGGTTTCAGAACACTGCAGTATTCCTTAAGGAATAGATGTTCAGGCTCTGTTGGGGCTCTGATGTCCAGTCTAGTACAAAGCGTAGTCAAATCTTGGGCCGGGATGTCACTGATACGGGACAAGGCATCGTGGTAGGAATTCCACCTTGTTGATGTAGGCACGAGCATTTTTTTCCCACAGATTTCATCAACAATCTTTCATCAACAAGAGGCCATGGTAGAACGACTTGCCTTTGTCCAAAGGGCAGCCGTGGCCTACTGGTTAGTGTTTCGGACTTGTAACCGGAGGGTTGCCGGTTCAAACCCCGACCAGTAGGCACAGCTGAAGTGCCCTTGAGCAAGGCACCTAACCCCTCACTGCTCCCCGAGCGCCGCTGTTGTTGCAGGCAGCTCACTGCGCCGGGATTAGTGTGTGCTTCACCTCACTGTGTGCTCACTGTGTGCTGAGTGTGTTTCACTAATTCACGGATTGGGATAAATGCAGAGACCAAATTTCCCTCACGGAATCTAAAGAGTATATATACTTATACTTACTTATACAGCGCACTTCGCCGTTGCACTTCTGTACACACATTTTGAGTCACTGTTGGATGACAGCCATTTGTCGATGTCATTGCACGAGATCAAATTGAGCGTATGCGAAGCACACCTAAAATGCAGAGGAAGATAAAACTGTCCTTCTGTGGTCCCAAGCAACTCTTCCACATCTGTAAAAACTATATCTTGCTCCTCTACATCCTCCTCCTCCTCAGGCTCAAGGGCTGCATACATCTTAAAAGCTTTTACAAAATTCGACCCGTTGTCTGTAACAAGTCCAAACGCTGAGTGAATCTGTTCCATTTCAAAGCCTATAACATCATATGTATGCCTGCCCTTTATTCTTTTGCATGCAATGGCAGCTTTCTCGCGAAGTTAAAGTTGCGTGGATTGATCCAGTGCACAGTGATTCCCAGAAAACTCCTGTTATGGCTACTCCATATATCCGCAGTGGTTGACACATAGTGCAAACTCTCGAAAGTTTTCTTTAATTCATTCTCCATTTTTAGATAACATTCATCCAAATAGCCCGTGAAAGTTCTACGATCTGACCATGGGTGCCTGTCTCCTGCTATCGGTATCTTGCTTAGTATCTTTCTGAAAGTGGGAGATTCCACAGTATTGATGGGCAACATTTCTTCGACGATGAACAAAGCAACGAGTTTGTCCAACTCTTGTTTGGTTACCTGGTGGTGAAAATTAAGTTTTAGCTGCTTATTTGGGCTTGGACTCGACATATCACCATCATTTCCCCGAGGATCTTGAGCTACAAGCTTAATGCTAGCATGTTTTTCTCTCAAGTGCTTGGTGAGGTTGGCAGTTGAATTAATGGCTGTGGACAATAGTTATTCGCCATGACACAGTGTACACCTTACACTCAGATTTCTCTCCTTACATTCAACGAGTTTGAAGTAGTGTGAGTACCTCCAACCATCAAAAGTTACTGTTGCCTGCTTCCCGCTTGCGCTTGCCATGATTTCTTCTACTGTCTATCTACCACTCTGTGTCTATGCTGCTACCAGCCTCTGTCACGTAGCCTACGGAGTGGAGCTTGTGACAATTGTGTAAACGTGCAGCTGAGAAGGCAGTGTCGCCGGTAAATCCGTCCCTGGGAAAAGTAACGTTGCGCCGAATTGAAAAAGGAACTACGTTTCGTTACCACATTTTTTGTCCTCTGCCACCTCTGTTTTATCCTGTGTTGTGATCTCAGGCTGTCCTTCTGTCGTCTTCACTCTCCTAAAGAGTTCTCTTTGAGTTACAAACAGGTGCCATTTTGCTACGGCTTTCTGTATACATGATTGTCTTGGTTTAGCACAAGGACAATGCCAGCTGTTTTGTTTTGTGTCATAATTTGTCACCACCCTCCCGAGTCTACTATAATAGGAGACTTTCAGCTCATACACTGAGATGTAAATTTTGGTGGATGACCCACCGACAGTAAGCTGGACAGACAGGGGCACACCCTCACTCTCTGCCTCATGCTGCCGTCTTTGTAAACGGGCCTTTCGGTCCACGCCAAACCACCTGTTTTCGACCATGGTCACCAAGGCCTCCTCTGCTAAAGTAATATTTTTGTTGGTGGCACGTGCGCAGTACAAAGACCTCAAGTGATGACGCTCGAATGGGAGCATCCCACACCTCAGTGCAAAATCAGTGTTGAGTCAGCACTGACCATTCTTACAAAGTAGCCTTTGTGTGGGTCCCCAAGTGTTTTTAATTACATGCATAGGTGCTGCTGAGCAAGAAAAGGACTTGTGTGTCTATTAAGGTTTTGCACCTCCGTTCTAATGTTACGTCACCGTTTGTTTACAACTAGAGTGGTAGGCAAGAATGGTAGGCAAGGCACTGCAGAGTGGTAGGCAAGCCTACAACAGTCGGGTTGCATAGGCTACACATAGTTACAAATAGCTTCAAAATTGAAATTTTAATATCAAATATTGACCGGGATGCCGACCACTTGTGTAGGCCCTAACAGTTGGTTTTACAATAAGAAGCAAAAAGGCGACGAACGGCCGTTTAGCCTACCTATCCTCATGGTTGTGGAGGATGATCGTTAGCATCTGTGAAGTCTTTTATTCTCAAGATGGCCTAATGGTGTAGCCTAGGCTACTGTCTACGAAGACGTAGGCTAAAATACAACTATCTACAGTCATCCAAAAATGAATTGCCAGAGATAGGCTATGAAGGGGAAAAGTGCAGCATTTTAAACATGGCAAGAATATTTTTACCGGAACAGTTTGTTCTAATTTGTCTCGTGAAATTCGTGCTTGTGGACATCAATCACCTATCTTCTATCCTTCTATTTCAAGTTATCATGAGTGTCATTTGATTATATAATGACAACAAATGCTAATAAATGAAAACAGAATAGGCTTATGTGCTATAGCCTACAGCTCAGTTAGGCTAACTCCCGTATGTCAAAATAAACAGATTTTTGAGCTGAACTTAACACAGCAACCTCAAACACCACTGTTGAACCTAGGCTACTGCTTCAGTCATGTAAGAAATAAGCAGTTTATGAATTATCTTTACCCGTTTAATCAAGTCCACATGACCAAAATAACAGCATATTTAAAGGATGAGCTAGCATGACAACCTAATATAGCCGATGCTGCAATGGATAACTAATAAAAAAGTTTCATACAATTAATGAACTTTATCACTCCCATTCTGAGTTTTTCTGGGTGGTTATATATCCATGCAGATCGTCTTCGAATAAGCCATCACTGTTATATGTTATAATATGTTACAGGATTCATGACTTTATTGACATTAATCATTAATGTTACATGATGCTGACTGACGCTGGCTATAACTGTAGGCTACCGTTTTAACGTCTGCTGAGTCTACTGCCTACCAAAACCTGTCGCTGTTCAGTTAAAGTTAAATGATCAAATTAGGGCTGGGCGATAAAACGATAGCGATATGTATCGCAATAGACATGTAATCGATATCAATAAAAAATGTGTTCGATATAACATTCGATAATTAAAAGCAACACACACCTCCCGCCTTACGTTGTCCATAAATAAATAGGTTAAATATATCTTGCATTGTATGTGCAACTATACCAGAGTAGGCGATAGAAGTAGACCTACCTCAACAGTCTCTCAATGAGTCCTTGCCCCGTGCACTCTCTCTCTCCCTCTCCCTCTCCTTCTCAACAGGCGCATCCCTCCTCAGCATGCACATGTAATCCAAACATTCACAATCGTGCAAGACAACTGGCTAAATTGTTATTAAATCCAGTTAGCATCATTAGCACGCTGCACAAATTTGTTCAAAACTGTTGCATTCAAATTGACTGCTAAATTCTAATCATCTCAATCCCGATGCAAATGGAAAAGTATTTTCCAAGACTCAAATGGAGACCCAAGGAGAAAAAGTATTCATTTGAAACTTAAACACATGTGGGGAAACTGAACAGTCTAACCAGTAGCTACCAGTAAATTAAGCTACTTTGTTTACAATATTTCCAGGCTTGTGCACATTTATTTATTTGAGTGTTTTTCATGATTGTGTTGCTATTTATTTTCCCTGTTTGCTTTGATTGATAACTTTTTTTTTATTTTTTTATATTTTTTTTTATTGAAAAACCATGAGTATTTACAATGACTTATCAGCAAAGTTACAAAAGATTTTTCTTCTTTTTTTTCCTTTTTATACACACAAAACACCCCCCACCCATCCACCCACCCACCCCGACTGGACCAACACAACAACAATGAAAATAATAAAATAATAAAGGAAAAGGAAATGTTTAGTTACAAATGTCTATGAATAGACACACCTAAGTAACATTAAAACACAGATACATGAATAGGGTTTCAATGAGGGACAACATGACTTCAAAGCTCTGTATGATTTATTAAATTATTCCTTAATCTCTATCTCTGAACTCTTACAGTATTTAGTCCATCAATGTGTTGGGAAGCTCTTGAAGATTACCAAAGTATGTCAAAAGAGGTTCCCAGACTAACTGAAATTTTTCTGAGCATCTTATCGCAAATTTTATCTTCTCCAAATGTAAGAATAGCATTACATCTTTCAACCATTGTGCTGCTGTGGGTGGTATATTAGATTTCCAATGAAGCAGAATATTGTCCATAAATAAATAGGCTAAATATATCTTGCATTACAGCTAGTATGTGCAACTCTACCAAAGTAGACGATAGAAGTAGGCCTAGCAGCTACCTCAACACAGACTCTCAATAAGCGCTTTCAGACATACGTGTAAGACCGGAGGTTCTGCCGATGTTAAACGGTGGGGCCTTATATCTGAACAACATAACCGGTCATATGGAAGTCCGAATTTAGCCGGTTGTTCTACTACTCCCCCCCTAGTATTTCCTCCGGACATTATGTAAATGTGCTGTGTCTGAACGAGGCGTAGAACATGCGTTAAAATTCACACCTAGTGAGAGGGCGTGTTGGTGACATTTCTTTCGTGCGTCCATGTGGTTAGATCTGACTTAAATGCCAGTGTTATGATGGAGTGGCATAGTGCTGTCCAGAAAATCAACGACCTGGAAAGATGCAGACATCACGAAGCTACTGTCCATGAGGGCATACAACATTTTGATAGAACACATGAAGGGAACGGCACGTTGTAGCCTACAACTGCATGGGAAGGCCAAACGAATTCAAAAGACTGTGCGAGATAAGCAGAAGGCGCTGAAAAGACAATAGCCTAGCGACGTCGTTGACGACAATAACAGGAGTATTTAATAAATTGTTAGCCAACACGGTTTTCTGTTCATTGATAGCCTTCTCATGACCTGCTGAGCTTGCATATATTTGTTGAGCATATATGCCTAGAGAAAATGAAAACGAAGAAAACCCAACTTTGTTCCAAGCTCCTTAAGTAAATGCAATAGACACATGGGGTGAGAATGCTTTTGGAAAAAATAAACCATGAAAAAACGAACAACTTCACTGTTATGTTAGTATTTTGTTTGCTTAAAAACGTTGTATGATGGCCTTGAAGTCTTGAGTTAGCCTGCTGAATTGGCTGGTAGCCTACCATAAAGTTTGTGCATGCTCTCTCTCTCCAACGCAAACCAGATTTGGGGTTCTATAGCCAAGTAATTCTGGTACATATCGTTGAAAACAGATAAATGTGTTTATTCGAAGCACACATACAAATACTGTAGGTCAATTTCAAGTGCGCACTTACGTGACTAGCCTACTCCAAGTATTAGCTTACCCACAATAGATTTCTCTTCTTTAGCCTACATAATGCATAGGCTACACTTTGTAAACAAAAAGCAGCTGTGACAGGCAGCGGCCGCATATATTCTGCGTCATGTCTCGCATCTTGTGAACTCTACAAGCCCCCACCCCTCACTCGACAACCACACGGAGATTCTGTAATGTGCGTGTATGTCGTTCACACATACGTCCGTATAAGGTCAGTATAAGGTCCGCAGGTTAGCATCATATCTGAATCATCCGAAGGGTAGGACCTCATTTTGACAAACCTCTGCATATACTCCGGAGGTTATATCTGAAAGCGCTTAATGAGTCCTTGCCCCGTGCAAGCTCTCTCTCTCTCTCTAGGTGCATCCCTCCTCAGCATGTGCATGTAATCCAAACATTCACAATTGTGCAAGACGACTGAATTGCTATTAAATCCGGCATCATTAGCACGCTGTACGAATTTGTTCAAAACTGTTGCATACAAATTGACTGCTAAATTCTAATCAACTCTATCCCGATGCAAATGGAAAAGTATTTTCCAAGACTCAAACGGGCCTGTCCCAAGGAGAAAAAGTATTCATTTGAAACGTGGGGAAACTGAACAGTCTAACCAGTAGACTTACTATGATAAACTAGCAAATTACTTTGTTTACAATATTTCCAGGCTTCAACCAGTGCTGCTCATTCAGACGTATGTGCACAATTATTTATTTGAGTGTTTTTCATGATTGTGTTGCTATTTCTTTTCCCTGTTTGCTTTGATTGATAACTGAGGTGATTCAAATCAGAGGAAGGTTAAGTTTAAAATAAAAGTGTTTAAAAGTGTTTAAATTGAACTTTTCCCTTCTGGTCCTTATCTGAAATAGATTTTTAAAAAATCAATAATTATCGATATCGACCGATATTAAATACTTATATCGTGATACAGTTTTCAGCCATAGATCAAATATCGCCCAGCCCTAGATCAAATATTGTTTGATTTTGTGTCAACTTTCAGAGGAAAGACATGTTCCTTTCTGGCCAAATTTCACAGCTTTTAAGAAAGTCTATCGTCTTCGTGTAAACCGAGTTTTGAACAGAGAAAAAAAGTTGGGCTACCATAGGCTACGTGCAGGTTCTCCCATAACGTTATCGATACAGATCAATTGGTTCAAGTGGTTGTTGACCATGTACTTTGCTGCCTTATATGGGCAAAAAGGGCACTGATGCAGTTCACTGGTCAGTTCTTTCATTTCGGACTCTCACCCTCCAATAACACATTAATGTGTCTCTACATATCAAGGAAAATAAGCATGGGACATAATGCTTGTTTAACATTATTGTCCATAAGAGTGTTCCAGTTGGAGGATGATCATGTCCATTTGTCCATTGCTCAGAAAGATGCCTCTCCTCATCTTTGGAGGTCTTCACAGTCAAAGTTGTGCCAAAGTTCTACCAAAAACAGGCAAACTTATAAGTGTGGGTAAGCAAGAAACCATGTGGTTGAGTGAGTGGGTGTGTGTGTATGTGTGTTGTGTGTGTGTGTGTGTGATAAAGACAAAACAACACTGAACTGGACTAAGAATGCAGGGAACGTTGGCACACATTGCCTCCACTGTTCCTCTCATTCTATGTAAAGAAATGCTGCAACAGGAGGGCATTCTCTGTTTCATTGTTATGCCTACCAACCAGATACAACCTGGCATTATAGTATCCTAAAAATCACCATCCACACTGATAAATGCATCCTATTCTCTGGCAGTTGCCCACATTGCAATTGGCTAAGGATTTTATACAGCACACCATGACCATTGTTGATCTTATTGGCAAGAAAGGATGTGCTAGGCTTTGAAATAAGTTGTGTCTATCTGTTTATGGACACAGCCTTTTATGAAAACACTATATAATTAAATACCAACCCCTCCCAGCAAATATCAGTGACCTAGGTTTTGCATGTAAGTTTGTGACATTGATATTCGACAGCTTGGGACATGGCAGGGCTATCAAAAGGAAAGAATAAACAGCTGACAAAATTCTGCTCCATATCAGCTGATAGGCAGTCTTCCTCTGTGGCATAGGCGATCCTTTATGTACCCTTGAATGTCAAAGCTGTATAATTTATTTGATTGGTGGATATTCTTCCTGAATCTCAATATTCTGATCACAACATGTCTATGTAAATTAAAGTTTAAGGTAAATTGTTTTGCTGTACCAAAAATATTTGGCAGTATGTGTAAACTACGAACCCAATACAATACAAACTATGAAATACTATTTTGTATTTCAAATACATGTAGCCTAAATACTGCCTATCCCTGACTATGAGTAGCTATGGCTTATGATTCTGTAGTCTGGCATGAATGCCTACAAAATAATATATAAACTTCCATGGGAGACAGAGACAAAAGCATGTATAGGCGTATTCTTTATCCATGATCTACCACAAACTCCATATGATCTTAGAAAAACTTCCAGTAGTAGTAGGCCTAGAAGTTAAGGGCATGGTTATCGTCGGCAGAGTTAGAGTCTCCCGCGTATTTCCTGCATATTTTTATTTTTTTGACATATTAACCACATACAATCACACAGAGAATGCGTTTGTAAACCTTTATTGAGCAGTGAAGTGAAGTGTGAACTCTAGATCCTTAGGATTGTGCAGAAGGAGACAACATCAGCCACTGTAACACACTGTAACCACTGTAATCATCACTGTTATCGAGTGCAATATAGGCAATATAAGCACGATACCGACATGACTTGACCTGATGCAACAATATAGGAAACAATACAGGCATAAAACCTAAACCATGAAACCTAAAAACAAAACTAAACTTACTTACATATTTTTCGATGAGTCGATGAGAGTTGCCGTAGTTCGATGAGTTGTCGAGTATGACATGGAATGAGGTGTTGAAATAAATGTAGGCTGAGTTCAAGCTCCGCCTACATTGAGCCCAGCCCCGATCTGCAAGCTGCAGCCAGTGCTTGGCACTCAATGCATTGCAGCGTCATTTTTTTAATTTAATCTCCGGCTCCATCCCGCTCCCGACCCTCCCGTTGATTGCTATGCTATGCTATCCCGTCTCTATCACGTTATAAACAGTGACATTGACTCCCATACCGTGGGAATCCCGCGGGAATACGGTGACCCGCGGGAGTTCTGAAAAATTGTCACTCTCTAGTAGAGACATTGAGACCCTTTGTGATAACAAGGTCGAGGGTATGGCTGAGAGAGTGTGTTGGCACCTGTACATGCTGGGTTAGGGAGAAAGTATCGATTAGTGCAATTAATTCCTTGGCATAATTGTTTTCAGGATTATCCACATGCAAGTTTAGATCCCCTGATATAATAACAGTCAAACTCTATGCAAATGACTGATAGCAGTTCACCTAACTCTTCAAGAAAGACTTTAGCTGAATGTTTTGGAGGCCTGTAAATAGTCACTAATAAAATCTGAGCAGAAGACTTAATGCGTGCACACAGATATTCAAATCAAGTAAAGTCACCGAGTGATGACTGATTGCACTGAATAGACATCTTGAAAATTGTGGCTATCCCCCACAACTCTTTTATTTGCTCTGGTAGCACTCAAAAAACTGAAATTTGGGGGAGCTGTTTCGATGAGAGTAGTAGCACTGTTTGCTTGATCTAACCATGTCTCAGTTAAAAGAAAAAAATCAAGGTTGTGTGTGCAAATCAAATCATTAATTAATAATGATTTGTTTGAATGAGATCTGATATTTAGGAGTGCTAGTTTTGCTGTAAGTGTTGGGAAAATATTACCCACAGGGGAAATCTGAGGTTGTTGCGGTACGGGTAGGAGATTTGACTGGTTTACCCTGTAAGCTTGATGCACTTGTCTTCTATTACTTGTCAATACAGGAATAGAGAATGTCATAGGCTTACTGGGTCCCGGCATGTTCTCAAAACTACTGCCAGTACCATTTCTATTGCAGGGACCCTGAGAATATCATACAACACTATCATCATATAATTGTCCCCTGCAGCTGCTATATGCCAGCTGAGAATATGAACTAAGAGGTTGTTGCTGATTAAGAGATCCTTCTGAACGGGGAGGGGGAGGCTGTGGAGGTGCCATGCGCTCCTTTGGTGCTAAAGGTCTTGGGCTACTAACAAACTGCAAGGCTACTGGCAGCAGTCCTTCCATTCTTGCAGGGAAAATCATGTGCTGGGGTGGGGATGGTGATGGGTATACAGGGGATCCTGGGGAGTTTGATTGAGTGGGGATGTGATTGGGTGTAGGTGGTGATGGGAAATCAAGGAAGATGGGGTTGAATATTGGTTCAGAGTCTTCATCTGCCTGCTGAGGTCCTGGGGAGTTTGTTGCGTACAATTCTCCCTATCACAGGCTGTGGGTGTCCATCAACCATAGTCATTTTTATAATTTCATATCATGACTTAATACCTTTTTTAACAAGGGAGAGGAGAGGAGGATGGGCAAGACGGATCAGGAGAGGATGAGAATGGGCAAGAAGATGAGGCAGAGGAGGAGGCCGTCATGGAGGACGAGGACGGGCGAGATGGACGAGGAGAGGAGGAGACCGTCATAGAGGACGAGGAAGGGCGAGACGGACGAGGAGAGGAGGAGGCCATCATGGAGGTAGAGCAGGGGTCGGCAACCTTTACTTTCAAAAGAGGCATTATTTGACCAGAAATGTAAAAATTAACTTTCTGGGGGCCCCAAAAATATTTAAGCCCTTCAAATACAAGCAGTTTTCTGCCTATTGGTCTGAATTAGCTTATCAACATCACCTGAATCAAGGGTTAGCAAATGCGTTTAAATTTCTTTTTTTTATTTTATTTAATGACAGGCCAGAACTTAGGCTAATCAAACAGTTGAGTGGTCCAAAATAGAATGCTGCGTCTTTCAGTTGATTATAAACGGTTCTCATTCTCATTGCCTTGCTCAAACTGTTGCTCCACATTATAATAGTATCAATCGTAATAATAATCATAAGAATACAATTATTATACGGATATTGCTGCTGTCTATGCTAAGCATGACGAGACATTTTTGCTCTGTGTCCAAATGCAATGTTCCATAGCGATTTCATTGTTTCCCCGAGGATCACACAAAACTACAGGCCTGATTTTCATGAAAGCTGGAGGAATGTAGCAAAGGAAAAGTTCTGAATCGCCGGGCAACTTTAACTTCCACAATGTTGCATGGCATGCAAGGCTATTTGATCTGCATGGATATCTGTGCTCTCAGAATGATCTACTTTCGAGATGTCTTCAACATTTGCGTGTCCTGTTGCTGCAGATCAGACATCCTGCCGATAATTCAGTCGCAGTGGAGGTGAAGGCAAACATTCGTCCAAACACAATTGATTATTAAATTGATCTGTTTCAGCCTACACCACGACTTTTTAGAGTTTGACAACATCACTTGCTTGTCCACTCAAGCCATGGCAGAGTTAAAGGGATGCAAGGGGCAGCCGTGACCTACTTGGGGCAGCCGTGGCCTACTGGTGGCCTACTGGTTAGCGCTTCGGACTTGTAACCGGAGGGTTGCAGGTTCGAACCCCGACCAGTAGGAACGACTGAATTGCCCTTGAGCAAGGCACCTAACCCCTCACTGCTCCCCGAGCACCGCTGTAGCAGGCAGCTCACTGCGTCGGGATTAGTGTGTGCTTCACCTCACTGTGTGTTCACTGTGTGCTGTGTGTGTTTCACTAATTCATGGATAAGGATAAATGCAGAGACCAAATTTCCCTCACGGGATCAAAACAGTATATATACTACTTAGGGCTGGGCGATATGGCTGAAAACAATATAAGTATTTCATATCAGTCGATATCGATAATTATTGATTTAAAAAAAAATCTATTTTAGATAAGGACCAGAAGGGGAAAAAAGTTCAATTTAAACACTTTTATTTTAAACTTAACCTTCCTCTAATTTTAATCACCTCAGTTATCAATCAAAGCAGAAATAATAGCTTATTCTTCTCATCGTAATAGGGAAAGAAAGAAACAAAAACAGCAGCTAATGGATGCCATATCTGATTTAGTCTCTCCAAGTCCATCTCTTTATAAAGAGAGAATATCATTACAAACTCAGTTTAACTTAATTTCTACCTCTGAAACGGATTATTATGAGATCGCGTGGATTGCATTATGAACATGGAGAAAAATCAGGGCGTCTTTTGGCACATCAACTTAAATCTAGGTCAGCAGCACAGATTATATCAAAAATTGAAGATGCAACCGGTGGAATCACAACAGACCCCCTAAAAATAAATGCTACTTTTAAGGACTTCTATTTTGATTTATATAACTCACAATCACTGAAAGATACATCACTGTTTCAGACTTTTTTTAAAACCTTTAAAGTCCCCACACTATCTGCTAATCACAAGGAGTATCTAGATCAACCGATGGCACTTGAGGAGGTTAGATCTGCCATCTCAGCCATGCAAAATGGAAAATCCCCAGGGCCAGATGACTTTCCAATTGACTTCTATAAGAAATTCTCTGATCATCTAACGCCCCTACTATTAGATATGTTTATTGATGCATTGTCACAGGGCAAATAGCCTGACTCCCTTAATGAAGCATCCATAACTCTTCTGTTAAAGCCGGGTAGGGATGCTTCAAAATGTGGATCATACCGACCAGTATCACTCTTAAACACTGATATTAAAATTCTGTCCAAATGATTGGCTACATGTTTGGAAACACCATTACCACATATAATATCAACTGACCAAACAGGTTTCATCAAAGGGCGGCATTTATTTTCCAACATTAGACGGCTTATGAATGTGTTGTATAGTCCCTCATCTGATGATTCCCCAGAAGTTGTGGTTTCATTAGATGCGGAGAAGGCTTTCGACCGCGTTGAATGGGATTTTCTTTTTTTTGTTTTAAAGAAATTTGGTTTTGGTAAAACATTTACCAACTGGATCCAACTGCTTTATTCCTCCCCTAAAGCCTCAGTTATTACAAATCAAGTGCGCTCCCAATGTTTCTCTCTGTCTAGAGGTACCAGACAGGGTTGCCCATTGAGCCCTTTATTATTCACATTAGCAATAGAACCATTAGCCCTGGTCCTCAAATCAACACCCTCAATACATGGTATAAGTAGATGGGGACTGGAAATGAAGTTATCATTATATGCAGATGATATGTTGCTTTACATATCAGATCCAATGCAAAGTATCAATACAATTATTTCAGTGTTACATACTTTTGGTCAGATCTCAGGCTTTAAACTTAACTTATCAAAAAGTGAATGTTTACCTATAAAAAATTAGCTATGCAAATCCCAGATCATGCTCTGCCATTTCATATTTCTAGATCAGGATTCAAATATTTGGGTATTAACATAACCCCTGCATTTAAAAACCTCTTTGATGGAAATTTTGCCCCACTCATGTCTAAACTTAAATCAGACTTACAAAAATGGGACATTTTGCATCTGACTTTAGCAGGCAGAGTGAATTGTGTTAAAATGAACGTTCTGCCAAGATTTTTATTTCTGTTTCAATGTATTCCTATCTTCTTATCCAAATAATTTTTCTGTCAGCTTGACAAAATAATATCTAAATTTATATGGAGTGGTCAGAACCCTAGAATTAGTAAAGATTTCTTACAACGTCCAAGAGCTTTTTCTGCCAAATTTTAGAGGCTACTACTGGGCAGCAAATGTCCACAAAATAGCATACTGGATTCAATCTCCAGGTATAGACTGGTGTGAAATGGAGGGCATGTCATGCATATCATCATCTCTCCTTGCCCTGGTTTCGTCTAATCTTCCTATGAAGATATCACATTTTACATCCAACCCCGTGGTAATATCTACTCTCAAAATATGGTCTCAGTTTAGGAGGCAGAACAACCTGAGGGAAACTCTTCTGACTTATACTCCGCTGTGTAACAATCACAACTTCTTACCCGCCAAATGGGATCACACCTTTGTAGCATGGTATAGAAAAGGGATCATGAGGTTCAGTGATCTATATGTGGATGGTGGGAGAAAGAACTTGGCACTGAAATCTCTGAAGATACTTGGACTGAAGCTCTGAAAAGAGTGAACAATAGTACTTCTTGTGCAAGGCTTGGTCTAATCCAGTTTAAGGTGGTTCACCGCTTGCATTGGAGTAGAGCGAAGATTTCTTCATTTTATCCATTTTATCCAAGTAGCTGTGTCAGGTGTCATGTTAATGTGGCAGATTTGACACACATGTTTTGGTCGTGCCATTTGCTAACAGGGTACTGGTCTGAAATATTTGATGTGCTGTCTAAAGTCCTTGGAGTCACTTTACAACCTTGTGCAATGATAGCATTATTTGGTGTAGTATATGAGGAAACAAGCATGAACAAGTTACAACTCAACATCATAGCATTTGTTTCTTTGCTGGCACGAAGGCAAATTCTGCTTCATTGGAAATCTAATATACCACCCACAGCAGCACAATGGTTGAAAGATGTAATGCTATTCTTACATTTGGAGAAGATAAAATTTGCGATAAGACGCTCAGACAAATTTCAGTTAGTCTGGGAACCTCTTTTGACATACTTTGGTAATCTTCAAGAGCTTCCCAACACATTGATGGACTAAATACTGTAAGAGTTCAGAGATAGAGATTAAGGCATAATTTAATAAATCATACAGAGCTTTGAAGTCATGTTGTCCCTCATTGAAACCCTATTCATGTATCTGTGTTTTAATGTTACTTAGGTGTGTCTATTCATAGACATTTGTAACTAAACATTTCCTTTTCCTTTATTATTTTATTATTTTCATTGTTGTTGTGTTGGTCCAGTCGGGGTGGGTGGGGGGTGTTTTGTGTGTATAAAAAGGAAAAAAAAGAAGAAAAATCTTTTGTAACTTTGCTGATAAGTCATTGTAAATACTCATGGTTTTTCAATAAAAAAAAAATATAAAAAAATTAAAAAAAAGTTATCAATCAAAGCAAACAGGGAAAATAAATAGCAACACAATCATGAAAAACACTCAAATAAATAAATGTGCACATAAGTCTGAATGAAAAGCAGCACTTTTTGAAGCCTGGAAATATTGTAAACAAAGTAGCTTAATTTGCTAGTTTATCATAGTCTACTGGTTAGACTGTTCAGTTTCCCCTAATGTATTTAAGTTTCAAATGAATACTTTTTCTCCTTGGGACAGGCCCATTTGAGTCTTGGAAAATACTTTTCCATTTGCATCGGGATTGAGATGATTAGAATTTAGCAGTCAATTTGAATGCAACAGTTTTGAACAAATGTGTGCAGCGTGCTAATGATGCTAACTGGATTTAATAACAATTTAGCCAGTTGTCTTGCACGATTGTGAATGTTTGGATTACATGTGCATGCTGAGGAGGGATGCGCCTGTTGAGAAGGAGAGGGAGAGGGAGGGAGAGAGAGAGAGAGAGAGAGAGAGTGCACAGGGCAAGGACTCATTGAGAGACTGTGTTGAGGTAGGTCTACTTCTATCGCCTACTCTGGTATAGTTGCACATACAATGCAAGATATATTTAACCTATTTATTTATGGACAACGTAAGGCGGGAGGTGTGTGTTGCTTTTAATTATCGAATGTTCTATCAAACATATTTTTTATTGATATCGATTACATGTCTATTGCGATACATATCGCTATCGTTTTATCGCCCAGCCCTAATACTACTATACTAAACAAGGATGTGACAGCCTATGACGTGTTCAAAGCTTAAGACTGTTGTGCGGATATTTTGATCTTCTAATATTAATTTTTTTTTAATATTTTATTAATTTATGTTTTTAAACAAAGCCAGGGAGCCAACAGAGAGTGGCTAAAGGGCTGAATGCGGCCTGCGGGTTGCCGACCCCAGAAGTAGAGCTATAAGAGGTATAAGTATAAGATTAACCCTTAGAACCCGATTGACGCAAAGTGCGTCAAAAAACACACCCTTTCTTCTCTGTTACATTGCTCCGGAACGGTTCATCGCAGCGAGATGAAACCTTTATTGCACGACAGAGCAGAAGTGGGGCTTTCCAACGAGACTACACACTTGTCTGTACGATCAAGTATGAAAATTAAAAAAAATCATGAAATTAAATCAAATTGCATCATATTTACAGTCTATACTTCTCTGCGTTCACCTGCACACACATTACTCTAGTTTGAATTACTCGCGAACCCGTGATCGCATCGATATGGCAAGCATATCAGATGAAAGAGGGGGCACAGGGCTATCCATTGGTACCATGTTTATCGATCCTTCTGGCTTATAAAACCAGACGAAGTGACTGCAAAATAATAACGTCATGTACACAAACCAACGCTGCACACTCATTACTCTCGTTTGAATTACTCGCGGACCCGTGATCGCATAGATATGCCACGCATGTCAGATGAAAGAGGAGACTCAGAGCTATCATTTGATACCAAGTACATCCTTCTGGGTTATAAAACAGACGAAGTGACAGCAAAATAATAACTTCATATAGCTGGACTTACCCCACGTTTGTGTCTGTTCTTGTGGCAAAGCATGTTTATAATCCAATGCTATCATGTGTTTCTCTATGGCAAAGCATGTTCATATTCCGGTTTTGAGATCCTAGCAAATTCCTGCATGGCATCCAATTCAAGGCTCACATTGCATCCCAATTTGTTCAACAAATAAACACCTTTTTTGCCTTTACTTTGTTCATGGCAATGCAGTAAAGAGTTGAGAATTATTATGACTGCATACACACAGGCACGCAGGCTAACACGCAACCTCGGGTCAAGTCAGGTCAGATCAGTTCGTGTCACAGATATGGAGCGCAGAAAGGTCATTTTTCATCACTAAATAAAAAATGGCATTTATTTCCGTAAATCACACAGCAAATATTTCTGTAAATTGCTCAGCCCCAGAGTATCCCTCCAACATGGCAATTATATTGCCCGATTCAGGACAGTCTGCCCTACACACACATGAAATGCATGTAGAGCTGTGAGCTTGCAGTGGTGAGATACATGTCGAAATATAAGAATTTTTATAATACACTTTTTATATTTTAATTCTTTAAAAATCAAAATAAAATCAATGCTAGTATTAATACATGAAATGATGGCAGATCTGAATAGCCTAAACTCTCCTGAAAAAAACAATTTATAATATATGTGTGTGGCACTTACAATGACCAGAATAAATCCTTATGAATAAAGGTAGTGAAAATGCCCTAAAAACAGCTTAGGGTTCTAAGGGTTAATAACGCTTGGTTAGATTTTATTTTTTGCAGTGCATAGACCTAATAGCCTATAGACCTTCAAAACAAATGGTTTGACTCATTTGAAAGATAAATTGAAGCACTTGACACTTTTAGGGAATACAAAGGCAAGCAGTGTTTACTGTGTTTTGTGTGTTTAGTGAGCTTGGAAACTAAATTAGCTTTCAAAGGTTTAAACTTAAGTTGCCACTACAACACCACAACCAGAAATAAATATGAAAAGTACACCGGAGCTGCTAGGGCCACTGTTGTCGCTGACCTCAAAGTAAAGATCAACCAACAACGGAGCCTTCTTTTTAGAGCCACAATCGCACAGGAGTCTGCCCTTAAGGCGTCTTATTCTGTAGCACTTGAGCTTGCTAAAGCAAAGATGTCAGGTGGCAGGAATGGTGAAGAGGTGTGAAGTGGAAATGGCCAAAACATTTGGAAATGATAACATGGCTAAAACCCGCAGCAGCTTGCATGTTTGGGAACATGTACATTTGTGAGAGCAGCTTCTCCACAATGAGGTAAAGTTCAAAGAGAGAATCAGGATCAGTGATGACATTCTGTTTCAGCTAATACGGATTGGTTGCACAAACATTGACATTCAGGCCATATCCACACATAGCTGGTATTTTTAAAAATGGAGATTTTTCCTCCTTCGTATTGGAAAATAATTCCATTCACACAGCCGTTTGAAGGTTGTCAAGAACACATCAATCAAACAGATTGGATCAGGCCAATTGGAAACCTGACAACATTTTAAATAAGAGGAAAACTTCACGTCACGATCCACAATCACAACTTTTCAGTGGCCTAATTCAGCATTTTTGTGTTGAAAGGCAAAAAACGCAAAAATATGAAAATATAACTGTTTTTCCAGATACCCAGCTACGTGTAAATACTGCCCCAGTCTGTTGTATGCCACCTGGAGAGACCACGATTCACCTGTGGGTGAGGTATATAAGGGGAAATTGTATGCTTACGTGGAATGGGAGTAAAAATGCACTACAATTAAGTTGCTGAACTTAATGGTACTTTTCAGTTTTGTGCCATCGTTGGCAGGTTTTTGAGAGCCCATTGTGCTGGAATAAAAAGTGTCACTCACTAATGTGTTTTTGTGTTTTTTAGGCTATGTTAAAAGTGTATTATGCATAGAAGCATAACAATGCTATTGAGTATGGAAATGCAGGTTGGTTTATAAACATTACAGACATATGTATACATTTGGTCCTTGGTGGTAGCTCTAATTCTCCAAAATCCCATTAGTGGAAGCGCACGGTCACATTTGGCCCTGTGATAGTGATGATAACATATTTCTCTCTATCATCAAAGTTGCCCATCCCTGCAGATTATAGATGATTATTTATATAGGGCCTATTACACATAATGTATGCCAGGCAATGGTGATTAGGATGCCACTGTTTGCATCTATGAGAATGCACTCAGCCTACAGTGGACTACTTTGTTTTGAGACGTCAGCTGTGCTGCTGCCGTTTTACCTCAACTGTTACATTTTAATTCATCCGCTGAAACCACAATGTATAATGGCACATTAAAATATTTATTTCATGATAGTTAGTGAAGCCGTCGACGTCTTGGTGAAAGCAGAGAATACGTGAGGTATTGGCGTTTGAAAACATATTTTAACTTTAGCTAATAATTCAGTTGAAATCAACTGTGCAAAACATGGATGCGGAAGGTTACTATGCTGCGCGAGTTTAGATCAAGATTTGGCCATCATGGATGAGAGCAGAGGGAAGGATGTGTAGCGCAAGCCATGCGGAGCAATGGCGTTGTAAAGTTATTCATTATGTTAGTATTAAATAGGGTTTGTCTTGCGCGTGAGAACCAAGTTTATGTTAAAACAGTGTTATCTACCAGTAACAGCCGTGTGGTTGGCGTAAACGTCGACGTTTGTTTCACCTGGTACGTTAGCTAGCTGAAAAGTTCAGTTCGCCTGTTTCGTGTGAGCGGAGGTAAGTTAATTTATTATGAATGCTTGGCCCGCAACCTAACTCGTACTCTAACGTTAAAGGTATTAATTAGTCATGGTAATGCTTGTGTTGTCATATTAGCCATGGTTAATTGTTGTGTGATCCATCCGAGAAAAGAGTGTTTTCTTAAAAAAAAAAAAAAAAACGCGAGTGTCACGAGTTCAAGTTGAAGACAGTCCTCGTGCTAACCTAGCATCTTAGCATCACCCACATGACCGCATCTGTCATTTTAGTATGGGAAGGAATAGGCTTCTTCCTATACTTATTTTGTTATTAATCTGGTAAAGAAACGAATGTAACCAAAGCTAACCGAATATTTTTGATTGTGTTGTCGTTATTCAAGCCAAGAAATGCTAACAAATGGATGACACCTAGGACTTTGGCTAACGTTAGCTACTCTAGTTTGCAAAGTTGGGTTTGAGGCTACATGCTGGCTGCGTAACGTTAGCATGCGCATGAACAAGCAATTTCAAGTAGAGGTTAGCTTGTGGCTAGTGACCGTAACGTTAGGTTAAGACATTTACGCTGTTATATGCCAAATAATCTATATGTATTGTTATTAATGTGGTAAAGAAACGAATGTTACCAAAGTTGACTTAATATATTTGATTGTGTTGTCGTTATTCAAACAAAGAAATGCTAGTAAATGGATGATCTATCTATTTTGGCTAACGTTACTCTATCCATATTCGAGGTCACGAGCAGCCGAAATTCCCTGATCTTCCACACGACCTGGCACCTGCAAACGAACACGGAGAACTGTCATTTAGTAAGTAAGTGATTTTGTATTCTATTTACCTATAGACTAAAGCGTTAAATGCAGTTGGACTAACTTAGGTTAACGTTACAAGTCTTGGTTATGCCCAATTAATTGTAACTTATCGAATTTGCCTACAGGCGTATAATGTATTCGAAACGATATGTTATGACTGTTCTTTATTTGGTTGCATATTCGCTGGAAGTGATGTGATGTGATTAACGCTGAATTTTGACGAATTTGACAATTCCCGTTTTTAAAGTACACGAGGGTAAATGTTGCTCAGAACACTGTCTGCGTTGATTTCGGTGAAATGCAGCCACACAGCAGATCGCTTTGTGCTGGCCATCTTTGCCTTTTGCGCCACAGCTGAACATGTGAATTCTTTCCCTCGCGATTCATGGGTTTCATCAGGTCCCTTTCCACAGGTGTATAAAATCAAGCACCTTGATTATCAATGCAGACTGCATGGTGCTTGATTAATACACCTGTGGAAAGGGACCTGATGAAACCCATCAATTAGCACTACTCTATCCATATTCGAGGTCACGAGCAGCCGAAATTCTACACGACCTAGCACCTGCAAACGAACACGGAGAATTGTCATTTAGTAAGTTATGTTGTATACTATATACCGATAGACAAGAGTTAAATGCAGTCGGACTAACTTAGGTTACCGTTACAAGTCATTTCGATGGCATTCGTGTTTGCAAAGTTAGGGGTTTGAGGCTAACGCAGGCTGGCACATGCGTGTGCATGAACAAGCAATTTCAAGTAGAGGTTAGCTTATGGCTAGTGACCATAACGTTAGTTAAATGACATTTACGCAGTTATATGCCAAATAACCTATGTGCAAACAGTGCAAGACAGATGTGCAATTTATTTATTTTCGGACAATTCGAATATAATGTATGAGTCCTTGGTTATGCCGAATGAATTGTATCGATTTTGACTATACGCTAGGCATACTGTATTCGAAACGATGCTGTCATGTTATGACTGTTATTTATTTGGTTGCATATTCTCTGGCAGTGATGTGATGTCAAATTCGTCCAAATTCAGCGTTAATCACAATTCCTGTTTTTAAAGTACACAACGGTAAATGTTGCATAGAGCACTGTCTGCGTTGATTTTGGTGAAATGCAGCCACACAGCTGATCGCTTTGTGCTGGCCTTCTGCGCCAGAGCTGATCAAGTGGTTTCTTTGCCCTGCAACAAATCTAACATTACAGCTTAAAAAGCTCCCTAGTTGGTAAATGTAAATTATGTCTTAACAGCATTAATATTATGTATCTAGTCTAGATACATTATGCAGCAGCCATGATGCATTTAAATTGCATTAACACACTGTTTGAATACTTTAACTATTGTTTCACTATTTTTAATGAGTTCACTCACAGCACTGTCAAATTTCACCATTATTCAAGTCCTTACCAGGGATAGATTTATAATTTATGCTTGCTCCTGGTGCAACACATGCAAGTTTAAATCTAAACGTTGCATCAAATTGGTCATAATTATTTTCAGGTTTGAGGTTGAAAGAGTTAGTCACTTTAAGATTGTCTTGTAATTGAGTGCCTGTCACTTTAAGATGTTTGTGAGGGAACCCTTGCAATGTTAACACAGTTAAAAGGAGATGTTTTCTACGTAGTTAAAATAAAGGTTCATACTTCTCCTTGGGACGAGCACTTTTGAGTCTTGGAAAACACCATTTCCATTTACAGAGACGTTTCCGAATGCCACACAGCTAGACAACAGTGGCAAACAGAGTGACATGCGCTTTAAAAATAAAACTGACTTGACTTGACATGTCACTTATGCTACTAAAGACTTTTTGAGTCCTCATTGCAAATCTCCTATGATGCATCTTTCTACAAAATGATTTGACTTCTGTATCATTAAGTTATTCAATAGGCTAAACATAAAGCCTTACATCAAAGCTTTAGGCTTATGTAATTTCAATCAGCTACAGACAATGAGTGGCAGACAGAGCGTGTCACTTTCTTATATTGTATTTTATTATATTATATTTCTTAACTGGCCTGGCCTTGGGACCTTGAATTTCCCATAGCCATTAAGTCGCGACCCATATTTTAGCGCTTAAGCCAACTGATGCGGTGAACTGAGGTAGCGTAGGACACTCAAAGTGCCTGTACTTGTTTGGAACATGCTGATGTTGGACACATTTGCGAAGTCCTCAACTCCTGTGTTGCCTTTCGAAGTAGGCTACTCGACAGGTTTGTTTGACAGGGTGCTTTGTTTCCATGTGGCGTTTTAGTTTTTATGCTCTCATGTGCCAGCAATTAACTGCACACCACACACTGGTTTCTGTCCCTTGTCCTCAACAAAAGTAAATTCATTCTTCAAATATCCAGGTTCCGCAACCCACCAGTTAAGAAACACTGGCTAAGGGCCATAGATTGGTGAGTCACATCATTGCAAATTTCATATGATGATTCATCATTCCACAAAATGCCTAAATGCAGCCATGCCTAAATTCTGCTTACTGCACATTAATTATAGACTAATATATTAAAATATAATATTCAGTATTCATTATTGAATGCTTAACTGGAATGAAAGTCTTCACCTATCCTATTTAAGCTAGCCCACCCACCATCAACTTAAAATGAATGCTTTTTTAATGTAATCATGCCAGTGTCTATCTGGCCTTATAAAAACACCAGTATTCTATGAAACAGTTTTGACCTGGCCAGGTCAAATGTAGGTCTTTGTGTTGTCCATAAGCCATGTGTAGGATAACTACAAATGACTTTATCCGTCTCCATAAATAGGTTGTGAGGAGTACAAACTTCAGACATCTCTGCCTTGGGATCTTCCACATGACCTGTCTTGCAAGTGGAACAGAGAACTCTACTGACTGGTAGGCCTATGTGTTTGTTTATTATTTTTTGTGAAGAAACTAATGTGATTCAAGTTGGACTTCAAAGAAGTTTAATTTTGCAAACTGGTTTTTTAGCAAGCTAGTATGAGCCAGTCAACATTTCTGCTGCTCAGGCTCGACATTTTTGAGTTTTTGCTGTAGTAAGAATCATTTAAATTTCGGAGACCAGTTGCTGTGAGGTGTGTATATGGGAAGTTGCCTACACTGGGTACACACTGGTGCATTCTTGTTGGGGAGAATGTTTATTGTGTTTCAATCCTGGGCAGGATTTGCACATTCAGGGGTGTACATACTAGGTAGGATTCATTTGTGTAGTGTAGAGACCTCAGCCATAGAAAGAGAGAGTTGATGTTGCCACCACACGATCAAAAGTTTTAAAACACCTGTGCTGAATGGCTGTATCGCAGGAGGGTGGGATGTATTTCTGGATGCTGGAGGGCATAATCTAATAACTCATTGACTATCTGACCAAGTGATCAGTGCCAAAACTCCCATAATCCCGAAATTGGCATGTAAAAGTGCGGCCATCTTTTTCCACGGTCTCTTTTTTTCACAGTGTGTTGCTACGGTTTTCTCTACCGCTCTGGTAGCAACACTCAGGGGTGTAGACAGACCTTTCTGCTGTTGGGATCTAGCTGTGGAGGTACATTTTGTGTTGGCAAAAGTTATTCATAACATTTCATCAACTCTGATAAACTGTTTCAGTAAACCTCATCACATCATGATCCCACCAGTCCTGGCTCGCAAATAGGCTACGCAACCATGACAAACTTATACATGTGGAGAGAGCTCCTTGCTAACCATCTCACTAGCTCAGGTCACGTCTGTCAGTAGTGCCCACTAAAATCATTAATGAAAATGAATGACACTCATCTCTTCTATGATCCCAGAAAGATTTTCTACGATTTGTTGTTTTTTTTGAACATTTGTTTTTATCTAATGACATAGAAAACATAATGAATTGCATCCACATATCCTTATGCACAACTTTTATTCGCTAGCCTAAATAAATAGATATTATGGAATTAACAGCTATTCTAAGGATTTTGAGCTTTATTATTCTGCACATAGCTGTAGGCATGCATTTTTATGGAGGATTTTTTGAGTGCTGTCTCCTCATTAGAAAGTCTCTGGCTCTACCATGTCTATTGATTATGTAAAGGTCCGCAGTGCAAATGTAACAACACTAGAAACAATTGTGACTGATTGCTGTGCTTTAACAAATATGTGTGACTCGGTTGTTCCCTTTGAGTGACTAGGACTTTGATTTTAGGCAAAACTGGTAGGTAGAGTGTCTAAGCCACATGTGGAGGAGTTGAGGTTCTGGACAGTTTTTACAAGAGTTTCATAGTCTATCAAACTAAACTCTGACATCAAGTTAAGTTCCCCTTTCCTGCTGGAATTAAAATCCAAATATTGATTGTGACAATCCACTTATGTTTCCACTTTTCTTCTCTTTGTTTTCTTGAATTTCTGAAATTCTGGAAAGAACCATTCTTTCCCTTTTGGTGGTGCGTTTAACTTCAAACAAGTCGGGTGAAACCATTTGTAAGGGCATTGTTTGTTATCACCTGCTACCATGAACCCATGGTCACCATTTCCACAAAAACAATAACTGCCAGGTGGACGGGTAACACTCTCTGGCTGTGGTGTCTTGGAATAGAATTTCGCAGCTAACTCTGGATTCCTCGTTCAAAGAACTCTTTGGCTTTTGGCAGCATATTAGTAAAAATGTCTTGGTCAGGGTAGATCCACTCAATCACCATGGAGTTGGAGGTCCACACAACAGTCACAGTATTTATGTTCAGTTACCAGAAGTTGAGTCTGGACCTATGCTAAAAAACACATGGAATAGGAATTTCTCTTGAAATTGAGGAACTCTCTGACTGAGTTATACAGTATTGACAAAAAGCGACATCTACCTATCTACCTGATCGTAATATGGATGTGTGCGCTTAAGGGTATAGGGCTCATCTCCATTCTTCTCAAGGCAAAACTTTCTGTCCAACAAAGCAGACTGAATTGAATCGTCCTTGTGGGTGAAGGGGCACTGCAAACAGTAAAGTCATTTATAATTATTTATGTATAATATTGATATTTATCTATTTTTTATTTATAACTACAACTTTATTTAAAGAACCATTTTAGTCTGTGTACCTTTATCTCACAACTTCCTATGCCACAGCATTTACATGACACCAAACCATCGGGTGAGACTCCAATGTATCCATATCGTTCGCTAATATATAATCCACAGTCTTGTATCTCTAAATCCTGATGTTTTTCCTTCGCCTGAGCTGCATAACAACTGTGAGCACCTGCTTCTTTGCTACACCCCCACTGAGTAGCTGGTGTTATGAATTTGTTGGTTTCAGGATGGCAGATCCCCATGATAAGGCTGTGGTGCATCTGTATGAGAGACAGCCTTATATTTGAAAGCAGTTACCCTCACGGTTCTTGAATTTCCCCTTGAGGATCAATAAAGTATCTATCTATCTATCTTCTCATTCTGTACCATAGCCGAGATTGAGATTGGCCCCTAGTTTCTCTTTCCACTGCCTTTTGTTGTGCGTCTGTAATGGTACAGTATTTAGCAGCCTTGGGGATTGTTTTTGTGAGTACTTCATCAAAGGTTGCATCAGTCAGTTCCTTGTCAGTTAGCAATGTAGGTAGGTCAGGCTTGAGAGATTTAGGAACATAGGCATTAGAATATTTAGGAATAAGTCACAGAATAGCTGGTTTGGAAGGGCAGTTATGCAATGATGCAAGAAAGGTATCAAATTGTTCAGGTGACTGAGTAATATAAGGTCAAATTGAGTTCAGAAGTGTCTGACTTGAAGAAGTCGATGTCCTTTACTCTTGTTAAAGGCACACATTTTACAGCTGCAGGCAAAACCCAATATGCCTTTTTATCAGTTACTTTTAAGGTCTCACAGCGTTTTACACCAGCCTCGATGGCCCACAGTAACAAAGCAACATGACTACAACTTTCCCCTAGACCGGCCATGCAGTCACAGTGTGCTGCCAAAATCTTCCATTTTCTTCACATATGACACAAGGTGTCAGTAGTTTCTGACGTTTTCTGAGAATGATTAACCTGAGAAAAATGATTAAAAAACTATTTTATTTAAAGAAATTAATTTGAACAGTTAAGTATAGGCTACACTACCCTATATCGCTTCAATGTAACCTATTAGTAGGCTACCATACCTGTCAACATTTGGCTTTGAAAATCAGGGACATTATATTCTGTGATTGGTGTTCATAGGCAAATGTAGCCTATGCTGCGTTTGGTGAGCTGTAGCTGTAGACGGGTGAAATCTAGTGGTTGAACTGGATATTAGGCCTACTCTATTGACCTACTAACCTAGCTTACTATGTAGGCCTAGTGCATTTTTTCATGTCCAAAATATTGCATTTCCTGCACCAGGAGTTATTTTCTATAAGAGTAAAATCGTATGTCATATGCCATTGGAAACGTCTCCATTAGCTACAAGGGTATTTTGGGTGGGCTTTATGTAACCGGAAGAGCCTCTTGATCAACCCAACAACGCTAAAGGAAGGCTTTCGGAAAAAAGTGTGCATCCTGCGCTCTCTCTCTCTCTCTCTCTCTCTCTCTCTCTCTCTCTCTCTCTCTCTCTCTCTCTCTCTCTCTCTCTCTCTCTCTCTCTCTCTCTCTCTCTCTCTCTCTCTCTCTCTCTCTCTCTCTCTCTCTCTCTCTCTCTCAAATCAGCACTGTCAACACAGAAACAGAACATGCGTATAACTGATGCTAGGCCTAATTTTATCTTTTATTAATTATTATTCCTACTCAAATTTAATCTGAATAATGATCTGGTCCATTAATTAAAATAGAAACGTATAAATCAATCTAAACAAACACAGAAACAAGTACAAACAGATTGTTGGCTACAATTGTGAATTATCTTTCCTCCTTTCAAATTTAATCCTATTAATTATCTGGTCCATTTTAAAATTGGCCAGCAGTCGTCTTCCTCCGTCCGTCTGTTCCAAAACAGCCATCAGTCTTTGTGCCCCAATCGGTCCAGCTCTTATAATGTCTCCACAGGTGGATCTTAGATTCTGAAATGTGGGATATATAGAATTGAGGATGGGTCAATTGTGTCAATTTTAACAAAGGAACAAGGACTGCTGGTAATGTGAAAATGTGTTTATTCAATGATCTTACTTCCTGTCATTCGTGATTACTTTATGTTGCGAAGCTACTGGATGTGTTGTAGCTTAGTTATAATAATCAGCAATGCAATTAGTAAGCATAAGTGGCACACAGAAGAGAAAATAAAGACGAGAACTGGGGCCTGTACTACGAAGGGAGCTTAACCTACCCAGATGTAACCCAGGGTTAACAACCTGGTTATCATAAGTGGTGTTAATCGGTACTACGACGCTCATAAAGAAGTTGATTTGTTGAACCGGGGTTAACCTAATTGGAGTTTGTGCGCGTTCACATAAAAGGGGCGGGTTGCAGCGCAAGTCGGCACTTTCAATGATGATGCGATCACCTTATTTTACGGACGACGAATGCACAATTATTGTGACAAAGTTACGAGGAGTTAAAACTCACTCTACGACACAAATTAAATGCGTCGGCAGCAAACAAAGCAAGGCAAGGCTGTTGGCAACATATTGCAGATCGGGTAGCCAAAATGCCTAAAAGTAACATTTTATTTCCACATGTTCTTCAAATATGTGTTACGGAGGATTAATAGCTTGCGGAATGTCTGAAATGTGTTGAAATAATTAAATAGCCTATTTTTTAGTTCATAAAAGGCCTACAGATGCAATGCAATTCAGAAGTGGGCATGTAGATTAATAAGGATAATTGAATGTTTAAGTAGCCCCCATTGACTGATTTAGTGTATGCCTAATCCTGTGAACATTTCAGATGCAACACCATAGCCAAACGCACATGGCAGCAGGTGAAAATGAAACACAAAAACATTATTCAGAATAGTACGTTTATACCATTATAGCTCGCATTAATATTTCTTAATTATGAAAACATGTAGTATGCTTATAGCCTTCACTTGGCCTCTGTTTTACAGCTAACAAGAAAAAGGTGTCTTTGAACACTACTGTAGGAGGAAAGGCACCAAAGTGTTTTACAGTAGCAGAGGAGTTGGCCATCACAAATAATAGTGGAAGGCCGATTATGGAGGGGGTTGAGGGAGGCATTCGGTCGGATTCTGGTGCTGTGGAAATGTGCAGCCTTTATGTGCAGGGTAATATGACATTCAATTCAACAAATTTATGTTAAAATGGTGATTTTAATTTATTAGGCCTACTGTATGTCAGATTTATTTTCTGACATACAGTATTCTTGCTCAGATGTTCAGCATCACCGATGGAATACATGAATTGTCCACGTAAGGGCATTGCTACGACAGGTGACATTAGAGACGTCTGCCTAGATCAGCTGACAAAGATAACGAATTCCCTCGGCTGACAATCTATATCTTCATAGAGAATATCGTCCGGGTATGTCAGCGGACTCTGGCGGTCTGTAAAAACCCTCACCCTGCGAAGAGAGCCCCTCACGATTTGCGCTCCAATGTCGTATGGATCATTCAGGTACGCCGACATTGTTTAGGGAGAAATTGTTAGTGGAGGGGTGGTACTTATAAAGGGTGTGGTTAAACGGAAACCTCGGGTTAACCAAGAACATAACCTGCTCGGAGCAGGTTTGAGATGCAGCGTAAATTGCCATGGCAGCATACCTCGGTTAAAACCTATCCACCTTTCGTAGTAGCCTACGGATTAATCGGGAAGTTACGCCACACGTGATCAAGTTACTCTCGAAGTTACCCAGATAAGCCAGTAACCCCACTTCGTAGTACAGGCCCCTGGTGGAGACTAAATCAGTCTGTTGCATGTCTGACGTGGCATCATGGTTTTGGTGTTTTGCGTAAATATACACGCCACTTCAGAAATAGCCAACTGGCCAAGTATATGGTGCCCTCTACGGTTAGGGTTAGGTTTATGGTTAGGTTATGGCGTTTATAAACACGCCAAAATGCTATTATGCATTAGATAACACGCTAGTGGTCATTGGCGTGTCATACTATACGCAAATCATGAGATCAGTCTGAAATCCAAATGAATGAAACACCTTGAATATTGCTGCTGGCGTTGATGCTAGCAATGCGGACTCCTACTCCTACCAAGTCCTACCTGCAGTAGGCTAGGGACTTATATAAAACTAATGGGCATGCAGTACAAACTTGATTTTGTCTGATTTGACATGGAATGACCCAGATGGAATACAATGATAAGTTCTATACTTATTTGTGGAATTTTACGTTTTCTTGTTCATGTCTGTTTGACATTAAGCCAAATCCCCAGAATTTCTTATAGGGTATGTACTGCATTCATTTACCTCCATCATCTGCACTGAAAACCTTTTTGCCCCTCTTTGACAAAGCTGGCATACTGCCACTGCTGCAACCTGGTTGCTCTGCATCAGCTGGTAGAGACAACAAGCCAGACAGGGCCTTTGATGCCTCTACTGCTGTCTTCTCCCTTTCGACAAGTCTGTAAGACATAAAGATACATACATTGCTGTCTTGTAATTCATTACCCTGGTAGATCATGTCATCATTGGACTACAATGCCTTTTAGTTTATACTAACCTGTAACACTTGGCCGCTGTTTGTTGCCGATAGCACATTAGGTCAGACAAGTTGGCTGACCGTTCAGGGCAGTTTTGGTGGGTTTGTGTTACTGCAGTCTTCCGCATTAATGTGCATGTTATAGAGCTGGCCAGTCCAGCCTTGTTCCAAATGGACTGGGCTGCCTGGCCGACTTGGCTGCTTTCCAGAGCCTTTCCCTGCCATGTCCCTGACAAAAACACTGCATCGGCTTGAGGAGAGACCTGTGGCCGAAAAATGTCTGCAAACAGATGCAGCCATCTCTTCAGCCCCTCGCTTACTGTACCACAACCTTGGCAGGCCCTGCCATGTGAGCCGTTTTGTGCTCCTTAACCGAGATTATGGATCATTTTGTAGGATAATGCTGGTCATTAAAAAATCACGGACCAACACGTATTCAGTCTGGCTGATTGGTTTCTTTTTGTGTTGCAGCCAGACCCAGAACCTTTATTGCCTCCATGGCCGCCTGACTCTTTTTGAATATGTTTATGTCCTCGGTCGTGAGTAGGTTTTGTATGTCGGAATCCATTTTCTGTAGAACTCTTTTGGTTCGCTTTTCTGTAGGAAGCGATCCATCGTGTGACCATCTCTTTCAGGTCTTCCAGTTGGGGTCTATTTTCTGGGTCCACTGAAGTAAGGAGATAGGATATCCAGTGTTTTAAACTGGAGAGGTATGATCAAATAGTACCTGGAAGGAACTTATTTCTTATACAGTAGGTCTCCAGAAATTGCTCCCAGAGACCTTGTTTATTGAGGGGACTTCCAGCAGTAAATTCAATTATCCTTGCCTGTTTGGCATGCTGGTAGGCTGATTTTTTTTTATTTTTTATTTTGCCCCACCATCAGGAGAGGAAAGCCAATTTATAAACTCTTTAAATTTGGGGGCCAATTCTTTTTTTGTGTGTTCACGTTTGGTTTTAATGTCACCATGCATGAGGCGCATGTGCTGGGACATTCTTTTGACAAATTTCTCGCATCTCGCCACAGGACACTTCATCGTGTGTCTGTCTTTTGTAGAGATGCCGTGCCTCAGTCCTAAGTTCTGGACTGCAAGACGGGCCTTCTCCATTGTCCAGGAATGTACGGTTCTTAAGTGCCACGGAATGTGGTTAGCCTTGCACCCTTCCACTGGGCACGGCTTTTGTTTCCGACACCTGCCGTCTTTTGTGACCACCTCCTTCAACACTTCAAGTGGAATATTGGCCCTGCCCTCCTTGGTTGTAATTTGTTTTGTTGTTTCCTCACTTGAAATTGAGGAAGTGTCCTCTTTTCCTGGGCTATAGAGAGCGCCACTCGAATAATCACTTGAATTTGATTTCATCTGTGAAATGAAAATTATATTGTTAATTTCAAACATGCCTGTATGTGATATTGAACAAAAGACTAGCAATTGTATGATCATAGGCTATTTCTTAGTAAACGTAGGCCTATGATGCTTTTCTTGGTGACAATGAGTCTGTGTTTTGTTTTGCCTTTTAAAATTATCTTTTGCTTTGTTAGTGTATGGTTAATAGGTAATTTTCGGATGTTGTGTGTATGTATGTGAGTGCATAGTTTTATTCGCAAACATACTTTAAGTCTGCGTGTGTGTGTGCCTAGGTGTATTCACATACGTACGTCTGTGTGTGTGTGAGACAGAGTGCAGTTTGTGTTGTGTGTATGTGAGTGCATAGTTTTATTTTCAAACATACTTAAGTCTGCGTGTGTGTGTGCGCGCCTAGCTTTATTCACATACTTACGTTTGTGTGTGTGAGAGAGAGAGACAGAGAGTGCAGTTTGTGTTGTGTGTATGTATGTGAGTGCATAGTTTTATTCGCAAACATACTTAAGTCTGCGTGTGTGTGTGTGCCTAGCTTTATTCACATACTTACGTGTGTGTGTGTGAGACCGAGAATCCATGCATGTCTATCCCCACATATCTATTTGATTGTGTCTCACTTTAACCTTTTACATTAAACTTGAAAGCCAATTACTAGACACTGTAAACAAGGCATAAACAAGCCATGCACAAGGTAAGTCCAATAACAAACAGAAAGCTAGTAACAAATCTCACTATAAACGGTGAAGGTGAAAAGTCAAAAGCCACTTAACTACTTTACTGCTTGCCTGCTGTACTACTTACAGTGCATTGCATTTGCAAAAAAATGTATTTGATAGAACTTTGTCACTCAGTTGTGAGCGATGGGGTCTCATTATCACCCCGCCATGACTGAATACACGTTCAACAGGTGCACTTGATGCAGGGATAGCCATAACTCTTACCACCACCTTGAACAAAGAGGGGAGGGTGTGCTTATTTATGGCCCAAAACTGAAGGGAGTTCTGTTTATCACAAACGTCCAAATAGTGGTTCAGCTGAATATGGGGACTGTAACCCGAATCTCTCTTCTGTTTCTTGCGGTATGCTGAGAACAGTCCGGACTGATGCTCTGGGTCAGCCATTGTTATTGGCTCCTCTTGCTCATGGGGGTGTGTTGTTGGAGTGGCCTTGTATGTAGGGTTGGGCACCGAAACATGGTTCTAATATGGCACCGGTGCCGACGCAAACGGTAGTAACTTCATCGAATAACAACGTGGATTTCGGTGCCTCATTTCGGTGCTTAAATAGCATTTTTTTATTTATTTTTTTATACGAGGCATCACTGCATGTCATGCGCCATCTCTAACGTCTTGCTCTGATAGCAACACATCCAGATACAGTTAGCTAACATATGATAAACACTGGATGTATAAACCAGAGGGGTACCACATAGGCGAATGGACAGTGTTTGACAGCTTGCGTGAGCCCAAGTAGCTTACTTTAAAGCGATATCACGAGCTCCTGTGAAAATCTAGCAGTGGGCCTAACTACAAACAAAGAAAAGGTTATGAAACAACATCAATAGTAGGCTAGCCTATACATTACACAATATCCTTGCTAATGCGCTAATTGACATTTATTTGAAATGTTATCAGCAAAGTTGTAAGGTGAAAACTTTATTTCACGGTGTGTTAAACAACATAATGGCATGATATTAATCTTTCATGTGCATGAGGCCCATATAGCATCACAATGAATATGAAGATCATGTTAAAAGTTAGCTGGCAAAAACATAAATATGTAGGTTACATACCCAGATGTCACTGAGCTGTCAAAGAGGCTACGAAACCATCTCCGTACTTAATCGCTAATTAAACTCAGCTGGCTGGTGTTAGCGCATAGCCATAGTTGCTGTTAAAATGCCTACTAGGCTAGCGCTGGGAATCTAAACACTTTAACACTGACATGTAGCCTAGCATGTTCAAAACTACTGCGTGTTATGGGTTAAGACATGAAATTTCTTGAAGCATTGGGAACACACTGAATTAACTGGAAAGTAGAGTCCCTGTTAGATTAGCTTGCTTGCAAATGCCGTTGTCCATGACCTGGCAGTTTTATGGCAAGCGGTTTTAACATACCTTATGGCAAATCGCCTACACTGGGTAAACTTGAAAGCAGAGCTTACCATTGTGTGTGCATGCATGGCAAGCTGTTTTAACATTTAAATGTATTATTCGTAGGAGCAATGAGATATTGATAGTTAATTGAATATAACAGTTCAATTTCATGTTCAAATTTGTCTTATCAATAAAAAAAAGCAATTCATGCTTTAGACCATTTTAATTTAAAACATTTTAAAAACAAAGTACCAGTTCAGGCACCGTTTCGGCACCGGCACCGTTTTAAAAGTATCGATTTAGCACCGGTATCGGATAAAACCCAAACGATACCCAACCCTACTTGTATGCCTCTTTAAGAATCAAGTCTGAAATGCACAAGCAAAAACAGTGATCACAAAAAGCATGCAGGTAGAGTAACAGACAAAGCGGTCATAACACACAGCTAGGTTAGGCAAACATGTAATGACAATCTGTACCATGTACTGAAATGTTCTTTTTAAGCCTAGTTGATATTAGCCTAAATTGTATTTACTATCAAAAATATAACATACCTTTGATCATCATAGACACAGACTCCTTGATGTCTTCAGGGACCAAAATGTCATGGGTCAACCACATGTTGCCAAATGAAGGATCCAGCAGAGCAGCTTTTAGATAAAGAGGGTCAGAGAAAGGCTCTAATGGCCCATCATCCTGTCCATCTTCCATCCTCACGTTCACAAAGATCTCTCTGAATCTTCTTTTAAGGGACCTTTGCAAGCTACAGATCAAGCCACCCAAGTAGCGCACTTCCTGTTTTTGATTCTCTAGGTGGTGATTTAGATTTAGATAAAGGACACAGGGCACCACAGCACCTTCTCCTTGTGTGAGATCTGTGGCTTCTGCAAAAGGCCGAAGGACATATACAAGTTCCTGTATCTGATTCCACTCTCTAGCTGTGAATACTGTCTCCTTGTGTCCGACATTTGCAAGAAGTGTAGAACGTTTTAGGTGGTCAGAGCTAAGCACCACTTTCAGTTGCCTCAGTGTAGAATTCCAGTGTGTGGTAACGGGAGGCAGGGATTCTGCGCTGTCCAAACTCATTCTCAAAGTTCTCCTTGAAAGAGGTGCTTGTGTGGAGCAGGGTGCTCAACCTGGAGGCTTTGGCAAGGGCTGCACTAACTACTTTGGTCTCTTTGAGGCCATCTCCTACAACCAATTGAAGTGTGTGTGCAAAGCATTGGAGTCTTGTCTGGGATTTGGAACAGAGTGATGCTTCAACCCTCTCTTGCTCTTCAACTGTCAGGTCGTTCCAAATGTCAGAATCATCAAGGTCATCTTCTGCCTCTTCTTGACCTGGAAAACATGTACTGAATGCTTTTTTCATGTTTGCTGCATTATCGCAGATTGTGTTCAACCTTTCTCTTGATCTGGAAGTCTTCACATATTTGCTCAAACTCTTCACAAATTCTCTCTCCTGTATGGGAACCTTTAAAGCGGTTGCACGCAAGCAACTGGGATTTCAATTGCAGACAGTCATCTTCCCTACTGAGCCAGTGAGTTGTGACTCCTAGAAATCCTCTCATCCTACGGTCTCACCATATGTCTACCGTCACTGACACGTTGTCTACCTTGGCCAAGTCAAATTTTAACTTTGTCCGCCTTTCTTCCACTACATTGTTTAGCTTTGACGTTATCGTTCGTCGACTTACAGGGAGTACTTGCTGTCCATTGATCATTGTCAATGATCGACAATGGCATGTTGCAATTGATAATGAGGTCTGAAAGTATTGAGTTTGTAATGGCTCTCTGCTGGGGGTGGCTGGTGTTGTAGAGTGGGACAGTCCTGGATTCAATAAATTGGGAGATTGGAGGCTGATCTGTTTCAAAAAGTTGCCTTGGTGTGGACATATGTTTCATATCTAAACAGTAAACAGAGGGAAGAGAAGCACAGATAGATTCAGACCATATATTCATTGCATAGTTTAGCAATAAATAGTTCATATTTTAAATAAAACATTTTGATATTTAACAGTTTCAAACTGTTATTCAATTCTGTGAGTAGTATTTATTTTTGCACTAACAATATCTTAGTAGCACTGCACCTTTATTGTTGTAAGTCACTTTGGATAAGTGTCAACTAAATTACTTGAAATGTAATGTTTAGGCCTAGCTTTCATACACCAGAGCAGTGCTGGAAGGTAGTGTTCATCATTCCTTGCCTCATTTGATGGTTAGTAGATCTCATACAATAACCTTGACTAATACACTAAGATAAAATAGGCCAATGCAGTGATGATGTAGAGAAATTACACAATTTTCTTTAAGTAAGTACGCAAATAATCAGAACGCTACTTAATTGTGTTAAATGTCATCACATATTATTTTCTCTCCCTAAATATTGAGGTGGGTTGCCCAGTACCTCCTCTATGGAGCCATCTCTACATGCTATGTGGTGGGTGAAAGACAGCCACCCGTCATCTCAATGGAGCCCAGCCTGAGTTGGCAAACCCTATACCAGCCCAAATTGAAGAAAAAAAGGCAAATCAATTAGATAAGGCTACAGTCAAAATGTTGATATGCCCGACAACAGAATACTAGAGCTACATTGAGCTACTACATTAAGGTTTTATGACTCAATGCAATATTATAAGTATACTTTAGTCTCATATGAAGCTAAAAATGTCCTGTCTGTATTGTTGACAGTTTACTTACTGACCGTTGTTACTACTACTGTAGCCTAAGTTATGGGATAGGGACGTGTTTCAGAGGGAAGGAGGGAAAGCGAGGGAGCGGCTTACTTTACATTGCTGTTGCCATTGAAAACTTTTTTGCTAGCATAGAAATCAGGATAATACTTAGACAGGAACATGTTTCACGTTGCCATTTAACGTTATTGCAATTTCCTGTTAACTAAAAAGTATAATCGATTCGAAGCCCATTCTTAACACTCCTCAAACTTGAAGTTAGGTCTCTATCAGACTTCTGACTAGCTACTATGGTAGCGTTGGCTAAAAAGATTAGGCTGACTTCATAACTTACCTTTCCTTGAGGGATTTGAAGTGTCTAATGAAATTCAACGTGGTGGTGGTTGTCGGAAATGTTTGTATTATTGCATTCCTTGCAAACTGCCGTTCGTTTCTTCTTTGCCTGGTCAGACGTGTAATCCTTATAGCCAAACTTTATTATTTTCGGTGTAGAGGAAGGATCCATGATTACTAAACTAGCCAGTCTCGTTTAGGCTGCAGGTCTGCTGCGTCACTTGGATCATATCACGGTTTCCCGCACATGCAATAGCACCCAATCACCTAATCAGATTCTCTGTAGGCTATATGGATTTTCTAAATTTGTTAAGTTAACTATTCAATATCAGAGGGAAAAATATTTATTTATTAAACAAAGTCAAGTCATTTGACTCAAGTCTAAGTTAAGTCTCAAGTCATGACTATCAAGTCAAAGTCAAGTCGAGTCTTTTTTGGATGTTTATCAAGTAAGTACCAAGTCCTAAAATTTGTCTGGTTATTGGGGTTGAATTTATCTCCACTTTTAAATATTGGGGATATAAGCCCCCTATTCTAGATCTCAGGAAGCAGCCAGCTTGAGCAAGGTTAAATAGTTTTAAGATGACCCTGTGCAGCTCAAGGGTGCTATGTTTCAGCATCTCTGTTTTTACATTGTCAGGTCCACATGCTTTTTTAGGTTTCAGGAGTGCTTCCGCTAATTCTTAAGATGTCATTTCGTAATCAAGGGGGTTTTGATTGTCTTTTAATGACTTTTTCAAGGAGGTGTAATTTTTGCATTATAATTTCTTGGCCAGTTGTGAGGTTATCGGGAGGGATTTTCTCATAGAGTTGCATGAACAAATGTTTCTCCATCTTTTAGGGGTAACTCTTGGTTTTGTTTGGGGTTCAGTGTGTTCCACTTTTCCCAAAACTGATTGTGGTTGATGGAGCTTTCAATTTCCTCTAGTGTTGCATTATAGAGTTTGCAGTAATTGTCTCTCATGGTTGCCAGTGTTTTTGATTAGATAGTTGTCTGAGATTTTTCCTCATCACATCACACTCCTTATCAAACCATTGCTCTTTGGACTTTATTTTGGGGTTTGGAATTACCTCTTTGCTTTATGTGCAATTATGTGGTATAATTCATTTACTTGATTTACGGCTTTTTTAACAGCTGGTGGATATGGATGAAACTTTGTTAGTAAAAAAACTATTAATTTTATTAGTAATTTCATTGGAGTTGGCTGCATTGGTGAATTCTCTCTCTCTCTCTCTCTCTCTCTCTCTCTCTCTCTCTCTCTCTAAATTCATTGGTTTTGTATGAGTTGGATTACATCTATTAAACGCATTATGGATAAAACAACAACCTGGAGACACCCAGGAGGGTTGCCACTTGGCAGCTAGGCTATGCAGTGAGTTGACAAGTCTAATCAAAAACGGGAGGGTTGACAGCTAGGCTATGTTGGCTAGTGGGTCTATGTAACTAGGTTAGGTTGTTTACCGTATCATTTTACACAATGCTTACCTTTGCAATGAGCAGTCGTTTCATCTCTACATTCTTTGCAGAGAACTTCTCTTACCCATCCATTAGCAAAGTTTTGATAGCACTTTAAGCTTTTGTAGCTCATCAAGCTCTCCTTCGTGTAGCTACTCTCACTGAAAAGTAAATACATCCCTACATGGATGTAAGTGACCCTAGGCCACAGAACCACATCATCTTTGTAATCTCCCCTTGACATTTCATATGGGTCGTTTGCCGAAATGAAGCGGAATTTTTTTAGGTATCGATCTTTTGCGTGTTTGTCTCTTAGATTCTCGAAATATTTTGGTAATATGCTTTTCCCGTTAGTTTTTCTATTTCATCAACTAAGTTCAGCAACCTTGCTTTGTGCTGTCCCAGTAGGCTAAACAAACTGGTGCTTGTCCTCCCGAGTTCTTGACGACGGTTGTTAGGGGCCTGAAACCGGTCTATACTGCTCTATTACTTCTACTATCTAGAAAAGGGAGGAGTAGCATACATAGTGTGAAACAGAAAACATGAGACAGAATATAGTGACAAACAAACAAAAAATAAGACTAGGTGATGTGACAATATCACTAGACTGACAAGACAGGACAGGACAATTGACAAACACAAAAGGACAAGTTATTAGAAATGTAATGCAATGATCTGTGATTGACCTTGTATGGCCATGGTTAGAGGTATCGCGGAAGGTTTGTCAAATATGTTTTACCTTTCTGTGTGTGTGTGTGTGTGTATGTAAGCATGCAGTAGGGACTGTATGTGTATTGTGATTAAAGTGTATCTTTGCACATAATTGTATAGGTGTGTGTGATTTCCAAGCAAAGTGGGTCAGTGTATTCATATCTGCAAAGAGCTGTCCAGGAGGGGTCTGTGTCTGTAGGATCATTTAGGACAGTGGACGGGTTTTCCATTGTATTGTGGTCTAACAATAGATTTTTCCAAGCCATCATATGTACGGTATTCCTCGATTTTCCAATTCAACAGAATAATCTTCTTGGCAACAGTAAGTGCGACAAGAAGTAGTTTACTGTTTGTTTTGTTTAAATTAATTGTAGATACATCTCCTAGTATACTGAGGGAATGAGACATTGGGATGCAACAACTCATAAACATGTGGCAGTGCACTCCAATTCCTTATCTACCCTTATAAGTGTCTGGGTTATGTTGTGTGCAATGAGGACAAATTTCAGAAGTGTATCCCATTTTAAATAATTTCCTTCTAGTGAGGGGAGATCTGGGAAGAACCTTTATACTGTACAAGTTGTAGGTTGCCATTTTTTGACATAATTTAAATATTTTTGCAGATCTCAGTCCAGAAACAATCACCAGGAGTTATGGATAGGTCTGATTCCCATTTAGTAACTGGTAGGCTTAATGTGTTTTGTGTCTGATTGGGAAATTAATGTATAGATATTAGAGAGTAGTTTTTCTGGTGATTTTTGATTGGATGGATGATTTTATTTGCAGGTATTGCAGAAAAACAATACTCCCGATGCCATATTTCTGGACCAGGTAGTTAAAAGTGACCAGTTTGTTGTTATGGAACAAATATTGAAGCTGTGTCATGCCCTTTCTTACCCATGTGCCAAAATTAAGAGGTTTCTTGTTAACTGTGAAATCCAGGTTGTTCCAAATAGAAATTAATTTAGATGGTGTAAGTACGGTGCCTGTGATGCGATGAAATTTCCACCAGGCTGTCAGAGATGCTGCTATTGTTGGAGTCTTGAAACTATCTGACTGCAGAAAGATAAGTCCAGAGAGCTGGGTGTTTTGACTTTGGATTGTTCTATATATAACCAAATAAGTTAAGATGGGTTATGATGTATCCATTTGTATATATATATTGAAGTTGGTTTGCCAGGGAGTAGTGACACACATGTGCTTCCAAACCTCCTTGTACTTTGGGTTTCAAAAACTGTAAAGTATTTTTGGGGTTTTATTTTTCCAATAGAATTTGATGATGGGAATCTAGTGCTTTAAACCAAGAAAGGGAAGGATGCATTACAATCATGGAAAGGAGGTAGTTTAACTTGGGAAGTATTGCTATTTTGATAACTGGTATTCTGCCCATGATGGATAATGGTAAGTTCATCTAGCGTTGGAGATCCTCATCTATTGTTTTTAATAGTGGAGTGAAATTAAGTCCAAGCAGCTGTAACAGCCTGGGAGAAACATTGATGCCCTAATATGTAATGTGATTAGTGCACAGTGGGACCGGTGGTGGATGAGCTGATGCATCCCAGCTGTTGGCGTTTAATTGAAGAATATGACATTTATTCAGAAATATGGGAAAATGAGTCAATAAGCCTTATAGTTTTTTTGTAACAATCATACAGGGTCTCTTAAGAAGAGCAGTCATCATCGGCGTAGAGGCTAATTTTGTGGTGAATATTTGATGGTTGAATCCCTTTAATGTTTTGTTTGACGCTTGTTTTGATGGATGGCTGCTGCTAGTGGTTCCATAAAAATTATGAATAGTGAATGGTAGAGTGGGCATCCTTGTCTAGTTCCTCTGTGCAGAGTGAAGCTATGTGATGTTGGTCCATTGGTGATTACGGTCGCTGATGGTGATTTGTAAATAAGTTTGATCCAATCCCACACCTCCCCAGTGTGTTGGGGTGAGGGTTATTCCTAGGTAGCTGTAGTTATTTGTTTGGTCAATTTTGGTGTTGCCAATTTTAAAGTTGTTAGTTTTCCCCTGCAGCTCTGAAAGTTTTTGGAAGATTAAGACCTTGGATTTTTGGGGATTTATTTTTAGGGCCCACGTCTGGCAGAAGTTTGCTAGTACATTCATGTGATGCTGCAAGCCCTGTTGAGTTGGTCACAACAAAACCAAGTCATCTGCAAAGAGCAAACATTTAACTTCAGTGTCCTGCAGCACGAGTCCTGGTCCATCAGAGTTCTGCAGTGTGTTTGCAAATTCATCTATGTAGATATTAAAGAGTGTAGGGCTCAAACTGCAGCCCTGTCGGACTCCCCTACTTTGGTGGAAGAACTCTGTCCTATTATGGACAATTTTAACAATGCATTTGCTATTTGAATACATAGATTTGATTACATTGTATACTTTTCCTCCGACACCACTCTGGATGATTTTATAAAGTAGGCCCTTATGCCAAATGGAATCAAATGCCTTCTGGAAGTCCACAAAGAAAGCGGATATTTTTCTTTTACTTTGATTTACGTATTTATCAATGAGTTTTAATTGTGAATATATGATCTGATGTCCGATGGTGTGGCAGGAATCCAATTTGATTTTTATGCAAGACGTGTTCTGTGAGGTGATCAATTATTTTAGTGTTAATTATGCTGCAGAGCACTTTACCAAGGTTTCTGTTGACCCAGATGCCCCTGTAATTGTTTGGGTCCAGCTTGTCACCTGTCTTATATATGGGCGTGATAAGTCCTTCATTCCAGCAATCAGGGAAGTAACCAATATTTAATATGAGATTGAAAAGTTTTAGCCAGGCCAATAGTCAATATAAACTTTACGTCTGTATGTATGAGCATCTCATTCAGGATGTCATCTAAAGCACAGGCTTTTCTGGGCTGTAGTTTGTTTAGCTTTTCATCAAGCTCTTTTGGAGTTATTGGGAAATCCAGTGGGAATGTCTTTTCTCTACTAACATGTGTGACTGGATCGTGTTGAAAGATGAGAGGCAGGTGTTTCAAGGTGTTTGTAAATTCCATTCAGGAGGGTTGTGACTGCATCTTCCACTCCCCTTTTCTCTCTATGCAAACTGTAATGTGTCCATGTGAGCATGTGTTTGTAATTTAAGACTAATTAAAATGACATCCCTACTTTCCACGTTTTACATGTTAGCTAAGCATAGTTTAAGTGATCTCAGCCAATACGATTTTTCGCTCACATGTGTCATTGCACCTGCTCTACAGTCTGTTTGCTGCAAAGTTAGCACCTTTTGGTAGAGCACATTATTCTGCATGGCTTCCTAAAAAAAAAAAAATCCCAATGGCCCATCATAAGGGAAGGCCTTAGGACTGGGTCCATTGATGGAGATCCTTAGCCAATCTGCTAGATGTTCGCCTTGACTTTATTCCTCCAACAGATCGCACACATATTAAACATAAAAAATCTAGTAGGCTAGGCCTACAGCAATAAAATCTAAATGATATCAACGAAATGTAACAATAACCAAAATGATTAGATAAGTAGGCGGAACAAAGGACTCTTTAAATAGTCTATTTTTGAATGCCCTGAAATGTCATACATTTTCCAAATCAAATAGGCCCTAGTCTTCTACTCCCCACTCTGTTTGTGGGTATCTAGAGTGGTTCAGAAGGACGTCAAAGTAGTAAAGCACATCCATGGAATCTTCAGAGAATCGGCCATGTAAAGCATCTATTAGATGTTTTTTCCAGTTCTCTGTTTCTCTCCACCTCTGCTCTACAAGATATATATTCCAGGAGAGTACTTACAGCACACTGCCCCCCCCCCCCCCCAATACACAGCACATTGTCTCATGACATATTGCACACTGCCCTCTCCCCACATACACAGCACACTATCCCATCTCCCTTGTCATCCCCCCCAACACACACACACCAAGACCCCTGGCAGTTGGGTTAGCCCCTTGAGCCGTGGATCTGCCCAAGGTTTCTTCCTTAGTAAGGGAGTTTTTCCTTGCCCCTGTTGCTCTTGGGATGCATGTGACCATAAACTTCCTTGTATCCTTGTATAGAGGGCAACTTAAGTAGTCAAGTCAACTTTATGTAGCGCATTTCATACACAGAGGTCATTCAATGTTCTTTACATAAACAAAAGCAAACAGGAATAGTTGATAAAAGCATAGAAGGGCAATAGTCAAAGAATAGTTTAAAAAGTAAAGAATAATAAGAAGAAAACATAAAACACACAAGGTGATAGTACATAAAAGCATAAAAGGGCAATAATTTAAAAGCATGTAATAATTAACAGAAATAAATAGAAACTATTAACATTTTAGCTAAAACACTTTCCCAGATTTAGAAATGTAAAAAGTAAGTGATCAGTTAGCAGAAAGCCTCTGAGAAAAGTTTGGTCTTAAGTCTAGATTTAAAACTGGCTACAGTTGGGGCCTTTTTGATGTCATCCGAAAGTTGGTTCCAGAGCTGAGCCCCATAGCAGCTAAAAGCTGCTTCACCATGTTTAGTTCTAACAGTAGGTTTTACTAACAGGTTTTTCACCTGGGACCTGAGAGGACGAGAAGGTGTGTACTGCTGAAGCATGTCTGATAGGTAATTTAGTCCCGTTCCATTTAGTGATTTATAAACAAGCAGAAGCGCTTTAAAGTCAATTCTGTGACTTACTGGAAGCTAATGCAGAGACTTAAGTATTGGAGTAATGTGGTCAATTCTTTTAGTTTTTGTGAGAGCCCTAGCTGCTGCATTTTGTATCATCTGAAGCTGTTTGATAGTCTTTTTTAGGAAGGCCTGTGAAAAGCCCATTGCAGTAGTCAACCCTACTGGAGATGAATGCGTGAATACGTTTTTGGGTTGGTATTGGGCTGTTAAAAAGCTGCCTGGTTATTGGCATTGGTCTCTGCATACTTGCAGGGTGTGACATATGCTGGGGTGAATATGGTGATGGGTATTCAGTAGTGCTGCCACTAACGACTAATTTTCTAACGACTAATCTTTCGACTAATTTTTCGATTAGTCGACTAATCTAAACGACTATTTTTTTTTACATCAAGTGTTTGTTATTTTGTTGTGTACGTTTTATTTTGAACTCAACTAAAGGGAAAACGTAAAATATATATCACCCTACTTTTGTTAGAAGCTGTATTACTGTAAGTAAACTGTTCAAAAACATTATGTATTAAAAAAAAACACCCATTTAAAATGCTACCTTCAGATCTACAGTAATGTCAGACCTTTAATAGACTTAGTTTGTATGCCAGTGTTGCCATCGACATAGACAACTTATTTGACCTGAGGCCCGGTCATGGCATACTTTGGGGTCATAGGGCCCACCTACATGAACCCACCCCCCATCAAATTATCATTATATCACATCACAATTATTATTGTTATGCTATATTGTTATACATGCACTTCAAAGCAGCCAGTGTTTAAAGTGCTAACATTGTTCACAAAGTTTGAAAACATGCACATCAGAGGACTGCTTTACTAATGTAAAATATAATTAGAATTGTTCCATTGCCTCTGCATGGTTGCATGATAAATACTTCTCAAAACAACAGCAATTATATGGGTGTCATCGTTTTGGGATGTTTCCCTCATGCAAGCATCATATACTGGTAGGCAAATGGAAAGAATATTTACATATTTAATTATGCCACAAGCTTTTGGACACGTTATTCAAATTTGACTATACAATACTCTAGATAGTGTATTATAGTCTGTGCTCTGTTTTTATGGAAGTTGCATAAATCCACATTGTTCTATTAAATGTAGTTTCATAATTAAATAGCTTTCCAATAGGTTGAGTTGGAGATTTGCTACCAACGTTATCAAGTGGTTTCAGTTTCTCTCGCACATTGAATGAACGCTCATACCACCATTTAATTGTATGCCTCTATGTTTGATGACACCAAATTAGCAAGTAATTAATACTGATTGCAGAAAAGTTTGTTTTCTTTTTCTGTCGGTCCGCGGTTCCTTGATCAATTGCGCAGCAAATTATCAGACTAAGCCCCGGGAATAATTTCACTCCGCGGCTCCGGACCAGCAATGTCCACGTTACGGCCGGTGCTGGTCCGCGCGGCCCATAGTTTGAGAAACGCTGGACTTTGAAAGGCGACAGGAGTTGAGGACTTTGCAAATGAGCCTAACATCAGCATGTTCAAAACAAGTAGGCTACAGGCACTTTGCGCGTCTTACCACATAGGTTACTTCACTTTATCAGTTGCTAAAAAAATATGCGTCGTGACTTATTGACCATGGGAAAAGAGGCGCACCTTGATTGTTGATATCACGGGCGGCGGCATGTTCGGTTTAAAGTTTTTTTGTATAAATGAATTACAGTAATGACACGCCGTTGCGTTGTCAACGTGAGATACTTCACTTCATTTATTTCAATTTCCACAATAGGCTACTATATTAGTCAGAGTCTGGACTAGCGTAACCTACTAGCTTAGCTCCCCCCACTTAGCTCTGCCTAATAATTAATTGCGCTGAAAGCAGGCTAAAAAAAATTGCCGTCGACTAATTTTCATGGTCGATTAGGTCGACTAAGTCGACTAATCGCGGCAGCACTAGTATTCAGGGGAGTTGGGGTGGGTTGTTGCTTTCACATGTTCAGTCTCCATTTGACTGCTTAGGTATTTCAGTTTCCCCAGTAATTCCAATGTTATCAGACACTGGTGTGTCAGCATGACTCTTCTTTCCTGATGGCGTCTCCGCAGCCTGGGTAGGTGATTTCTGCAGCACTCCAACATAGTGCATCTCCTCATGCTCATTTGTTCCAGTGGATGTGGCTGGGCATTGTTGAGCTGGCTGTTTATGTTCCTCCAAGGTCTTTATTTCAGTGGGGGCTGTTTATGTTCCTCCAAGGTCTTTATTTCAGTGGGGGCTACCGGGTGATTGTCAGTGGGCCCTACAGCAGGGGGGGTTCGGCATGGCTCTGTTTCAGCTTGTGCAGGTGTTTAAACTGAAAAGTCTTGTAAAAATACAAAGCTTCCCTTGCTTGGGAGTGGACCACTGATGAAAATTTGTATTCTAAGCTCATATAGGACAGAAAAAAGTTCTTTGAAATCTTCTCGGACATACAACTGCTCTTTGTAAATGTCATTTGCTCCTACATGCACAATGATGCGTTTGATTGTTTTATATTTTGACACCATTTCTGTAAGTCTGTTCTTTGTACACTGTTTTCCAAATGCATCAGTGTCTGAGACAATCATCCTTTCCCCATCTATATGTCTCACAGCAGAGTCGCCGATACAAGGGTTATGGGATGGACAGGTGCCAAGTGCTGTTCTTTGTCTGTGCACATCATTCTTGGAATCTGTTCCCTGGGAAGTTCCTCTCATGTCTCGAAGGCATTCAAATCTGTTTGATAATCTTAGGGGCTGTGGGTTTTCCTTTGGCCCCCAAGTCTTGTCTGATCTGGCTCCATTTCTAATACCAGGCATACATCTAGGAACATAGGAATTTACTGGTGTTGAGGTAGTTGCAGTTCCTTTTGTATTTCGTTTTCTAGCATGTTCTGTACTCATATTAGGCTTTAAGTCAATGCATTCATCCGCTCCATTAGTAGTGATATCAGCCTGTTTGGGTACATTCTCTGAATTCCCGGTTTGTGTTGCTCTACTCACTTCATGAGATGTCTCTCGTGGTTCATCCGTCTTTGATGGAAGGGCATCAATCCTTGATTCTAATGTAGAAATCCTCTGTTCAAGCTCAGTACATTTTCCACAGGATTTCTTGGGTCTTCCCATTTTGTTTTAATCCAACTTAAAGGTGACTTGCTGTTCAGTTTCCTGTCCACTTAACTCGCTCCTGTAAAGCTGTAAAGTCTTTTTTCAAAACTAACCACTAAACTAAAATATACTGGCTTCACTATCTTTGTTGACCAAACTTGTTAATAAAATAAAGAGAGAAAAAAGGAGTGAAAATTGCTAGAAAGGATAGGTTAAGCAGGAGCGATGTGAAAAGCGTCCTACTCGCTCGAGTAGGAGGAGCGAAACTTGTGTAGTGGTAGTAGTGATTGTGTTTTGATGTAGTCATAATATTAGGACAAGTTTAATCATGTCCCTGTCATTACTTGTTGCCAAGACATAAGGTTTGTCATGTGACCACATCATTCATCTCTTCTGTGTAGGTGTTGATGAACTAATGACTGTCATCAGTCCCTGCTGAGGAAATGGATTCTGGTGTGAGTGAGTGTGGCTGTGGGAGGCAATACAACATGAAGATTGCTTGCAGCTTCTCAAATCCGGCCTGGGCTTTAGACTGAAGGCAAGCCAGTGGTACAGGTAAGCAGGTAAGTGGTTGAGCATGCATATACAATAAACATGGTGGTGCAGCACGTCATGCTTCAGTTCAGTGTGCGGTGGCAACTCCGCAAGTGGGGGCGCCTTTGGAACAACAAATGGTGAACGTGACGTGCGTGGCTTCGAGTCAGATGGCATCCCTCTGGTTGGTGTTGGGAGGTATAGTGCATGTGTTCACAGCGCTTCACTTTTTCCACATTTCGTTATGTTACAGCCTTATTCCAAAATGGATTCAATTCATTTTTTCCCTCAAAATTCTACACACAATACCCCATAATAACAACATAAAGTTTTTTTTAAATGTTTGCATTTGTCAAATGTATGTACATTTATTAGAAATAAAAAACGAAAATATAATGTGTACATAAGTATTCACAGCCTTTGCTCAATACTTAGTTGTGGCACCTTTGGCAGCAATTACAGCATCAAATCTTTTGGAATATGAAGCCACAAGCTTGGCACACCTATCTTTGGTCAATTTCATCCATTCCTCTTTACAGAATCTCTCAAGCTCCATCATGTTGGATGGGGAGCGTCAGTCCACAGGCATTTTCAGATCCTTCCAGAGATGTTCATTGGGATTCTAGTCTGGGCTCTGGCTGGGCCACTCGAGGACGTTCACAGAGTTGTCCTGAAGCCGCCACTTCGATATCTTGGCTGTGTGCTTAGGGTTTTTTGTCCTGTTGAAAGGTGAGTCGTTGTCCCAGTCTGAGGTCAAGAGCGCTCTGGAGCAGGTTTTCTTCTAGGATGTCTCTGTACATTGCTGCATTCATCTTTCCCTCAATCCTGACTAGTCTCCCAGTTCCTGCCACTGAAAAACATCCCCACAGCATGATGCTGCCACCACCATGCTTCACTGCAGGGATGGTATTGTCCAGGTGATGAATGGAGCCTGGATTTCTCTAAACCGTAACGCTTGGCATTCACGGCTGAAGAGTTCGATCTTTGTCTCATCAGACCAGAGAATTTTGTCTGAGTCTTTCAGGTGCCTTTTGGCAAACTCCAGGCGGGCTGCCATGTGCCTTTTACTAAGGAGTGGCTTCCGTATGGCCACTCTACCACACAGGCTTGATTGGTGGAGTGCTGCAGCGATAGTCATCCTTCTAAAAGGTTCTCCTTTCTCCACAGAAGATCCCTGGAGCTCTGTCTGAGTGTCCATCGGGTTATTGGTCACCTCCCTAACTAAAGCCCTTCTCCCCCGATCACTCAGTTTAGAGGGACAACCAGCTCTAGGAAAAGTCCTGGTGGTTCCAAACTTCTTCCATTTACGGATGATGGAGGCCACTGTGCTCATTGGGACAGCAGAATTTTTTCTGTGCCTTGAGACAATCCTGTCTCGGAGGTCTACAGTCAATTCCTTCGACTTCATGCTTGTTTGACATGGACTTCTTCTTCTTCTTCTTCTTTCGGGTTAATGGCGGGTTACACCTACAAGCGCATACCGCCACCTACAAATCAACATATTGCCAATGCAGGTTATGGTGTCTCAGCAACAATAAATAAAAGGAGAAAGGAGAGGGGGAAAAAAAGAGGAAATAATAATCAGAATAGATATTCATATTCTTGCATATAGCCCTGCACTCTTGAGGAACCTGATCAGTTCCGCTGGCCTTTCTCCAGATCCCAGAACTGCAGCTAGATTAAAGCCTGAGCATCCGGCTCTCTGTAGTTGATCTTTCCACTGCTCCCTGTGACACTGGTACCTAGGGCAAACAAGCAATACATGCTGCACCGTCTCCTCTTGGTCTGGACACCACAAACAGTATCCTGTCTCTGCTCTACCAACCCTACACTGAGTGCTGTTCAGTAGAGCTGGAATCCACAAGAAACACACAGAGCCGCCTCTCTGCTCCAGCCTATATAGGCATAAGTACACTTCATTTAGTAGATCCATTCTACAGGATCTATAGGACTGTATGCTACCCAACACTGCTGCAGAGTCAGTGCAAATTAGCACCTTGTCTTGCCCTGTCTCTTCAATTTGACATGCACTGATAACTGTGGGACCTTATATAAACAGGTGAGTGCCTTTCCAAATCATGTCCAATCAACTGAATTTACCACAGGTGGACTCCAATTAAGCTGTAGAAATATCTCAAGGATGATCAGTGTAAACAGAATGCACCTGATCTCATTTTTGAGCTTGATCGCTAAGTTGTTTGACATGCACTGTTAACTGTGGGACCTTATATAAAGAGGTGAGTGCCTTTCCAAATCATGTCCAATCAACTGAATTTACCACAGGTGGACTCCAATTAAGCTGTAGAAACATCTCAAGGATTATCAGTGAAAACAATGCACCTGAGCTCAATTTTGAGCTTGATTGCAAAGGCTGTGAATACTTATGAACAAGTAATTTCTTTTGTTTGTAAACAAACTTTTTAAAGTTGTCATTATGGAGTATTATGTGTAGAATTTTGAGGAAAAATATATTTAATCCATTCTGGAATAAGGCTGTAAAATAAAATGTGGAAAAAGTGAAGCGCTGTGAATACTTTCCATATGCACTGTCCTTTTTCTGGAGGCGTCTGAAGATGATCCCTCAAGAAAATCCAATCGAAGATGGTCCCTCAACTTTTTCAGGTGGGTTCTGCTCAAATCGAAGATGGTACCTCAACTTTTTCAGGTGGGTTCTGCTCCAGGTTGTCTTCACACACACACACACACACACCAGTAGAGTTTTTTTCTTGAGTGAATGTAGTTGTTAGTTTACAAATGGACTGATCTTCACCTGAAATTGGAAGCATAATTTTGTGTTGCATTTACAGTTAAGAACAAAATTATTCATACCCCTGGGAAATATTGATTTAATGTTGATTTCCTCTTGACCAATATGTTTGTTCTGACTGAAAATGCCACTGCCAGATGCCAAAAGAGTGTGAAAGAAAGATGTAAAGAGTTTTCATATTTTTTTTACTTTTTTATGAAATATGGCATGTCCAGAATTATTCATACCCCTTTTAAATAATCAATGGAAACATTTTTATTTGCATTCATAGCCCTCAAAATGGTTCTGAATGTCTGTGTTCAGAGTGTGCCAGCAAATTATAGCCCTTCCCTAGCTGACCTTTAGAGCACCTACACCAGCGTGTAGCTCTGCTCCGTTACTCCTAGCTGACCAAGGGAACACCTACACCAGTGTGTAGCTCTGCTCCGTCCCTTGGAATCCTCTCTAATAATTCTACTGCTCACCACTTTTCTTGCCGTTAGTTACAGTATTCCATTGCTTCCGGCTTTCTCCATTGCACTTTGTAGTGCTAAATTGGTGCATATTGCTATTCCTGGTTTACTCAAACTCAATTATCACAACTCATGTAAATATAGGCCTATGCATCATCCCGGGCTGTAAGGCCCGTGTCATCACTAGAATACTATGTCTCTATTGTATTTTCGCTTATAGGCTAAATGTAATTCGCTCATTTAGAATTGCTTGATGGGTGTTGGCTAACGTGCCGTGGTTCTTATTAGCACTTCTAGCCGACCAGCGGAGCACAGTGCCACAGCACAGGTCTTTATGTATTTAAAGGTTGTATCAGCAATGGCGGGGTAAGGTTCCTTCTGTTGATGTTCAAACAAAACATGTAACCCATTTATCACGTCAATAAGTATATTTTAAGACCATGCGTACATGCTATTAGTAATGTCTATAGCATATTTTGATTCTTATCTGCAATGCACATATTGTACCCACATTGGTTTCAAGTGCAACTCATATCTACCAACGCATTGGAATTGGTATAAACCGTTACTCATTTTAGGTTATATCGCAGCAAATAACGGTCTACCACTTGTCTAGGGATCTTGCCAAACAAGCAGAACCATAGATAGTGAAATTGGGATGTCATCATGATTCACTCATAAATTGTTCAATCACGAGCCATGAGCACCTGCAACTGCACCAGTTTTTCTCTATGCCCACTGTACTGACCCCGAGCTCTGCAACTGCAAGCCGTATTCCGCTGCACTGACGAGCTCTGCAACTGCAAGCCGTATTCCACTGCACTGACGAGCTCTGCAACTGCAAGCTGTACTCCCCAGCGCTGACCCCGAGCTCTGCGGCTCATCGTGTTAGTTAACCCTCGAGTCGACCCATTCTTTTAGGATTGGTGCAGCCACCACAGCGGTAAATGACAGTGTTCCAAGTCAGGCTGCCTAAACTCAACAGTCTTCATTTTCCCACTGAACGCATACCTCCACATTAAATTTTAACCGCTTATTGCAGACCTTGACTGGTAAACTGAGCAACACTTTTTAACTCTAGCTCACTCGTGGTTGCAGCCTTAGCAATTCCTGAGACATGCATCTCTTGCAAGCAATGTGGATACTCTTAACCTGATAACATGGGCATTAAAGTAAAAATAAACTGCTAGCACAGCCTTAACACAAAGGTGCCACATGCAGTGTGAATCAGGTGTAATTCTCTTGTCTGAAAAAATTGTCTGCCAGGGGTAGAACTCTGATCCCTACAAGTTAGGAGTCCATGCTCATAGTTGAGCAAGGCATCATTTCACAAGAATCAGTAACTATACCTTTTAGCTAGATAACCAGACCAGGGGAAAGGGCACAAAGCTCATGAAGGTTATCCAGCCCCATCATCACTCTTCAAAGCAAATATCAATGGTGAGTTTTTGGTGTGTTTTTACTACTTTTAGCATGTCTTTCTTTATATGGCTTGCTACTTTATTTATTTATTTATTTATTTATTTATTTATTTATTTAGCTAGCTCATATTGAAATAATGAGAGTACAATAATTAAAATGCAATGGTAAAGTGATTTCCTATCCAGTAAAAAAAACTGTAACAATGGAGCATGCACCAGTAAATGATATGCTATGGGAAATGTATTAGTTAATGGAGCTAGTTATGCAATGGAGATTACCATAAAAGATAACTATGCAATACCAGTGCAAGAATAACAATTCCAATGTATGATTGTTTGCAAATAGAAAAAACAGATTTGCATTAGATATAAAATATGTGCATGATGGAGGACCTTTGCATGTTGGTGATCGATATAAAATATGTGCATGATGGAGGAATTTTGTGCATGTTGGTGATGAGTGCTATTGGTGTTGTGCATGTTAATCCATTGTTGATTGTTTCTCAGGCAGGTGCAATGTTTTGCTACCCAAAACAAAGCCTGCAATGCAACGGTGGAGTTCTGGAATCGTCATTTGGTCCATCTAGGTTGTCTGTTTTGGGTCTCAATGCATGTCTGTATACATAATTGAACAAATTAGTAGTGTTGTGCAATAATGGTTGTGTTCATTTATTATTGATGTATGTTCCTGTAGTGCTTGCCAAAAGCTGATGTTGCATGTCCCAACAAGAGAACGCTACATGAGAAGGAAAGTAAGTAATGGTCTGTGATCAATCAACTGGGTTCACTAGCTAAGGCCAGTAACGGAATGCAACCTGGCAGGCAACTCTAGTGGTTATGATGGAGTCTACCAGCTTCTGTGTAAGAATGTATTAAGTCTGGGGGGTATTCCAAGTATGTGGTCTAGTGACAAACCTGGCTAAGTTAACTCGTAAGTGCTAAACCTAATAGAAGAGCTGCATGACTTCATTCTCCAAACAAAACAATGCCACAGGGCTCGTTGTAGGAGGTTTACCACTTACTCTGAGTTAACTTACCCAGTAACTTACTACGTACTTGGAATACCCCCCTGGCCTTTCTTTTTGTGTTTGCATAATTAAGACAAACCAAACACGAAACATTCAAACCAAACACGAGACATTCAAACCAAACACGAAACATTAAAACCAAACACGACACATTAAAACCAAACACGAAGCATTAAGTAAAATGTAGATATATTACTTCTGCTTTACATTGCGCATCACTATGGTAGGCACACGTATAGCTTTCTCCCAGTTCTTCTCGTCTGTGTGCCGCATGCAAGTGTAAGTTGTTTCCAAAGCTGTAGTAGCATATAGACCTGGGAAGTAGGCTTGCAGTACACAGTCTTTTGACTGAAGACCAAACATTTAAATATGATGTGTTTTTTTATAATTATTATTTTTTATCAGGGCTCCTGCAGCAAAGTTCTGTTTGTCAGTCCTGGAGAAGTCATGAGTTTTGTGGACTTTGCATGATGAGAAATGTCAAATTGCACTAACGGTGTTTGACATGTCATGGAGTCAGTGACCGTGTGGAGGAGGCCCAGATATGTTAGTGTGATGGTGGAAATGTGTTTTTAGCGTGTGTGTGAGTGAGCGCGAGTTTTTGTTTTGTTGTCAATGACTATGGGTGGGAGACCTTAAGTAGGCCCAGACATGTTAATGTTAAAGGTGGAAGTGTGTGTGAGTGGGACATTTTGAGTTGGGTGGGAAACTTTAAGTAGGCTCTGATTTGTGAATGTGATGGTGGAAATGTGTTTTGTGTGCACGAGGTCACGGTGAGGTGCAGTTCCTCTCATGATGTCATGAGGCGAAAAGGGAGACGAAAGGGAAGTGGAACAAACCCTTCGCCATGGCAACAGACCCCTTGTGAAGACAGCCAGACAACAAAGACTGGAAATGTTTTGTTTGTGTTTTTGTTTTTCACACAGATGAGTGAAGGAGGTTATGATGAAACCGTAGGAACGGACCATGGCACAGACCCTCATCATGGATTCACCGCTAGTGAAGACACTGGGTCGCAAAGATGGAGCTGAATCGATGCTGTTGACGAGATATGGTCCCTGCGAGTCATTCTGTCCTGTCGTTGATACTGCAGCACTGTTTTTGTTTGTAAATGTGTTAGGCAGATGCACCCTACCTAAACCATGGTAATTGTGTAGTCATCATAAATTACACTATGCCCCCTTATCAGTTTGTGCACTTTCCAGGCAGAAGAAATAATGACATTAAGAATTCAACAAGTCATTGCATTTTGTCCTATGAAATCTGTTGTCAGTATATTTTATGTTGGTATTTTTTGTGTGGAGATGTGAAACAATCTTAACTGAAAAACTTTTAAACATTTTTGTGTTTCTCTTGTATGAATGTATTCTTGTTTGTACCATGACTGATATTTGTGTAAGTGTGTTAACAATGACATTGTTGTGGTGTGTGTCTATTTTTTCTAACTGGCAGTGATGCTTTCTCTTGTATGAATGTATTATTCTTGTTTGTACCATGATTGCTATTTGTGTAAGTGTGTTAACAATTATATTGTTGTGGTGTGTGTCTTCATTTTTTGCTAACTGGCAGTGATTATTTTGTGTACAATGGTAGCAATATTCCAGTCATGCACGTTAGTCTGTTGTCACATGCTATTTTGAGTTGTGTTAAGGAACTTTGGCAAATCCTTGTGGCTGTACACTTACTGGCACAACAGTAGTATCTGCATGCTGTTTATATTTAGGCAATAACTGGATATGTGCAGACATTCTTAAATGTAATCTATCTGTAGTTAAATTGCCCAGTGCAAGAAGGATTCTGTTCAGAGTAAGTCATAACCACCTTGGTTTGGTTACATGGCAATTATGTTGATCTATTTTGTTAGTTAAATTTCAGGGACTAAGGCTTAATACAGGTATTGACTAGTGTGTACGGTTTGTGTGATTTATAAATATGTTATATTGACTACTTAAATTGGAAAACAAGTGGTCTGTCAAGGTATGTTAAGAGCTATATACAGGCCAGATAGTGATGATGTATCATCTGGTAGCGAATATGAGTGATGCAATGATAGATACTTTATTTAGCCCCAGGGGAAATTCAAGGATACACAAAGATAGTGTGAATACTTAGTTTGGTTCCAAAACGCAATAACCTTTTTAATTTATATATATTCTAATATGTTTCCAAATATTTTTAAGGCCAACTGTAATTGGGTGTTATGTGATGTATTTATGCTCATTCAAAACAACTAATTTGATACTTGAAATACAGATATAGCGTTTTGGAACTATACTCTTTATTTGCAGATTGATGTCAGCAGTTAAGGAAATTAGTAATATTGCAACTTATTGAATGATTGGTTTGGTCTGGCGTGTGTTAAATCTTACATGAGGTAAGTTGGGAAAAGGGCGCCATCTGGTGGTTTGTGTGTGCAGAAGAGGAAGGAGCAACGTTCAATCAAACATCCGGCCGTACCGATGGTAAGGAACGTCACGTTTGGAAACCACACATCATTGGATTGTGTATATGTAACAGATCTCCGTGAATGTTAAAGGTATGAAGGTAAGACGTGCCTCTAGAGAAATAGTCTCATGTAAGCATGGTCCAATGACGAACGGACCTCGCGGGTACTACCCATAATGCAAAGCGCCGCGAGTCTCGAGTGGATATTTGCAACGTGGAAAGGCATTACGTGAAATAAAAGAATGCCAACGGCTGGTAAGTTATTTAGGGTGGGTTATATATAGTGTCTGAGGACACTGCTGCCCCGAAATTCAGTGTAGTTAGAATATTTGTGTCAGAAAACGGGACGAAATGGAACGCCGTCACGCACGTGACCGTTGCCATGGCGGGTATAAATACACCCGGAACATGTTCTAAGTTCGTGCTCGCTTCGGCAGCACATATACTAAAATTGGAACGATACAGAGAAGATTAGCATGGCCCCTGCGCAAGGATGACACGCAAATTCGTGAAGCGTTCCATATTTTTAATATTTTGACAGTTATGAACAATAAAAGCAGCGAAAAAACTAAATTTTGGTGAAATCACATTTTCAATACACCAAACAACCACCAGAGGGCGCACTTCACCACATCCTTTCATTACTAGTCATTGCAATACACCAAAACACCACAGTGAAATCACATTCTTCTCTGTAGAAATACACCAAACTGCAGTGAAATTACATTCTTCTCTGTGGAAATACACCAAACAGCCGCCAGGGGGCGCACTTTACCACATCATTTCATTACTAGTCATTGCAGTACACTAAAATACCACAGTAAAATCATTCTTCTCTGTAGAAATATACCAAACTGCAGTGAAATAACATTCTTCTCTGTGGAAATACACCAAATAGCCACCAGAGGGCGCACTTTACCACATCATTTCATTACTAGTCATTGCAGTACACCAAAATACCACAGTAAAATCATTCTTCTCTGTAGAAATATACCAAACTGCAGTGAAATTACATTCTTCTCTGTGGAAATACACCAGATAGCCGCCAGAGGGCGCACTTTACCACGTAATTCCATTACAAATATACCAAACTGCAGTGAAATAACATTCTTCTCTGTGGAAATACACCAAATAGCCGCCAGAGGGCGCACTTCACCACATCCTTTCATTACTAGTCATTGCAATACTCCAAAACACCACAGTGAAATCACATTCTTCTCTGTAGAAATACACCAAACTGCAGTGAAATTACATTCTTCTCTGTGGAAATACACCAAACAGCCGCCAGGGGGCGCACTTTACCACATCATTTCATTACTAGTCATTGCAGTACACTAAAATACCACAGTAAAATCATTCTTCTCTGTAGAAATATACCAAACTGCAGTGAAATAACATTCTTCTCTGTGGAAATACACCAAATAGCCGCCAGAGGGCGCACTTTACCACATCATTTCATTACTAGTCATTGCAGTACACCAAAATACCACAGTAAAATCATTCTTCTCTGTAGAAATATACCAAACTGCAGTGAAATAACATTCTTCTCTGTGGAAATACACCAAATAGCCGCCAGAGGGCGCACTTTACCACATCATTTCATTACTAGTCATTGCAGTACACCAAAATACCACAGTAAAATCATTCTTCTCTGTAGAAATATACCAAACTGCAGTGAAATTACATTCTTCTCTGTGGAAATACACCAAATAGCCGCCAGAGGGCGCACTTTACCACGTAATTCCATTACAAATATACCAAACTGTAGTGAAATTACATTCTTCTCTGTGGAAATACACCAAACAGCCGCCAGAGGGCGCACTTTACCACATCATTTAATTACTAGTCATTGCATTACACCAAAATACCACAGTAAAATCATTCTTCTCTGTAGAAATACACCAAACTGCAGTGAAATGACATTCTTCTCTGTAGAAATACACCAAACAACCGCCAGAGGGCGCACTTTACATCATTTCATTACTAGTCATTGCAGTACACCAAAATATCCCAGTAAAATCATTCTTCTCTGTAGAAATACACCAAACTACAGTGAAATCACATTCTTCTCTGTAGAAATACACAACCGCCAGAGGACGCACTTTACCACGTCATTGCAGTACATCAAAATACCACTAGGTGGCGTCTTTTGCCATGGTAATTAAGCCCATTTTCCCCAGTCAGAAAATAACTATCTGATCATAAATAACAGACTGACACAAAGTTTATTGAGGCTTTCAAAAAAAAAAAAAAGTAAGACATAAAACCAGTTTATCCTGAAGAATCTTAACCTACCCAGACAAAAAAAACAAAGGGAGGAATATTTCACAACTAATTAGGGTAACTGGCAACAGTTTTAAATCTAGACTTAAGACCAAACTGTTCTCAGATGCTTTCAGCTAACTGTGCCGAGTTACAAATTCTGAATCTGCCTTGATAATTAGGGTAACTGGCAACATGATTAGGAATGAAAAAGCATTCCAGAGAGGCAGGGTCTCTTAGAAGTAAAGATGTCGGGGTATCCAGAGAAGTCTTTGCAAACAAGGGAACGAGCTGAAACACAAATTGGATGCACTGTAGCCTACCAGCAGGCCACAGCTGCCCCCCAGCTACTAATCTAGTTATGGACTTATTGCTTATGATAAGCTTATAATAAAAAGAAGGGACAAGCATGTATACATAGTAGGTCTATATAACTTAGTTATATAGACAATCACCCCCCCCCCCCAACTCATGATAGGCTGCAGACACATAATAGGCCTATAGAACTTGACAGTACATAGAACAGGTGTTGTACAGGTGTTATACAGGTGAGAATGGAAAAACATAATGGGTTTTCCCCCCTTAAACCATATGACAGGCAGCAGACACACAGGCCTACAGAACTTTGTCAGTGCATAGGGTTAGAACAGCACAAAGGCATGACAGTGTGTTATACAGGTATGAATGGGACAGACCCCTTGTTTTTCCCCTTTAAAATCATATGCCAGCAGCAGCTGTTGCTGGCACGGCCAGGCCCAGGACAGCCACTGAGGGGGCAGACGGTGAAGGCCCAGGTCAGGCTCCGGTGCTGCTGCCAGAGTTACCGCCAGCCTTGCCACTGTTGTTGTTGCCTGGCCTGTAAAACATAATAGCTTCCCTTACTTAAAATGTTCTAGTAAGTAGAATTCAGGAATTTTGAGGCAGAAAAGTAAACAATCAAGTAAACTGTACTTAAATTGCTGAAGTTTGTGCTACACTATAAAGTTAGTTTGCTAACCTTAGTTATTGTTAGTTAACCTTAATTTTTAAAAGCATGCAAACCGATTGCCCTTGCAATTCCTATTCCAAATTAGTCTGTAATTTGTGCAAGTAAGTTGTGCAAACAACTGCCCTGCCATTGTCACCACCAATACACTTCCTCCGCAAACATCTGACAATGACTGCACAACCAGCACCACCACACCTCCCCCCCTAACCAGCACCACCACCCCCCCCCCAACCAGCATCACCACACACCCCCCCCCCCCCCCAACCAGCATCACCACACCTCCCCCCCCCAACCAGCATCACCACACCTCCCCCCCTCCTAACCAGCACCACCCCACCCCAACCAGCATCACCACACCTCCCCCCCTCCTAACCAGCATCACCACACCTCCCCCCCCCCAACCAGCATCACCACACCTCCCCTCCTAACCACAGACTTTCTAACCCATTCTACCTTGTTAACTCCTCCCCCATCTGGCACTGCTGGCTACACAACCTTCACCTCCACACACACCCCGTCAACTGGTGACTTTCCAATGCACTCGGCCTCCCCTCCCCCACCTCTGTCATCAAACTCAGAAACTACCACCCCCACCCCCCACTTCAGATCAGAAGAGAGCTTACAAGGCCCAGACGGCATTTGCTCTAGATTGCTCAGGGCCTGTGCTGTGGAACTAGGGGAGCCTCTCCAACACCTTTTCAATTTGAGTCTGCAACTGGGTAAGGTACCCTGGCGGTGGAAAACATCATGCCCGATACCAGTTCCCAAAAAGGTACACCCTAAGGCCATCCTTAAAAATATTTTTGTTTGCAGTAACCGCCAAAAAAAATAAAAAATGGGTCGGTAGGTAGGTCAATAATTTTTTTTTTCAAGATTCAAAGTTAAAAAAAAAAGTACAATTTTGGTCATGGTGATTACGTAGGAATGAATTTACACAAATGTGCATATCGTGACGTAACTGATTGGGTCTTCAACCCGTGCCTTCAGGCGCACCATTGCAAATCTCATTCTGATGCAGGTTATATAGACCAGCCTTTCTCAAACTTCTTTGACCTGAGGCCCGGTCATGGCAGACTTTGGGGTCATAGGGCTCATCTACATGTACCCAGAAAGAAGGCTACAATAGCTCTTGGCCACGTTATATTGAAATTTGACTATACAATACTCAATGCTATACAGTGTATTATACAGTCTCTGCTCTGTTTCTAAGGAAGTTCCAAAAAAACAACGTCGTTCTATTAAGTTTCGTTAAATAAATAAATAGCTTTCCAACAGGTTGAAGCGGAGCTTTGATACCAACGTTATCGATTAGTTTCAGTTTCTCTCGCGCAGACGCGCATTGAATGAGTGCTCACCACTTAATTGTAGGGCTCCATGTTTAATGACATCGATAGCAGAAACGTTTGTTTTCTTTTTTCGTCGATCCGCGGTTTCTTGATCAACTGCGCAGCAAATTATCAGATGAAGCACCGGGCCTAATTTCACTCCACGACTCCGCGGACCAGCAGTCTCCATGTTGCGGACCCATATGTTGAGAAATGCTGAATAGACCACAACCAATTTCAATACTCCGACACGGTCACCGTTAGACTAGGGGGGAGAAGGGATGAGAAAAGATCTGGCCACAGTTCTTCCAGAACTTCGTGCCAAGTAAAAGCGTTATCAGTTTGTGTGAATGAAACGAAGCGTAGGCCATAGTGTGACATGTGTAAAACTAATGGTGTAGAGATGACGCCACGGGGTTTTATTTAAGTGAGCCACGTTTGCATGTAGGCAATTTATATTCACAATACTTGGGCCTACTAAAAGAGATATTATTTCATTGCATTTCTATTGGTTGTTTAGAGTGAAAAAAACAATCGGTCGGTATTAACGCAAGTTTACAACCGGCAAGTCGGTCAGACTAAAAGGGGAAAAAAAAAAATATTTGGGTCGGTTCTAAATTGACAAGGTCGGTCGGGTTACAGCAAACGAAAATATTTTTAAGGATGGCCTAAGGAACTTAATGACTATAGGCCTCACTTAATAATAATGAAGACCCTTGAGCGGCTGTTGCTCCACCTCCTAAAACGTCCCACATACTCGACGCACCTGGCCGGTAGCGCGACAATGTGACGTCACAGAAGCGCCGTAACCATTTATACTCGCGCGTGGTGGTTGCGACACTAGTTGTAATATTCTCCTGAACAGAGGTGTCGTTGTTGTGAAAAGATTAACGCTAACTATGTTACACAGCAGAAGAAGCTGCAGTAAGAAACACTAGTAGCTAGCTTCTGTGATGATGGTGCTTCAGACTTTGGTTGCTACTATTCACAACTACCACCATCATTATCATCTAGTTTCCAAGGTGTGCGCACAGGTAGATAGATAGATAGATAGATGGATATATAGATAGATACTTTAGTCATCCCGAGGGAAATTTTAATAGATATCCTTTGTTTGAAAATAAATCGTTTCTATTCTTTCCTCTTAATTCCATGTGTTGCAACTCTCGCTGGTAACTTTGTTAACTTATCCAGCAAACTATAAAAAATTCACGACTGTAACAAAACACTGCAACTCTCGCTTGCCCTCGAACTAGTCCATCTTCCTGTTTCCGCTTTGTCGCGCTCGTCTGAAAAAATGAGTGGTGCGCTACCTCGCACTACCTGGCTAAAATCCTGGTGCGCCAGCAAGATCTAAGTCATTTGTCACGTTGTCGCGCTACCGGTCGGGTGCGTCGAGTATGTAGAACGCTTAAGACCCCAGTTTTGCATGCGCTTGACCCCCTACAGTTCGCTTAGCAGGAGTATGGGGGAGTGGAGGATGCCATTCTGTATCTATTGCACAGGGTGCACTCTCACTTGGACAGGAGGCACGCACACACACACACATATACTGCACAGGGTGCACTCTCACTTGGACAGGAGGCACACACACACACACACACACACACACACACACATACATACTGCACAGGGTGCACTCTCACTTGGACAGGAGGCACACACACATACATACTGCACAGGGTGCACTCTCACTTGGACAGGAGGCAAACACACACACACACACATACTGCACAGGGTGCACTCTCACTTGGACAGGAGGCACACACACACACACACATACTGTACAGGGTGCACTCTCACTTGGACAGGAGGCACACACACACACACACACACATACTGCACATGGTGCACTCTCACTTGGACAGGAGGCACACACACACACACACACATATACTGCACATGGTGCACTCTCACTTGGACAGGAGGCACACACACACATACACATATACTGCACAGGGTGCACTCTCACTTGGACAGGAGGCACACACATATACTGCACAGGGTGCACTCTCACTTGGACAGGAGGCACACACACACACACACATATACTGCACAGGGTGCACTCTCACTTGGACAAAGGAGGCAGTGTTGTGAAAATCATGTTCTTTGACTTCTCCAGCACTTTCAACACCATCCAGCCCCTCCTACCGACACACACACACTCACACTCACACACACACACACCATCCAGCCCCTCCTGCTGAGAGACAAACTACTGCACATGAGGGTGGACCCAAGGCTGGTAACCTGGATCACAGATCACCTCACTGAACGGCCCCAGTTTGTTAGACTGGGGGACCTCACATCTGAGGCTGTGGTCAGCAGCACAGGGGAGCCACAGGGAACTGTTCTTTCTCCTGTACTGTTCACCTTGTACACCACAGACTTTGTGTGCCGAGTCGTGCCATATGCAGAAGTTCTCTGATGACACTGCAATTGTGGGGTGTATCAAGGATAGACGGGAGGGGAGGTATAGAAGCCTTACGGAGGACTTTGTGGGATGGTGTAGGGCTAATCAGCTGCATCTGAACATCACAAAAACTAAGGGAATGGTGGTGGACTTGGGACCTGCCACTCCCTTGCTGCCTGTCACCATTGATAGGGTGAAAGTGGAGACTGTCAGTACATAGAAGTACCTGGGGTTACAGCTTGACAACAAACTGGACCGGTCTGCCAATACTGATGCACTTTACAGTAAAGGGCAGAGCAGGCTCTATTTCCTTTAGAGGGTGGGGTCCTTCAATGTCTGCAGCAAACTCCTGCTTATGTTCTACCAGTCTGTCATGGCCAGTGTCCTTTTCTATGCTGTGGTATGCTGGAGAGGCAGCACTAGGAAGGGTGCTGGACCATATATATTAGAAATCTATCTAGCTTTCTAATATCTATGGTCCAGCCTCCTACAGCACAAATACCGCATTGGGCTCCAGAACGTTTGTAAATAGACTTGCCATGTTGGTGGCAGCAACAATCACTGGAGGCCAATGGAGAAGCATGTGACTCTGACTGGACATCAGGCAGGTGTCTCTGATACCCGGCAAGTGTTGCCCATAGACTGTAAACGTGTTGTGCCCAGCAATATGGCGGCTGCGTTTACGATGCCACCTAATAAAACTCGACGGACAAAGCGGTATCTAGCTTTGTAATATCTATGTGCTGGAGGACTGGACAGGCTGGTGAGAAAAGCTGGCTCTGTGGTGGGCATGGAGCTGGCGTCACTGACTTCAGTTGCAGATGAGAGGACCCTGAATAGACTGCTCTCTGTAATGGACAATGACCACCACCCCCTGCACACCACTTTCTCCAAGCAGAAGAGCATGTTCAGTTGAAGGCTCCTCTCTCTGTCTTGCAAAACAGACAGGCTGCGTAGGTCCATTGTCCCTATAGGGCCATTCAGCTCTTCAACACTACACAGAAGGAGAGGAGTGTGATTGACTTAAGTGTTTAAGTCTGCTCTGCACACTGCCATTTGTACCATGTGTTCATCTAGGTGCCTTTATTCATACACATAAACTACCCTGGACTGGACTAATTGGCACTGTTTGACTCCCTTACTGGCTATATTAGCCACCTGCCCATTTTGCTGGATTGCCTGCATGGTCTATACACCACACTGTCTTATTGCCTGTATGGACACGGTGGAGGCCCTTTAGGCCTGAGTCACAAACACGCACGATTTACCATCAAACAGTTCATGCTGCCATGTTGCTTAGGGACCTCAGAGGCCTTTATGCTTACATGACCCAAATGAGATATCGTCGACTAGTACTTTTCTATCTTCTGTTCTGGTTAGAACTGTTTTTGTGCAATGGTTGGTACCTTCCACGTTAGCATGATTTACGTTTGCATGTTTTAGTATAACAGGCTTTGTCTCAGGTTTTGGACTTGGAGACGGATCGAGGAAGCGACCCGGGAGCATCTTCTGCCAAGACGCTCAGCAGCAGCCCGCTTCTACTAACTACCACGACTGTTCGACTCAATGCAGTTTTACTGTTTGAGACTTAGCCTGTGCTCTGTTAGTCATTGTTCTACCATCTACAATAAAATCATTTGATCATGGATCCTGATCCAACTATCAAGCATTAACTTTTCTTCAAGTTTTTTTTACTTTTGTCTATGTATAGTTAAGTACTGATTATTCTATTTGTATATATTGTGTAGCCTGTTGTACTTGTATAAATATAGAATTTACACTGGCAGTGTACTTGAACTGACACTCTTGCACTATGATACCGTATGACACCTTTCTGCATTTTTTCCCACACCGCTCCTTTAACATGTTACAATCTAACTTTACTGTAAGGGCACACTATTGATATCTTCCTTTGTATTTTTGTAGTATGTATGTATGCGTGGATGTCATATGACTGTGTATGATGTGTATAAGCTATTGGACACCTTAATTTCCTTCTGGATAAATAAAATATCTATCTATCTATTTATCAAATGCTTACTCAGTGTAGTGCACTTACACTAAACACAACATGTGTATTGAAGTTGTGCTAACTAATGTTACAGTTCAGCTAACTTTCCGCATCTTCAACAATAAACCATGGTTCACTGCAAGACTGAGCCAACTCTGCCAGGCCAAGGAGGAGGCCTACAGCAACGGAGACAGGACTCTGTACAAATCACTCAGAAACACACTGACCATGGAGATCAGAGGAGCTTAAAGGAGCTACTCTGAAAAGTTGAAAAACCGGTTCTCAGCCAATGACTCTGCAGCATTGTGGAGAGGCCTTCAAGACATCACCAACTACAGGAGACCATCCCCCACTGCTGAGGCCAACAAAGGCCTTGCTGATGACCTGAAAGAGTTTGAGAGGGAAACATTCACACCCCTCCCCCCACTCCATACCAACTGCAGCCCCCACCAATCACCTGCCCTCCCCCCCCCCCCCGCCTGATACTCAAACCACACTCATCATATTTGAACAGGATGTCTGTCGCCTCTTTTTTAGAGGCAAAAATGTCCGTAAAGCACCAGGCCCTGATGGTGTAACACCCTCCTGTCTCAGGGCCTGTGTGGTCCAGCTAGCACCAATCTTCACACAAATATTCAACCGACCACTGGAGCTATGCAAAGTCCCCTCATGCTTCAAAAGCTCCACCATCACATTCCCCAAGAAACCCTCCATCACTGGACTGAATGACCTTTGGCCTTGACTTCAGTCGTCATGAAGTCCTTTGAATGCTTGGTCCTGACCCACCTCAAAAACATCATAAACCTCAAAAACCCCAGTTGGACCGCCTGCAGTTTGCCTACAGAGCAAACAGGTCAGTAGATGATGCAGTGAACATGGGGCTGCACTTCATCCTGCAACACCTTGACCAGCCAGGGATATCAGGATCCTGTATGTTGTATGTTCAGCTCTGCGTTCAACACTATCATACGAGAAATCCTCACTGGCAAACTCTCTCAGCTCACTGTATCTCCTGCCATCTGTCAGTGGATCTCTAGCTTCCTGACTGAGGAGTCAGCATGTGTGGCTGAGAGATGTCACATCTGGAACACGGACAACCAGCACAGGTGCGCCACAGGGCTGTCCTTTCCCCAGTGCTCTTCTCCCGCTACACAAATGACTGTACCTCTAAGGACCCTGCTGTTGGTAGAACCAGGAAGCGTGCAGAGAACATCATCAATCCTTGAATTTCCCCTTGGGGATCAATATCTATCTATCAAAGACCCCCCACACCCTGCAAACACCCTTTAACCTCCTCCCCTCTGGCAGGCGCTACAGATCCCTGCACACAAAAACAACCAGACACAAGAACAGCTCCTTTCCCTCTGCCATCACTCTACTGAACTGCAGTTAAGTGGGGTCATCCCCTCTTTGGCCATTCACCCACTTATCCTTCACATTACATATGTATCATCCCAATATGCATCTTGCACACATTACATGCATACATTTGCACTATTACTTCTGCACTTTACATCCACTCAACTCCATGTGTACTTGTCTTGATACTAATGCCTTATTTGTATATTGTATTTTATATTTGTTTTACTATTATATGTCTATTTGTACTACTACATGTCTATTTGTACTACTACATGTCTATTGAATGTATAGAGTTAACATCTACCGAAGTCAAATTCCTTATATATGTAAGTATACTTAAGTGGCCAATAAAGCTGATTCTGATGATATTTCCCACAATGCATTTCCAGAATGCCACAGCCTTCATATTTTTTTAAAGGGATCACATATTAATATTTACTGAAATTCAATCTTAAGTTACAATATATATTGTAAATGTGCTAATTACCAACCAAATTCAATTCAAAATTCCATTGGAGCTCCAAGCGGATTTGTACACTCAGCCTTACAACACAGTTTGCAGCTCTTCGAGCCACGGTAAAATGATATTTTTGGTACATAGCTAATTTAGATAAACTCATGGTGTGGGTGCTTGCATTTCTTTAGGAATCTGCCGCCTTGGTTTGTATAGAAATTAAAGGGGTGGTTCAGGATTTTGGACATAAGACCTCATTTCCAAGTAAGCAAGTGTGATATTTATCAGTGGAGACCGTTTTCAACACGTTTCATCCAGTCCTTGTAATTGCAGAGTTCGCAGGTGCTAGGCTAGCGCAAGTCAACGGTATGTGCTAGCCTGCCACTAAAGACAGTCTTACCCACTCCAAAGTACACCCGAGGCAAATTCCAGACAATCGATGTAAATGTCTGTGTTGATAGAATAGTGTAAGAAATACAACTACCCTCGCATCGCGTTGCAATAGTTATACTTTGGTCCCTGAAGTTGGTAGTAGTCATTTTGCATCTCAGCAGCGGACTGATATTACCAAGGCTACTACTAAGTATCCCCATTGGAGTGCGCTTTACTGTTTACTTTTCGGCGCAGTACTACTAACCGGAGCAAGTATAATTCCGTCGTGGTAAGAAACAAGTCCCTCAAAATGTAATGCGATCGTTGAAATGCAAGGATAGAATAACGTTAGAAATAACAGTATCAATACAGACATTTACATCGATAGTCTGGCGTTATAATTGATTTGCCTCGGGTGTACTGTGGAGTGGATAAGACTGTTTTTAGTGGCAGGCTAGCACATACCGTTGACTTGCGCTAGCCTAGCACCTGCGAACTCTGCAATTAGAAGGACTGGATGAAACGTGTTGAAAACGGTCTCCACTGATAAATATCACACTTGCTTACTTGGAAATGAGGTCTTATGTCCAAAATCCTGAACCACCCCTTTAATATTAAGTGACACATACACGTAAGAGGTTGGACATACGTGACGGTTGGTAATATGTGACGTTCCTATAACAAAGTGACTGTGACACTAAAGGCTATATACTATTGTTGTGTAATATATGTTGATGCATCATACCATCAAGTAGATGACTATCAAAACATACTAGTCCTGTGAGTAGAACTAGTTATGACAGAGCTGAGGGCTTGTTTAATACTTCAATTGGACACCTTCTTGGAAACTTATGTTGCTGCTTGAATTGGTGGTGTTAGTGGCTGTCCATTAAATGTCACTTTCTTCTCTGGTCAGGACAACATCAACCCCAATATCTTCGTGACCAGTGTTGGCAACTATTTCAAATGGAAAGTAGCTAAAGCCAGCTCCAAAAGTAGCTAAATGTCAATAGATGACGTCACGCGTTATTTGCATATCAATGACATCAGCACGTCGTACCCCCCCCCCCCCAAATAAATCTGGTGATGGCCCTTTAGCTCCCTTTTAAGCCTGTTTGCTTTTCTCCTACTCATAGGCAACTTTAAGAGCCTAATTTAAATATACTTGATTTAATATACTTGTTTAATTAATTGATACACTTTACACTCTGTAGCCTATACCATCTTGTCATAGCCTACACCAGAATGAGCATCAAGTGGCTGAAAAGGAGTCATTTCCAACCTATTCCCAACTGCTGCATCTGCTTTGCATTGCTTGAACTTGCTTGATTATAACTTCACCATAGGCGACACACAATTTCAACCTTATGGCAATTATATTTTGGATATATTTAGGATGCATAATGTAGGCTTAAATGTCACTCGGACAGACAGACAGAATTATTGGGGGCCAAGCAGCGAAGCTGCGAAGGCACCCATTGTGTTTCTACTTTTTCTTTTTCTTTTACTTTTTATTACGCTTCTGTCATTGAAGTCAATGGCAGCCCATAGAACCGTCAGGTGAAAAGTTGTGAAATTTGGCACACTGATTGGGGACAGTCCAATGATTAATTTCACCAAGTTTCATGCCGGCACCTCAAGTGCTCTAGCGCCACCAACAGGCCAAAGTTGGACGTGCGTTCACGCACGTAACTTTTGACCCGTAGGCCCAATAGTCAAAAATGAGGTATTGTTGGAATCCTTGGGCCAATCCGAGTCCAACGCACCATATGACGCGATGATGGATTTTCCGCCATTTTGGATTTCATCAAAAGGCCACGTGGTGCAGGGACAACAACCTCCTGCTGAACGTCAGCAAGACCAAGGAGATTGTTGTTGACTTCCGGAGAGGTCACACCCAACACCTGCCACTGACCATCGACGGTGCTGTGGTGGAGAGAGTGAGCAGCACCAAATTCCTGGGGGTGCACATCAGTGAAGACCTCTCCTGGACCACCAACACTGCATCACTGGCGAAGAAAGCTTAGCGCTGCCTCTACTTCCTGCGGAAACTCAGGCGAGCAAGTGCTCCACCAGCCATCATGACCACATTCTACCAAGGCACCATTGAGAGCATCCTCTCCAGCTGTATCGCTGTGTGGGGCGGAAGCTGCACTGAATACAACAGGAAAGCCCTGCAGCGCATAGTGAACACAGCTGGATGGATTTTTGGTGCTTCACTCCCCTCCCTGAAAGACATTTACACCACCCACCTCACCCGCAAGGCGACCACAATTGTGAGTGATGCAAGTCACCCCGCTCACAATTTGTTTGATCTACTGCCTTCTGGGAAGAGTTACAGAAGCCTGCTCTCCCGCACCACCAGACTCACCAACAGCTTCATACACCAGGCTGTTAGGATGCTGAACTCTCTCCCCCCTCTCCACCCTCAGCTACATAACATCCTGGACTTTGGACCCACAATGGCTGCCTTACTACTCCACTTGCACTACTCCACTTGTACACTTTGCAACTTGTTGTTGTTGTCCTGAAAACACAACACTTCTGCTGCTCTTACATAACTTGCACCACTATACAACTTGCTTACTTAGGTCAAACAGAACTACCTCAGCCATTTATTGGCCTGACTGCACTATTATATTGACTGTCTATGCACAATTGCACAATTTCAACCCATTTTTGCTGCTCTTATTTCTTCATTGTATGTGCCTTCTTATTTTCTTTTTATTGTTTACTTGAATGTTATGTTTGTCTGTGGACTTAATTGGTAAAATATGTCTTGTCTTCACCGTGGGATAGTAAGAAACGTAATTTCGATCTCTTTGTATGTCTTGGCATAAGAAGAAATTGACAATAAAGCAGACTTTGACTTTGAGAAATACACAGGGACAATACAGATATCATACAGTCATTACATAGAATCATACTTTTAGTATCAAAGTGACCCACTAATGAGAAATGCAGAACATTAAAGCACATATTGGAATATTGGACATAATGTTCTATTCCACTTTCTCTCAGTCCCCCTTTTTCAGCCTTTATGGCTGGAACATTTAATCAAATATTGCCACTGGGAAATGCACAAAATATAAATAATTCTACAATTGTTTCATCATAGTTAGTTAGATCAAAATAAGCAGGTACATGACTAGAAATAACTGATTTCTTCATAAGTTGTGAAAAATAGCTACACATGATTGGTGTCCAATAACAACCACAGTAAATCAAAAACAAACCATCACGACAATCAGAACAAGAGCTAGTAAACCAAAAAGAATATATTTGGTCATATAAGTTCTGAATCAAATACTCTCGTCCCCCTCTCACAAGTCTCAGATTTGTGCTATAGCACAAATCTGATTAAATCAGGATGAGCCTACTAATTAACTGAAAGTTATGCCGTAATTGTGTCTCTTTACCATGTGTATAATACCTAGGCAAAGCTGAATATAAAAACCAAAACACATAAGAAATGTCTCTCAACAATTCTCAAATAGAACCCAATAAAGGAAAGGAATCAAATAACATAACAAATAACAATAGAAAACAACAACATGGTCACATGTATAAAAGTGGCCCTGATCGTCTTGATTTCTCACAGGGTGTGAAGAAAAGTTTACATACCACAGAGTACCAGTGATAAAACAATAACCAAACAGTTCTAGGGGAAAAACAATAGACAAAAGAAAAAGGGAAAAATAAGGCTCCCCCTTTTTGACCACTGATTGCACCTGAAACAAAACACAGAGATATACATATCTGGGCCCAAGGCCCCAGTATAGAGCTTCCTAAATTTCAGCTAACATTATTAAAAAGATTTCAATTGCAATACTGCTATGGTCAGTCACCAACATAGTAATTTAGCAATGAAATATAAATTCACATGATCATGATCTTCGTGGATACTCTTTTTTGTGTGTGTGCCTCATATCAAGAATTGTTTATCATACAGCAAAGCTAAATTATCTTAACCTTTTTCCACATTGTTTAAAGCAGGCCTAAAGGAATGTTTTAATGAATTTGGTTAGAACTTTATTCTTAAACAAATGAAAAGTTGTATTTTATTTTATTGCATTGCTGTATCCAAAATAATTGTAAACAATATGGTCTAGTATGCATGTCATCATACCACATTATCATCTTGATACTGGTTTGCATAGCTGTAAAAACAGTTGTAAAAACCTTTTCCATGTCAATGATGAGAAAAATAATAATAAATAATAATACCAATATAACAACTGCAGTGGGAGTGTTGTTAATAAACATACGAACCTATTAGTGCAGTATTAGTTCAGTGTAGTAAAGTGAACATCAACGAGCTAACTGTCTATGTTATCAGACTACTCTTAACTCATTGAATGGCAAGCTGTTTTCGGAAGCTTTGTCCTAGAGTGCCAGCAATCTAGACCATTGTTGATGATTTTTGTACAGCCACAGCATATTCTGTGTTATAGCTATGAACACATACAATGGTTCGTTTGAAAGATGAGACTTTAAGCTCTCAGTAGGTATTTCTACACGCTTCTGTTCCTGAGAAATCGCAAGCTAAACAGTGGCTAGTTTTCATCAAAATCGCTGTTTTTTTTCTAGAAATGGATGTAACGTCTTTCATGAAATATGAAGTGTTGCCTGTAAAGTTTCTGGGAAGTGACCTAGCGAGACTGCCACCTAGTGATAGACCCACGAAAATGGCCTGGTTTTGAGCTGACGTGCATGCGTCACTGATTCGACCCAAAGCGGCAACCGAGTTATGATTAAGGTCCAGATAAAATGTCCAGATTGTGCGTTTTCATGAGTTTTCGATCGTCATATATTTAATTTCCATTCATCACAGAGTTCCCAAAATCACATATAAGGTGTGTTAGAGTGTTTAGTTTCGTAATTTAAAAAAAAAACGTAATATACGTTTTTGGCACTCAATGAGTTAATCAGACTCCCCCTTATGATCTGCAGCAAGGCTGCAAGATTATTCCCTCAGCTAAAGTGTTGTGGCGTATAACACTGTGTCCTAGAGCTCAACAAGAATTTATCAAATTGTTGATGCTCTGCGTATGAATTTAACTGATATGCTTCAACTCTTGTCAGTGTTGTCCCTGCCAGAAGCACGAGATTGTGGAGCAATGCATAATACATATGTCCAAGCTAAAAGTTCTGCCACTTGTGCCCCTCTCCCCCTTTTTATCCAGAACCTTCTCTGCCCTCAGAACCTGTATGTCTTCCACTGTCGCCCATTCAGCCAGTCGCTCACCATAGTGTATGGTGGCCTCAAAGCAGGACCTGGCAGGGCTCAAGGCCTACACACCTAGCCAATCAACAGGCAAAACACATCTGTGTCTACCTTGAAGCAGGAACATAGCGTCCGCATGGCTTCCAGTGTTTGCGGCCTACACGTGGAACAGGATAACTTGGGTCAGGTTCTATTAGCATGGGGAGCAGGAAGCTTGGAGAAACAATTAGCCTGTATTTAAGCAAAATGGTCATACTTTCTATGGGGCCTTCATTAAATGTACAAATGGAAAATCTAAACCAAAACTGGAATATGTAATCTGATATAATTCACACACCCATCATCTCGCATATGTGCTCCTGTGACTTGTAGTGGATTGGGGAGAGCAAGGATGGCCTTGATGCTTTGGTCCAGGCATCCAACACTCTTTATAGCACAGCACACAGTATTCCATTTTCTCTGCAAAGCTTCACTCAATTTAGTTAAAACAACAGATATTTCTAGGCGGAGATATCAAAATTATGGCTGTCAATCGATTAAAAAAATGAATCTAATTAATTACATACTCTGTGATTAATTAATTTAAATGAATCGCATATATGATTTTTGCTGTGAAAGTATTTTAAATATTTAAATTCAAATCAATCATTGAATAATCAGCATTAGTGACATTAAAGTTCAAAAACTATTTTATTATTATTTTAATAATGGCCATAATAATCTATGATATGATATGATATGATATGATATGAATATGCTGAGGAAATAAATTCAAAAGTGCTTCGGGAAGAAGGTTTTTTATCACATACATTGTAGAGGACTTTATTTTAATCAACACCAATACCATCAAGCCGTTTTTGAAAAGTAAATGTTTCAATCAATGATCTAGGCAGCACATTTTCTTCTCTCTCCTTCATTTTACAGTCTAATGGTTACTGACTACAACGGCTCGGGGTCAAAGGTCATACAGAATCGATTAATCTGCGTTATTTTTTTTAATCAGTTATTTTTTCTCAAATTAATTAATCGAAATTAATCAGTTATTTTGACAGCCCTAATCAAAATTTATATATAAAACACTGGAGGATGATGTAGGTTGCGACCCTATGACATTTTAGTCATTGATTAAATCAATGTACAGCAATTTGAGGCTAACCGTGTAAATATACACTTTAGATCATCACAAATAACATGCAAAATTGTTATTTCCCTCACCAATGAGCACTACGTAGAGGTCTTAATACTAAATATCAAAAGGATCTCATAAACCTAGGTTTTTCGATTTAGGATGAATTACCCCTGAGCCTATACGCTTTGGGTTTCTTTTCATCATAGGACTACTTCTACCAAATAGTCCTCCTAGTAGTTTTTTTCTATTTAGAATAAGTCAACCCTGAGCGTACTCGATCTGGTTTTCTTTTCATCCAAAGACTACTACTACTACATAGCCTTGACTCCTTCCGGAGGAGATTTTTTTAAATTATTTTTTTATTTTACTCACCGAACATTCACCTTTTTGCTTGATCACTGGTTCTCGCTCCGAAGTCTCAGGAGAATTCCCTTTCAGTAGGATCCCGTCACCGGGGGTCAGAAGATCGCCTTGCTGTCTCAGACAACCAAGAGCTTTCAGAATTCCAAATCCAAGGTCCCAGACCTCACCGTGTACAGTTTTTCAGAAAGCTTGTTCTGACGCTAGATGTTGGGATCCCGGGACCTTTCGCAATTCTGTTAGGTAAATTAATTCAGAATCAAGAAGATGAGATAGGAGCCAGTGATCAAAATCATCATCTTTCCAATCCTAAGGATTCTCTCTGCTGTAAATTTAAGAGCCTTTAGCCTTATTGACATTTTATTATTGTCGACACTTTATTATTGCCATTTATTGACATTTGTACTTTTGCATTGTTTATTGACACTTTTGTAGGCTACTTTTGCATTGTTTATTGACACTTTTGTAGGCTACTTTTGTACTGTTTACTGGACCAAATAAAAGTCCTCTTCCTTTTCACACCAACCTCTGCTTCATCCTTTGCTTAAAATAGACCACCAGTCACGGTTACCCTTTAGACCTGAGAGGAAGAAAAAGTGCGCACGCGGGTACGCCCGAAACATTAGGAAATAGATTAAAAATAGGATTTCGGTCCCTTCCAGTAGAAAAAGTCATCCAATGCAGATGTAAATAAGGTAAATAATGCAACCTTAACGAAACCGAACTCTAGGATTTATTTGAAAGTTTCAGTTGATTTGATGTCAGATTTACATGATTCAAACGTCCCTACCAAGGCAGGCTACTTGGGTTTAATATTTTTCCCAAAAATTAGATGAATCAGATCCCGGGAAATGAAGTTTTTTGTTTTTTTTTGCTTCCTAAGCCCAAGTAACGTATCCATAGCCTGTCATTCAAATATGTGTTCCGAAAACCCAAACTGCCTTTTTTATTTTATTTTTTAATCATTAGTAAAAACAAAAGCAAACAGTTTCTGTCTATGAACACAGTTTGTAATGATCAATTCTGAGCTGCATGCTGCTGCTGCTCAAATTATGAAAAGCCAAGTGGATTGTATGTGACCGCTGAGCTGTAGCGTCGCACGTTCGTAGACTGTGTGCTCCTTCTCCGTCTACTGACAGCCAAAACTTGGACGCTAAACCTGTATTATTTAGGCAATTAATCCCACTCCCTTTAGTTTGAGGCTTATGTGTGTAGCCTACGTTGCCAAGCTTGTTTGTTGTTGCACTGTCGGTGTTGCATTAGGCTATCTTTTACAATACATGTTCTATGAGTGACATTGCCGTTTCTCTTAGTTCTTTGGGATTTAAGTTTTCTAAGGTGACAATTTGGCTTGTAGATTATTTCTCCCTCTTTTAAATTGGAGCGAGCGTGGAGCGATTTCACTGGAGCGGAGGATTTTTAAGTGGAGCGGGGAGCGAAATTGAGCGGAGCGGCCTGACGTGAATTTGAGCGGAGGAGCGGCCGAGTGAACAGCCATCTGAGCGAGGAGCGGGATATTCGCACCGCTCAGCTCCGCTCACTAGCTCTGGTGTGTGTGTGCGTGTCTGTGTATATGTGGATGTATGTGTGCATGCGTACATGTGTGTGTTTGTGTGTGTCTGTGTATGTGGATGCGTGTGTCTGTGCCTGTGGATGTGAGTGTGTGTGCATGCGTGTGTGTTTTGATGTATGTGTGTTTGCGAGAAAGAGTGCGAGAGACAATATCCTCTTCCAGCAACCCTTTGCTCAACACCACCATCTACAGGCCAATAAGTGTACAGTCACTAAATGTAAACATAACTTATATTTTTTAGACCCCCCCATTTTTTGGGATTCAGGCCCAAACGAAATTTTTCCGTAAAAGTCTAGTGGGGCTACATACCCACCAAATTTCATGTGTCCCGGTGTTTCGATGTCCTGGGTATCGTTGACGAAAAATTCAGGAAGTAGATGACGGGGAAAAAAAAAAACTTTGACAATATATGACCACTTCGCTAGCGGCGGTCATAATAAGAGCTTTATCTCTTTACTCCTCTTTATCTCTTTACTTGTTTCTTAGATGGGGGATGGGAGAATGCTGTTTAGATGGGACATGAACTGATCCTGGAACTTTTCAAGCTGCTCTCTATCAAGGAAACCTTGCCCTGTTTTCTTTTCCCACACTCTACAGAGTTATCCGACAGCCAAGTGGCATCTGTGAAATGGGAACGTCTGACTGTAGAGTAAGTGGTGTGAGCTCTGTATGCAAACGTCTATCATGAAACCAGTGTGAGCATATTTTAATGTTTTTCTGCATATTAGGCTTATGGGATTCCCAGACAGCAAAGTGGCCCTGGCCCAGACTGATATGATACACAGAAATTGAGCAGAAAGCATTTGTGTACCCAAGATGGGCGAGCCAAAGTCTCAACTAGAAATGTACCACAGATAAACAATGATTCAAGGGGAAATTCCTTATTCTAATGGAAGTACAGCACTGTACGTTCAAGCTTTTCTGTACCTCTCAATGGAACTACACATTTGAATCTTGGTATTTTTAATGTGTCACAAATAAAAGACTGATCATTTAAGAGATTAATATTTAACATAATTAGACAACATTTGGGAAAAAATCCCACAATTCCCACAGATGTACATCTTACTACTGAGTCATAAATGCACTGAAGGTGAATGTTAGGATTTGTTTGTAGACAAAGTCTGGTGTTGGCAAATTGCATAATTTGCATTCAGTGACATACATCCAGTCTTTTCCAGTATTCACATAAGAATATCACCAGGTAGGACCGCAACATGTAGTTGTTACTGTGATATTGTTGGTTGTTTGCTATTGCTATTGTACAGTTAGGCATTGATGAAGAATTTGCTAGATCATATGATGTATACAAATATACAATTATAATTTAGTAAAGATACTTTTACAGTGGCCTGATAAAGTCACAATGCTTCCAAACACTTGCACATTTAAAAAAAAAAAAAACATATTTGCAAATACAAAAAACACTTCAATAATAACACATAAAATGGCCTACAGCACACAAAACATGAAATAGACAACTATTGCTACACACTACAATAACACATCAAATATTTTGTGTTGCAAATTCACACAACAAATGCAGATAGTGCCCACACAACAGAAGCATTCACAACACGAAAGAGGTTCAATCTTACCATCAGACAACTGTGACAATCCTAACTGATCAATCACTGCTGGTTAAATATAGATATTGCTTGGGGTAAACTAATTTAAACAAGTCAATAAATAACTATTAACATCTTTAAGATGAAATTAAGTTCAACTTACCAAAAAAGACTGGAAACATAAAATGGTCTCAATTAAGTTCTCTGATTGGAAATCTCTGTTGGTGTAGTGAATTCTTTCGTTGTGCTGTGTTCATTTGTGTGTGTTCTGTGGATTTGTATGTCATGTGCTGTCAAATTGATGCAAGTGTTCTTTTCATTTGGAAGTACTGTGACCTTTTTAAGCCACCGTGTAATATATATTATGATCTGTTCATTTAATTGCAAAGCTTGTACAAGGCGTCTCAATTTCTTGAATTTCCCCTGGGGATCAATAAAGTATCTATCTATCTATCTATCTATCTATCTATCTATTTAGCATTTTAACTATTGATGATAACACAAAATGGTGAGATACAAGCTACTGCAGACTGGTTCATGCATACACTGGGTGTAAACTAGATGTACTGCAAAGTGGTACAAAAAATGACCGCCGCTCAGTCCTGCACATTCACTCCGCAAAAATAAATCACGCTTGTCAATTTGTCTCCATCTCCTACTCCATCCCCTACTCTTGCAACTTTTGTGTATGTGTGTGTGTGTGTGCGCGTGTGTGTACAGTATTTGCGTGCGTGCGCGTTTATTTGTGTGCGTGTGTGTGTGCGTGCATGTGTACAGTCACTAAATGTACACATATATTCATTTATTGTATGGTTCCCCATGAACAGAGGGTGTCATAATGATCCTCCAATTGCGTGCAGTTTTGACCATATCAGCCAGAGATACCTGCAATTACAACCCCTCATTTTTGCTTTTGACTTTTTGACTAGGAGGCACAATACATCAAATGGGTAGTTATGGGATGGGTTGACATGGCCTCTTAAGACCAACATAAAAAAAAAAATGTCCTACAGTTCTCGAGATATTCACAGAAAACTGTGTCCGCCCTACCCTCCTTTCAGGGGATCCAGTCCGGTGGGGAGGAGATGGATCAAAACGAAAAACAATGGTTCCGTGTCATCCTTGTGGGGCTACATGCCCACCAAGTTTTGTGCACCCCGGTCTTTCAGTGTCCCGGGAATTGTTGACACAAAATTAGAGAAGAAAAAAAAAGAAAATCTGGACAGAAAAAAAAGCGCTTTGCTGCACAGCGGTCATAATAATACCTACACCACGGCCCTGTTAGGCTACAGAAACATAAACCCATGTGTCCATTTGTTTGTTGGTTGGTTTAATCAAATATTGGAGCAGCTCATAAGACACCTTTTTAGCTTTGTGTTACCTCACTCTTATGTCACTGTCACTACTAAGGTGCACTTTATGTGGCAATACTGTTCTCAAGTTCTTCTACAAAAGTTGTGGTCCTCTCCAGAACTCTTAAAAATGCCTTTTTGTTGCGGGCATGCTAATCCAGTTTCTGTCACACATTATGACTGCAGAAGTCATCCTCATGTCACACCATTCAGGAATGTTTGATCCAAGTTCAACCATCAGTGCATATATAATCAATACTAGATGCTGAGTGAATATTTTTACAGCCAAATAAATGAAAGACAGCAGGTGACTACAATTGTAAATGGTCATCAGTCACTGTACACAGCAGAAGCAACTGCAAGAACCATTGTTTAAGCAATGAACCCTCTGCTAGAAAACAGTTGGCAGCCACTGTGCACGCATTTGGTGCACTAAGTAAAAGAAGAACAGGTAAGGTTTCAGGTGAAAAACAAAAGATAAAAAGGCTATCCATCTAAGAGAAAATTCAGACGTTTTGTCATACATTTGCATTTGTTTAGGTAGAAGGCATGGTCAGGGTATTGAGCCATCTCAGCCTTGGGCTCCTATAGAGGTCTGGAGGGTGAGGCCGAGGCCGTAGAACAGCCTCCCCAGGAGGGACGCTCAGTAAGTCCTGCGCGTGGCATAATCCAGCACCATACTGGCAGCGCCCAGCAGGGCAGGCTCCTCCAGGTCAGAGGTCAGAACCTGGATGTCCTTCGCAGAGGTGAGAGCGCGCTGACTGATGATCTGCCGCACAGGACTTTCGTAGAAGGAGGCCAGAACGCCGGAGAGAATCACCATGGACGGGTTCACCATGTGGAGAATATTTGTGATACCAACACCCAGTGCTGCGCCAGCTAAGTACAGTAAAGTCAGGTAATTAGAATCACATGTAGCTGAAGTATTGGTACCAGTGCATGGGACTACAGCTAGTGTGAGAACACTGCTGGAGACACTGCTGGAGGCACATACCTGTTCTCAGTACTGCGTCAGCTTTGGAGTTTCCTAAACGAGCTGCATTGATCAGATCGATGGCGCTGACTGGGTCTTCTTTCTTTAAAGCCATTCCTTCTGTAAACAACAGGTCTTCTGCATGCACATGCAGAGACACAATCATGAATTATAGGTAGGGAGGTAGGTCTATTAACATATTTAATGGAAGAAAAAATGAGGATAGGCAACATTTTGACCCTACTGGGTCTTTTTCAGGCAAAATCATTTTGAAGACCCAGCAGGGTCCAAACATTGCCTATCCTTTTTTCTTCCATTAAATAAGGGAGTTTAAAGCTGTGTTGCGGACATTAAATTTTTTCACTGGAGTACGTTTAATTTGTCCTGCACCTGCCAGAAGGTGGGATGTGCACACAATTACTTTTTTGAAGGTCTATTACCATAACCTTGATTAATAACTTAAATTAATAATTAAGGCTTTTATTTACTTCAATTGCTGCTTATATATGGGTCAGGCCTTGAATTCATTCCTTTCACACAAAATGTACTCAGCAGTATTATTAAATTGATTATTTCAAACAGTATGAATATTTGCCTAGTAGTATTGAAATTGCGTTATCCAATAATGTATTACAAATCATTTGTATTTGCATTGTCTAACAGACTGCATAACCTAGGCTACCTAACAAACAAAGAGGCTAAAAGAACAATGCCTACATGTATTTGTAGGCAAGGCAAATCCCATAGCCATGGGCTAAACCTGTGGCCACACCAGACCAGGAAAAAGGGCCTGCGTCTTACTGGAACCCATCTTGTAATCGAGGTTTTACAGTGTTAGAAAATGTATGTTTCCATCTGGATGTGTATGAGCATGTGAGTGTGAGGGAGAGTGACAGTGCTTGTGCATGATTCCCTACCATCATTGAGTCTCTTGGCCTCTCTTTGTAGGGCGATACCGGATGCATACGCCTCAATGCAGCCACGGCTACCACACATGCACTCTGGTCCATCCAAAGACACCATAATGTGGCCGAGCTCCGCTGCACAGAATGTGCTACCATGGATCAACTCGTTGTGCTGGACAATCCCACCACCTATACCTATTCATTTTAAAACACACACACACACACACAAACACTAAGTGGTCAAATAACTGTACAACAATGCAATAAGATATTGTCTCTCTCTCCTAACTCTTTATATCGAGTGAAACCTATTGAAGTGAGTTATTAAGCTGTAATCATAGTATACTTTGAGGGGGACATGGAATCCCCCCCCACACCTCTATTATTCAACTATGATCAAAATGTCCTTCTAATATAAAGACATAAATTGTTATACTATGATAGCCTATCACTCACTGCTGTCCGAAATAATTAATTGTAGATGTAATCACAAATTAAACAAACTTAACAATTGATATCTAAAGTAAATTCTATAAGCCTATGTATCTAGCCAGCAGCCCATTGCGTAATGTTAGAATCTGATATTGTTCCCATCAATTGTTGATGGGACATTTAATGTTGTAGCACCATACCTACTAATACTTAATTTACACGCAAGGCTATAAAACTGTGGCTCTTTTCAGGGACTCGAATAGGATGTAAGTCTTAATTATTGTCATATTTGACATATTGTCAATTATTGCCATTAAAGGAGAAGTTCGGTCTGATATTGACCTAAAGTGTGTTAAAAACATGATACCGATAAATAGCTCTTTTCGGCTTGTCCCCTGCACTCCGAAATCTGGCGCTAGTTAGCCGATGCTACCAACAGGTTTTCAATGGGGGTGCCTCGGGCATCGGGCTAGCCATGCAAATAAATCACTGTTTTACACCATTTACGAGGCTCAAAGTAGCTCCACACTTCATTGGTAGACTTCCGAGGGCCCTGACATTTAAAACGAGACATTGAGAACTTTGAAAAAGCACTGGTAGTTTATTTACTAGACGATTTATACAGTACCTTCAGGAAGTTTACCGTTCGCCGCCATCTTGAATTAAGCGACGAGCGTCAAGCGACGAGTACGAATGAACAGGTATGATAAGGGATCAGATTCCAAAATAATTCCGTGGAATGCATGGATTCCAGTTGCTTCCAGTAGCAGCAACTGGAATCCATGCATTTCCACGGAATTATTTTTGGAATCTGATCTGATCGTGATGATGTAATATCATCAATATTATTTGGGATTCATATTGACGGCCAGACTGTACCTGTTCCTGTGATAATGGTAGCAAAGTTCTCCACGCCTTTTCCGTGACCAAACTTCCGCTCAGCCAAGGCAGCACAATTCCCGTCATTGTCCACCCACACAGGTAGGTGCAACGCGTTGGAAATGGGCGTCCTGATATCCACGGAGCTCCACTCCTGAATCAGCTTTGTGGAGTGGAGGACCACACCTTCCTGGGGGTTGACTCGGCCCCCCGTTGACACACCTGACAGAGAGCAGAAGGGCAGATTTAATGATAATGCTCTTAGACAGCCCGAACATGGCATTCTGTAATCTCCCCAGTCTATTACACCAGTTCATAAAGCTGTAATAGATAAAGGCGATGTTGCCTCCAATACAGGCCTGGTGCCTGCCAAAGCTGACCTAACACTACAGCTTATAATACACTTCAGCTTATAATACACTTGTTATATACTTTGTTATTTAAAAATACAGATATGCACAGCTTATATAAAGGAGTGAAAGGCTACACACCAACTCCAAGGACTCTGCAGTTCAGACCCACAGCATCGTCGAGGGCCTTTTTGCACATCTGTAGGATGAGATCTATCCTCTCCTCATAGGTCTTAGGATTTGATTTGGTGTACTTCTTCACTATTTTACCCTATTGTACAAGAGAAAGAGAGGCAGCTTGCAACAGAAACAAGACTTAAGAGCAATCACATGTTTGGGAATTACAAAGGATGAATGGACATGCGTGGGACAAACTTCCCCCAAGAGAAAAAAAAATCCCAACTCAAAGCCAATTTGAAATATGAACATGCTTATTATACAAACTGAAAAACCATTGAGAGTATATTGGAAAAATTGGATTTCCTATGTCCCCATCTTGAATCAAGCCTTTTGTCCTCACCGTATTCAGTCTGATACCTGGGCTGATTAGTAAGTACGTCCATAAATCACATCGTGCCGTATGGTATGATTACAATTTATTTGACTGATACCATCAGTAGGCACAGATCAAACTGTGAAGTTGTGGTACCTGACTGTGAGTTTGGCTTGAGGTGTTGTCTCTAAAAGACCTGTAGGGTACCTACAGCATTGAGACATGTGGGGTGCTGGACATCAAACCACGTATGGTGACCTTAAAGCATTTCACATTCAGTAACACATATGCCTGCATCAAACCACGTATGGTGACCTTAAAGCATTTCACATCCAGTAACACATATGCCTGCATCTCACCTTCATGCTGATAATGGCTACACGCAGGTTAGTGCCTCCCAGGTCCACAGCAAGGGCACTCTGGGTCTCCAGAATGTGGTCAATATCCTGAGAAATGCAATCCTTTACTGTTGGGAAACAGAAGGTCTTCTGCAGCGGCTCATCCAGATTGATGGACTGCAGAAACTTGAGGATGCGTGGAACTGCATTTCCATCACCGTAGATCTTGGAGCTGAGAGGTAAACAAAGAGGACATAGAGTTAAACTGCTGCATCTTTTTTGATACATGACTACATTAGTAAATGACTACATAATGAAAACAGGTCAGTAAGGATCACAGAGTACACACCAGGGATATCGCTTCCCAAACTGTAGATCCAGCGCATGGTATATTTTATTCTGAGTGTCCGCATCTCTGACATGGAGAACATTCTCCCCTATCCAACAAACATCATGCATCACAAATAAAATAATTACTGTCTTCACATGTACCAGACATAAGTATGTAGAAAAGCCCCAATCTTCTGACAGACAGAATGTTTCTAGTGAATCAAGCAGTAATTTATCAGATTATGAGAAACATTTCAACACAACCAAAAATGTATGTTAAGTCACATGCAATTTGCAATCTCCCCATGTGTCAGAGATAGAGCATCCAGTGCTTGACAGTACCTGTCTCTCGACCAGTCTGCCTGGTGCCCAGGTTGATTACGGGTGTTCCAAAGGCCCCTGCCTCTCGCACCCCGCAGCTGCTGTTGCCAATCATGCAGCCCGCATGGGCCACCAGCTGGATGAACTGCTCAAAGGGAACATGCTTTACGGCCCTGAAGTTGGGATGCTGCTCAATACCCTTCTTGCGCATCACACGTACCATCTCCTTACTGCCTGAAAAAAGAAAAGGCTTCAGTTACACACCTTTGGTCATTATGTAAAAACATTTTTTTTTTAAATACCTGTACATTAGTGTAATAGCCAGTGTGCATGCAGCTGACTGCAGAAACATATAGAGAAGCTTTAGTTCAAAACAACATAGTCCCAGTTGACACCATGGACCATTACTGAATTTCTGGATTAAAGAAGGTGATGGTATAGTCTACACCCTGTAATTACGAGAGTAACAGCAGACATTAAAACAAATTTGTTTTATTTATGAAGCTTATTCAATACAGGCGTCACCGATCAGACTACAAGTTGATACTAAAGCTAACTAATTCATGAAGACAAGGAGTAAACACTGCTATTCCATAATGTGTAAAGGTATTTCTGACTACTGCTGACAAAGATTGAGCAATGTTAGAACACAATAAGTCATCATGACTGCTAAAACTGACACACAGAGCAACCATTTAAGTGATATTGCAACTTCACAGACTGTGTGTAAAAGTATGAGAGCCAATAGGCATCCTACAATATGTTGAATTGTAAATTAGATTTCAACTGCTCAAAGCACTACTGAAGTCCATCCAACCAAATGTTGATATGTGTGTGTGATGGAGATAAAGAGGTGAGGCGCTAATTTAAGGAGCAGGGGAAGAGGACACAACCAATCGCTCAGTCTTACCAGCATCAATGTTGGGGAAGAGAACCAATGTCCGCTTGTTGAATGAGATAAGAGCATCCAGCATCAGCTCATAGATCTTTATGGAGTTTTTAATGTCGGTTGTTACAGGATGCTGCAACGCTACGATGTAGTCTTGCTCTTTGACACCATCTCCTATTCATGATGACAAGATTTAGTTCACTCTAGTGAGGTTTCATCCATGCTTGAGCAATATATCAGGTCTGATTTCCTCTGGTAAGTCCTAATTATATAGGAGCACTTGTGAGTTAAGGTTTAGCTTACTGATAAAGAGATGCTCCATCATCAAAGACATAAAACATTAAATGAATACTGTATTGTCAAAAAATGACAAGTGTAGTGTGGGGAAGATATGGCACCAGTGGCTGCATACCACCATATACAGCTGCCCACAGGGACCTGGGCTTGGTTCTGACCCACTATCATTTCCTAATCCCACTCCCATCTCCCTTTCTCCTAATCATCTTGTCCCATCCCAATATAGGTAAAACCCCCCCAAGTAAACTTTAAGGCTTAAAAGAACATGGAAATTGGGAAATTAGCTTATTTCACCATCTCCCCCAAAGCCAGATAAAATTATACATACCCTTCTCGTCTCTGTGTGCGCAGTAACTTAGTCTGAAGCATCCACCGTTAGCATAGCTTAGCATAGCTCATTGAGGTGGGCTGGGCCAACTAGCCCATCTCTCAAAAGTGACAAAAACTCAAACATTGTTCTATCTACATGCTGTGACTAGTATAATTACAATGTGTACACATTTCAATGTAAAATGCAACACAGCGATTTTATAAGTATACATTCTTGGAATTACATTCTCATTCAGGCGAAGCACTGCTACTGCAGCTTTTCAGGTGCTGTGTGTAAATAGCACTGCCCAAGTAGCAGTGCTTTTCCTGAATGAGAACAAAGTTCTATGTTTGTTTATGCTTAGAAAATCGCCTATTTGTAGCCTATATGTTGTATACAAGTCACAGCATGTAAATAGGAAAAAGTTCTTTTGTCACTTTTGGGTGCTACCCACCTCAATTAACTATGCTAAGTTATGCTAAAGGTGGGTGCTTCAGACTAAGTTACTGCACAGAGACGAGAAGGATATGTATCACCTTATCTACTTCTGGGGGAGACAGCGAATAAGAGTTTTTTCAAAATGTTGGCATGTTCCTTTAATAAAAATAAGTCCCCAAAATACACCTCACGGGTGTTTAGCAGAGAGGTTATTTCTACAGTTGCTTCTACAGGCATGTTTGTTAGGACGTACCCAGCCAAGCCTTGATGATATCAGCATAGTCATCACGGTGGTGAGCATCCAGCAGTTTGTCATAGGAGGGGCAGCCGGCCAGGAGGATTCGGGAATGGTCCTCACACATGGCGATGAGGTGTCGCTCAGCACTACGTGTGCAGCAGGCATGGTAGTGGGCCAACTTGGATATGGCATGTCGGATGGAATCATCTATAGTGCCACTCACCTGGAACCACAGGAAGATGTGATTGTGACATTTTCTTTGCTTGGAAGCACAAATTCCAGAATCAGGACAACCGTTAAAAGGTTCTGATAGCACAGAAGGTGTAGGTAAGGGGTACAGCATGTTCCAAATTCAGTCAAATTTAGAAAATAGCAAGCAACAGAAAATGGATTCGGGTAACTTTTGTACACAACAGTCTTTTGCACTGTGTTTTCCTGTTAAATGTGGGCACTGGCTGAATGAGCTTTATGGGTGGACTCAGCAGTGCCCTCGCCATCCTCTCATTTATCTCCTTTGTCAATCTCTCCGGTCATAAATTGGTACAAAGTCCAGATTAAATTACATTACATTGACATGGTTAGAAGTCATTCGCACTAGTGCGCCTAGATATTTTTTTGCACTCGCACGTCATCATTTTTACTCGCATGTGCGAGTGAAATGGGCGCACTGTAGAGCCCTGCAGTCAAGTGTCAGTTCTAGTCAGGTGGCAAGTGCTAGAATTAGCAAGGCTAGTTGTAAGTAGTGCTATGAGAGGAGATATTCTCTGAAGAGCTGGGTCTTCAGGAGTTTTTTGAAGATGGAGAGGGAGGTCCCTGCTCTAGTAGGAACTGATATCGCGTTCCACCAACGAGGAACAACAGATGAGAAAAGTTTGGATTGGCCTGAGCGTACCGGTGGCAGAACTAGACGCCGTTCGTCTGAGGAGCGCAACGGTCTGGAGGTAGCATATGCCTGTATGAGGGCATTCAAGTAGGTGGGAGCAGAACTGGAGACTACTTTGTAGGCAAGCGTTGGAGCCTTGAATTTGATGCAGCAGCCATAGGTAGCCAGTGTAGCGGGATGAGCAGCAGGGCAACATGTGCCCTTTTGGGTTGGTTGTAGACCAGGCGCGCCGCCGTGTTCTGGATCATCTGAAGGGGTTTCACTGTGCAGGCTGAGAGACCTGGGTGGCACATTGAGTCAGGTAAGTCCTGATTTTCCGTATGTTGTGGAATGCGAAACGGCACGGCCGGGCAACCGAGGCAACGTTATTAGAGAAGGTTAGCTGCTTGTCGAGCATGACTTCTAAGTTTCTTGCAGCCCTGGTGGATGTTGAGCGGCCACTCCTGAACCCAGATTGATTTAGATCAAGAAGGTTCCTTTAAGCTACGCCAGAAGACTTTGAAAAGATTTGGAAAATATGTTTGAAAGACTATAGTCACACACCCTCTCACATCTAAAGACAAGACACAGATTTTATAGTCATAGACTAAAATTTTGCAACGAATAGGAATCTTACAGGGTCACTATTTACAAGACTGCAACTAGATTCCTTTTAATCATTTCCCATTGTGTACCAGATATCAACAGGAACTCAACAAAGCTTGCATAAACAAGCAAGCAGATTCCTTCAAATGCACCGCTGACTATCAAAATACCGATGCGCTGTTTGAAGTTGCGCTGCTTGCTGTTAAAGGTAATGACAGATGTCATTGTCAAAAGTAGAACACTTGCTGTATTGTTATGACTCATTGATCCAAATGGTTTGCCGTTTATTTTGTGTGCGGTGTATATTTAATGATTTGTTGGGTTTGGGTGTATACTGTGTGCAGTGAAGTTTGCTGTGTTTATGTCAATACTATTTGCTGTGGGTTGTTGTAACACTGTGTGCTTGAACTATGGGTCTGTGATTGCATAGCGATCAGCTGATTATTACAGCCAGCTGACTACCCCCTCTGCGTAGCGCTTACTGCACGTGAGACTTGTTTGACTGCTAATTGATGACCAGGTGGGCACACGACACCGGAGTTTGATCAGGCACACACGGAGGCAGGAAGAGCAGAAAAACACACAGGCAGCACGACACAGGAGACGAAGGGCTGGAGAGGGGTGCCGCGTCTGGAGAACGGGACCTGAAGCCTGATTCCACGCATTTTAAAGCTAAGTAAATGAAAGTCCATCTGCCTGTAGCGAAGTGAGAGTGGGATATGAGTTATCTGCTTGCGACTTAGGAGCTCTCCCTCTCTCCTAGTGTTTGGCTGTAACCTACGCAGTGAGCCTGCCTACAAACGCAAGACGACGTGACGCCAGCGGCCGTATGTGGAGTTTCACTCTACGTTCGCTATTGACTAAGTGTTTCGGAATGATTGGAGCCTGCCTGAAATAACAAGACGATCCGGTTCTCCCAACCCCGTGCCGAACTAAACGGACTTGACACCATATGCCTAACTTCCCTATTGAACTCTGGGAGTTTTATCTTTAGCCCTGTGCCAATGGACTGAATGTTTTATGGACTCTTTGTGATATAATGTGCATATTTTATGGGGGTGTGCTTGTGTAAATTTAATAAATTGTTAAACGGTCTTCCCATTCTCCAACAGTGGAAATTTTTATGCTGGTAGTACGAACCTCACCTTTTGTGTGACATCATTCTCATTGGTTTAAAGCAGTGTTTCTCAAAGTGTTCTCAAATGCGACACACCGACTCGCACCGTGGTTCACCACGGGCATTCGGTTTAAATCCGAAATGCTCCCACACTGCAGCTGTCGCGTTTGGCTTAGAAACCAATTCCATCTTTTTTGTCTTTATTAGGCGTAGCCTACTCAAACTCGCAACTAGCTTTCTCTCTGCCTAGTGCCGGTATACTTCTTATGCGGCCCATCAGCTGCACTCTGTGGTAGGCTATGCGAGTAGTCCCGCCTCCCCACACAACATGCGACTGACAAGTGACTGACATGAGGGTTCACTCATCGTTACTCTAAGGACCCGAGAGAGAGGGAGAGAGAGAGAGACGAGGAAAACAAACAAGCATGCAAATGGCATTTATCGCGGCCAGAAAAATTATCGAGCTAATTTTAATTATCATGCGATTAATTGATTTATTGAATATCGCGACAGGCCTATCGTGATATTTTTTTTTATTGGTTAAGTGGTCCTTGGTCTGGAAAAGCTTGAGAAACTTAAAGTCCTTAAAGGATGTTACCCCCAAAACACACCCATGACTGATTAAGAAACATAAGAACAACCTGTTTGCTCCTGGCGCCCAGCGTTTGATCACATAATCACGGCATTAAATTAGTGAATATGGACTGGCCGTGCCTTTAATGTCTTTAAACATTGCGCCTCTGACCACCCGTATCTGATCGCTACGATAGGGCCCTTAGACTACAAACTGTCATTTAAAGTATACCTTCATCATGTCCCTCTAGCCTAAATGTTTAAAAAATGCTTCTAATTACTGAAGTGATTTACATTTGATTGTGCCTGCGACATGTCAATAAATGTACAAGTATTGGTATCACCACTGGTTCTCAGCAGTGCAGAAGGCTGTTTGTAGAGCGCACTGCATATTGATATTAGAGCGCATAGTCAAGTCAGACAACATTAGGAATGTCACCTTTTGATTTAACAAAATGAGTCCCAAATGTATGCATGAACATCATGCATTGTTGATGATTATTTCTAAATGCCACACTACACATTCTAACATCCATCTAAAAGCATTTCATTTTTAATATTTGAGACCAATAGTGAAAAGGTATTTATAGCACACAAAATGGACAACATGTAAGAAAAGTCACAATTAGATGGATAAATTGACTGATTTAAAAGGTGAAGAAAGCTGGTTCCCATTTACAGTTTGCAGTTCAATTGTTAGAGGGCACATGTGAGTGCAGTGCTTCAGATGGACCATCATTATTAGTTTTGGACTGTAGTCCATGTTAAGTCCATCCTTCTGCATGAGTGTGGCGGATGATGGCTGATCGAGTCTCACTGCCTCCCTGGTCCTGATCCAATCCAAGCCTAATGGTGCCCTTTCACAAAACTCTTGTTTTGTGATGAGTTAAAAATATGAAAGCTAGCCTGCTCAACTGATAAAACTGTCCAGCCCAAATTTCCAGTCGTAATGCTACGAAATGCGCTCACCTCTCCTCCCTCCAGATGCAAGATACGAATATTCATGAGGGCTGCCGCAGTAGCCAGGGCCAGGGCATCGAATCGGTCGCCATGGACAATCAGCACATCCGGGTTAAGCCTCTGGAGGACGTCAGGCAGCTTGACCAGCGCAAGGCCAACAGACTCCACCATGGCTGCCTCATCCTCCCCACGCACAATCGTATGCAACTTGGAGCCAATGTCAAACTCATCCTGTTCGATCATACGGAATGTGTTTCTGTGGGAAATAGGGAATATCAGGAGGCATTTAAAGCCATGTTTGCCTAACTTTCCTGGAATTTCAAATTCCTAAGCACATAATGTGAGCAGTGGCTTATATCTTGACTAATGTTATCTTACCCATAATCATCAATAAGGTGAGATCCTAGCACCACCACCTCCAGCTCAAAAACCTCTGGATTGGCCTTCATGCCAAACATAATTGGTGCCAGCTTGGAGTAGTCAGCACGGTTACAGGTAGCGACGCACACCTTCAGCTTCCGTTTGCCATTATTTTCCATCTTCTCCACTTGTTCTCTCTCCCTTTGCATTTTTAGGTAATACAGCTCCTGCCAAAAATAGAAAACACAAAAATATGAATATTTTGTAGGAAACTACTTTGTGTTTGTTGACGATCGGCAGTCTCATCCCTGTGAGAGAGCAGTTAGTATGCAAACAAATTTTACAGACCACAAGCAAATTGTGTTCAAGATCTAGGAGTGACTAAAAAATGCAATTCATGCCATATTCCCTTTTGTCAATCTTGGTGTGGACGATTTTCAAACAATTCCACAAGTCAATACAAGCCAGACTAGTTCCACAATATTTTAGAACAAAAGAACAGACAGCATGGGATACACATCATGACTAGGTCTTAAAGACACAGCACAGCACATCGGTCATCTGTTACACCTGGTCGCTCCAGTTTTTTTTTAATTTGACATCTGTCATGTCATGTCATAGTCTCATCATTGTTTTCCATCCTAGCCAAAGTAGGGTTATAAAGCAAGTGAGGTGAGACCATGTATAACAGAGGTCACAGGAGATCCTCAGTGCTTGAAATGTTGAAACAGGATGCAGATCACAGGATGCAGCTCAGCGCTCAGTGCACAGTGTCCTGGCATGAGATACAGCGCTGGTATCTATGCAAGCCTGAGATCACCATGCCAGAAGGTTGCCAGGGTGTGGACCACATAGACATAATATAGATGTTACGTCTATGGTGGACCATACTTACATGAGTGCTCCTCTCAGTGAGTCGCTGAGGGATGAAAACAAATGAGAACAAATACTTAAAGGGGTACACACACAACTAAGTCACTTTTTATTGTGAGGACACTTACAGTTTTCAGGTACAACACTGTTATCAATGTAGGATTTCCTTGAGTCAAATGGGTAATAATCACTAGACTACAATCAAACTCAATATATTGTAAAGTGGAATTGCGTTTTAAAAGTCAGGTGAAAAATTCAAGATGAGAAAGCCATTAATCAATGATGATCATAAGAAATAGGGAATGTATGTACATTGACTGAAAAGCAGTTAATTATAATCTTGGTCCTGATTTTCACCAAGCAACACAATTGATAGAAATGAACTCCCACCACTACCAAACTATCTGCAGACTAGAGAGGGTTAAAGCGGCTCTTTGCTATCTCTCTGTAACGAGTGGTCATTCCTCCTATCCTATCCCCTCCCCCAATGCCCTGCCAAGGCCCTGATAATCATTGACAAAATTACAGAGCTCCATAGTCCCTTAACTGCTCCATGTTTAGGAGAAAGCAAGTGCCCATATTGACATAATGAGAGTCTCTTGGACAAACAGAGCAGAGCAGTTACAGGAACTTGGCCAAAGCAAGCACTTGGCTTCCTACCCCCCACCCCCCTAAAAAAAGAAAAGACAAGATGACAAGACACTATGATTATTTTCATCTATTTCCATCTGGAGTTCGTTTTAGGCTATAGGCCTACACAATTCCTTTACCATCTATTAGAGGGTACTTCCTTTGTAGTTCTGACAACCTCATTAAACTCAGTAACATATGATTAGCCTAGATATTTGTGCTTATATCTAGTGCGATCATGGCTACAACACCTTTTCTTATTTAATTTTTCCTTGAATAGTTAACACAACTTGTCATGTTATTATCATGGAGTACATCACACATAACACATAATAGGCCTAACGTACCAGTTCATCCACATAACACATAATAATCCTAACGTACCAGTTCATCTCTTAACCTTTGTCCCTTTCAGGCTTCTAAACGAACTCAGATCAGCTGGGATGGACTCAGACTCAGCATTTTTTGTGCATATGTGACCACGCCAACTAAACTCAGACCCCTCTAAGGGCTGTTTCACACTGGGTGCGTGGCGTGAACGTGGCGTGTCTGTTGCGTGTCAGTTGTGTGGCGATTGCGTTGCATTTTCTATGTCTTTGCACACCAGAAGCGTCCACGCAGCTGACATGCTCACGCCACGCACCTGGTGTGAAACGGGCCTAACGCAAACCGAACTGAGACCACCTCAGGAGGTAGTCTCGGCACGGTTCGCTTTGAAGTCCATGGCACGGTTCGCATTATCTGTGCATTGTGAACACAAATCGCCCTGGGTTCTCTTTCACATTTTGTTATTGTATGCTAGCTTATTTTGTCCTACTTGACTTTCCATTGCCAAAAAAGAAGGCATGTCATTTATTATTTTTTTTAAAAACTATTATCATTAGGCTCATGATAGGCCTACAGACATTTGAAATGTACAAATTTGGTGTGTTCTTAAGTTATCGTTCGGCTGAATATCTTTTCATCCAAGGTATTGGTAGCCTAACTAATGAAGAATTAGCAAACTTTGGATCCATTGCTCACCATTTTTCAGTAACCAGGTGGGGCGGGTCTACCACTGAATTAGACAGTATGATTGGTTGGCGTGTTGACTGACTGTTCAAGAGGATATTTGCAATAACTTCAGATCAGAATTAATTCTGAAAATATATTATCATACATATATATATATTTATTTCAGAAAAAAAAAAATGAAACAAAATCACCACACCAATTAGCCTATGGGTTATACTAATTATTTCAACCTGATAATGAATGATGATGGAAATGAGCAACTATATAGCCCATAATCCAAAGCAGTAGCCTGAGGTCTGAGACCCCCAGAGAAGGTATAGTCTGAATAGGAAGAAAACTGAGGCCCCATCAGAGCAGCAGAAGTGCACAAGAAAGAGATCCGAGTCCTCTTTCAAATGAACTCATAATGTGAATACAAAATGAACGGAGTCACTTTCTGGTCCCCTTTTAGTGGACTGAGTTCGGTTATTTTAAATAGTACTATATGTGAAAACACCCTATACCTACCATCTATATTGCACTGAATATACAGTAAGTCCTAACCAGCCATTCTAGGCCTAAGCGCTGGTTGTGATGGATCATCTATTGTCCAGTATCTTCCCAGCAGAAGTGAGTAAAGATGAGTTTGGGAGTGACTCCACTATGCTATAACAGCTTTAAACTGCTATTTTTTGGCACTACCATCCTACATGTTGGTAACTGAGATTATTTTCAAAGAACCACCATACAATCTTGAACGGCCTGCTGACCCTTAAACTGCTGTGAGAGCTGTATCGTCAGCTGGAAGCCCCCTCCTGCCGGCTGAGCTGACAAACAAACTGCTGTCATGAGGTTGAGGGGAAATGGGGAGACATAGCCTAGTTAGTGGTTACTTTGTAATGTAACAATTTCATGAAAAAGCCTAATTAATGCAGTCCAATCTATATTTGGCCAACACTGTACCACTCTTACTTTATTCCACCTCTTAACCATCATGTTCTAGCAGAGTCATCTGAGAGCCTGATAACACTACACATATTGTCCAGACACTGTGCTATTCATATTTCCTTGCAATTTCGCTCAACTTGACAGCCAGTGTGAAATGTTCCTTCATGCCAACAAAACCACACAATTCATTACACAGCTCGTCATAGCCATAGACTAGATGCCGATTCAGCTACTCAGTACAACAGTGCAAAATTAGAGGCAGCAGTCTTTTACAAATAAGATCTTGGAACATAATTGCAGGACCAAGTCACAATAAGGACACACATTCTTTAAGCAGCCTGTTTTAGTCTCCCCATGCTAACATTATAGGGCTAACAGCCGGGTTACAGCCCTCTGTCATCAAAGCAACCCAGCCAGAGCTCTTCTGAGACGTAGCATCACAAGACTGGAGCTCTACACTAGGCATTATGATGGGGGCAGGGGCCGAGAGGACCAAGACAGAAACAGTAGCAGACTCACATGCGGGTTACGGCCTTCAATACCAGCGAACATGACTCCTCCTGCAATCCGTAAGCAACTGTATTCTTCTGCTGTCCCTTAAAAACTGCCTCCCTCTATCACCTCCTCTCCTCCGTCACCCGGCTCATGCAGTCTTTTATACGCAGTGTTCTGATTACCTCTCTGCCTCACAAAGCAGCACATACCCTGGAGGAGGGCATTACACACACTAGCAGCTGTGATTGGCAGCCTAGCACGACAAATAAACCAATAGATTCCACCCACTCAGCGATGGCGGGGGAGGGCTATGATGCGTATGCAGGCACACGCAGGCACACACAGACACACACACACACACACAAATCCTCCATCCCAAATCCCACCACTGCAGCCTTAATACTGCCACCAACAGGGCACGTTTAGATGTACAGTAAAACTGTAGGCTGCTGCATGGACTTGCAAAGAAAGAGAGAGAAAAGTCTGATTTGAGCATAGAATACCATGCAAAATTCTTAGGAGCTTGTAAAACAAAATGGCGTAAGATTTAAGCCTTGATCTTTGTAGAAGAATTTCAAATCGCCTCAAATCAAATATTCAAAATGTTCATGGAAAAACAGAAGTTTCTGATGCAACAAAGTGTGTGGGAAGTATGATGTAGAAATGGTCAAATGTTCAGCACTGTAAAAACTAAATTCTGCATGGCAAATTTTAAGGCTGCTGGATTGGCAACTTCCAATAACATTAAATCTTTCAGAACTGAAGAGCAACAGTGTTGAGCAGCAATCCATCATTATTCAAAATTAGGGCTGTCAAAATTAATGTGTTAATTGCTGCGATTAATTTTGAAATACATAGCGCATTAGGCTATAAAATATCAACGCAATAATGCATTTTGTTTACCTACTTCCTTTAGGCTTTTATTATGTATATCTATGGCTGATGTCATGTAACAGAAGCCACAAAACCTGAAGCCGCAAGCCTGAGTGTTTACTTTACTGTCTATGGAGTTAGCTGAAGATTACGGAAGCGTATTACGGCTTCTACCCAGTTGCGTTCCGTCAACGCATGCCAGTGGGTGTTCCCGACGGTAGCTATGCAAATGTGTAGTATAACCATAATTTGATTGGTTGGTGCTGTCCGTCGATTGGCTTGATTGGCCGGTGCCGTCTGTCGGTGCAGCAACAGCTGAACTTCTCAACGCGAGCTACGGGAGAAACGCGACGCAACGGACCCACAATTCAGTTCGGCAACGGATGACGTATAAGTATAAGTATATATACTCTTTTGAGGGAAAAGGAGGGAAATTTGGTCTCTGCATTTATCCCAATCCGTGAATTAGTGAAACACACTCAGCACACAGTGAACAAACAGTGAGGTGAAGCACACACTAATCCCGGCGCAGTAAGCTGCCTGCAACAACAGCGGCGCTCGGGGAGCAGTGAGGGGTTAGGTGCCTTGCTCAAGCGCACTTCAGACGTGCCTACTGGTCGGGGTTCAAACCGGCAACTCTCGGGTTACAAGTCCAAAGCGCTAACCACTCGAACGCTAACCACTTTGTCACTCGAAAATTCTGACTTTTATCTCAACATTTTTGACTTTTATCTCGAAAATGTTGACTTTTTTCTCAGAAATTCTGACTTTAATCTCAGAAATTATTTCTGACTTTGTTTCATGAAAATTTTGACTTTAAATTCTCAAAAATGTTGATTTTATCTTGGAATGTTGACTTTATCTTGGAATTTTCAAAAGTATTTTTCCTAATACGCTTCCATAGAAGATGGAGAGTAACCGTGAGGAGCTTGTAGGCAAAAACATTCAGTTTAAAAAGTTGCCTGATGTTAAAAGCACTGTGATCAGTGCTCCACTACCACCACACGAATCACACAAAATTTGTTTACATGAAGCACATGATATGGCAATTTAAACACATTCCATTCAGTTAGCTAGGTGGCTACCATGGCTCATAATTCACTTTTAATTGCAAACAGAAAATGTCTGCCTGGCAAATTTTAAGGCTGACAATATATTGTAGGGCTGTGCAATTAATCAAATTAATGGATTATCATTTCATGATAATGACTTCCAATGATTACGAAACCAAAATAATCAAAATATAATGATTATTTTGCTACGTTCTGTTTCATAACAATGCTCACCTTTGAGAGAAAGTGGAATAGAACATTATGTCCAATATTCCAATATGCGGTTTAATGTTCTGCATTATGTCCAATATTCCAATATGTGGTTTAATGTTCTGCATGTCATTAGTGGGTCACTTTGATACTAAAAGTATCTATGTAATGACTGTATGATATATGTACTGTCCCTGTGTATATCTGTGTGTGACTGTATTTAGAGATAAGCGGGAATTAACCGGAATTAAAAAGCGGGTAACTTTTCCGCATTCTCTCCGTGTTGGACTTCAGGCAGCGGTAACGTTTCCCAGACCGTAGGATAGAGAAGAGGCAGTTGTTGGGGTGACTGGGATCCCTGATAATTTTTCTTGTTCTCGACTGACATCTCCTTATGTAAATTTCCTGTAGGTTGGGTAGGGCACTTCTGGTGGTACGTTCAGCTGATCTCACTACTCTCTTCAGAGCTTTACGGTCTAGCTATTACGGTCTAGCTACAGTGCTATTACCATACCAAGCTGTTATACTCCCAGTGATAACACTTTCAATGGTGGTTCTGTAAAAGTTCTTCAGTAGTTGTTGAGGTAGCTTTAAGTACTTGAGGCGTCTGAGGTGGAAAAGACACTGATGATCCTTTTTCACCAGTGAATTAATGTGCTTGGTCCAAGTCAGGTCTTCAGTAATATGGACTCCAAGATATTTAAAACTCTCTACCCTTTCCACTTGAGAGTCATTGATCATAAGTGGTTGATAAATCTTATGCTGATCACGCCTGAAATCTATAAACATCTCCTTGGTCTTCGTAACATTCAGGAGGAGGTTGTTTTCCTGGCACCAGTTAGATAACCTGTCTACTTCACTCAAGTAAACCTGCTCATTGTTCTTTGAAATGAGGCCAACTACTGCTGTGTCATCAGCAAACTTTACAATGATGTTGGAATCATGTACTGCTGTACAATCATGTGTAGAGTAGGGGTGTAACGGTTCATGTAATCGTATTGAACCGAAAAGGTACGGGCGGCACGGTTCGGTGCATGAATTTACACGGAGAATACACGGTATAAAAATACATAAAACTCGTGTGCGGATTCATTAATGTCATGCGCAATTACTGTTAAGTAGCGAGAGTTACGGGAGTTCTTTAGCGACACCTAACGCTAATCTGTAGCCTCGCTTTAGCTCTGATTGGCGTCTATGTTATTTTGTCAGGTAGTCTGAGTCGTCGGTCGAGTCAGTCAGTCATTAGCAGCACTAAGGTGGCGACCCACAAGAGTTAGAGGATCCGCTGGTCTCTTTAAGATCGCAAGTTTGAGAACTTCAGTTACAGTAGTACAGGCGAGAGAGTGGTGGATAAGATGAAACCGTGTGCCGGCGTTGTTCAGCAGTTGTTATATGGTATGTGAGTGGAAATATATGCTACACATGCAAGAGGTTCAACCAGGCGCTCAGGTGAAGTTATCAAGTCCTCAAGCGGTGCTCTTGGGGTAGGGAAAATCCAATAAAGCAATAGCAGGTCCCAGGCACTCAAATATATAAGAGGAGAAGGAATTCTTTAAAAAGCCTTTATTGAATATGGCTTAGGTCATTTAAAATTATATTAATGATATTTTTGTTATACAACATAGTACAGAAGCTAACTTGATAAAACGAATCATTCAGAATAACTGGGCCATTGTTAATTCTGACCCTACCCTCCAAAAGGTCTTTCCTGAACCCCCCCTTGTTTCTTACAGGAGGGCCCCGACCCTTCGTGATCAGTTAGTTCACAGTTTTCTTCCCCCTGAGAAGAAGGAGAGTTGGCTTAAGAGACCTATCGGTGTACACCGATGCATGAATTGCCCCCATTGTGGGAATGTCATTCCTTCAAAAACATTTGTGGATTTTAAATCTAACAAAACCTACAAAATAAAAGATTTCATAAATTGTAACACCAACATATTTTTTATTTACCATCTATCCTGTACATATAAGGTGTTTTATGTAGGGCGCACAAAAAGGCGTCTACGTGATCGTTTGGCGGAACATAAATACGCTATTCGGACCAGCAACCCTGATTATCAGATGGCCCAACACTTTGCACAGGTTCATAATAAAGATGATTCTCTATTAAAAATAGAAGGGTTAGAACATGTAAGGCCTTTGGAGAGAGGCGGTGATAGGATCCGCAGACTCAACCAGCGCGAGACATTTTGGATCCATCAGCTGGATGCGTTAAGTTATCCTGGCTTGAACGAGGACATAGAATTTAAGTGTTTTTTATGATGTCGTAATATGAAGTTTTGCTCTCTTTCGTGATCTCATGTAGTTCTGTCATGTCTAGGATTTTCCATTTCTGGGGGTTCTAATAATTTATAATTGATTTGGTTTGTTTTCTTCTCTCTTTTTTCAGGTAGTCTATGTTTTCTGCTTGTTTTTTGGTGTTGTTGTGTGTGTGTGTGTAGTTTTTGATTACTGTGTGTGGTTTTCTTGCAGACCTGTTTACTCATTAGGCTAATTGATTATATTAGATCTTATTGAGTTAATTAAATGATTGTATTGTGGGTGGGACTTAACTTATAAGTCTGTGGCATTCTCATTCATGTTGCTACTTTGCCCTAAAGAAGACCATGTTCGGTCGAAACATGTTGGCTCAAAATTTTAAACGACCTAAGCCATATTCAATAAAGGCTTTTTAAAGAATTCCTTCTCCTCTTATATATTTGAGTGCCTAGGACCTGCTATTGCTTTATTATATGCTACACATATTCGAAGCCATCACCCAGATGATGATGTAGGCTACCAATCACTGAAACGAGAAAAAAAAAAATTCCCATGCGCTTCAGCAGCCTTTTGATACACATACAAATAGGGCCAAAACCTATGGCTTAAATTAAATGATTTCGTAATGACAGAAAGCTATGTAAATCGTGTGGTAATTACCTTTATGTTGGGGTAACTTGTAACTTCTCACATGAGGAGCTGGTAGTGTTTAGTGCATAGACAGTAAAAGAAAGTGACAATGCTAACCAGGCTAATAAACAAACCATGCTACGGTGAGTTAACGTCAAAGGGCAAAGTCACGTGACTTCTAGTTGTAGTCTGTTTATGAAATGAAAGGAGCGATTTCGTTTTTTAAAATAAGGCAAAATAGTGTGATATGTTCACAGTTAGTAGGCTTGATTATTACTGTACACACACTGAAAAATATTGAGGCAAATTGTAGACCCTTCCATATACTGTACAACTAAACACAGATGTCGAAGGTCTTGCTTAAGTGGATTTTTAAAAATCATTATTCTATGTCATTTGCACTTTCAGAAATAAGAGATGCTGTAGGCCTATTTTCAGTTTTTATAGCTGATTGTCTTATTTTGTTTACAAGTTACAGATGGAGTCTGGGTACTTATTGTACTGTTTAGCCTACATCTTACACACTTCAGGCTGTTGCAGTTAGCTCAGGGAAGAGACTGTATGACACTAGGTGGTACAGCCTGAGACATGCACAATAAAAAAAAATTGCTTTCTACATTTTTGTTTTGCTTTACTCTCCATTGTACCGAACTCGTACCGAACCGTGATGTCCGAACCGAGGTATGAACCGAACCGTGACTTCTGTGTACCGTTACACCCCTAGTGTAGAGGGAATACAACAATAGACTTAAAACACATCCCTGTGGCGCTCCTGTATTGAGAGTAAGGGATGAAGAGATGGGACTACCCACCCGCACGGCCTGGGGTCTACCAGTAAGGAAGTTAAAAATCCATTTACACAGAGATGAATTCAGTCCAAGATCTTCCAACTTAGTGAGTAGTAATACAGGTTTGATTGTATTAAATGCTGAGCTCAAATCTATAAACAGCATTCTAACATAATTCCCGTCCCTGTTATCAAGGTGGGCTAAATGCAAAGACCAAATTTCCCTCACGGGATCAAAAGAGTATATACTTATACTTATAAACTCTGTCCCTGATTTTTCATACTATTGGTCTGACTGGGTCTCTATTAAATCTATGGTATCAAAATGACCATCACTTTTTGTCTTGAGTTGTCGTGTGCATTATCTTTTTAATGTATTTTTCCTGTTGAATTATAGGCCAAATTCAATTCAATTTAAAAATATAAATGATGCAACTTTTGGAAATGGATGATAATTCCAAAATCACGTAGTAATCATGTTTAATAATCATCTATATTGAATCAATCAATATTGAATAAAATAATCATAATAATGTTTTTTGCCATAATCGAGCAGCCTGTGAGGCACATGGAAGTTGTGATCTAGGCCCCAGGCCATTCTGACCCTACACAAGCCACTTACCCCAAGATACTCCTATCCAGGACGACTGTCAATATCAGCAATTAGTTAATGGATTTGCTGTTAGTAAGAGCGTCATCTAACGTTAAATGTATTCAATATTATGGGGAATTTAAAACTACATTTTAAGCACGACGTTTTTCTCATTATGCGTATTTACGTGGACACGTACTTTAAAGTTAGCCTAAAGTTTACACAAAGATCCTTGATTACTTAACGTCTCTCTGGTTTACATGCACAGTGAACTCGATCTGCACTTGATATTTCAGTTTGATGAATGACGTTTCATTTCACCTTTAGAATGACGATGCACAACTGACTGTTTACCGTATAAGAAGAAGCCCAACTCTAGCTTCTAGACAGGACAGCTTTCTGACAAGTGATCTGACTTTGCAGCTCATTTACTTGAACGAGACACCATGGTTATTAACAGTTTGCTAGCTAAAGAGCTATGTACAATAACTGTCTACTACCGAGATACAATCTCGGAGGATGAAGTAAGACAGTGAATATACAACCATCCATTAATAATGCACTTAAGGCGAGACACGGCAGGTGAAAACATAGTTTTTTCATGCACTGGTCAATTTCGAGATTTTGGGCTAATTTGCTACCTTAGCATGTATTCTTTCACACTACTACAACAACAAAGCCCGATTTACACATTTAGGTGTTTATTTCATTACATTTTGTCTACTCGCGCCTGTATATTTCTCCTAAATTCACCAAAAGTTAGTCTTCTAACGTTTCATGCTCTACCGCGACCGTGATACCAAACATAACATGTGTAGTACCGTTGGAAAGCTCTGTTTTTCCTGCATGACGTTGTGCTATCCAAATATGGACACTTCCTTTGTAACCGCAACCAATCGCGAAAGTTCAAAGGCGAGTCTAGGCTGAGAACGGAATCTCTTGGCTGTGTTCCAAGGCTGTTTTCTCAAATTGAGTTTTTATCATTTTCCAGTAGAAACATCTCAGCCTATGTAGCCCCTATGTACACCAAACTTTCCAGATATACACTTAGCAGTATTCTGAAGATATTTACAGAGGGATTTGTTAATAAATCATTCCTGACCTGATTTATGTGACATTTTAATCAAAAATATAAGGCAAAAATCGATGTTTTAAGGCTATGGACAGTATATTCTGATTTCCTAGGTAATGAAAGCAGATATCCTGAAATCAATCTGTAATTTTATTTTTATCTTGTATGCAAACAAAATGAAAGAATAATTTTGTACCAGGCTTTATCATATGTTCAGATCTATCTACCGAAAATATATGCAAATTTGCGCATATTTAATGAGATAATGCCTAATTTGCATAATTAAACATTCGAATTTCAAAAATTGTAATACATTTTTTGTTCATACTTGTGTAAGTAGCTGCTAATCAACTAAGGAAGTTTCATGGTGATTTCTTTTATTTAAAAATGTTACCCTATTCACCTGTAGTGTCTCGCCTTAATGTGGAAACAGCCGTATGTAACTTAGCTTGCGAAATTAGCTGGCGGGACATAACAAACATCACATCTACTTGAACGTTGAGGATACTGACCAGAGATGCTAGCCAGCTAGTTAGTTGGACACATGCACCACTGTTATCATCACCAACTTACATAAACATTGTTAGCCTACTTATTCCTTCCCTAGTATGCGTTGCAGCTAATTCCCTAACATTATGTTACAGTGAACGTACCTTAAGCGCGACACACCTGGCACATCTATGACTACCAAAGAATCCTTCTTTAAACTTGTGTTGGTAATAGCAGAAAAATTCGTTCCTGATACAGCTGAGCTGAAACCATGCTCATAGATTAGAAAGCTAGATACCGCATATTGCTCGAGTTCACGTAAACGCGGCCGCCATATTGCTGAGGAGGACAACACACTTGCCGGTCGCCGCCATACTCTGTCTGTGATTGGCTGTGCATGACTGACAGTTGCTGCCTCTCTGGCTAAATCGGACAAGTACGACGAGAACGTTAAAAAAAATCAAAAGACAAAACTGATGGGCTTCTATCACTAGTATTAGCCATGGGAAATATATACACACCTATCAGTAGGGAATTTAAAAAAATAAGTTGGGGGGAAAACCCCCCAAACCACCCAATTGTAGGTTGACAGCTTCAACTATCAGTTGCGTCAGCTGGCCAATCACAGGGCGAGTAGGGCGGGACTCTTCCGCTACCACCCTACAAAAAAAAAATCTCTCCCGGCGACCAGAGACACCTGTCTGATTTCCAGTCAGTACGTGTTTCTCCATTGGCCTCCAGTTATTGTTGCCCCCACCAATATGGCGGCGCTTTACGTACGTTTTGGATACCAATGCGGTATCTAGCTTTCTATAGAGCCATGTACATGCTAACGTTAGCTACCTAACCTATCTGTTAGCAGTTGGATAGGAACATCCGGGAACTTTGGACTGAGACACGTCCCCATCCTGGGTGGTGCGTTCAGTGGGGTCTGGTGGAAAACTTTTTTTTCCATCGGAAAAGTAATCGTGAACGTCACCTCATGTGTAGCCTACATAAGAAAGTTCTGGTGCGCACGCTAAAGTTTGAGGTGCATAGGCTATCATAAACGTGAAAATATCTTTTTAAAGTTAAGCAATGTTTTGTTTGATTAGTAGCCTACAGTGGACCAGCACTAGAATCGTTCAGTTTTTGCAGAAAGCATGAAACTTAGCAGAGTTATACACCAGAGCCCTCTACATTCTCTGGTTATACTACACTTAGTGATCAAAGATTTAAATGGACCCCAACACATAGCGCCCCCTAGTGGCTGCCAACTTGAATTAAAATATGGCCACCATTCTTAATAGAATTGTTGATACTTCAAAATTAAACAAGATAAAAAAAAGTAAACAAAAGTTCTAACACTTAATTTTCAGGGTCAAGGAAGCTATTGATATGATTTCCAAACAAACCTGATGTTGGCCATTTTGAAATCTAATATGGCGGATACCAAATGTGAAAATATTGACCATCTCTATTCATGAAATATCATTCAGAAAGTATAGTATAGTATAGTATAAAGTATATATACTCTTTTGATCCCGTGAGGGAAATTTGGTCACTGCATTTATCCCAATCCGTGAATTAGTGAAGCACACTAATCCCGGCGCAGTGAGCTGTCTGCAACAACAACGGCGCCCGGGGAGCTTAGGTGCCTTAAGGGCACTTCAGCAGTGCCTACTGGTCGGGGTTCGAACCGGTTACAAGTCCGAAGTGCTAACCAGTAGACCATGTCTGCCCCCATTTTAATTAAAAATGTATATCAGAGGCATCAAGTACAATATGTTAAAATTCTAATATGGTCATCATGTGTAAGAGAATAAGGCAATTATTCTATTTTGGTTAATGGAGTAACTACCTTGGAAATCCAGAGTTCTCGCGAGAGCTAAATTTGAATTTCTTCAGCAAGTGACTATGGCTATTACCTATGCCCATGAAACCGAGCTGCACCAATCACATCGGTGTATCTGATATAGACGGGCCTAAACAGATGACGACAGCGCTGCGTCGTTGATGTCCGGAAACATTGGTGGTGGACGGTGTTATCTTATTGCGTCGACGTTCGGAATCGGTCAGTAAACATTGGTCGTAGTGTTATCCAATTGCGTGCAGTAATATTTTTAAATGCATGCTTGGTGCCGCCCCTTGAGTTGGGCCATTTTCATTACTCATAGCCAGACCCTTAATCTTTCAGATTGGGTCTGGTCTTCCAGGATAGTAACTACCTACATCATCAATAAATTATTATTCTACCTTCTTCTCTTTCTGAGCAAACCTTAAATCTTACTATACACTATTAAAAAATAAATAAAGGAACACTTCAGATTTCAAGGGAAAAAAAATCATCATGCTGGCTATCTATACTGATATGGCCTGGGTTAGGAACAAAAGGTGAAGCACACACTAATTCCGGCGCAGTGAGCTGCTCAAGGGCACTTCAGCTGTGCCTACTGGTTAGGGTTTGAACCGGCAACCCTCCAGTTACAAGTCCGAAGCGCTAACCAGTAGGCCACGGCTGCCCCTACATTATGTCTGGTCACCAAACTATTCTTCAGGCTGCGCAAAACAAATGAAATAAAACAGTAATCTGGTTCAACTAGACTTCACTTCTCTCCATTCAAGTCCTAATGGGACTGGGTGCCGGGACACTGTAGTAGTATGCAAACACTGCTCACCACTGGCAGAGTTTATGATCATAAAGTGCCGTCCTTTTTACCTGCCAAGGGAAATTACTGCGATTCTGCTAGTCGCAGTATACATCCCGCCTACCAACAACAACAACGATAAGAACGCGGCTCTTAGTGAACTGTACCAGGCTGTCAGTGAACAACAGACGGCACACCCAGACGGTTTCACCATCTTCACTGGAGATTTTAACCATGCTAACCTTAAAACTGTACTTCCAAAGCTACACCAGCATGTTGATTTTCCAACAAGAGGAGATAACATCCTGGACCTGGTCTACACTACACACAAAGGAGCATACAAAGCCACCCCCCTCCCCCACATTGGACTTTCAGACCATATCACTGTTATGCTAATGCCCGCATACAGACAAAGGGTAAAAGTGAACAAACCGGTTCGTAAGCAGGTAAAAGTGTGGCCTGAGGGAGCCTCCGATGCTCTTCAAGACTGCTTTGACACAACAGACTGGGAAATGTTTAAGCAGGCAGCCACTTACAACAACCAGACAGACATAGAGGAGTATACAGACACTGTAACCTCTTACATCACCAAGTGCATTGATGATGTGACCCACACAAAAGACATCATCACTCGGGCTAACTGGAAGCCATGGCTGACAGGGGATGTCCTCAGGCTGCTGAGGGCCAGAGACAAAGCCTACAGAGCTGGGGATGAAGCTGGCATGAGAACAGCGAGAGCCAACCTGTCCCGTGGCATCAAGGAAGCAAAAAAGGAATACACTCACAAGATAACCACCCACTTCAAAGACAGCAGGAACGCACAAAGCCTATGGCAGGGCATTCAGGCCCTCACGGACTACAAGCCCGCGCCACAGAGCTGCGAGAGCAACATCCCTCTGCTCAACAACCTGAACCGCTTCTTTGCTCGCTTTGAAGCACAAAACAGCACCTGCCCACAGAAGACCCATCCCCCTCTACATGAGCAGCCCCTGTGCCTCTCTGCCGACAGCGTGAAGAGGACACTTGCTGCTATCAACACCCGTAAGGCAACAGGTCCAGACAACATCCCTGGTCGTGCGCTGAAGGACTGCGCAGGGGAGCTTAAGGATGTCTTCACAGACATCTTTAACACTTCCCTGAAGCAAGCCATCGTCCCATCTTGTTTCAAAGCTGCCACCATCATACCTGTGCCGAAGAAAACTGCTCCATCCTGCTTCAATGACTACCGCCCTGTGGCACTGACACCCATCATCATGAAGTGCTTTGAGCGGCTTGTCATGTCACATATCAAATCCATTCTCCCCCCCACCCTGGACCCCTTCCAGTTTGCATACCGAGCCAAACGGTCTACAGAGGATGCAATCTGCTCTGCCCTCCACCCAGCCCTCACCCACCTGGAAAAAAGAGACTCATATGTGAGATTGCTGTTTATAGACTTCAGTTCTGCATTCAACACCATAATACCACAACAACTCATCTGCAAACTTGACAAACTGGGACTCAGTACCTACCTCTGCAACTGGCTACTGGACTTCCTCTGTCAGAGGCCTCAAGTAGTACGTGTTGGCAACAATACCTCAAGCAGCATCACACTGAGCACAGGGGCCCCCCAAGGCTGCGTGCTCAGTCCGCTGCTCTTCACCCTGCTGACGCATGACTGCACTGCAACCTATACAGCAACAATCACATAGTGAAATTTGCTGACGACACAACTCTGGTGGGTCTCATCACCAAGGGCGACGAGACTCAATACAGGTTGGAGGTCGACCATCTGACCACGTGGTGCAGGGACAACAACCTCCTGCTGAACGTCAGCAAGACCAAAGAGATTGTTGTTGACTTCCGGAGAGGTCACACCCAACACCTGCCACTGACCATCGACGGTGCTGTGGTGGAGAGAGCGAGCAGCACCAAATTCCTGGGGGGGTGCACATCAGTGAAGACCTCTCCTGGACCACCAACACAGCATCACTGGTGAAGAGAGCTCAGCGCCGCCTGTACTTCCTGCGGAAACTCAGGCGAGCAAGTGCTCCACCAGCCATCATGACCACATTCTACCGAGGCACCATTGAGAGCATCCTCTCCAGCTGTATCGCTGTGTGGGGCGGAAGCTGCACTGAATACAACAGGAAAGCCCTGCAGCGCATAGTGAACACAGCTGGAAGGATTATTGGTGCTTCACTCCCCTCCCTGAAGGACATTTACACCACCCACCTCACCCGCAAGGCGACCAAAATTGTGAGTGATGCAAGTCACCCCGCTCACAATCTGTTTGATCTACTGCCCTCTGGGAAGAGGTACAGAAGCCTGCGCTCCCGCACTACCAGACTCACCAACAGCTTCATACACCAAGCTGTTAGGATGCTGAACTCTCTCCCTCCTCTCCCCCCTCCACCCTCAGCTACATAACATCCTGGACATTGGACCCACAATGGCCGCCTGCACCACTCCACTTGCACACTTGTACACTTTGCAACTTGTTGCTGTTGTCCTGAAAACACAACACTTCTGCTGCTCTTACATAACTTGCACCACTATGCCACTTTATTTCTTACTTAGGTCAAACAGAACTACCTCAGCCTCTTATTGGCCTGACTTTGCACTAGTATTTTATTTTATTGACTGTCTATGCACAATTTCAACCAAATTTTGCTGCTCTTATTTTTTCATTATATGTGCCCTCTTATTTACTTATTTACTTACTTTTTTGTTTACTTGAATGTTATGTTTGTCTGTGGACTTAAAATTGGTAAAATATGTCTTGTCTCCACCGTGGGATAGTGAGAAACGTAATTTCGATCTCTTTGTATGTCTGGAACATGTGAAGAAATTGACAATAAAGCTGACTTTGACTTTGACTTTGACTAAGGAGTGGCTCTGTCCATTTTTGTATCGGTCAGTTACTGTTGGACAAAAGAGTAGGCTATGTTGTCTATCTGTATTGGCGGTTTTTAAGCTGGTTCAAAAACAGCTGACATAACCTTAATTAGTGCAGTTCTTGAATATCCCAGCCCAATTTGGGGTGTGTTGACAAAGGGTCTGTCTGAAGGGTCGGAGAGGGTTCAACAACATTGCAGGATTCTTTTTTCCATCACTCAATGAAAGATGTGAACCACCCTGTGCCCCCTCACCAACATCCTAGCTCTTGCCCTCTGCCTGGAACCCTTACTCTCCCTACCAAAGCTCAGCTCTCAAAAAGTTGCCTTGTGTATCATCAGCTTAATGGAGAAGAATAACAACAAAACACATTAATAAAGAAACAGTTTTTTTTTATTGAATCTTCCAGTAGACTTGATATTCATGGAATAAAACTGCTTTCTGGGAATAGGCCTACTACTAGCAAAACCAGCTAAAAAAAGAGACAAACGAGAAATGCAGAAAGGAGCCATCTGTGAAAGTGCATATAAAAAAAAACAGTAAAACATCTCAAAAATACAAAAATGTTTACATTAACACCGGATGGGATTTCTGTTTGCCTAAACAATGGACAAGAAATAAGTATTATCTAGTTTGCATTTTACTAGAAAAAGATCAATTTATAACCCACAGCAACTCAAAAGAACACAGATATGAAATGTTTACTTTTTCCAGTAAGAACTAACTGGAGAGGCTCAGGCAGAACATGACTGTTTGAATTTGTACATGATTTAGCGGAGTCAGATTCAGTCAAAGAAACAAATGCAATGCATCTTTATGGTATCCACTCTGCAAGTCAGTACTGACTTGCCTGTATTTTCTGCTGCTCCAGAAAAAAATACATTGTTGGCATAAAATATTCTTTATGTGACCAAACAAACTCTGATCAAACAAGCAATAAAGATAAAGACTGCATAGCACTTAGTCTAGGGGATGAGTGCATCTAAAACAAAGTCTTTTGTCACACCTTTAACACTACTAAAACATGTAGCCAAACCTGTTTATTCAATGACCACCCACTGTTGTCTTCACACTCCCTTCTACCACAATTAATTGCTTTTACAGAAAAATCAGGGATACTGTAGATCACATTAAGAATTTTGGAATTTTGAGGCAATCTTCCAAAACGCTGACTGTTGCATAATGCACATTGACAACAGAATTTTCAAATGGCTCTGCCCAACTTGCACATTCCCTTAGACACAATAGTATGATGAAAAGAGCACATCATGACAAGTCACACTATTGCGTGTCATTTAAAGAGCAGATCATGTGTGTCCAAATCCTTCTGTCACTTACTTAACAATCTCTGTGACATTCCTCCTGCCATCTTGACATAACCACCTATAAGTATCTGGCGCACTGGTTTATTTTATTAACCTGAATATGTAAACTTGCCTAATCTAAAATCTAGTGACATCCATTTTTACATTAATTTAAACATTTTTTCTTTTCAGTTTCTATTCAACTGAGATACCCCTTAATGTTTCCTTCACTATTCAAGGTCTGTACACATAAAATAAAATGCACCCCTCCCACCCCACCCATTGTCCCAAACTCCCCATGGAACTCTCCAAGGGATCCCACATGGAATACTGTGACGTAAACTTTAAAAGAAAGAGCGGAGGAGAAACTGGAAAAAAAGACAGAGAAAAGATAAACAAAATGCAATAGCAAAAAGAAGGCCACCAGAAGATTCTAGAGGAAGGATACTTGGCAATGAGTATGCTAGTCTGATTTTTTTTATTACGCTTGGTCACACTTTGTTTTTAAATCAAGTATCTTCCAGATTCCCAAATAACAACTCTGAAGACTGCCCTGTCAGTCTTCTCTACCCCATTATGTCCTAGTTAGACCTCCTTCAAGTAGAACAGAGCTGCACAGACTGGCTCTTAGGGGGCATGGTGTGAACCAGTTTTCAGAAAGCTCACAAAGGGACTGGTTGAAGCAACTGACTGCAATAAGAAATTCACTCCTGAAAACCAGCAGACACACTGGCCCTCTAGAACTGGTCTGATGCATACTCTGAAATTGAGTACAAACACCCACCTGAGCTACCTCACCCCCCCCACCCCCCATCAGTCAAACTAATGCTCTGGATACCCGGGGGGATGGGTGCTCTGTTTACCCCACCCCAGCCCACCCTTACATCCAGGCTCAGTTACGATTAGGACACCGAAGAAATTGGGTTGTGAGGAGAGCCCATCTGGGTCAGGACCTTATCCAGCCACTGCAGTGGGCCATGCAGGTGGATCTCAATCCAGCAGGGGGTGCTAGTGACATCCTGCCGGTGGTACTCTGCACCCCAGCCCTGCAGCAAGAGAGGAGAGACAAATCAGAGAGAAGCACAGAGTCAGACATGTCATTTGTGTCCGTATGTGTTGGGGGAGGCTTTTACATGTGATCCAGTCTAGAAAAGTAAACTTAGTTTGTCAGATAAATTAGTGTACGTAATACCTTTACAAAACTCATGCGGATGGTGCACATTTTGGTAAGCTCGTAAACAGCCTCAAAGCCGTGGTTGACAGATTGGGCCAGTAGCTCCGCAAACTCCTGGTTGTTGAAGATCTTGAGGCTGCAGCCACTAGGGATCTTGCAGACCGTAGTAGGATGGAAGCCATGGTGGTAGTTACAGTTACGGCTCTGCACAAAGATGCTGCTGTCACTCAAACACTCAGCGTATACCTCTCCACCCACATAATACAGATGCACGCCTGTAGAGAGATCAGCCAGGATATAACCATGAATATATCTCCATGTCTTATACTGTGCCTCGATATACCATAATTGGAACTGATCATTAGTTGTATTATAATTGTATTGCTCATACAATTGTAGCATTCAGAGAGACTACTTTTTGTGGCATTTACTTAACAGAAATAACACCAGTGCTCTTAAAAAACGAATTCCAGAATATTAGTTTTTTAATACAACATGATCCATTTATTTACATGCTATACCAAAGCTGTACCTTTGCCAATATGGCGTCGAGTGTTCTCGATGGTGGAGTTGCGATTTACATTTGAGAGCAAGCCCAAGCAGAAGCGGCTGCGATTGTTGGAGGGGTCAGTGAAGCCATCCACCAGTACGCTAGTAGAAGATGCCTGGAAGGCCTCGCCAACACGGTTATTTAGCTCATAGTAAACAATACTGCACCAATGCTTCGGCTCCTCATAAGCCACTGGCTGCACATCTGCAAGAGAAATACACAAGCATGCACAATGACTAAGATTCTGATAGACAAACAGAGTGGACTAACACTTCATCATATGACTAATATATAGTTTTTCTCTTTTATTCAGACAGGACAATGACGAGTGACAGGGAGCAAGTGGGAGAGAGAGATGGGGTGGGATTGGGAAATGACCATGGGTTGGATTTGTTACAGCTCAAACAAGGCAATCAAATGAATACAATTCAATCAATCATGAGTGAGCACTGCTAATCACTAATTGTAATTTAAAAAGGCTTTATAATAAAAGTGACATGGATGACATATCTAAGTAAGTAAATCTAGACACGCATAGAACTTCCCATCGGTCTTTATATACATGAATGCAGGATGTGTGCAGTGCTAACTGCTGATTCTGTGCCCTCAAAGCGGTATCTGTTGGCAGGCTCTGCCAGTTACACAATGCCAGTGGACAGGGAACTGGCTGTGTTTATCTAGCTCATACCTCTCCCCTGTTTCCTTGGTCATGTGGTTCTGCTCGCCAGGTGTGTTTTGTCTAGGCCCCTTATTCTAGAAGCTTCCAACAATAGAAGTGTGAATGTAGCTACCCCACCCACACACATACTCATTCAGGATGCAGCTTGCCAAAGCCTCCCACTGGCCACTCATCCACCCAAAACTCATCACTTCCTAGCCCCACATCTGCACTCATTTCCTAACTCAACTTGTTCCTGCCAACATCCTTCAATCTGCAGTACTTCTCTGTAGGTCTGTAACTGATGCTAAGTTTAACTGTAGCATTTTAGAGGATTCAAATCAAGGACAAATCTGCATTTTGCAAGTTTTAGTGTGAAAAAACATTTGTAACCTTTAAAACAATATGATTTACTATTTTTGCACCTTGCTCTTAAAGCATGTATTTATTGGTGCCTCCTTGTAAACAAACATTTCTGGATGTAGACTAGGTAGGTCAACAACTAAATTAGATTTGGAATTAGATCAAATCTGATGGTGGTGCCTCTTCCTAACAGGGTTGTGCAAAATTCAATTTCAATTCTGCTTCCTGTTTGCTACCTCATTTGAAATGCAAGTGAAATTCAAGAATTGAATTGGAATTTAAAGCCAGTTTCAATTCAATTCTGGAATTTTGCACAAGCCTGCTTCCTAATCACCACTTAAGAAATCTGAGTCAAGCAAGTCAGAAAGGAGAGTTGCTATGGAATTACTGCAGCAGCAAAGCTCTTGGCAACAGTAAACCCCTTGGCCTAAGGGATGGCAAATCTAGGAGTACATGTGGCATTAAGTAAATGCATTTAGTGAACTCTCCAACATACTCTTCATTCTTCTAAGGAATTCTTTTTTCACTTGGTAGTGTAATGTTTACCATATTAACAGCTAAATTGCGTTAATGGTATTTTGATCAGTGTTGGGTTGCTCTTCTGACACATAGATCCCTTTAGAGTACCTGGGCGGTTGCTGTTCTCAAGAGCCAGAGTGGGAGCCAGCAGATTGGTGTCCATTGGTTGAGGACAGTCTTGGGTCATTGGTTCATCTGGGGGCATGTAGGCAGGTGGAGGGGTTTCTATACAATAAAACATGAATACACAACCACAAATGAACAATTACTCATCAATACTTAACTTACAGGCTCAGTGATTTTCAATCATACCGTGTTATGAAGGGTTTCAAAAAACCCAACAAAAACAACAACAGTATTCACTACTAGTGAAGTTGATTTTCCCCGAATTACATAAAAAGTGAAAGAGGACGGTAGTTACTCTCGCAAAAGAGTGACTCTTACCACAATTATATCTGATTGAGTGTACTAGCTGCTTTTGTAATTTACAGAAAATTACAATGCTACGATCATTAACCCTGTGTGTCCAAAGGTGTCTAAAAACACCTCGTTCTGTTCATGTCGAGGATCACAACATACCAAGTATAGCAAGTTTATTTATATAGCACATTTCATACGCAGGGGTCATTCAATGTGCTTCAAATAAACCAAAGCAGACTAATAGAATTGGTAAATAATTAGCAAATAAAAGCATAAAAGGGCAATAGTTTAAAAAGTAAAGTACATAATATAATTAATTGTTAAGTAATTAAGTAATTAAAAAACAAACATAAAAGACACAAGGTTGAATAATTAAAAGACAGATTCAGAATTTGTAATTCAGTGGTAACAGAAAGTATATTTGATCAGTTAGAAGAAGGCATCTGAGAGCAGTTTGGTGTTAAGTCTAGATTTAAAACATTTGGGGCATTATTGTCATCTGCAAGTTGGTTCCAGAGCTGAGCTAAAAAGCTGCTTCACCATGTTTAGTTCTAACAGCGGGTTTTACCAACAAGTTTTTCTCCTGAGATCTGAGAGGTCTGGAAGGTGTGTATCACCCAAGCATGTCTGCTAATTAGGGCCGTTCCATTTAGTGATTTATAAACCAGCAGTAGTGCTTTATATAAAATTGCTTTCCTTAAATAGTGAATGATTCCACTCATGTCTCTGCTAATTTATTATCATTATTATCATTTCTGTTTGTTTATTTTGTCTTGGGTACTATACTGTATACCTTTTCTATTTTCTTTTTTATATATATTTAGATAAGTTTGTGTTTGTAGTTTGGTAGTTTACTATTTTATCATTTTTATTATTATTATTATTATTATTATTATTGTTGTTGTTATCATTACTATTGTTTTGTTTTTTGCTTTGTTTTGTTTGTTTGTTTGTCTGTAGAGCACTTTGTGCTTTGTGCTTGAAAAGTGCTATATAAATAAATTTTATTATATTATTATTATTATTAAAGTTAATTCTGTGACTTACTGGAAGCCAGTGCATGTATTTATGTTGGAGTAATGTGGTCAGTTTTTTTAGTTTTCATATCACCCGTTCATTGTGTATCAGCTGAGTCTAGGAAGGCCTGTAAAAAGCCCATTGCAATAATCAACCCTGCTGGATATATATGCATGAATGAGTTTTTCTAAATCATGTTTTGACATCAGACATCAGAAGTTTTTGAGGTGGTAAAAGCTGATTTAGTTATTCCTTTCATGTGACTGTTAAAATTTAGGTCACTGCCAATTAAGACACCAAGATTTTTAACAGTATCCTTTGCTTTGAGCACTTTTGTATCAAAGAGAGTGGCAACCTTAAGTCTTTCCACCAAATATAATTACTTCAGTTTTTTCTTTGTTCAGCTGAAGAAAATTGAGACATCAAATTGTTGATTTGGTCAACACACTGACAGAGATTCAAGGAGACCATAGTCATTTGGCGACAGAGCTAAGTAAATGTGGGTGTCATCAGCATAGCTGAGATAGATCAAATCGTTTTTGATGATTTTTCAAAGTGGGAGCATATAAGGGTTGAATAATAGTTAGGGCTGTAACGATATACGATTCGAAACCGAAATCGCAACATTCATATCAACGATACTGTGTGTGAAAAGGCAGAATGGCGACACACCTTTCTAGTGTTTCACGCAGTGCTTTCTTACGCGGCCGCAAAAGCAACCCACATCTCCCGCTTTACTTATCGGTAGCCTACGTTGTCCAAAAACAAACAAATAAATAAATAATAATTTCATACCTCTCCTTGCTTTCATTGTAGACTATGTGTGCAACTTTACCAAACAGTATAGAAGTAAATCCCCTCTCCTTGCCCCGCTCTCTCGCGCTCCCTTTCTCTCCCTCTCCCTCCTGCTCAATGAACATGCGCGACTTAAATAAAACATTCACAATCGTGAAAGCAAGGACGCATAGAAGACGACTAGCTAAATTACTATTAATTCCGCTTAGCATCATTAGCATGCTGCACATATTTGTTTAAAACTCTTGCATTGAAGCTGACTGATCATCTCAATACCAACGTTTCCCAAAAGGGCCTGTCCCAAGGAGAACAAGTATTACCTTGAAACTTAAACACACATGGGAAAACTGAACAGTCCAATCAGTAGACTATGATAGGCTAAGCTAGCCAACTATGCTACTTTGTTTACAATATTTCCAGGCTTTAACCAGAAAGCTGAATTAAAGAGGTAGAGTTGTAATAAAAAATAGCAGGCCTAGGCTATAGGCTAATCTGCTTAAAGTGTGCTGTCATAAATATCAGTCATTCAGAAAAATATTTTTATATCAGGATATAAAATAATAGATATATTATATTGTAATCCTGTGGTGTTCTAAGGGAGGCTATTAAAATGTTATTTAATAAAATGTCTAGCCCCCCCCCCCCCCCCCCCCAAAAAAAATAAATCGAGATTCGTATCGAACCGTGGGTCAAAAATCGTGATACAAACCGAATCGTGAGGTTGGTGTATCGTTACAGCCCTAATAATAGTGGCCCCAAGATCAACCTCTGGGGAACACCATAGGTCAAGGACGTTGGTGTTGAGGTACAGTTGCCAACAAAGAAGCTCCTTTATTATAGATATGATTTGAGCCAATTGATAACTATAGCTGTAAATCGAACCCAGTCTGTGTAGGTATGTTGTGATCATCAGTGTCAAATGCTGCAATAAGGTCCAGTAGCAGGACTGATGTTTTGCCAGCATCTGTATGGAGGCGTTTATCATTTAACCTTAACCTTAATAAGAGCTGTTTCAGTGCTGTGATTTTCCTGAAAACCTGACAAAGTAATCAAAGCATTACCATATAGCAGTAAATTATACTGCTATATATATAGCAGTATATAGCAGTAAATTATACTGCTATATCCATCTAAAAATTACAGGAACGTCTGTCTGTCTGTTTGTCTGTCATTCACATATCTCTCGAACCGTTGTTCGAGGCAGACAGAGCATGATGTCACTTATAGGCTACCAGAGATTGCGGAGTAAATCGTTGTAAATTTCATACAATGATGCATCATTCCACAAAATGATTTGTCTTCTCTATCAGGAGTTATTCAATAAGCTTAACAATTCATTCATTATTGAATGCTTAGCTGGAATGATGTTTTTCCCTATCATCCTATTTTCAAAGCAGGCATACCTGCGTGCATGTAATTGGGCTACGGCTTTTCTACAAGAATGGCATGTTTGAACGGGCACTGCACTAGTATTATTAAAAACAATTAAAATATTTGGTACGTCTTCATATGAATATAGTCATGTAAAATATTCTGTATGTCTTCATATAAATATATAGTCATGTAAAATATTTCAAATGCAACAGAGGGCCTCACCTGGCATCTGGAAGGGGCTGCCGGGGTCCGAGCTGGAGGGAGACTGTGGGAAAGTGGCACTGCTGCCTGCGTTGCTGCCCGGGGAGTTTGGGTAGCTGTTAGTGGGCGAGTGTGGAGCGAAGGGCAGGCTGCCGGCTGGTGTCTGAGGTGGCTGCTGCGGGAAGGAGTCAGGGAAGGTAGCGTTCTGAGGCATGTGAGGCTCAGCCTGGTGCAGAGGGTTCCGGAAGCGAGGCAGCATACTCAGCTTCGCGTTGAACTCACTGGTGCGTGGTACCAACACAGGAGGCAGCACTGAGAAAGAGATGAGAGGATCACTCTACAGAAGTCATTTACGTCTCTTCCTTAATAAGGTGAGAGGGTTGGCAGATTCTGCCATGAATTAGACGCCTTTTCGTCTTCATCATTCATATAAACACATGAAAATATGGACTCTTTCAACAGATACAGTATGTAATGTCCAAACCACAGTAGAGTTATACAGGAAAGAGTGCACAAGACCGTCAACCTGAGTGCTCACTCTCGTCCTGTGAAGTGAACAGCAGACCTACTCTATAGATAGGCTACACATTAGTCATGTTATTTAAAAAAGGAAAACCCCAAGTGACAAATTAAGTCTAGGCCTCGTCTTGCAACAGACAGTCTTTAATTGTACATAAAGCCGTTTGCACTTCAGCTGCATATATAAATAGGGCTTCCGCAACACTCTTGTGCAACTAGGCCAAGTCTGTCCAATAACAATTGGTTTGGGGGAGTCATGGGCTGCATCTGTTTCTCTCCACACTTGGAGGAGGACTTGTGTTTGGAAGGGAGACAGGTGTCCTCTTCTTGACTACAACGGACCCTTAGCAAGAGCACTAAAGCTAGGCAACCACTGCTTCCTCCTATTGTGTGTGAGAGTGTGAGTGAATGTGCCTCTGTGTGTGCCTGCACATGTGTGTGTGTGAGGGAGGGAAGGAGTTCCTGTAACACTCTTCCTCTCCATGGCCACATGTTCACTTGTGCCTGCAAGGCAGCAGCACGCACACATACACACAAACAGACCCCACTTGCGCACGCACACGCGCGCACACACACACACACACACACACACACACACACACAGTTTGCCATGAAACAAAGGCCTCATTCTCCCCTGGCTGGAATTTCCTGCTCCCGTTCTGCTCACACACAACCACATGTATGCACACACAGATTTGCCCACCCCCCCCACACACACACACACACAGCCTGCAGACAGCTGTTTCTGTCTCGTCAGCTGACCCTCATCTTCTGCTTAGCCAACAAAAGAGGGCTGCGCTTTTGATGTGCACCCCTCCACCACCCTTCCTTCTCCAAAGTGTTTTGCAGCAGAATCAGAGGAGCGTGTGAGCAGAGGGAGGGGTTGGGAGAGCAAGCAGACCGCACATCTGCAGAGGCCACAGGAAGGATGAGGAAGAAGATAAAGGGATGAGGCCATAAGCTCCAGATCCCAAGTGGAGGCTGAACGCACCAGTTATGAGGGAGGTGAAACAGACGAGATGCTAAACAACCTGATCTCGAACAGTCCAGTGAGTTCTGGACTATAGGAACACAGCAAAGTCTTTTTGTGGTTTAAGTAAATGCTTTCAGTGATCAGTAAAACTGATTATTGCTGTTATGTTGTACATTAACATTTCGTCAGTTCAGCTCAAAGACAAGGGCCCATTTTCAAAGCAGAGCAGGAAATATCATGACTTATCACCACCTGAAATACGTGTATAAACATGTATAAATTGTATACATGTATACATTTTAAAATGTCCTTTTTTGAATTCTAGTTAATTATAATTAGCTACAATTATAAACATATAAGTGATAAACATATGAGCATGTTACATCAGCAACACCCTAAAGGGCTTTTAGGCACTGGTCTTCACCTCCACCAGAGAAGTGTCCAGGCTATTTCAATGAGGCGGATAACAAAGCCCCATATTATCAGTTTCATATAGGTGTCATAGCTGCTTAACATTTATTCTTAGTATACAACAAATTGGTTCACCTTACTCTATGGAATGGAGAGGAATTGTTCTGGCTAGAGATGGAGATGGCCTCACCTGGACTGTCCACTCTCTTGTAGTGATAGGGATTGATACAGACGTCCTTCTGCTTGGAGCCGAAAGGGTACTCGCAGCACTCCAGGGCCTTTAGCTCATGGTGAGACTGCAGGTCGGGCCAGCGCCACACGCGGCAGTAGATGACATGTGGCAGACCCTTACGGTGGGACACCTGGAGGCGTCCGTCCAGCGAGCGTGGAATGGTGACGCAGCTGCTGGGTTGGCCTGGGCAGCTGAGGGCTCTCTCCAGCTCCTCCATGGCACCCTTCTTTTTCTTCAGCTTCTTGACCAGCGCGTCCACCGCCTTCTCCGCCCACTTCTCCTCCTCGTCACCCTGCTTCCAGCCCAGAAGCCGCTTCACGGCCGGGCTCGTGAAAGAGAACAGCGATGTGACGTTCATGGTGGCGGCTTTGCCTTGCACGCCCCGGCAACCAAAGCCCACCCCCCCACACCACCTGTCCTGGTCGGGGCCTTTCACAGAGAGGAGAGGACTCCAGCTGACCCCCACGCAGGACTCACAGGCATAAGCACACACGGACACACACCCACACTTATGGTGGAGGGGAGGCACGTCAAAAGCACCCCAACCACTCTTGGTCCTCTGGAGTTGATGATCAGGGAGATCTGAGAAAATACCCAGGAAACCTTGAAACAGAAGGGACACAGAAAGAGAGATTTTGTTAAAACACTAAACAAAAACCTTTCAACTAAGGCAGGGGTTCCCAACCTTTTTTGGCAGGTGACCCTCTTTTGATGTCACAAAATTTTGGAAACCCCAATCATTGACAACATCTCTGTTGTAACACCCAGTCGAGAGTGGGATTTTGATCTTCCCCAAACGTCCTAGCAAGCAAATTCGTTTGGCATCTAATGTGGGCTGTCTATGTTTATTTATTTTTTTGTAGCCAGATTGTAATGAAGGATCTGATTACATGGGGTTTTTAATATTTTGTATTTAATGTATGTATATTTGAATGCAATGTACTGGTCATTTGTAATATACCAAGTATCGCAGGCGACCCCATTTGAATTTCAGGCAACCCCATATGGGGTCCCGACCCCAAGGTTGGGAAACGATGAACTAAGGCATAAAAGGCACCTCTGTTGTCCCCTACAAAATATTCTGCAACAGATGAGCTACAATAAGCATAATTTTGGACTGATAGAAAAAACAGATTATCATTACATTAGGCTATTCAAAGTTCAAATATCAGGCTTCTCTGAATCAGATGTAGAGATTATGCTCTCACTGTAACTAATTACATTACTATATTCAGAGCTGTCAGTATGGGGAGAATGGAGGTTTTTTGTAATTTGCATTCATCCAATAAAAAAGTTATGTCAAAATTGACATGCCCATTCCAACGGTGCTAGTACACTTCCCATGTCCTGTTACTAGATCATTCTTAATGCTAGATAATTTTTTCTGCTTTTTCAGTAAATGGTTGGACAGATATGTTATTGTGAATTTGTCGGAAACTTCAATCAACACAATGCATGACAATGGGACAGGAAATGCAAGTGGAACTTGCCATAAATGTGTCATTTTTTCAGGCAAGTCCCAGGAAACATAGCACAGAGGAGCAGGCATTGTGGGAATTTGGAGGGAAACAGGAACGTATGACTTGAAAGTTTACACCCCGCTTTGAAGTTGACTAGAAAGAAGCAGTGGTGACTCCCTGCATTCATGTAATGTGATACTCTATGAAAAGTGTGAATGTGGTATTTGTCACCCTTTAAATAGTTTGGGACATCTGAAAGCAGACACAGAGAAAACTCTTGCACTTATTCAACAAACCCAAATGCAATCAAACAAATTCTAGTACCACCACTGATGTTGGCAATAACTTCTGAAAAAGGCACATAAAGAGAAAGCTATGCATTTCAACGTCATCGGATGACTGCACTAGAATCAGTCAGGAGAGAGCAGAGTAGGCCTGTGCATAACATTGTGACTTAGCTCCATGTGTGGATGGCTATAGCATATGGCTCTTTCAAAGAGCTCCTCTGCTACCTCATACATGCAACATTTTTAACACTTGAGCAACAAAACGGATGTCAAAACTGTGTCAGGCTGAGGTGGGAAAATCCTATCTCTATGAAGAAAGAGGAAAAACAGCAACTTCGGAATCCTGGGCTTTCACCTAAGGGTCACAAGACCTAAAGAACAGAATCTTATTTTTGGATTTGACACTAGGAGATTGGCACAGTTTACAGACCTGAGTGGTGTACGGACTGTGTGTGTGTGTGTGTGTGTGTGTGTGTGTTTCAGAGTGCGCCATACGAAGATTGAGAGACATGCTATGAAAACAGGTGCTGTTTATATCCCAAGAGGGGGGCTGGGTTGTGCGGGGTTTGTGGCTGCTATCATGGTCCACAGCGACAGGAAAGCTAAAAAGTTTTCAACTATATTTAGCATAGCAGGCCAATCTCTGCGCCAACTGCTAATTTAAAATCTCTGGACCCTGTGTTGTTACCAGGGAGAACTGCAGAGGAAGGCAGCCACATCCTTCTCTTCTCCAATGAAGAGGCATCAAAGGAAACATCTTATATCCTCTCTGAGTAGCCACCATGGCAAAACCCCTCCTCTGCTCTCAGCACGGACTGATCTCACTTCCTGGAGGCACCAGGGCTCCATGCAGGTGGGGGAGAGGAACAATTGAGGGAGTGGTGCCTCTTTCCGTTCACTCGTCCCAGGGGTCTGTGCATCGGCCACAGACCTCTCTTCGGGATGGATGAGGAGAGCAGGGGACAGGCGCAGAAGACGTGCAGGAGGCTATTGCCACGGCACTATAGGCAAGTTCAATAGAAAAGAATCGGGAGGTCATTTTGCAGAAATTACATGATCTCAACTGTATCTCTGAAACTGATGACAGATTCTCAGTGGGGTCTGATAGACAGTGACTTTCAAAATACTATGTCAGAGCAAGAACAATCATTACATGTCTTCCTAAACTTCTTTTTACTACAATACAATAAGTATATTTTATATACTTGTCGTCTCTGAACAAAGGGAAATACTGTTATATTTATAAATAAGGCTAGATAACTGTCAACATAGTAAGAGCCCAATAGCATCTTTAAGAATACCTTACTGATCAGTGGAATCACTGGTCTGCGTTGATAACTTCTTACAGACCTTGCACAGTTTGCCACCAGATGGGTAAGACGAAGAAGAAAAAACAATAACTTTTAATCCAGTTCTGTGGCTAATTCCAGGAAAGCACATCGGCCAAACATCTGGAGCCTGAGAGCACAATGACACCAACTGTCATCTTCAAGAGCATTCCAAATGAGCCTCTAATCTCAGAATCTATACAACCACTAACTCTACCACATATAGATCTGTATAGTAATTGTGTTTGTGTTTAAGGACAATAGATGTTTTGGGTTGTCTAGGGAATAATAGTGAGATGAAACTGACGTGACGTGGATGTAAAATACAATCATTTGTAGGCTATAAAGCACATCTTCCTGAAAGTATGAAGATGTGCTTTATGTCACAAGCCTATACGATTATTATGTTTTAACCCAATGCATAAACACTAGCGGAAGCGTGCAAAACCATGCTCACTTAGCGTTGCCAGGCTAACGCAGCTTGATCACGACAGGCTTTATCCCGCACCACCCCTACTCCTGCATGTATCATTTTGCGCTGCTTCAGTGCTGTTAATCAATTTAGCCCCCTGCAGCAGAGGATGAGGGGGCAGTAATGGTGCTCTCTCTGTAATCCCAGGGGACGCCGCATTATAGTGAACCTACATTATTTATCAGGGCCTGGATCTGAGGCTCTCCATTAAGAGCTAGCAGTTCAATTGAGACGTTCAAGTGATAGCTGGGGGGCGGGGGGGGGGGGGGGGGGGGGGGTAGAAATGAACAGAGACAGAGTACTTGCACAAGAAATGGGCTGTGGTGGTGAAAATTTGATGCAGCTTGCCCTATCTTTGGAGACACACACCAGCATCTCGGAACCTCCATATAAATGGTTCTGATCAGACGTCATTTATGATGCAGGTAAAAGACATCCAAGGAACAGAAATCACAATATCTCTGAGGAAGAGAGGCTGACTAGACAAGATAAAGGAAATGACACTAACTGAAGAATGTAACCAAAAATGGAGGGAAGTGTGATGGAGGGAAATAAATAAATACACAGGAAGAAGAATGAATGGAGAGAGGGGGAAAAATACACTTGAGAAAGTCATCTATTCACCATAACATCCGGTAGATTCTGGGACAGACATGGGATAGGCCAACCTTTGGAGGACTTCTCTTGGTCCATACATTTTAGATATGCAGCCTCTTAAGTAGGTCCTATTCTAGTGAACAGCAGTCATTATTTCTCATTACTAAATTTCTGAATAAACAGATGTCGGATATTTGTACATTCATGTCAGGGTTATGACAATGAGTGTGGGTAATGCAATGTAATGCACTGCATAAAAAAAGCCTCAGTGGTAGACACAAAAAGATTAGGCCGATAAACACATAGGGTTACATGTAATTTGGTCTGAGTAAAATATCACACCTCCAGTCACCAGAGAGACCAATTCAAAGGGAAAACATAACCCAGTCATGAGAGGAATGTGAGAGAATGTAAAAATTCAACCAAATCACAGACAAGGACAAATTCTGCGTCCTTTGAGTAATCTGATATGTCATCTTCAATGATGTCAGGAGATCTGGCCCAGGACTAACAGCCTCTGCATCCATAGAGCACCCACCCACACATGCGTGCACAGACACACACATTACAATGTATGCTAAAATAGCACATTCTTCTAAAATACACATTACTCTCATACAGTCTCCAAAAATGTAGACTGCAAAGTCTTAAACTGGACACCTTGTTGATCAGGGTCTACATCACTTATTCTACACCTTTAATAATTCTACACTTATCAAAACATTTGTCAAAAAAACATGACATCTCCAAGTCAAGAAAGTAACGCTTGACTGTATGGTAGCCACATATTTGGCTATACAAAATAATAATGAGCTAGACATCGCAGGGTGTAGACAAAAAACACAAGATGGGAGATCAACTGTATCTTATCTCTCTTATGCATTCAAGATGTAGACTGTATTCACATCGACAAAAACAGAAAAGTTATCTTGTATGATAAAAAATGTTTCCAGTAACGACAGCCCCCAACATGCTGTCGACGTCCCTTATAAAAGACAAAAGTTTCGAAGCTCCCCAAAGATACTTTAGGATACAAACGGTAAGTTGAATACGATGCCCTTGTCTTATATGAATGCATAAACACAGTGCTGACACTGCTTCTTCGTAACTTTACATGCTTTGTTAGTGAAGACTAGAAGAAGTTTGCTGTAGCCTACCTCGAGTGCCACTTCCAAGCGTTCCCTCCGCGCGTCCGTCCTACAGCCTGGCTCAATCATAGGGCTCAATCTGCTCTCGCCTGGCGTCAGTGTGTCGCGGAACCGCCTCACCCTCCGCACGAATATGGTATCACACCGCGGGATAGAGTTTGGGGCGGTACCATAATAATGAGACCTACTTTTTTACACATCTAACACATTTGCAGGCCTACTGGAATGAGATTATGTAACTGTGAAACAATGTATTCTTTCGTGGAGTTGTTAGCCAAGTGTATTGTTACAGCCTTTCCAAGACATACTCTGGAGAGATTGTAATTTAATTATTTAATAAAAATTTTAGAATTATGAAAAAATCCACAGTTCTGGACACATCATGAACAGCATGGATATAAATATGGATTTCTCACAGGTTTGACCATTTAAGTGCATATAGATAGGGGGGGGGCATATTCTAGAATGTCCACCTAGAATAACAGATCACCTTGTATTCTATGTGTGTGGGCCTATTATTAACATCTCATTAACATATTTAGGCCTAGAGTAACATCCACACAAAGTTGAGTGGAGAGTGATAATCAGCTGCGAAGAATGTTATAAGCAAATACATATTTTATTTTCTGTTGCACTGCAGTTAATCTACAGAAAACAGTCTAATAAGGCCTATTAAATATTTTGACATAGCCTAATATCTGTACAAAATACCTATTCACACACTGTTTTTTTCTGAAATGAATGGCTAGGATTCTGGTAGAATTCAAATCTCAAGTTCACCCCCATCTACAGATGGCTGAACTATTGTGCTTGAGAGGTGGAACTACATTCTCCTGAAGGCTGGCTCGGTTTCTCGGCGGATGAAAACAACGAAAGTGGAAGCCCCGAGCGCGCTGGTTACGTCACACGGCTGGCGACAGAATGTCTGAGTGAGGCGCGAGTAAGCTGCACGTGAATGTGAAATCTGGGAAAACAGTGCGAGTCAAGAGCGTGAGGGTAGACGGAACAGACGAAACGACAATGTCTGTCACAGATTCCGAATTAAGAAGCTATAGGAATCATTTTAATGCGATACGTGTGTGTTTGTAGCCTAATATTGTTATAACGGTGTCGGACGTAACTGTTATTTGCTCGGGTATTTCTGTGACCATGGCCAACCAATGAAAAATCAGCCTGTGTAGCCTACTTTTATTAAATTGTCTGCAGTAGTAGGCTATTGTTTATTGGGTTAATGAAACTTTGCTGCTGACATTTTGGAGGGTAACTAGTCAGCTCTGCAGGGATCAGGCTCCTCTTTACAGGAGTTGAAGCATCCGCCTTGCGCTCCACTTGTTATCCATAAATAAATAGCGTAAGTAAATTCTGTTTGAATCAATACAAGGCTACACCAGAACGCGCAATAGCCCACTTGCTCTTGTCCTAGTGGAGCCGTTTAGGTTATTTGATTCGAGATGCAAGATTTTATGACAAAGTCTATATTGCCTGAATTACTGTAGGAAGTCTACTTGTAATGAAGTGTAAGCTAAGACTGAGCAGAATATACAATGAAATATATAGGCTTATTTCTGTGATAGCCTAGAGGCAGCACTGTTTTTTTTTATTCATTTGATTATCATGCAAAACAGCACTGCAACAATTTGAAACGTATTGGCTTATATTAAAGGTTTGGTTTTGGTCTTCATCTTCAAATTCCTTGTGATGGTGTAGTAGGCAGTGAAAGACTGTGATGGATGATCAAAAAATAAATCCCCTCACAAAAGTCCATAGCTCTTGTTCATGTTAGTGCCTGTTATATGTGTCACAACTGAAGGTTTTCATCCAATACATTACAAGTTAATTGCTTAGTCTCCTGTCCCGCCTTTGAGTGAGCTGAAACATCTATATTTTCGAGTAGGCCTATCATGTCATTAGTAGTTGACCTCAAACATCACCAACTTATTGTCCAGAATTATAGAATGTGTCCTTATGCAGGGCAATGCAATGCAATATCTGAGAAGATATCATTAATTGTCACAATAAATATGTACTATTAATTGCCTTTTCATTGCTATGGTTACACAGTATAACACAGAGGTAGTGAAGGCACTATGGTTGAGCACTATGCAGGTTAGGAGATGAGTGCCCTGAACTCACACCCACACCAGCTGACAGCTTCATTAGGCTGCACTACACTCAGTAAAGGTCCAGCACTGATGTGCAGTTGTTAAAATGAACAATGTGCCATTTGTAAATAGATGGTATTTGGAAGTGTAAGCTGAGCTGCTCCTATGGGCTGTCTAAGCAGCTTTAGACAGTTGGACAACCCCACCCAACCCCCTTCCAACACATACACATACCCCATATGTCCCTAATGCCCCCTGCACACCCAAATCTCAGTTCCTGGGACTCTGTTAAGAGTTTCCTCACCCCATAACATTGTGTATGAGGTATGTCTGCACATTTGTGAGCTTATAGACCTAGAACTGGCAATACTACAACAGCTGCTGTGGTCACTTTACTGGTTAGCACTTCGGACCTGTAACCGGAGGGTTGCCGGTTCGAACCCCGACCAGTAGGCACGGCTGAAGTGCCCTTGAGCAAGGCACCTAACCCCTCACTGCTCCCCGAGCACCGCTGTTGATGCAGGCAGCTCACTGCTCCGGGATAAGTGTGTGCTTCACCTCACTGTGTGTACACTGTGTTGTGTGTGTTTCACTAATTCATGGATTGGGATAAATGCAGAGACCAAATTTCCCTCACGGGATCAAAAGAGTATATATACTTATACTTGCTGGTGAATGGAGTCACTCAGCTTCAGATCACAGTAGCAGTGGGCAATGTGCTCAAACTTAAACTTCAACTTATTTTGAAGGAGAACTATCCTCTGAGACAAGGTTGATACATGTAGTCCATTCAGTTGTCACCTACATCTTAGTGGCACAAACCAGTTCATTTTAAGCAACCTTGTCATTTAGCAACCTTGTCATAGTCCAGACAACAACTCTACTTCCTTCGTCAGCTAAGGAAATTCAACGTTTCTACATCCATCATGAAGGCCTTCTACACTTCAGCGGTTGAGAGTGTTCTAACTGGTAGCATCATCACCTGGTATGGGAACTCCACAGTTAGAGATTGTACAGTACGAACGTACTATAAGAACTCAACTCCCTGCTCTACAAGATATCTATTCCAGAAGAGTACTCCTAAGAGCCCAAAAAGATTCTGAAGGACTCTTCTCATCCTAACAATGGATTATTCCTACCGCTGAAATCAAGAAGACGCCTATGTAGTCACAAAGCCAGAACTGAGAGACTCAGGAGAAGTTTTTATCCCCAGGCCATCCGAACTCTGAACTCACATTATACTGACTTTGCACACATTCACTACTCGGCACTCTCAAACATTTCCCAACCCTTAACTCACACTATACTGACTTTGCACTCATTCACTCCTCAGCACTCATGACCCCCCCCCCCCCACACATGACTTAACACTTTTACATCTCTCTCCCTATGCTACAGACCTTTTATTTATTTTCTTATTTCATCACACGTCAAAACACACACACACACACACACACACATCTGACTTTCTCCAACTTTTGCACATCTCCATATAACTTTTTATTTATTATTTTTGATTTCTCCTCCATCTATCTACCCATGTCCTTGATTGCCTAGCCTTTCTGCCCCACCCCCATCCCCAACACACACACAAAAAACACACACACTTACATCATCACTGTCATCACCTCACATACATACAGCACACTGCTTGCTACAGTAAGCCTCCTCTACATACTTGCTGCACACTGCCCCCCCCCCCCTACATACACAGCACACTGTCTTCAGGATCTTCTCCAACACACATCCTCTACATACTTACAGCACACTGCCCCCACCTACCCACACACACACACACACAGACACTGCTCCACTCCCCTCCCGCCCACACACACATCTTCACTGTCATCACTCACATACATACATCATACATACAGTACTCTGCTTGCAATAGTAAGTCCCTTCATCATACTTGTAGTACACTGCCCCCCCCCTCCCCTACATACACAGCACATTATTTCATCAGGAAGCTTCTCCAACACACATCCCCAACATACTTACAGCACACTGCACCCCCCCCCCCCCCCAATACACAGCACATTGTCTCATGACATATTGCACACTGCCCTCTCCCCACATACACAGCACACTATCCCATCTCCCTTGTCATCCCCCCAACACACACACCAAGACCCCTGGCAGTTGGGTTAGCCCCTTGAGCCGTAGATCTGCCCAAGGTTTCTTCCTTAGTAAGGGAGTTTTTCCTTGCCCCTGTTGCTCTTGGGTGCTCCTTATTGGTGACCCCCCCCCCCCCCAATCCCAATCCTCCCCCACCTTTCTTATGCAGCCCTTGCCACTTAATCTACTAAACCCCTCTTCTACTTTTTACCCCCCCCCCCCCCCATAAATGCACAAATAGGCTGACACCAGACATAATTGGACTGCATTTCTTACATCCAGTAACTATATGCATGTGACAAACTTCCTTGTATCCTTGTATCTCACATTGTAAGATCATAAAGGTGATATATTTTTTTTAAATTATTGCCAAGTATCACTTGCACTAAATAATGCAGAGGTAGTTTTTAATTGTGCTCAATAAAGTATGTGCATGTGAGAAAAATCTGTTGAGGCCGCCTTTTTACGAGGAAGATTTTTTCCAGAATGAAACATTTACAAATCCTTTTTCTGTTATGCATGAACACTAAAGCCAAAGAGGAGGAACATTAAAGAACAGGCCATCTTGATGATGGCAGATATTATAGAGTATAAGATTAACATAAGTGGATGGTGAAGTCATCTTTCAGGAGGAATATGTCGTTCATCTGGTTGGGGTATTGGGGTGATAGCATGGCCTCCTAAACATATGAGGCTCAAAAAATAGCCTCAGTTCCTAAACCTAAAAAACTAAAAAATTATACACAACTGAAATATTAAATACCTGGATTTGGAATGACCTTGGAATGGTCCTCATTTTCTTCACAAAGGCAGTAAATTTTGGGGGGTGAAAAGGATACTATATGAATGACACCCAATGATATATCCTTCACAGTATCTATCTCAATTCCTCAAGTCTCAAAGATGAAATATATGATGAAATATTTTTCTTTCTTTTACTTTATATTACCAAGCTTTTCTTGTCCACCATTAGTACCAATATGAATTGGTGGACTTTTATGCAGATTGTGTTTTTTGACTTTCACCTGTTCAGAGAGCTTAAAATAAATGAAATGTTCCTTCAACATGACCTTGCTTCAGTCTGTAACCACTTGAGGAATGGGCTAGAGGTGTGCCGAGAGATGAGGTCACTGTCTGACACCACGCTGATCTCCCCACCTCAGTACTGGCTGCTGCTGCAACACGCAACAGCTGTGGGCTGCACAGGTCAAAGGTCAAGCTGTTAGCCTGGTTAACTAGCTGTCTCACTGGCTCATCTCTGCCAGGCTCACCCTAGATCAGATTTTACTCTCAACAGAATATAGAGCAAGCCATCCTCTCCCCAACACAGCTCTCCTCATCGCCCTCCCCACCCCCACACTCTCTTAGCCCTTGGAGAGTGCCATCGATCAAGTCCAATTATGAGCTCTTAGGACCGAGACTGGCCAACCAGCTGCAGCTGAGCTCTTGCCCTCTGATAACCTCTCTGTTGTGCATGTCACCTAAGAGACATCTCTTGGGGGATGGGAATCGATCTCTAGTCACTCGGGCCATATTGTATTTAGTCATCTTGGAGCTCAACTCCAGTCATATAATTTCAATTCCAAAAAGCAACCTCAATATAGCTAAAAGGCCCTGCACTGAGAAACAGCTTTGTTTTTCTTGTACAGTAGCATATAGTACAGCGATATTGTCAGGAGGTGGTTTTGAGCACAGACGCAGAGGCAGAGAATTATCAGAAATGAGTCTCTTTAATCCAACAGAGGTGCAAGACAAATGGCTCAATCACACCAAAATAGTCACCAGAGCACACAGTTCAAAAGAGGTAAGTCCAAGCTTCAGGATACAGTTCAGTTCACAGGTAAATATCCACAACAAAAGCAAAGTCCACTTACAATAGTAATCCAAATGTCCACAGAGAAGTTCAGAGAGGAAAGTCACAAGAAACTGTCCATGAAAATTTAATCCACAATCCGAGAAAGAAGTCCAATTCCAGATAAGAGAGTAATCCAACATAATATTCACTGAGAAGTTCAGCTATGCAGCGTCCACCTTGTGCGCTTGCTCAGGCACAAGATCATGTCACAGCACTGCAGTCATTTTCAGCTCAGCTTATATACTCTGTCAATTAGTCATGTGACCACCAGGTGAATCCACTCATTAATTCACAGGTAGCTGAGAAGGCCAGATAACAGGTTCTTGAAAATAATGTCTCCACCTAGTGGTGGCTATGAGGAACTGTGTGAGGTCCGACAGTACCCCCCCTCTGATGGCCGGCTCCTGCCGGCCCAGGTCGATCAGGGTGAGCGGTGTGGAAGTCCCGTATGAGACCAGGGTCCATGATGTGTCTAGAGGGAACCCAGGAGTGCTCCTCTGGTCCATAGCCCTTCCAATCCACCAGATATTGCCAACCACGTCCAGCCCGGCAGGAGTCCAGCAGCCTTTGCACTGTGTCCACCTGCAAGCATACGAGGGGGAGGGGGCCGTTGGATTCTGGGTGATAGCCTGAGGAGAGACTCACAGAAGTGTTAAATAAAGTCCAGAATGCCTTCCAAAAGCGTGAGGAGAAGTGAGGTCCCTGATCCGACACAACATCTGCGGGCACGCCGTGATAACATACCACTTCTTGTACCACAATATTAGCAGTCTCCTTGGCCGACGGGAGTTTCTGTAGAGGAACGAAGTGAGCAGCCTTTGAAAAACGATCCACAATGACAAAAATGACTGTATTACCTCTAGATTCGGGAAGTCCTGTGATTAAATCCATCGAAATGTGAGACCAGGGACGGTGAGTGGATGCAGTAGTCCAGCTGGACGTTGTGTGGAGGATTTCTGACTGGAACAGGTCTGGCAGGCTGCCACAAACTCCTTGACATCAGTAGTGACACTGGGCCACCACAAACGTCTCCTGACAAACTCTAGGGTTGGTTCTGCTCCTGGATGACCTGCCAATCGGGAGCTGTGACCCCACTGTAAAACCTCAGACCGCACAGAATGGGGAACGAACAGGCAACCTGTGGGAGTATCCTCTGGCGGGGGCAGGGGCGTAGCCAGGATTATTTTATGGGGGGGGGGGGGGGCAGCTGGGTCCAGACTTTTTATTGGGGTGGCACTTGGGAATCAAAACTACTATTTGAAAACTACTCAAAAAGTTTTGAAGATTAGGATAGCATATTTTAATAATGGCAATACATTGTGTAAAGCCAACACTGATACACAGGTCAGTTTGTTGGCCACTCCAACACATTTTCCATAAATAGGTCAATGCCAATAAAAAAGTACATTATGATAATGCACCTTACTTAATCAGTCTTATCAGTCATAACTCAAAGAACAATGATAAATACTACAAATATTGTATGCAGATATTTAATCTTATACTGATGGCCAAACTATGTTTCTTTCTGATATCCACTCAAGTACTTGGCTGTAAGTAACATGGCTCTGAATTAAGAAATTAACCCTTAGAACCCTAGACTGTTTTAAGGGCTTTTTCACTAGTTAGAAGCATTTATCCTGGTCAATGTAAGTGCCATACACACATGCTATACATAGTTTTTTTCAGAGTCTAGGGAGTTCAGAGTCTACCCAGGTCTGCCACATTTTCATGTATTAATATTTGCATTGATTTAAAAAAAATTTAAAGTGTATTATAAAAATTCTTATATTTTGACATGTATCTCACCACTGCAAGCTGTCAGCTGGCACATGTTTGAGGGCAGACTGTTCTGAATCTGGCAATATCATTGCCATGGTGGAGGGATTCTCTGGGGCTGAGCAAATGTGAAAAATATGTGGTGTGTGCCTTACGGAAATAAATGCCATTTTTTTTATTTAGCCCTATGGCTACTCTATTTTTGTCCATTCTCACTACCTTTAGTTATAAGCATTTATCCTGGTCATTGTAAGTGCCATTTACACATGCTATATTTTTTCAGAACAGTCTAGGCTACCCAGATCTGCCACCAATTCATATTAATACTTGCATTGATTTGATTTTGATTTTTAAATAATACAAAGACAAAAAGCATATTATACCATTCTTATTTTGAAATGTATCTCTGTCAGCTGGACATGACTTTCATGTATGTGTAGGGCAGAATCTGGCAATATAAGAACCATGGTGGAGGGGGGCTTTGGGGCTGAGCAATTTACAGACATGTGGTGTGTGCCTTACAGAAATAAATGCCTTTTTTATTTAGTAATGAAAAATGACCTTTCTGCGCTCCATATCTGTGACACGAACTGATCTGACCTGAACCAGAGTTTGCATGTTCTGTGTGTAGGCTACACTCATTCTAAACAACTTTTTACTGCAATGTCATGAACAAAGTGAAGGCAAAAAGGTGTTTCTTTGTCGAATAAATTGGGATGCAATGTGATTCTCGAATTGGATGCCATGCAGGAATTTACTAGGATCTCAAAACCGGATTGCGAGCATGCTTTGCCATAGAGAAACACATGATAGCGTTGGATTATGAACATGCTTTGCCACCACAACACACAAAAACGTGGGGTAAGTCGAGCTATATGAAGTTATTATTTTGATGTAATTTTGTCTGTTTACCCAGAACGATGTACTTGGTATCAAATGATAGCTCTGTGTCTCCTCTTTCATCTGACATGCGTGGCATATCTATCCGATCACGGGTTCGTGAGTAGGTAATGGGTGTGCAGCGTTGGTTTTTGTACATTATGTTATTTTGCAGTCACGGTGTCTGTTTTTATAGCCCAGAAGCATCAATATACTTGGTACCAGTAGATAGCCCTTTGTCTCCTCTTTCTTCTGATATGCTTGCCATATCTATGCGATCACGGGTTTGAGAGTAATTCAAACGAGAGTAATGGGTGCGCAGGTGAACTGTAAATATGAATCAATTTAATTTCATGATTTTTTTTGTCATACTTGATCGCACAGACAAGTGTTTAGTCTCGTTGGAATGCCCCACTTCTGCTCTGTCACGCAATTAAGGTTTCATATCGCTGCGATGAACAGTTCCGGAGCAATGTAACAAAGAACTCAGGCAAAGCAGCCTGCCTCTGCCTGACCAGCTATGGGAAGAACCACACTAGTGGACTAGTCAGCAAATTATGTTTTTATAAAAGTAGCATAGGCTAGGCCCTATTAGCCTACTTTTATTTGAGCCATCCGGAGATATGTGCCTAATATGCTTGCATTTCACCCGAATTTTATCGAAATATTTTTGTAACAGCGTTACCGCGGGCATCCGATTATTTTTGATCAGCCCCACATCAATGTCAGAGCCTAGGGTACCTAACAAGGACAGCCCAACGCAGCTTACTAGGGTATGATTCGTGACACATTCTAACATCTTATTAGCATTAATGTTACAACTCATCATCAACTCACCTGTTGTTACTGAGGTTAAGTAGTAGTCTACTGTCAAGTGTTTAACAGATGACTTGAATTGTCCCGCTGCTGCTGCACTAGACCTACTCACAATGTGATCAGAACCGTAGGCTACACTTCCTGACTGGGCCAATGGTCGTAGATAAAGTGCAGTAATTGGTTCAGTCCCTGCTTTGCAAAGTGTTGTCAAAGTGCCATCGAAAACGGCAGCAATTCTTTTTTTTTTTTGTCTTTTTACAGAACGGAGCTGGGGGGGCCAGCAGGGTGGCCAAGCTTTGACCAGTGGTGGCCGTGGCCCCCCCTGGCCACCACATAGCTCCGCCCCTGGGCGGGGGTGCTGGACCTTGGGCTTGGTGAACCTTCTCTTTTATGGCGATTCTTACTGGGGCCACAATGCAAAGGGAGGGAAGGATAGGTTCAGGATTACGGTCCTCCTCAGAGGGGTCAAACTGCCGAGAGATTGCATCCGCCTTTGTATTCTTGGAACCTGGACGGTATGACAAAGTAAAATTAAATCTTGTAAAAAACAGTGACCATCTAGCTTGGTGGGGATTCAAGCGCTTAGCCTCCTTGATGTACTCTAAGTTCTTATGATCCATCCAGACCATGAACGGATGTGTGGCCCCCCTCTAACCACTGTCTCCATTCCTCCAGTGCCAGTTTTACCGCTAATAATTCCCGATTGCCCACATCATAATTCTGCTCCGCTCTAGAGAATCGGCGAGAGAAAAAGGCACAAGGGTGTACTTTGCCATCACTCTCTAACCTTTGGGAGAGAATTAGCCTGGGTGCCATTCCGAACTTAGTCCCGCCCACAACGTTTGAGGTCGGGAAGTTCGGTCTGGCATTGATCAATAGACCTCTCCAGAATATATCCCGCCTCCTAACTTCCGTATCCATCCAACTTCCAGGCGTGGATTGTCTATGGGAAATAACATGGCGTTTTGAAAGATCGTACCTGTCAAACTCTGTAGGTGACAAAGTAGAAAAAGCTGCTGGGCAGATTGGCCTACACACTTCTGCCATCTAGTTTCCACTGGATTTTTTGATTTTCGGTGCCGTTTGAGTAGTATAGTCTATAGTATACTACTTAAACGGCACCGACAATCAAAAAATCCAGTGGAAACTATATGGCAGAAGTGTGTAGGCCAATCTGCCCACCGGCTTTTTCAACTTCGCTACCTACAGATGTTTTACCGGTATGATATTTCGAAACGCCATGTTATTCCCCATAGACAATCCACGCCCGGAAGTTGGATGGATACGGAAGTTACGGAGGCGGGACTTATTCTGGAGAGGTCTATTGGCGCGAGTATGCTCGCCCAAATACTGGCGGGCCAATCAAATTGTCAGGGCGGGCTTTATACGATGATGGACAGATGCTCAACAGTAACGTAATCCACCACGTCACCAAAGAGCGCTTGGGTTGAATTCGTTTACAACAACGATGGCTGCCGCTGGAGAATTGAGATGTGTAGATTCTGCTATCAGGTCTGTTCTAGAAGATATCGACAGCGAATTAATTTTAAAAGAGGAACAGAGTAACGGGATCAAGGCATTTGTTGATAAGAAAGATGTTTTTTGCCGAAGCAACTGAAATGGGCATCACGGCGATGCAACTCGGCGTGCACGACGAGGTGGATATAGCCAGCGGTCGTTGCCAGATCCTTTTTTGAAGCCCGGAATCCTGGCTGCTGAACAACAAGTGGAGGGACATGCTAGGCTCCGATGTTTTTCAAGCCAACGTAATGGGTATCGTCATGGACGAAGTTCATCTAACTTACAAATGGTAAGAGAGTCTAACTGTCTGACTTAGTAAATAACTCCCAATGTTGTGATATGAATCCCATGTTGTAAACATAGGTATACATAGGTATCATACGACATAGGTATCGTTGTACGTTCGCTAACTCAGACTTGGTACAATCATAACGTTAGTGTGATTGTAGCGAACTAGCTGTTAAAACATTCTAATGTAGGTTACTGTTTTATTTCTATCAGTGGTCAGGCTGCAAAAGGGCAGAAGGGCATTTGGGTGTTGCTTTATGTACTCAAGCACCATACCCATATTGGTAGGCTAGTCACTGTACCCCTTATAAGTGATGTATTCTTTTTAGATGTCAGTACAGTCATTAAAAAGTACTAAATGATACTACTCATAATTTCTTATTTTTACTGTTACTTATTGGTTGCTTTTTGTACTGCTATATATTCCAGGTACACCTGTGCTGACATTGACTGCTTCTGCTGATCGGGAATCCAGAGCCAGGGTTATGAAACAGCTTCAGATGGACAATCCAATAAATTTGGCCCTGAGCCCAAACAGAACAAACATCAGAGTGGGTCTGATTAAAGTACCTGGCCATACACTGGAGTGCCTACACTGGATTGTGAGGGATGTTAGTACAAAGCTTGACCCAGCAGTTAAGACGGTACTTAAATGGAGTCACTAGTTGTCTGCGGAAAGCTTTGTACTGCCATTTTGAGGAACACACCACATCGGTTGATCTAGGACATCTGTGCTGCACTCACTGCCATTCTGTTTGTTCTTGTGAACCTGAAGGTTGTGGGGAGCTAATCCCCAAATATGAACACTTTCAAGGGGAGGTTTCATCACACCACAAACACAGAATAGTCACACCTAAGGGCACACTTTTGATCAGGGAACTGTTACAAACTTACAGGAGTAGTTTACTTCAGGACCATAAAAACATACCACTTTACACAGTCGACACAGCCTGCACTGGTTTTGGAGATGAACTCATTGATCAGTTTTAGAACAGTGCACACAGATATTTGACCTGGACTTCATTATCCATAATCTCCCTACATACAAGCTGGAACATGCAAAAGAGATACTATGAATTATGCATGAGGTTTTTGATGACATCGAACAGAGTCAAACTAATTTGTTTGATGACTGTGTTGTTCAGGATGACCGTGTTCAGGTTGACATGGATTACACTGGTTACTTTGATGATGAGGATGAGGATGATAAGATACAATCATCCCCAAGTAACTTGGAATCAGGCTTGTCAATGTTGAAGATCTCGGGCTAGCTTCAAATTCAGGCTCAAATTTGTAGCTTCAGGGTCCTGTTGTTGTGCAAATGCCTTTTTTTTTTACCTCTGTTACATTAATATTTTTGAATAAAATTAAAATGGTTTATACTTCTCTACTGGTTGGTGATGTTTCTGCATTTAAAGACAAACAATAAGACATGTCAATAAAGATTTTTAATATCTACACATAATAGGTAATGTTTGAAGATATACGCTGAACTTTGAACATACAACCAATAAGAAAACACAAAAATGTTTTCAAGAATGTGGATACTACTAAACTATTATATGAAAACAATTATTTACATTGTCATTTACGAAAACAATATTTACAAATTACCATCACCATTTACATTTCACATTTACTTAATTATTTAAATAGGCACATTTTGCCAGTCCATTATTTTCTCCTGGTAATTCAGCTTTGCCAATACGTTTCTCTTGAAATTCGGGAATGCATGAGACTGCCTGCCTGGGTGATTTTTGTTGGGAAAGTTGTGTCTCCCTGAAAACGTTTACCAGTGTTAAAACGTCCTGTTCTCGGGCCACATGATGAATGCCAGCCGGCCTTGTCAGCTCCAGCTCTGTGTCCGTTTTGTCCATTAGCTCTTTGACGATGCCAATGGACCTACTGATTCTGGCTGCTGACATTTCTGACATGTTTGGTCCCAATCCTCTCATAAATGATTTGAGAAAATTGTTTAGGTGTTCCAGGTGGAGGTCAAGTGGATGGAAAATGGGTGACAACCTGAAATATAAGTGAACACATCAGTGTGAAGAATTACAGTATAGCCTAATAAGTATAACGTGCATTGACAATACATTGGAAAATACAGACTGTTAAATATGGTGACACCAGATGCAATTGCTGAGCAGGTCAGAGAAACACTGCCCACCCCCCACAGAGGTGCAGAGCACATAAGTGGGGGTTGGATAACATGCTAGTCCATTACAAAATGAAGTTTCTACATATTGACAAAGTGACAGAGGCCAACTTACACATCAGGTACAAGTTTATCCTGGTAACATTTGCTCACACTACACTGAAATTCGGGTTGGCTTCCAGAATACTAGGCATGTCAAAATATGACTAGATGATTTAATCATAGATAGATTTCACGGAAATGAGGAGTGTGGGAATGCACAGTGTTTATCACATTGGACAATAATCACGACTCACTATTAACTCATGTGAAACGTGGCAATCGAGGTTATTCTCATAGTCATATCATAAGAAGTAGAAATTTATTAACAAGCTTACCTCTGTAATGCTTCTTCGCGTTTTTGTACCGGTTGGAGTTGACGGATTGGGGCAGAACTTCTTCAGAGTCCGGGGCGTCTCTGATGCCTCAGATGAACACGGTTCTTCAGGCTGGTCTCCTTCGTCTTCTGTCCATTTTTTAAACACGGGCATGTCGCGTTCCAACCGTGTTATAAAGTTCTGACAGGACCGACAAATGCGATGCGATTTGTTTGCAGTGTTGTGGAGTTGTAATCCTAAACGGATAACTTGATCGTATATGCATTCACCTTTACTGTTTCTCTCAAAAATGAGGTTCGTGTGTTGAAGAACTCCGTGTATCCTTACATTATTTTTACAACACCTGCGAAAATCGCTCACATCTTCTAGCGTGCAGTTGAGTTCTGTTGACATCAACTATGCGTCGCTTAACATACGTCACACACTCCGTTGCTCTGATTGGTTGTAGGTCTATCCAATTGAGTGCAGAGGCATTTTTTTTTCCTGGTTCGTTTGAAACACGCCCCATAATCACAGCTCTATGGAGCAGTATCAGACTCAAATTCTGACTAGAATTGAGTATGACTACGTCAGGCTAGGAGAGAATAGCTCCTGCTCCAATATCAGAGGCTGGATGCCTCCTCGACAATGAACGGTAAGTCAGGGTTGGGATGAGTCAAAATGGGGGCAGTGGTGAACCTGTGCTTCAGTTCCGCAAAGGCTTTCTGTGCTTCAGGGGTCCAGGTAATTCTGGACTGCGCCCCTTCAGTGAGTGCAATGATAAGGGCCGCCAAGGTGCTAAAGTTGCGAATGAACCTTCTTTTTTTTTGTGATTATGAACGAATGAACCTTCTATAGAAGTTAGCGAACCCTATAAACCATTGCACCTGCTTCAGATTGTTTGGGACAGGCCACTCAGTGATAGCGCTCACCTTCTTGGAATCCATAGAAACACCATCATGACCAATACAGTGCCCCAGGAAGGTAGTCTGGGTAGTGTGGAACTCTCATTTCTCCAACTTCACATACAGGTTACTCTGAAGAAGCCGCAGTAGCACCTCTCTGACATGTAGAATGTGGTCCTGTAAGGATTCAGAAAAGATTAGGATGTCATCCAGGTAAACAAAAACAAATCGATTCAACATCTCTCTAAGGACATCATTGATAACAGCCTGGAAGACAGCAGGACTATTCGACAACCCAAAAGGCATCACCAGATACTCGTAGTGTCCACTAGGAGTATTGAATGCTGTCTTCCATTCGTCTCCCTCCCGAATACGAACCAAGTTGTAAGCATTTCTCAAATCCAACTTAGAGAATATCTTGGCTCCTCTGAGTCTATCAAAAGCTGTGGACATTAAGGGCAGTGGATACTTGTTCTTCCTTGTGATCTTGCTGAGCCCTCTGTAGTCAATACAAGGCCTCAGCCCCCCGTCTTTCTTACTAACAAAGAAGAACCCAGCTCCTGCAGGGGACGTGCTTGGTCGGATGAATCCATTGCTCAGGGCCTCTTGGATGTATTCCTCCATAGCTTTGGTTTCAGGTAATGATAGGGAGTACAACCTCCCTCTTGGGGGCATAGTGCCAGGCAGAAGCTCAATTGCACAGTCATATGAGCGATGAGGAGGCAAGGTAGAGGCCTTAGTCTTGCTGAATACCTCTCCCAGGTCATGATACCTTAACGGGAGCTTGGAAAGATCAGGAAGAGTGCATGAAGTGGTTTAAGGTGAGGACACAGATGGAGTAATCTTAGGTCCTTGACCTTTGTGAACAGCTTTAATGGTAACCGGGTCCAGGAAGCAGGAAGTCTCACAAGCAGGACCCCAGCTGAGCAGTTCACCTCTTCCCCATGAGAATTGTGGTTCATGGACTTGCAGCCAAGGATATCCTAAAATGACAGGATCATTAGGGGTCTCGATCAGAAAATTTTTTATCATCTCTGTATGGGAATCTGCCATAATCATCTTTAAAGGATTAGTACGATACTTCAACCTCCCTGACCCAATGGGGCGGCCGTCTATGGCTTGAACTTGGAGAGCAGGTTCACCCTCTTCGTATGGAATATCAAGCTGTTGGGCTAAAGTAACATCAAGGACGTTTTCTGCTGCTCCTGAATCAACAGAGGCAAGCAGTCTTACCTTCAGGCGGGAGCGTCCCAGCTGCATGGGTTCCTCCTCGTCCGTTGTTGGATGGCTCACTGGTAGGCCAGAAGGATGCTCAAAGCCAGCAGACGTTGAAAAGAAGGGTCCCCCTCGACCCCGCTCCCTACGGCGCTCTTGCATGCGTCGATTCAGACAGATGGCTGTGGAAATTAATTCCTCCAATGAATTTCCCCATTCACGGCTGGCCAACTCATCCTTGACGTCATCTGCTAGGCCGTGGTAGAAGGTGGTGAGAAGAGCTTCACCTTGCTATTGACTCTCTGTTGCCAAGGTCCGAAACTCAATGGCATAATCCGCCACCGATCGCCTTCCTTGCTTGAGGGTGATGAGACGTCGCGCAGCCTCTCTCCCGCTTACTGGATGGTCAAACACACTCTCCAGCCTTGATATGAAGGACCTGCTGTCTGAGCAGATTGCGGTTTGTTGACGCCAAATGAGAGTAGCCCATTCCAGGGCTCTTCCCACCAGAAGAGAGATAATGTATGCCACCTTAGCCCGTTCTGATTTGCCTGGAATTCAAAGACCAGGGTACACGGAGTCACAAAGCCCCGGCATGCCTCTGGCGTTCCATCAAACTTAGGCGGAGCAGGTAGACAGATCTCCCTTCCCAACGGCTGAACGGGACCTGGCTGGTTTGCCCCCCCTGATGGGGAAGGGGCTGCTGGGGTTGAAGGAGTCTGAGCCTGAGCACGTAGCTCCTGAACCCATACAAAAATGTGATATATGGCAATATATGAACATATGTCAAATAACAAGGACTTATAATTTTACTTATGGACATATGTGATTCAAATATTTGTCAAACATATATTTAACCCTTAGAACCCGATTGACGCAAAGTGCGTCAAAAAACACACCCTTTCTTCTCTGTTACATTGCTCCGGAACGGTTCATCGCAGCGAGATGAAACCTTTATTGCACGACAGAGCAGAAGTGGGGCTTTCCAACGAGACTACACACTTGTCTGTACGATCAAGTATGAAAATTAAAAAAAATCATGAAATTAAATCAAATTGCATCATATTTACAGTCTATACTTCTCTGCATTCACCTGCACACACATTACTCTAGTTTGAATTACTCGCGAACCCGTGATCGCATCGATATGGCAAGCATATCAGATGAAAGAGGGGGCACAGGGCTTTATCGATCCTTCTGGCTTATAAAATCAGACGAAGTGACTGCAAAATAATAACGTCATGTACACAAACCAACGCTGCACACTCATTACTCTCGTTTGAATTACTCGCGGACCCGTGATCGCATAGATATGCCACGCATGTCAGATGAAAGAGGAGACTCTATCATTTGATACCAAGTACATCCTTCTGGGTTATAAAACAGACGAAGTGACAGCAAAATAATAACTTCATATAGCTGGACTTACCCCACGTTTTTGTCTGTTCTTGTGGCAAAGCATGTTTATAATCCAATGCTATCATGTGTTTCTCTATGGCAAAGCATGTTCATATTCCGGTTTTGAGATCCTAGCAAATTCCTGCATGGCATCCAATTCAAGGCTCACATTGCATCCCAATTTGTTCAACAAATAAACACCTTTTTTGCCTTTACTTTGTTCATGGCAATGCAGTAAAGAGTTGAGAATTATTATGACTGCATACACACAGGCACGCAGGCTAACACGCAACCTCGGGTCAAGTCAGGTCAGATCAGTTCGTGTCACAGATATGGAGCGCAGAAAGGTCATTTTTCATCACTAAATAAAAAATGGCATTTATTTCCGTAAATCACACAGCAAATATTTCTGTAAATTGCTCAGCCCCAGAGTATCCCTCCAACATGGCAATTATATTGGCCGATTCAGGACAGTCTGCCCTACACACACATGAAATGCATGTAGAGCTGTGAGCTTGCAGTGGTGAGATACATGTCGAAATATAAGAATTTTTATAATACACTTTTTATATTTTAATTCTTTAAAAATAAAAGTAAAATCAATGCTAGTATTAATACATGAAATGATGGCAGATCTGAATAGCCTAAACTCTCCTGAAAAAAACAATATATAATATATGTGTGTGGCACTTACAATGACCAGAATAAATCCTTATGAATAAAGGTAGTGAAAATGCCCTAAAAACAGCTTAGGGTTCTAAGGGTTAAAGCTATATGTCCATACATGCATACAAAATATTTTAATTTCCCATATAAGATGCTATATATCTTCATAAACTAGATCAAATTATTTGTTTTCCAAATATATGGAGAAGTTTGTGTGAATATGTCACAGACTTATATGTAGTCTCTATGTAGGCATACATATCCATACACTAGATTTCACTACTTATTTTCTAAACATATGGAGACGTTTATGTGTGAATATGTGGCAGACATATTTGTAGTCTCCATATATGGTGGCATACATATCCATACACTAGATTACATTACTTATTTTCCAAATGGAGAACAGTGTGAATATATTTGTTTATGTCTTGGCGTCACAGGTATGGTGTCGACTATGCTGCCTTATGTGTCAATGTTTTGTGTGGAGCGCTTTGGGTTGCACTATGTGCATGAAAAATGTGAGACCAAAGCTACTTTAAATATAACGGATGCTTATCGCATACCCATCCCCCACCCTGGACTGACATTTGAACTCCAACCACGGTGACTTCAAACGTCACTTTTCTGTCCTGTCATGTATACAACTGTGTAAGCTGTACAAACTCTGCTGTCATCATATCCAAATCCAAGGTAAGAAAGCCTTTAGTAAACGGGAATTAGTTAGAAAAATATTGTTTTATAATGTAATGTTAACCAAATCCGTTTGTTAACAGTCTAACCATCATGTTAGAATTAGCTAACGTTAATGTTATCAATCGATAACGTTAGCGAGCTAATATTGATAACGTTAGCGATGTTAACTGTTAATGTTAACTTTTCCATTAACTAACTTTACCATTATGTGGAATATCTAGAATGGTAGTTAACATCATATCCAACAACAAGCCTGTCTGAGATGTCGTTATGAATATAAGTTTTAGTTTGAATGAAATATCAGGTGTGAGTAAGTTAGCTAACCTAGCTATCGTAACACCCCCAATTATCACCACATTTCAGTAGCCATAGGTGTGTAGATTTGAACAAAATCTGGTTTAGTTCTTAACGGGAGCATTTATTGCCTGAAATATCCGATTTTGTTTACCACGCTCGGAGTTATAGTGCTGGCCTGATGGGTCGCCTATTTACACCGTTTCAACGGCACATGGACGGTTAGACCGATAATTCTCGTCGTGAAATAAAAATTCCACTGGAGCTCCAAGCGGTTGTGTACACGCAGCCTTACAACACTGTTTACAGCTCTTTGAGTCACGGTAAAATGTCATTTTTGGTACATGGCTAATTTAGATACACCTATGGTGTGGGTGGTTGCGTTTCTTTAGGAGTCCGCTGTCTTGGTTTGTATAGAAATGGATATTAAAGGGAAACTTGGCAGGATTTCCCCCTCTGCTGGAGAAATTGTGCATTATGCTATTTCAAACTGGGAAAAGGTAACGATAAAGCACATGGATTTGTTTACAAGCTAGCGAACGGTTAGCATAAGTTTGGCAGAACTATGTGGATGTTACAAGGTAAGAAACACGATTTAAAACTAGTTTCTTGTTTCTCACTTCTCTTTCCGGGACGGTAGTCTCAATGTTGCAAGGTTGGTTTTCCGCCTGAGGACGCTAGGCGCAGCGGGGAAAGTCACCATTTTCACCGGAACAGGTCATTTAACCATCCAAATGATTTCTAAACGGGTTTATTACGTTGAAATAGTTGCCAAGTTCCCCTTTAAGTGACACATACACGCAAGACGGTGGAAATACGGGACCGGTGGAAATAGGGGGAGTTCCAATATAGCAGCTAACTTACATTTAAAGTGGCTGCTAATAACCATGCAGGCTAACATGAATGTTAGTAGGCCTAAATGGATCTTTAGTTTGTGAAGGGTAGTGTTAAGCCATCCTTACAACAGAAGACTTTGAGGATTTGGGAAAGATTATTGAAAGATAGTCTTTTGAGTAAAGCTTGTTTTGAGAAAGTTCGATTGTACCGTTTTCAGTCACAACTCGTAGCCTGGAAGTGAGCGGGGCATTTCAATTGTGCCGCTACAAAACGCTATTTTTATACCTCTTCTACAGTTCCAAACATCATAACACTTACGTGGTAGTGAGTGGATGGTCCCTTAAGCCAAACCGAAGTATCCCGAGGTCTTTATGTGGTCGAATAGAGAGTCCAGAATGAATTTCATCAAGCCAGTACCTTTCCGGAAATGTTTTTGATGTCAACTCAACGTATGCACCCCCAATCATCCGTAAATCGATCTAAAGTGCATTTTACTCCGGATAATTCCTTTAAGCTTACTTGTGCCAAGGTGTGTGTTTATTAAAGATGCATGTGAAGGTAGTAGTGCTTCAGTGATGGTCTTTTCATGTTCTGTGTTTTACAGCATATTCATCTTCTCTGTTCCCTGTTTGCAGGTGGTGATTTGTGAGGACTGCTGCCCTGAGAACACCGAGTGCATTCTGCATATGCCAAATCAATGTGTGCCACTTCCATAAAGGGGAAAAAAAGTTTCTACCTGGAGAGTGTACTCACTGTTTGTGTGGAAAAACTAAACTTTAATAAAAGGTTAAACAAATATTTTGTGTGTTTTCTTTGGAACATCAACAATCTTACATTTCTGATACATATATTGTGACATATTTCTATAAATGTGACATAGCAGAACATTACATATATTTACAGTGCATGAAAATGCACTGTTCTGTTATCCGAAGTCGTCTTCTTCTTCTTTATTCTTCCCACCAAATTTCTGCGTCTGATTCAGCTGTAACCGTTTAACGTAGAAACTTCGTTCAAACTTTGTAACGTAGGTCTTGAAAAGGACACGTGGGGAATGTATTTCTCACTTTTGTAAACTTTAATACTTTTTGAGATATTAATAAAAAAACAAGCTTTAGCACTATGACATCACAATGGACTAATTAACTTGATCAACACCTGTATCAACTTCCAGCTGCTCACTATTAGGACCCATCAAAGGGCCAGTTAAACTGATTGCACCTGTATCAACTGCTTTCTGCTTAACTAGGCCAACTCTCTCTGTGTCTCTCCATTCTACAAGGTTAAGGCACATTCCATCCAACTTTCTATCCATTCATTCTCTTCAAACCATTCATTCATCCACCAATTAAACTATCCATCAACATCCATTAAACAATCTGCCTATCAACATCCATTCAACTTTCTGTCTATCAACATCCATTACACTATCTACATTCAACTTTTATTACATTAATACACAGGATTAGATGTTAAAATCCCTTGTGCCAAAATCCAAGGTAAAAACACATTCAGAAGCCCCTGCTCAAGTTTAACTTTAAAAAGCACACTACCCACAAATCCGCCAACAAATGGTCACAAGCACAATGCAAATGGCCTATCCAACAGCAGTAGCCTATATAGTATGCGGCATGTCATTGGGGTTATCAAGTGGGCACCCTCATTCACCGATGTTTCGTTAAGTTAGGCCCACGACACCTCATGAAGGCTTAACAGTGAAACCAGCGTCCTGGAGACACTCCCCTCCATGCTACCACCATATTACCACATTGAAATATCCAATACTCAAAATACTCTTAACCAGCCCAGGCATGGTCTAAGTTGGCTAGGTCGGTCCGTCCCGTTGATGTGGACTGAACCATAAACCATAAAGAACCTTAGCCAAGTACCATCACCCTAGGCACAGCCCATCACAAACACAAAACAAATTAGCCAGTTAGCTTAGCCCATTATCTTAGGCCCCATCCCAAACACAAAACAAATTAGCCAGCAGTTAGCAGTTAGCTTACGCCCCATGCTGCCCCATATTACCACAACAAGCATCCAAATACCCTTAACCAACCTAGGCATGGTTTAAGTTGGCTAGGTCGGTCCGTCCCGTTGATGTGGACTGAACCATAAAGAACCTTAGCCAAGTACCATCAACCTAGGCACAGTCCATCACAAACACAAAACAAATGAGCCAGTTAGCTTACCTTAGCTTGCGCCCCAGGAAGGGTAACTTCTCCTTACCCACCACCAAAACAAATGAGCCAGTTAGCTTACCTTAGCTTGCGCCCCAGGAAGGGTAACTTCTCCTTACCCACGACCAAAACAAATGAGCCAGTTAGCTTACCTTAGCTTGCGCCCCAGGAAGGGTAACTTCTCCTTACCCACAACCATTCGCTTGCCCGTTCTGCTGCTAAGGACATGTTACTAACCACCTGCCTTAGACTTCGACCACAAATGCCCAATTCAGACAGCAAGCCAATAGCAGATCTGGCCACAAACCCACGTGCACCGATTTCAATAGGCCTTAATCGTGCACTCCAACCTCGCTTAGCTGCCTCCTCTGCTATTTCAGTATATTTAGCTCTCTTCAGCTCATTGGCCACTTCCACTCTGTCTTCCCAAGGAACAGTGAGTTCAATGAAGTAAACTATCTTCTCTGAATCCGACCATAGAATTACGTCAGGACGTAGCTTAGTACTCACTATATGTGGAGGTACCGCCATCTGCTGGCCAAGATCAACCTTCATTTCCCAGCCCGCCCCATTTTTCAACTGGCCGGTTTTACACCTGGCCTTCGCGGAACAAGGTTTATCCCCCTGACGTACAAAGTTAATTTGCCTTACCCCTTTACTAGCTGCTAATGAATTGACTTCTCTTCTTTTATCCTCTATTGCCGCTGCCACACATTTCAATACCTAGTTATGACGCCACGTATACCGCCCCTGGGTGAGACTTACCTTGCATCCTGATAGGATATGGTGGAGACTGCCCACACACGAGCAAAGTATGCATTTATCATCCTCACCAAACCATTGACTTAAATTCTTGGGAGATGGGAGCACATCATATGTAGCACCTAACATAAATCTGATCTTACTAGCTTCCATGCCCCATAGATCTTTCCATTTAATCTGTCTTTTTTCCACCCCTTCCCAGTTCACCCACTGCCCTTGTTTTGCCTGCGACACTGCCTTAGTACATCTTACAGCCTCCTCCTGTCTATGCATTTCCTCCACTACCATTTTCCTCTTTTCTCCTGCAGAAGCCTTACTCCACAAGGGTTTACTTGCACCCACCCCTAGACCCCCCCGCCCGTGCTGCACATGGCCCATTATATCTCTATGCTTCAATGCTGATTGAGCTTGCTTAACTGCCTGCTCTGGGTTCCACTTCCTCCCTGCATTAACTGAGGGTGCAACTTTCCTCACCACTGGGTCCTTGGACTGAGTAAGAGTCAATTCCAATCTAGCCTTAGCACACTTAAATTCCTCTGTCAGACTAGATATTGCCAACTCTACAATACCCTTCCCATACAAGGCTACACTGCTTAAGCAGCGTGGGACTCCGAGCCATTTTCTGACAAAGGAGTTGATCATTTTTTCCAACCTCTCTACCTTTGACAGAGGAACTTCATAAACTGTCAATGGCCACATTAGCTGAGGCAACAAACCAAACTGCAAACACCACAGCTTGAGCTTACCTGGCAGCCCCGACTTGTCAATGTTTTTGCAATACCTTGCCTAGTGACCTGTCTCAAGTCTTCAACCTGTGATTTATCACTAAGGCTTGCATCATACCACCTTCCCAGGCTCTTCACTGGTTTCTCCAGAACTGTGGGAATCACCTCCTTATTTATAGCAAACTTCTTATCTGTTACCAAGTGACTCCTAGACTTACTTGGTTTCACCTTCATTCTGGCCCATTGCAGATTACTATTTAACTTACCCAGCAACCTGTTGGTGCATGGAACGGTTGTCGTCAAGGTTGTCATGTCGTCCATGAAAGCCCGAATCGGGGGGAGGCGTGGCCCTCCCTGCAACTTCTCCCCGCCCACTACCCATTTTGAGGCCCTAATAATGACCTCCATTGCCATTGTAAAAGCAAGTGGGGAGATGGTACATCCGGCCATGATTCCTATCTCAAGTTGTTGCCAACCTGTGGTGTAATCAGCTGTAGTAAAACATAATTGAATATCCAGAAAGTATGCTTTTACTAGGCTTTTAATGCTACCTGGGATTCTGAAATAATCAAAGGCCTCCCACAACAGACTATGCGGCACAGACCCAAAAGCATTAGCCAAATCCAAGAACACAACGTGCAGGTCTCTCCTCACGCTTTGCTAATTGAATTTGGTGCCAAATCATGCTGGTATGCTCTAAGCACCCGGAGAAGCCAGGAATTCCAGCTTTTTGCACCGTGGTATCAATTAGTTTATTCCTTTCAAGGTAATTTGTCAGTCTCCGTGCCACCACACTAAAGAAAACCTTCCCTTCAACATTCAGTAGACTAATTGGCCTAAATTGATTAATCTCCACTGCGTCCTTTTCTTTGGGAATAAATATTCCCCCAGCCCTCTGCCAAGCCTTGGGAATACTCTGCTTTTTCCAAACTATCTTCATTAATTGCCATAAAAATCTTAAAACATCTGGTGCACTCTTATACAACCGGTAGGGCACTCCATTAGGTCCCGGGGCTGAAGACCCAGATAGCAAGGTGACATTGATATGATCAGAGCTCGTCTACGGAGAGCCTTGCCACTCCGTATTAAGTCCCATTGTACCGAATTTTGGTTGCAGTTCCACCAGATTTCCACTGGGGGCGATCGCCATGAGTGCAGAATGAATGGGAGTCAATGGAGCTAGACGACTAAATTTGTCTCTTTCACCTGATTGTCGTTGACAAATCTCAGATTTGATTGTAGTTTGTATAACTTCAACATGGGTTATAGGTCAAAAGTTGAATGAACGAGTACTTATGTCCTTTTGATTTCTTACAGTTTGGGTCGTTGTTGCCCATAACACGCTAGCATTGTGCTAATGAGTGACGTCATTGACACGTTTGAAAGGCTTTTTAGAACAATTAAGTGACTTTAAAAAATATAATACTCCACCAGGTGTATTTTCTTTGCCTCCCCTTTCGAATACAATATTCAAATTACTTGAAAAAAAATTATATCCCGAGAAAAGTGGATTTTGAGGGGTACAGCTCCATAGACCTCCATGCATTCTGCACTCGTGGACGAGCGCCCTCATGTGGAACCACAGAAGGAACTGCAACCAGTTCAGAAACCGGAAGTTTTCCGAGAGTGGCAGTTCTCCCCTTATTAGACATTCTCTGATATGATGTTGAATTTCCATCCAAATCATCATTTTGGTTGAGATTGAAATCTCAATGATAAATAGACATTGAATCAGCATTACAATCCTGACAAAACCCCGACAGTGCATGAGCATAGATAGAGAGACATCGAAACAACATTGGTTTATAGTTTATATTGCCATAATCGATAGAGCATCGATACATAGTTCACTAAAAGATATTGAAAAGTCATGGATGTATGGTTTACTGGGAAATTTTGACGTGGTGATTGAAAAGTAGTGGATTTTTAGTTAACCGCGCGACGACGTTTGAACTGTCCGGCGGGAGATCATTTTGAGCAACAGTCAACCGTGTTCAGCTCTCTGTCAAGTTCGCCGCTCCACCTTAATGGTAAGCAAGCATTTATTTATCTAACGATAATGTTTCAAAGTGAAATTGTACTACATTAAATTCGGGCATGTTTACAGTCTATGTACATCGTAGCCTACTGTCTAACTTATAAACTCATTCATGCTTGAGTCAACTTAGGCTTCTAGCTACGTTATCGTTGCTGTTGTCAAATTATTGTTTTACGTTACGTTATGGCAGTTCATCATAATGTTATGTTAACCTTAGCTGCTACTCCCAGTCTGATTTATAATTAGGCCTTCCTTAACGTTAGTTGTCAGTAAGTTAGCGTTTATTATATTCATATGATTTACATAAAATGTTTGTTGAGTTTACTGTCAAAATGATAGGCTGAAGATGATGTGCTGCTGGCTAACGTGAACGCTTAGCAGCTACTGTTAGCAACTAGCCTAAGTTGACTCTAGCATGAATGAGTTGTAAGTTAGACAGTAGGCTACGATGTACATAGACTGAATATGATTATTCTAAAGTTTCACTTGTAAGTAGCCTTCAGTTGAACATATTTATCTAACACTGTCCATCTTCTGTTTATGTTAGGTGCCGCTTCACTCTACTGGATGGTGGAGGATCTGACTGCAACCGTAGGCCTACTGAATGGATGGCAGGGAAGCTCAGCACGCGGGAATTTATAAATGAAGAGTGAATAAATGCACTTGCTTTTCAAACTGATAACAAGTTGTCAATGGTTATTTATGCAAGGTTGTGTAGCCTAAACCAGACATACCTAGCCAAATGTATCCTGGCTGTAGATAAAGCAGGGTATGAATTTCCCAATATTTTGCCAGGTTAATGGTTTAGGCTACTGCGGTTTAATATGAATTGAAATACCATTGAAATCGCATTGATCTTTAGTTTGGTTGTAATTTCAACATTGTTTCAATATTATTTTAATTGAAATATAATTGAAATTCCGCTGGTCTATAGTTAATAAATCAACATTGTTTCAATATTAACTGAGGGTGCAAACTGATGTTAAATCAACATCGAAATCCGACATTGATTCAATGATTTAATGTTGACAATGCAATGTTGATTCTACATAGTTTCAATGCCTGTCTGCTATCTGGGGAGGCCCTTGCACGTTTTATTACTTCTTGCACCTCTTTCCACCTTGGTGGACTATCGTCGCATTGGCTACTTAATTCACCAATAGGTGGGATATCAGCAGGAAGTACCATCTCCCTGAACCTCTCCCTATCTTTGTGCACTCCCTCTAAATACTCCTCAAGCTTCTGCTTAGGTTCCAAAAGACTACCACTCTTCTGCATTACGAATAAAGACTTAACAAACTTAAATGGGTCTTTATAGAATGCTAGTCGGGCTCGTCTCAGGAGTCTATATACTCTGTCTCAGGCTTTAAGCATACAATCTGGCTCTCTTAAGACTACCATTTCCTCTGCCCACAACTGATTCAAAATAAATGTCCTCACTACAATAATTCACTATTAAATAATTTAACTATTTAAACTACTCAACTATTTAACTGTTCAGCCATTTCAACTGTCAGTTGTTATCAACCATGACTCCTGCCAACTGTTTCCAAATAAAAGTTTGTTTGGCATTTTATGTTATACAGTATGTTTATATTTCATGTACTGGTCATTTCCTCAAAATTACATTTTCTAGTTAGCAATATAATTACCTTGAGTGCAAATACATGTCCATAGACATATATTTGCAATATATTGGTATCCCTAGTATGCGTACAAATACATATCATATATTAACATATACGCAACTGACCTATATTTGTAATATATTTGTATATCTGGGAAAATATATGTGACTTATATAAAAACGGCCAATGTTGCTATATTTTGAAATATATTTGACATGTACGTGTAATTGTAATATATATATATATATATATATATATATATATATATATATATATATATATATATATATACATACATATACACACACAGGGCATGAAATTGGCACACGCCCACACGCCAAATGCGGGTAACTTTTGTGTTTGGCGGGTGAAACTGTCAATCTACCTGCCACGTTGGCGGGTAGCCAATAAGACAACACTGAGCAAGGAGATGCACTGTCGGGATTGCCGTAGGAAATGTACTCTTTACTCCGCTACATTTTCAATTGCCTTTCGTTACGAGAACAAGTTTATTATTGGAGAAAGTAGGCTCTCAAGGGAGAAAAGAGCACCTCTCCCCCGGTACACAACGGCGTGGGAGAAAAGAAACAGGGCTTCAGAAAGCATTGCTACGTTTCCCCGCGATTATAAAAGTGATGGCTGGCCTATGTAGCCTACTACACAGAAGTAGATGTTCTATATAGCTAACAACTCAGTTAACGCAATGACGTCCTGCTAGTTGCTGCATCTTCTGGTGAGGCTGCCAGAGTGCCAACGAGACTAGAGGTATGGCATGACACGGAAACTTCCACATATATTCATTTCTGGCCAACATCGTTCAACAGTCACATTGGACAAGGAAAGTAGGCCTACAACTTAATTTACAAGCAAAGCAAATGCACTGGAAATCGAGCATACAAGTTAGAAAAAGCCTAGCATTCATTTATGTAGCCTCAATGTTGCAGGACATGACATGAGACGGTCGGCTGAGAAAACAGATAGCCTGCTCTGTCGCTCTACCCGAGTGGATATGCCTAGGCTATTATAGGCTAAATATAGGTCTACCCATAATATAGCCATTGTTTTTAGGTTACATTGTCTGTATGGTGAAGTTATAACCAGACTTCTAGCAATGCAAAGCAGAAGAATCAGCTGCAATGTATTGGAAGACTGATTTTCAATCCATAGCCACGTAATGTTTATTCTGGCTATGACAAAGTATATTAAATAAAATATATTTGAATTGGGCTTTTAAAATATGTTTGACTATATGATTAGTCTACAGAGGAGGAGAAAAGCAAATAGGCATAAAGGATACTTTTGTATCCCTTTAAAGGTCCATCAAAAATATAAAAATGTAGGCCTACAAAAAAGTAACTTGTTAGGCCTACTTGAGTAATTTATTAACAAAGTACTTTTTTACTTTTACTTGAATACTGTAATGTGTATTCTGTACAAGTTCAAGAACCATTCTTATGCATTTTCTGAGCCGTTCACCTTTATTTTGGGCACAAAATAATTTTGGCTGGTAAAAAAACCACTGTGGCAGGTGGATTTCAAAATTCACCTGCCACAGTGGCTGGTGGCTAAAAAAGTTCAGGCCCTGTATATATATATATATAGTAACGATTTGATAGCGAACCACACAGTTGTCCAATCAAAAGGTTTATTCACTGGGAACGAGAGCCGGGACACAGATAGACACAGAACACAATGCAAACAGGGCAAGTCAAGCACGCACACACACACACACACACACACACTACACATACAGGGGAGGACGCAGCCTCCCACACAAAAAGGATCACACACGAGGGAGAACTAAAAGGGAAACATGTTACAATAAAGACGCTAACATTACACACAAAACTAAGGAGAATAACGACATAAACCCCCCAAATGTTCGCTCTCGTATCCCAGGATCCCCTGCGCGGGAGAACGCGAACACTGTCTTTTTGCGCCGACGTTACTATATATATCTATATCTATATCTATATCTATATCTATATCTATATCTATATGTGACGTGTGAGGCATACAGTGACATATACATTATATGTGATTTACATATATTGCCATATATCACATTTTTGTATGGGAAGGGCCTCCCCCATGCGGGTCATATTCTCGCTTAAGTGTTGGAGGAAAGACTGTTGTTCGCCAAGTAAAGTTCCATGATTAACTAAAATCTGATTGAGTCTCTCGCCATCCACTGTGCTCGCTTGTGGCTGAGACATGCTGTCAGGAGGTGGTTGAGCACAGACGCAGAGGCAGAGAATTATCAGAAATGAGTCTCTTTAAGCCAACAGAGGTGCAAGACAAACGGCTCAATCACACCAAAATAGTCACCAGAGCACACAGTTCACAAGAGGTAAGTCCAAGCTTCAGGATACAGTTCAGTTCACAGGTAAATATCCACAACAAAAGCAAAGTCCACTTACAATAGTAATCCAAATGTCCACAGAGAAGTTCAGAGAGGAAAGTCACAAGAAACTGTCCATGAGAATTTAATCCACAATCCGAGAAAGAAGTCCAATTCCAGATAAGAGAGTAATCCAACATAATATCCACTGAGAAGTTCAGCTATGCAGCGTCCACCTTGTGCGCTTGCTCAGGCACAAGATCATGTCACAGCACTGCAGTCATTTTCAGCTCAGCTTATATACTCTGTCAATTAGTCATGTGACCACCAGGTGAATCCACTCATTAATTCACAGGTAGCTGAGAAGGCCAGATAACAGATTCTTGAAAATAATGTCTCCACCTAGTGGTGGCTATGAGGAACTGTGTGAGGTCTGACAGATATAGTCCTAAATATTGGACCAATCGTGCAGTTTAGTGATAAAAGCATGGAACATGGTAGGCCTTCATATATAGGGCCACTACGTCAAGGTGGGGACTCTCAAATGAGCGAGACCTCTCCGGTGAAGTGAAATCGAATAAACCAATCACATGCAACCAGTGTTAAATTCTGATCTGTCTACCTATCTTTTACTCTGCCCTCTTGTGTCTGACTTCGCTCTGGCCACAGTGCACATGCTCTGTCGGCAAAATACACACCCACAGTGTATGATAACATAAACATTTTAAGATATTCGACCCTTTCCTTATCTCATACAAGAGCCCTGTTAGCCTGGCAGCTGTAATTGCAGTTTAAAGTTTTAAGACATTTTTAACACTGAAAAAGGCTGCAGCACCAATGGTCACAATAAAGAAACTACAACAACAAAAAAAAACATCTATCTACAAAATATATATGAAATATGAAAATATAGATGAAAAACATAGGGCAATCCCAAGCAATGTATTTCCCTGGACTAGACTGGAATACTGATCAAAAATGAAGTTGCTGATGTTGAAGTCAATGTTTTCAAATGGGCTATAAAAGAAGAGTTAAGTAAGTATAAGTATAAGTATAAGTATACTCTTTTGATCCTGTGAGGGGAAATTTGGTCTGGTCGGCAACCCTCCGGTTACAAGTCCGAAGCGATAACCAGTAGGCCACGGCTGCCCCACAGATATCCACGACATGCAACATTTTTCAGCAGTTGGAATATAAAACTGGTGACTATAGCGTCAGCGTTAAAATAGTTAATCGTGAAGTACCTTTTACTAGAAAATTGAACTTATTTTCAGTTTTCAGTGTTGTCATTGGAGTAATTTGGTTACCTTCCAAACTCTCAAAATCACAACATCTAGAAACAAGACTCCTCTGGAAGTATCATATCAACTTCAGCATCAGCACCTGAGTTGATTATTTTTTTTACAGTGGTCCGGGAAAATAACTTGCATTATCAAGTATGGGAAGTGGTGGCTTGAATCAGACATGGAAACATTTGATGATGATGATCATTATGGGTGTTGGATGATGATGGATGATTGATGTTTGATGATGGAGTCATTCTGGTCAGTTTTATGCACAAGGCCCAGTGTATATCAGGAAGAGCACTGCATCACTGATCTCCCAAGTAGGCTACATAAAATGGAAGACATTGTCATCTATCCTCCATGAATGATGAAGGAAGACTGGACCATCACAAATATTTCCTTAAACACCATATTTGTACATGCTACAACTGACTTTTTTGTCTAAACCTTTTTAGAGTTTTGTTAAATATATTGACTATGGCCATTGTTGCTGCTGCCGTTTTCAGTGAAAACATGGCTTAAAGATTGCATGGCTTGCAATTACAGGGCTCCTTTAATGCCCCAATACCTCAAAATGTTTCTCTTATAATTCACTATACTGTATGTGTACCAGGTTTTATGCTCTTATCACAAAGTACATGATTGTATAACTCTTATGATCCCGTGAGGGACATCTTGGGTTGGGTATCATGCTTTTGTTTCCAGTCTGCATATTGTATACATAAAGTATGAAATGTCCATCTATGCAAATAAAAAAATATGAATAAAAGATAAATTCACATTTCCTACAATAATGTACCATGGGATGGGCTCCTCATGACTGTTGGTTGGTTGTTCTTCAGTGCCACCTGCTGGTTGGTCATACACACAATATTCACATAGGCTCTCACTGAAATGGAGTGTTTGAATCCTCCTTTTGCTACAGTAACACCATTTCACAAGTTGAAACAAGCAAAAGCGTGTTTGGCAAGGTCGCCGGCCAGGGTGGTGATGAGCTTTGCAGGGATCGTACAGGAGTCAAGCACGATCCATGCGTAGGCCTACACCCCAATGCTGTTACAAGAAGATAGAAGATAGTGGTGAAAGGGAGTGTCCAAGCCAAATGCTACAGCTTGAATAGGTAGACTGAGAATAAATTACTTAAAATGTATAAAATACTGTGTTTTGTCAAGCTCCTCCCAAACTTCAGTTTAGGATGCCAACGGTCTAGTAACACATTCTGATTGCGATATACCATATTATATTACGTCAATAGCCTACTGTATCATATCATGTAGAACGTCTTTCAACTACTTACATTGACCGGAACATTAATACCAACAGGTTCCTGACATTTACATGTAGGTGTAGTTAGAGCCAATTAACAATTAAAGATATTCACACACCCAAAGTGTATCATTTTTAGAGAGCAAGACCACTAGTTTTCAAAATAATCTATGTAAATGGATTTTATTTCATTTGTTTGGATACAATTTCCACTCCAGGCTTCAAGAAATGAGATTGCCTTCAACAATTACCACCCAGGTTTAGTACTTGCATACACACAAACACACTCATACACACTAAGCTAATGGTGACCGAAAAAAATGGAACCTTTCTGAATTCCAGTGCACTTCCAATTTTTGTGACAAAGATGGAAATGACACTAGGAATTAACTGTAATAAACATTATAATTAATAGTTATAGCCATAATACCTTAGGACCGTTTTGTATCATGGAGCTGGGAAAGGCTGCAATCAATGTTAAGAAGCCAGGAGCATGGACTGAGCATAGAGGGTGAATAATCAGTTATGATATCAATGCTCCATCACCAGTGGAGATTAGACGTTGATACATCATGCCCCTGACCACTGGTCTAGGGTCAGTTTCAAAGGTTTGCTGACCATGGTGAAAGTGGGGATCTAGAGTGAAGTAAGTTTTTCCAAATGGCTCTCTGGGGGTCAAACCTCTACATTTTCACATACACTCACGTACAGCCATGCAGAGGAGGTGGGGCAGCTAGCATTTATTGAGGAGAGGAATATTCTTTCTTTAAAAAAAAAGAATCAATATGATAATTCAGAAAGATAAAATAACACATTTTTTTATATAGCTGCTGGTACTCCTGGAGGGATGACAGAGGCCCAGCCGAGCACCAACATGTGAAGGCTGGAAGCGGAAGCAGCAGGTCTGTGGTCCGTGCCCCTTCTTGGACCCTCGGCGGAGCAGGTTACGACCCCCTCTCTTCTCCAAGCTGTACAGGTTACGCTAGACGGTTGTAGTGGGATGGATAGCACGGCAGGCCAAAGCGATGGGGGAAGGATGTGTGGCTAGTCATCAAGGAAGAAGTAGTTTCCAGACTTCTTCTGCTCCACGTCCTTTAGGTAAAAATGGGGAGAACAAAATGTATTAAAAAACACCATTTTGAAAAGTACTTCAAGGTTTTAAAACATCATAATGTTTGAGATGAATGTACTTCAGCTGTGCAACCAAGGTGCTCGAAAGTGTACAATTGGAAAAGGACTTTTGTCCAAACATACAGATTAAATGCCAAGAATTTGGTGCAATTAAAATATCTCTTTCAATATTACAATGTAGCATCGTGTCAAGTGTCACCCCCATACCTTAATGGAATTGAGTTTGTTGATCCTTGGTCGAAAGTTGTTGGGGTCTCTTCTGAAAGTGATCTCCAGCAAGGAGAGAAACTTGTTCATGCCAGCCAGTAGAGTCTGTGGCCTAAAAGATCAAGAATTCAGACATCACAACCCATCACATACTTCCTCCATTTGCACCATGATTGACAACATCACACTGGTTTCAGCTCAATTAGTCAAACTGATAACCTAACTGTATTTAGGTCTAATACAAAAAAGTTAATTTAACCTAGTGTAGTTCAACTTTATCCTAAATGTCCCCCCCCCCCAATAATTGCCAACATTAGAACAATTATGACAACAACAACAACTTGCATTTTTAGTGCCTTATCAAGGCGCTGTATTCCCCTACGCCTTATGTCCCTATACAATGAACCAGGAATCCCGCTAACTGCCACCAATGTGTATCACCCATCTAGGTGATACACGCCAGCTATTTTGGCCAGAATGCTAACCACACACTGGGGAACCCCCTATCCCTGCCAACTGGACAGCCAGCCTTTCAGTTTTACTCATTTGTGACTGTAGATGTACTCACGTGTTTGCAGTTGTGCTTCTTGATGGGATTCCATCAAACACAATGACTCGGTCAGCCAGATAGGTTGCCATGATGAAGTCGTGTTCCACAACAAATGCCGTTTTCTTAGCATGGAGAATAAACCTGGAGAGTAAATATCAGTGCAAATGTAAGTACAACAATTTAAGAAAGCGCAAAACCCCTAAAGGCTCTTCTTGAGGTTTCTTCTGGCGGTTCACCTTTTGACGACCCTAGCAGCCATGAGACGCTGCTCGGAGTCTAGGTAGGCAGAGGGCTCGTCGATCAGATAGACATCAGCAGGTTTGCCCAGACACAAGGCCAGGGCTACTCTCTGCAACTCTCCTCCAGACAAGTTCTGGACCTGCAAACACACAACAACATATGCATTATAAAATACTAATCAGATACTTAGTAACTTGGGTTCACACAACAACATATGCACTATAAAATACTAATCAGATACTTAGTAACTTGGGTTCACACAACAACATATGCACTATAAAATACTAATCAGATACTTAGTAACTTGGGTTCTTTAACCAAAATATATGTGAGGGGAAATGGACTTGATTAACACTTGGTATGAAACTAAAGCCCGTTTCAAACGTATGGAGAACCCGGTCTGGAGAACGCCCTGAACTACCCCTGCACCTATGACATTGAGCAAACACATTACAGAATGGAAGAATCATTTCAAAAGTTGGGTCACTTACATCCTGGTCGATGATGCTCTCAATCTGCATGGGCTTCATGACATCCGTGACAAACTGAGGATGCATATAAGCATCTCTGATCTTCTCGTGCATAAGGGCACGCACACTTCCCTAAAAGAACACAAACACACACACACACAATGCCAACACAACAGATCAGTTGAACTATTTTAGACCTTAATATCAAGTCTTTCAATCACTTCAGTTCAAAAACACACATCTACAGTGCTGCTTGAAAGTTTGTAAACCCTTAGACATGGTCAGATCATGGTGTTGTGATGAAGGCCCTCCATTTGCAAATAATTGGTCTTACAGTGGATAAATGGAGCTGGAATCTTTTAGAGAGGGTCTTATAGCTTTCCCCAGACACTACTCTCTTCCTTATGTCCTCGGATATCTCCTCTTCTCTTGGCACTGCTGTTCCCTGTGTGTATGCCTTGGCACTACAGTGGTTTGGTGGATTTCCTCTCTTTTAATCATGGCTCCTCAAAGCCTTTCCAACGGAAGTCTGTTTGATTAGTATGCTTAATTGATTATTTCAGCACCCAAATATTTTTTACATTAAAAGGCACTCTAAGCGATGCCACGCGTTTGTTAGGCTGAAACATTTTATGTCACTTACTGCAAACATCACCTAACCAGCCGTCTGTGTCCTGAATACACTGTAAAAAAACGCGATCTCTGGACAGCCCAGGCTCCAAGAACGGCAACAAAAACAACCTGGGCAAACCTAGCCCATAAAAACCTAACAAACTGTTCCAGCAAATCACCGATTTTTGTGCGTTTAGGAGAGTTTCAATTGCACGGGAGCAGCACGGGAGGGAGGGGGAGGAAATAGCGTGCTAGCTCTTTGTTTTGTTTGAAAATCAACAGAAGTGACGTTACCCAGCATCGCTTAGAGCACCTTTAATCAATTACCTACTTGTCTTTACCAATGTAGCTGGGGGTTCACTTACTTTTGTACATACATTAATTCCATGTTTCATGATTTTTTAGGCTTCTCACGGAATTCCCTTTAAACAAGTCCATGCATTTGATAAAATATACACACCTGGCAGTTCATATTTAAACACTATTCATGATTAAACAGAAACCTCCAAACTGTTCAAGAGGTTCACATACTTTAAAGCAGCACTGTATGGAACACTGACATTCACTGGAAATACAGCAGGACTGTATGGGGCACAAGTGAAACGTGTTTGGTCTGTAGTTACTGTCAGATCAGACTCACTTTGAATTTTGGGCTGATCTTCTGAGGTTTGTAGCTGACATTCAGGAGGGGTACATCACCTGTAAGTCAGACAGAATGGATTTAATATCAGGTTCACGTCAGCTTATCTTCCCTGAAACACCATCTTGCAAAAATATCTAAAATGACAGCTACTGGTTCTCACCTCCTTCATCTGGCTTTAGTCGGCCAGCCAGCATTCTGATAAATGTGGTCTTGCCAGTTCCTAAAATCCGAACCAAAAAATTAGTGAGAACTTTCATTTGTTACAGAGCCAGACCCATTGCCTACCTTGCCATTTTAACATTTTCCTTTCTACTGCTCGGACTACTCACTCACTCACCATTCTCTCCCAGCATGACCATGATCTCAGAGTCAGTGAACTCCCCCTCCACGATGGCCAGTTCAAAGTCGCCCATGGCCTTCCTCATGTTGGGGTACTGGTAGCGGCACATCTTCTTTATCTCCTCCTCATTGGCAGTCTCTGCAACTTTGAAAACCAGCGACGTCTCCCGGAAGCGAAGATTCTCAGTAGGAACATACCCGTCCAAGAAGATGTTGATTCCTGATTAAACAGATTTCAGATCATTAAGCCTCTTTGATGCTGGCATACAGCAGCAGCCGGTTGCACCAGTTGAACGCAGGTTCCGTCTTAGTTTAGTTCTAACGTAAACTGGCACTACGTTGTCTACGAGTTTATGAGCTACTACAATTTTATGGGTTGCACCACGAAAAAGTTTCAAAGTAACACTAAGTTATGACTTAAATTTTACATCTTCCTCTCCCTAGGTGTAAGGTCCCTTGTAAGTAAGTTGTTTACATGGTTTTCTAATTTAATGGTGGGAATGTTCAATTTAACAAAGTATAGGTCGAGAAGAGTTACATACGTGACCGATTACACATTTAATTTACTTGAACAGTGTTTGAATCACGTTTGTATTCACTAGAAATCGTCTGGACCTAGCAGTACAAATACCAAACATCTACCTCATTACCACACAAAGCACACATTTCATTGCTGTTGATTGATCCGTTATCAGAGATTTCATTAGCCATAACTTCTTAGAAATATAGAGTGTTACTGTTACCTTCACTACATATCCACTGCAGTAGCCTACGTTAGGCCAACAGTGGTGGCTGAAATATTCCCAAAGCAATAAAGTCTGTTATTAAAAATACAGTGTTATTTTATTCCATACAACAATGTAAATGTGGAGGAAGTCAAACCTAAATGTTGCTGTAGCATATAACCTTACAGCGAACGTTACCAACATGCAAAGTGCTGTAAATCTGTGACGCTTTTAATATCATTAAACAATGATATTGATTGGTTGTCAACGGTAAAAAAGTCATTCTATAAGACAATATTTTGATTTAATAGCTACTGAGGTTCTCTACAAACAAATCGAAGGAAAGGCCTAACAAGTTGATTAACGAATGGAGCACAAACAATCGTCAACGAACGCGAGGAGGGTCGGCTACTCCTCTTTCGCGTTCATGGACATTGGTTTGCGTTGCATTCGTCAATCAACTTGTTAAACCTTTACTTTGAGGTGGCCGTGAAAGAAAGACAGCTACGGTAGGCTAAAAGACACGCTTCGGAAAATAACATTGCTATAACCTACGAAAGACTTAAAACGTTTACAATACTTTGATTTGTCTGTAGAGAACCTCACCACACTAACACAGAAGTGTCATTCTATTTTTAACATTGTCAGTGGTGGAAAATAGAGTTTGTTTTTGACGTGTGTCTTTGCCCTTTGCACTTGCATTGTAAGACAATTTGGTGTTAATGCAAAGGACTGTCTTGCTCAAAACTGCACCAATTAACGTAATTATGCTCTCAAACAACTGTTTGAACCTGTTAGCTTTTGGAAATAGACCCTAGGTTGTTTTTGCTCCGGAACATCCCTTTAAGTAGCAATGGTGCAACAGAAAAAGAATGCAGTGCTAGTTTAAAACTAGTTTCAACGTAAGGTTTAAGACACACCTCACACCTAAACTTACGATCGACCTTACGTTCTACTGGTGCAACCGGCTGCAGGTGAACATTTGGAAACAATATTCCAATTCATATTGCTGCAAGAAATAAAGCTTGAAGAACCTGAAGGAAGATGGACTAACCTTCCCTGACACTGAAAGGCATGGTGACAACCCCATACGCACTGGGCACTCCATAAAGGCAGCAGATGAAGTCTGACAGGTAGTCCAGCACACTCAGGTCATGCTCCACTACAATGATGTACCTGGGATCAGAAACAAGTCAATTCTATGTCCAGTGTTTCCCCTAGAAATCTTTCCAGCAGCGGTGCTGTTGATTGTAGGAAGCCCCCCCCCCAAAAAAAAGAGAAACATTTGAAAAAATGACTCCTTAAATGGTGATTTCTGGTGGATTGTGTGAAAGAAATAGACAGATTGAGTTACAAATTATGACATGACCATCAACACAAGCATTTACAAAGCATGATTTTTGCAGTACTTCAACAGGATAATTCATGTTTTTCTTTCACCTTTTTCATTTACATTATTAGTAATTAGCCACTGTACACTGTAGGCCACTGTACAAACTATTACTATTGAGAATATACAGTGCTGTGCATAAGTTAAGACATTTATTTATATAATAACATTTATTTAATTACGATAGGCCTACATGATACATTAAAAAAGAATTGATGTCCAATTTTGTATTTTTTTATTAAGGCATTAAGACAAAAGGCAAAATATGTTTTTTATTCCTCCCTTTAGTCAATTTCAGCATGGGTGTCTTAACTTTTGCACAGCACTGTATAAACTATACTTCTCTTACATGTCATTACACTGTTGGTGCTGTGCAAATCGAATTGAGTGCCTGTCACTTTAATGCCTTGACGCCCGTGAGGCTTGCTTGATTCTCACGGTCTTAAGCTAACTTAGTAGCGTTGTTGTGCATGGTGCATACAAATATGTGGATGAAATGAATTATGTTTCCCATGTCATTTGGTAAAATAAATGCTCAAAAACTCAAAGAAAATCTATCTTGGATTATAGCAGATAAGCGTCTTGTATCATATCTATAATTTTGGTGAGCTCTACGAATTACAAACTCTCAGATGTAAAAGATTGCATATCCTATTACTCAAATTCAATTAAACCCACCAATAGGCTAGCTAGATCTTAGTTTCACAGCCTAGGTATGTTAGCAACACAGGGCTTGAAAGCATTGCCTGTATCACAAACAAAAACGAAACAATGCGTGGAATTTATCTGGGAATAGGCTACTGAAGGTAGGGGCCAGCTATCTCGCTGGCGTGTTTAATTTGGTTCCTTGGTTGTAGGCTACGTTTTTTTGCCCAAAATTGCATCTGCTAATAAACTTAAACATAAACACAAACAAGCGTGATCTCCTGTGGAATCCCTGACTGCGCCTTCAACGTTAGCCTACTATTATTTGTTGACATGAAACCTGAACAAACGGCAGCTGTTCCTGAAGTTCCATTGCGTCTATTTTTTTAATTATGCTTTTTTTGCAGTGGCGCTTGAATTCCAGGAGCGGCGCTGCGCCGCTGATGAATACATTGTAGGTGAAACACTGGTGTCATAAAACTGCACTCAGATGGCTTTCCAAATGATGGTGCAAATGGAACTTACAAACACACACAGACACATACACAGACAACACACAGCCTTACCTGTCTGGAGTGATGAGAGAACGAATGGTGATGGCAGCTTTTAAACGCTGCTTCACGTCTAGGTAACTGGATGGCTCGTCAAACATAAAACTGATAAAAATACAAAGAAAAACATATCACCCCAGAGCCAAGTTTAGTGAGTGGACGTGCACACAATAATTTGTATAGCCATGCCTTGCTTGTCCATACATCACATGCTAAACTGACCATTCACCCTACTCCATTCATTCCATGTTCTCACTCAATAATGTAATATAATATAATATAATAATATAATAATACATATTTCTTCCCCTTGGAATTATAAGGTTCTATCTACGTTTTGAGTAGTTCTGAGATATTGAGCTTCATAGTCTAATAATACCAGTGTTATACTGATAAGCGGAACAAACCTCTTTAGATACACAGAGAAACACCTCAACTCACCTTCTTAAGGTGTCACAGAATAAGAATATCTCAGTAACTCAATTTTGACAAAATGGCAGATAGAACCTTATTTTAAGGGGACGATTTGTATGTGTGTTTGATGTCCCTGGAGTTCCACCCAACAGGAAGCAGGCAAATGAGCATGTGGCCACCACTCACATGTCTGCTCTCTGGATGCACACCACAGCGCAGGCAAAGCGCTGGAGTTCTCCTCCAGACAGATCCTCCACATTTCTCCCCCTCAGATGGGTCAGATCTAAAAAAAATCATAACAGAAGCTATGTTAACGAGCAGCCACATAACCAATCAGCATGACCATGTCAAATAGATAGCCAACGCTTACAAAACGTAAAGAGAGACTTAATCACACATACCGAGCTGGGCACAGACTATAGTTTCTGTTTTAGTGTCGTCCTTTCTGCTCAGAATAGCACCAACAGTCCCCTAATGGAAAAAATAACCATAGGACACAAACTGCGGTAAAGCGTACAGACAGCCTTAAAATATAGAGGAAAATTCATGTGATGCCTCTCAACTAACCTTGACGGTCTTGGGAATCTGGTCGACATACTGGGGTTTCACAATAGCCTTCAGGTCATCCTCCAGGATCTTGGTGAAGTAGTTCTGAAGCTCAGACCCTCTGAAATAGGTCAGGATTTCTTGCCAATCTGGTGGGGCCTATAGGATAACAATTCAGCCTTCAAATAAGACATATCCCTTACCATACAGCTACGGTAGCAAGTGAGAATTTTATTCTATGAAGGTACTTTCTTACACAAAGTGGTGTTACATACAGAAACAAAATAACACCCAACAGCTGTGCTTAATAACACATTTAAGTTAATGAAGGTCAATTTGTAATTCAGTCAGGAAAGCCATGTGGGTGATCAAAACTTGAACTCACATCAAATTTCCCCAGGTTGGGCTTCTGTTTCCCAGCGAGGATCTTGAGTGCAGTTGACTTCCCGATACCATTGGTGCCAACCAGTCCCAAGACTTCACCTGGTCTAGGTATAGGCAATCTGTACCAGAATCATTAGTACATAACCTGAAATCTCTTCCACATATGAAATTAACAACAATGTAACATGAATCACAGTAAAGTTCTGTGTGTCTTTATTCCCACATGAAACAGCAAGTTACGGAATAGTGAGCTCAAACTTCCATAAGATGAGACAGGCAGCACCATCAGCAAACTTTCCTAACATAGTAAGTTCACATGTTACAGAAGGCTAATTTAGTAGGTTAAGGATAATATTCAATGATAAGGAATTGGACCATAGGTTGAACAACCATCACAGGGAATAAACTGCATGATTTACTGCTGACATGAACCTGGGATGCACTAACACACAATAGTTAGCAAAAGTTAACTCACCGATGCAACTTGAATGAGTTGGCACAGTATCTGTGGGTTGTCTCTTTTTCAAGGTTGCTTGGCAGATTAACAATTGACAAGGCCCCGAAAGGACATTTCTAAATAAGTTACACAAACAAAGCACAAGTCACAAAATTAGACTACAGCAAGGGTCGAAAATGCTTTTACATAGAAAGATAGTAAAAACATCAATGGTATACCTTGATGCAAATACCACAGCCAATGCAGAGAGATTCAGAAATCCACACAATTTTGGACTGACTGGTCACCTCTATGCATAGTTTACCTAGAAAATAAAAACATATGGTCACTTATCTGGTAGATACAAGTTTTTAATCAAAAATGAGTTACACCTTAATGCTGGGCGGTATGACCAAAATGTGTATCACAGTATTTTTAAAAAACGGTTTCACGCTATATGACGGTATTTTTTTCCCATGCATAATCAGATGTTCACAGCATTTTCTACTGGTTGAGAAAGGAATTGCTGCAGCACATTGACTATGGATGGTTTACGGTCATGATGTAGAATAACTCCACACTAGTGGTAATGCAGGTTTGCATGGCCCCAGAAAATGAATTATAACGATTATCTCATGATTCTAATGAAGTGAGGAATCAGAATGCAAAGATGTGCAAATTTCACTAACATCTTGTATAAAACCAATACAAAAAGTAGTCAACTTGCAATAATTATACTTTTTTGAAAATTATACAATTGAAAATAAAACATCTCTGTTAATATGCTTACTCTGTCAAATAGGCCTATCAGAAACATGCCTTATTGTTATTGTGTGGTTTACATGATGTTAGTGGTAGGTTAGCATTAACTTCATGTGAATGCCTTGTTATCTTGCCATGAGCTTTGGTTCGGTTCGCTAGGCCAGGGGTTCCCAAACTTTTCAACCCACGACCCCCAAAATAACTGTGCCAGAGACTGGCGACCCCCACTATCCCTGGATGTGACTCAAAAAATAAAATAAAATGTGCGCACCGGCCATACGCACTAGGCTTATCCAAACACGGGCTTAACGACAACACAAAAGAACAGAGCAGCCTGTTATGATTTTACATATAGAAATTTACTATATGATAAAAGCAGAATATCTTAGTCAAAAAATAATATCCATGTAACATGAGTGCACATTATTGCTGTCGTGCAAACTTAACTTTGAAACATTAGTTTAATTTCAATTTTAACAGAAGAATATCTCAGTCAGGGTAATATCCACAAACTGTTGTAAACACATGTACATTGTTGCTGCGCAAATTTACATTTTGCCAACTATGTTTCAGCGTTAATCTCAACTAATGAGATGGATGCGCGCTATGCGCGGAACACAGCAAGTCCATTCTTGGTTTAATTGTGGAGACGGCCACACGGAGATGATCCTCCACATTTAGACGCGATCTGTATTTGTTTTTAATATATGTCAGTGCAGAGAAAGTCTTTTCGCACAGGTATGTGGAGCCAAACGGCGTCAGTACGTCCATCGCGGCCTTGAATAGCTGTGGATATTCCCTCTCGACTGAAATCCAGAACTCATCAAGCGTCTTGGAATTAAAATCTGTCTATAAAGTGCGGTCAAGTGACAGCTCTTTTATTTTTCCCCAAATTTATTTGATTTATGGAAATCATTTCGCGACCCACCCCTCGGCGTCCCCCGACCCTCACTTTGGGAACCCATGCGCTAGGCAAAACATTAACAAAGTAGTTCGTTTTGGTGCACTGATGACAATCAGGATCATTTCTAACTAGCCAGCTAGTATTGTTCAATTCATGTGTATAACATGCTTTACTTGCTACCTGGATAATTTCAGCGAATATTCTTAAAGGTGAGATTAATGATAAGATCAATACAGTATCCCTTAATGTTTTTCCTTATCTAAAGAAACAATTTCAGGAATTCTGTGCAACAATCCCTTACCTAAGGAGAAATTAAGCCTTAAGGGTCATACTTCAGGGGAAAAACTTAAGGTGTTTTGTGTTTACCCTCACCACGCCTTGCAGTCGCACCATGCGTGCGTGTTTAGGAGCGCAACATTGAAAAGAGTCCCGTCTGAAACAGTGTCACGCGGCGAAGTGTTGCAAACCTTGTGAAATTAAATACACCGATATGGCGGTATATTAAAAATTCATATCATAAAGAAAATATACACCGGTATACGGTGTGAACCGGTACCGCCCATCACTATTACACCTGAAGAATAACATACAAGCTAAATTGCAACATAGAGTACCATAAAAACCAAGTAAACAACGAAGTACTGCATAACAAACAGTCTGGTTCAGTCTACAGAACGTTAGATTTGCCCTAAAAGAAAGAAAACAATAGCCTAAATCAGCAGGGCTAATTTCTGAGGAATCAATAGGCCTTCTTGTTTTGACTTACCCATTCGGACAACTGGGCAGCTCTTTTTGCACTCCTGTCGGCATTTCTTTGGCTTGCACTTGTCATGGTTAACAATGGCGATTCGAGTCGGTTTTTCCGACATTCTGCCTGCCTTTTTCCAAAACAGAGCAGAGCAGACTCCTTTGCCCGAATAGGGACCTCTGTGAAGATACACATTTCTTAAACAATGGATTCATGAGACATTCAGTAAGCTTTATACTCAAGACCACCCCTAATTAAAAACAGCCTTGACCTAGAGGAAATCCGCAAAAACGTCTAAGTTACCTAGAGAACATGTAGGGGATAATGTACAGAACACCGGTCATTATTGGGAAAATAAGTCCCTTAAACATCCCTTAACCGATAACGTTAATTTGAGGCATGTATCCTTAACGACTAGCAGCTAATCGTTTCTAAATCATTAACATCTGGTTAGTTAGTTAGTTAATAGTCCGTTTTTCAAGTGTTGCTAGTCAGATAAGGCATGAGCACTGAGCTAAATAGCCATCACGATACCACTGTTCAGATGGTATGCTTAACGTTATTGGCTTGTCCAATGTTAATCAGAGACAACTCTTTTACCACTCGGCTCAGATAACTCGATTCCCTGCCTCCCTGGCTATGGCTAACATTACGGTGTAGTAATGTTAACCAACCACAGCTAACAGTGCTAGCTGGGATAACTAGCTACACCGTGCTAGCTTGCTGCCCACAAGCAGTCACCCTTCTGACGTTAGATTTTTTTTAAAGAGTAGTCCGTAAATAACATAGTAGTTACCATATCCATCAGAATTTGTTAACTAAGGACAAACAATATCATACATTGAGGCGTTCCAGCAAATGGACGAGGATAACTGACTTGGCTTGACTAACGTTAGCGTTATGTTAATGTCTGCGCAATCATAGCTGGCTAGGTGGCCATCGTAGATTTGATTGCGTTAGCTAGGTCTAGCTGCTAGCTGGAAACCAAACCTATGCCCGTGGACATGACATCTAACGACAGACTGGCATTGTTGAAGCCGGTCTTTGAACTTACATGACAAATTACAATCCCCTCCTTCACGTAGATTTGAATCGGCATTAACTTTTAACGTTAACCGTGAATTTATCATTCTAACGGCACACTTAACATGCTGTCAAACTCTCATATTGACACAAGTCAGACAACGTATTATGTTGAACATTATGTCGTTGAAAAACTCGACAAGCACCAGAGCCTGAACAAATCTCGTATGTCCACAGTCTGAAAAGTAACGCTAGTTAGCTAATCTGGTTGGTGTATGCTAGTTAATGAATCAAGATAACATCATCTAGCTAGCAACGTTCCCTTGATTAAGCTAACGCTAGCACCACCACGTCATGGTAACTACGACACCGACATGGCAATATAGCCTACAAATTAATCCATGTACTCATTGGGAGATTTACAATTACCCATCGTTTTCTGATTCTGTTCATACTTACCACAAACAAACGTATAGACACCTCTAGATGACCTTATCTGTTATAAGCTTGGCTAAAAATGCAACAATTACAGAGCAACGTGGTGCTCTCCCTGAACAGCGAAAAAGCCGGGGAGGAAATATGGCGCGCCGTACGTAAACGTCGACGTCAAACCGTAGGCGCTGTCACCTGACGTAATTTCCCGTGAAGAAAATCCACTTGTTGCATCTATGGTTGCATCCAGTAGGATCGGTGTTTTATTTCAGGTAGGCATCTTTACTATTCAGGCATATTTACCAGTCATTTTAAGCCAAAATAGGGGTCAAGGTTGAACAAATTGCAATACAAGCAAACTTAACTGATTTTGAATCCTCAATATGTCCTGAGTAAGGGAAAAAAAGCCCCGAAGAATCCCGATAGGGGAAAGTTTAGAAAAAGACCCAAACATACCCTATTCATGTGCCTATAAAGTATTTTTCTCACGTGAATAAGGGAAAAAAATTAACCTTCACATATCACCATGAAAATTACTGAGTTGATTACTTACATCAAGACAAACAAAAAATGTATTATAAGTTTTTTGAAATTGTTTGTTAACATGGGCAAACAGGGCATAATGTAATTACGTATAGTTAATTTGTATAAATACCACAACGGAGCTAATAGTCCAGGCAAAGGTCTGACCCAAAACTAATTGCAACAGAATTTATTTTCACATTTTTATATTTCAATTGGTAATCTTTACACCATAGTAAAAGACCATGAAAATCCAGTTGGTGGAAATATGTTAAAATGAGGGTTGTTTTATGCATTATTCTTTAGCAAATACTGACAAAACTGTAATTAGAATGTTGTAGAATACACATTCTAAAGAATATCTGACCCCATCTAACTTAACATGGAATTTTAGAATCTTGCATTGTTGAGGAACATTCTTTTGTTTTCAAAGAGTGAATTCCTTTGGCTTATTTCAGACTGATTTGTTGCAAAATTGGTGTCTATTTTTACATTGTGGCCCTTTGAATCAATGGAAATGGTTGTTGAATCTTTAAATAGAGCCAAGTGGGTTTTTGCATGTAAGTGTTCCACAATGTGTAATCTGTACAAACACATAGTTAGGCATTATTCAGCCTAGGAAAGTGGTTTTGGTGTTTACGTAATCTGATTTAGAGGTCACTGAAACATACAGTATATCACACTAAAGTATCAGTCCATCATTTTGCAAGTCTTATAGACCTCTTGCCCAGGGGTTGACTGATATACTGTCTGTCCAATCAGAGGGGCCTGTATGATGCCCCTTTACTTTGCACAATTTTTGTCTAAAACAATAATCGGACAGCACAGTATGTTTATGTTAGTGAATGCAGGAAAATTGTGAAGGCAAAGTTGAAGATGGACATGATCATGTCCTAATTCGACAGAAGGGTGCAGATGGGATAACTGCAGTTAGCCTCCAAGTGACTCTATTGTTGTGACATCTGGCAAAAATGCTATACTAATAAATATAGTTTAAGATTAATAATTAACAATGCATGCCTATGCATGGGTCATGGTTTTACCAAAGTCATAGAACAGTCATAAATTCTATACATATTCTAAAAGCATATGCCCTGTACATGAAATATAGCATCAATCAACTTATGTCCCATCTTCCTCCATACCATGCATAACACATACTCCTCTATTCTGTATAGGCGAATCAAGTGAACAGCTGATACATTTTGGCCTGCACTATTAAGGGAAACAAATTAAACACCCTAAACTATATATTTTCTGAAAGCATATACCCTCCGGAGGAGATATAACACCATTTAAGACATTTCCCATCTTCCTCTATGCCATGCACAATACATTGCCCTCTATTCTGTAAAGGCGAATCTAGTGTAAAGTGGATACATTTTGGCCTATACTGTCCAGGGAAAACAAATTAAACACCATAAACTATATGTTTTCTATAAGCATATACCCTCTAGAGGAGATATAACACCATTTAAGACATTTCCCATCTTCCTCTATGCCATGCACAATACATTGCCCTCTATTCTGTAAAGGTGAATCTAGTGTAAAGTGGATACATTTTGGCCTATACTGTCCAGGGAAAACAAATTAAACACCATAAACTATATATTTTCTATAAGCATATACCCTCTAGAGGAGATATAACACCATTTAAGACATTTCCCATCTTCCTCTATGCCATGCACAATACATTGCCCTCTATTCTGTAAAGGTGAATCTAGTGTAAAGTGGATACATTTTGGCCTATACTGTCCAGGGAAAACAAATTAAACACCATAAACCATATATTTTCTATAAGCATATACCCTCTAGAGGAGATATAACACCATTTAAGACATTTCCCATCTTCCTCTATGCCATGCACAATACATTGCCCTCTATTCTGTAAAGGTGAATCTAGTGTAAAGTGGATACATTTTGGCCTATACTGTCCAGGGAAAACAAATTAAACACCATAAACCATATATTTTCTATAAGCATATACCCTTTAGAGGAGATTTAACACCATTTAAGACATGTATAATCTTCCTCCATGCCTTGGACAATTTGTTTGTCAAATGTTGCAATTAGTTTTGGGTCACTATACATTAGCTATACATAATTACATTATGCCCTGTTTGCCCATGTTAACAAACAATTTAAAAAAACGTATAATACATTTTTTGTTTGTCTTGATGTAAGTAATCAACTCAGTAATTTTCATGGTGATATGTGAAGGTTAATTTTTTTCCCCTATTTGCGTGAGAAAAATACTGTATAGGCGCATGAATAGGGTATATTTAGGTCTTTTTCTAAACTTTCCCCTATTGGGATTCTTCGGGGCTTTTTTTCCCTTACTCAGGACATATTGAGGATACAAAATCAGTTAAGTTTGCTTGTGTTGCAATTTGTTCAACCCTTTCTCCTAAAATGACTGGACTATATCTATGGGTGGCATTATGGTAAGTGACCTTTTATTCTAGGCATGCAAGCAGAGCTGATGACCCCCCCCCCCCCCCCCCCCCCCGCACAAAAACGTATTTTAATCCTCCTGTTGTGTTCGCGATCCGATTTGTGAATGTGACCGATTGACAATTATTTTCTCTCAAAAATAAAACTAATCTGAGGCTAGAACACCTATATCTATTTCCGGTCAAAAATGACCGGTCATTAGAAATGAATGGGTGTAAAATGTCAGTGTATTTTTTGTGTCCAGGCACATATTTATTGATCAGATGGACTGTATATGTGCTTCTGTACAATAAAAAACACACACAAACACACCCTCACTCCCCCTCTTTGCTTTTATGCCAGCCAGGGGCGGACTGGGACCAAAAATCGGCCCTGGCATATTTGGCCCAAGCGGCCCTCAAATCGGTCGGGCACACCTAATTAAATACAAAATCTTTGCATTACCCTCTTTGCACTATTGACACTACCTGGGTGTTACATGGCAACTGGCTCCCATGTTAACTGGCTGCGTTGAGGACGTTTCATGATTGATGACGAGTCTTTGACAGATGTGGCCGCTTGCAGATTTGTCACTTTCTGATATACTAGAGACGCACACAAATATGCATGACATGTTTAAAAGTCAAAATTGTATGTAGTACTACATGCACTGGACCATGAATATGCACCCAAAAAACAAACATCTAAATAGCATATATAAACACTTTGTGGGTATCGAACCATGAATAAATTGACTTATTTGCTTGGTAATCAGACGTCTGTCCACTTGCGCCACGAACCAGCTGACGGCACTCACAGAAATTGACTTTAATTCCGCCCATGATGCCAGCCCACAGGAACCGTTCCCCAATAATTCCGCCAATGATGCCAGCCCACAGGAACCGTTCCCCAATATAATCTTCCCCTTTCTGGCTTGCATGAGCTCAGGTCAGTGAGGCCTGCAGGCCATAAATAGCAAATTGATACAAAGGTCTATCACAAGCTTAGATGATAATATGTGTGTAACTATGGATTTAGAACCCAGCCAAGAGCTCCTTGAGGTACTCCTCTAAGCTTAGGAGGCATTGGAGAGAATGCCTATATGTTTGATGGTTGGTTTTGTCTTGTTGTCTTGATGTTTTGTTTTGTTGTCTTGATGGGTTGTTTTGTCCTGTTTTCTTGTCTTTTGTCTTCTTGTTTTTAAATATATACATAAACATATGCTCAATATGTTCTGAAGAAGTCCAGACAACGACTCTACTCTTCAGGATCTTCTCCAACACACATCCTCTACATACTTACAGCACACTGCCCCCACCTACCCACACACACACTACACACACACACACACAGTCACTGCTCCACTCCCCTCCCGCCCACACACACATCTTCACTGTCATCACTCACATACATCATACATACAGTACTCTGCTTGCAATAGTAAGTCCCTGCCCCCCCCCCCCCCCTACATACACAGCACATTATTTCATCTGGAAGCTTCTCCAACACACATCCCCAACGTACTTACAGCACACTGCCCACACACACACTACACACACACACACACAGTCACTGCTCCACTCCCCTCCCACCCACACACACATCTTCACTGTCATCACTCACATACATCATACATACAGTACTCTGCTTGCAATAGTAAGTCCCTGCCCCCCCCCCCCCCCACATACACAGCACATTATTTCATCAGGAAGCTTCTCCAACACATCCCCAACATACTTACAGCACACTGCCCCCCCCCCCCCCCCCCAATACACTGCACATTGTCTCATGAGGATGAGGAAGCTTTTCCAACACACATATTGCACACTGCCCTCTCCCCACATACACAGCACACTATCCCATCTCCCCTGTCATCCCCCCAACACACACACCAAGACCCCTGGCAGTTGGGTTAGCCCCTTGAGCTGTGGATCGATCTCCCCAAGGTTTCTTCCTTGGTAAGGGAGTTTTTCCTTGCCCCTGTTGCTCTTGGGTGCTCCTTGTTGGTGCCCCCCACCCAATCCCAATCCTCCCCCACCTTTTTTATGCAGCCCTTGCCACTTAATCTACTAAACCCCTCTTCTACTGCACTTTTTACCCCCCCCATTAATGCACAAATAGGCTGACACCAGACATAATTTCACTGCATTTCTTACTTCCAGTAACTATATGCATGTGACAATAAACTTCCTTGTATCCTTGTATCCTTGCAACATTTTATATATTTAAATTAGGGCTGTCAATAGATTAAAAAAATTAATCTAATATAATTACATACTCTGTGATTAATTAATCTAAATTAATCGCATATATAATTTTCGCTGCGAAAGTATTTGAAATATTTAAATTCAAATGAATCATTGAATAATCAGCATTAGTGACATTAAAGTTCAAAAACTTTTTTTTATTCATTTTTATTAAAAATCATAATAATCTATGATATGACCTAATATGCTTCGGGAAGAAGTTGTTTTTCACATACAAGGTATTTCAGGCCACAGATATAACCTTTTTAAAAGTAAATGTTCCAATCAATGATCTAGGCAGCACATTTTCTTCTCTCTCCTTCATTTTACAGTCTAATGGTTACTGACTACAACGGCTCGGGGTCAAAGGTCATCGATTAATCTGCGTTATTTTTTTTAATCGGTTATTTTTTCGCAAATTAATTAATCGAAATGAATCAGTTATTTTGACAGCCCTACTTTAAATATACTTCATGAGTTTATAATAAATGCATCAAAACCATCATATTGTTTTATATGCTTGATGATGCTCAATTTTTCATGTTTCATCATAAACCTTGGTTTTGTAACAGGAGCAACATTGCAAAGGGTAAAATGACTGAACACAAACAGGGGCAGCCATGGCCTACTGGTTAGCGCTTCGGACTTGTAACCTGAGGGTTGCTGGTTCGAATCCCGACCAGTAGGAACGGCTGAAGTGCCCTTGAGCAAGGCACCTAACCCCTCATTGCTCCCTGAGTGCCGCTGTTGTAGCAGGCAGCTCACTGCGCCGGGATTAGTGTGTGCTTCACCTCACTGTGTGTTCACTGTGTGCTGAGTGTGTTTCACTAATTCACGGATTGGGATAAATGCAGACCCCAAATTTCCCTCACAGGATCGAAAGAGTATATATACTTATATACATATACTCATACAATTGACCTACATCAATTGAATTACATTGGAATACTATCATTCATGAATTAAGGTGCACCATGGTTTAGGCCTTTTAACATAGACTTTACAGTGTCCCACATTACACAAATGACTGTCCCACATTAAGCTGCACATTTCCCCAGGCAGTTTGGCACTAAGAGCGCTGATGTATCATTTCTTTTATGAATGTGTTATCTGCATTTTCTCTTTTGATTTGATTAGGACACCCCCTGAGGGTTTCAAAATGGTACTGGGTGTGGATTTAATGTTGCCTTCACAGCATATACTACAGAAGTCCGAAAAGCAAAACATTTCCTACATTAGGGCAATCCACCCTACAACTGAATAAAATGTGTAGGTGCCAGTTGGCCTGACATATGTTAGTAAATTGCTTAGCTGTATCCCACCATCATGATTCTTGATGGTATATAGCTCTGTGTCCAAGCACATTAATAGAGATGCAAAGGACAGGGGAAAGCTGTGGTAGAAAAAAGTGTACAAGCATACAATTTGCACTTGAGGGGCCTCATAAATGCCCCATCGCATGTAGGGCCCAGGGGCGCCGCTAGAGGGGAGGGGGTTAAGGACTATTCTAAGGGCCCATTTTTTGTCATCCAGATAGGTTGGACTGTGTGTGTGGATATATGTGTGTACTACGTATGTGTGTGAGTGTGTGGTGTGTGCAGGGTTGGGTCAGATTACTTTGAAATGTAATCCATTACTGACTATAGATTACATGACAATTTTTGTAATCAGTAACATAATCAATTGGATTACTAAAAACATGTAACGTAATCTAATTACTTTAGGCTTACTTTTTACACAATGTGCACGCAACATACACACTCTTATTTTCCACTGTCTTTAATTTTGTGTAGATATTGCCAATAACTGAACACATTTTTCCTGACTGGAACGGGTCTATCGGTCTACGCTGACGGCTCCTCCATCTTGGGTTTTGATTCAAACCTTTTTCTTGCCAAGAAACTACACAGGCAATTGAATAATAATGACATCTAGTGGACAAATGAATGAGCTGCTTGTCAAATTAAAACATAACTAGGCTATCATAAAAAAAGTTTCATTGTTTGCATGATAAAATATAATCAAGTAATCTCCAACAATGTAACTATAGTCTGATTACACTTTTTTTTCCGTAACCTGGGTTGATTATAGTTACTTGATTTTTGTAATCTGATTATGTAACCTAGATTACATGTAATTACTACCCAACCCTGATGGTGTGGTGTGTGTCAGGGTTGTGCACAATTCAAATTGCAATTCTGCTTCCTGTTGCTACCTCAATTGAAATGCAAGTGAAATTCAAGAATTGAATTGGAATTTAAGAGCCAGTTTCAATTCAATTCTGGAATTTTGCACAAGCCTGGTGTGTGTGTGTGTGTGTGTGTGTGTGTGTGTGCTCCTGGTTTGTTTGTGTAAGCACACGTGTCTACAGTATGTGTGTGGGATTACCATATTCTCCGGACTATAAATCGCTCCGGAGTATAATTCGCTTAAAAAAATGCCTCATAAAGAGGAAAAAAAGATATATAAATCGCACCGGACTATAAATAGCATTTATCTAGATATTTATTTCACAAAATCCATGACCAAGAACAGACAGACTATGTAACTGGACACATAGGGAATCTTGAAGACGATGAATGAATGAAGATGAAGACGATGAATGAAGACGAAGGAGCGAATGGCGGCAAGCTGAAGAAAACTGGGCGATAAGGAAGACGGCCAAGGGCCCGACCGAAATTGTAAAGCGATTTACAAAAGATTCACTGAACAAAAATGCTGATGCAAATGCTCGGCAGGCTATACCTCCGGGAGAGCGAGAGAGAAAAAAAGATGCATGTTTAAATTGACATTTTGAGTTGCGTGTCCCGAGTCCCGACTAAAGCCTGTCGGAATGCTAAAATTACGGTTTACACCAACCACTATTAAAGTGTGATATTATTATAGCCCGGTCATTAACTAAACCTATGTAGAAAGACTATTGCCTAAAGCATCCGGCGTATGATATAATGTGCGTGTGCGCGCGTGTGTCAGTCAATCGTAACAGTCTGCATAATCTTTGCAGCCAACCTTACAGTGTATCTCTATAAACATTGTTGCAATGCCTCGGCATATCTGCCTCGCGTTTTAACGGTTAGAACAATGCTGAAGAGAAATTCATCATTCTCAAAATAACCAATGGCTGAGATTTGTTTTCAAATGTTTTCATGCATGTCTGGATAACAGGTGAGGAGTGTTTAGGAGACAGACAGTCTTTTATTTACTTAGGCTGCGCAAAGCACATGCATTTACTTAGGGCAGGCTTGTATTTGAGGCAGGCCTTTATTTCTTACGTGTGTTTTATTGCCTTCTCTTTTATTGTCATGCCGGTAGGCTATCAAAAGCAGAACATGTTCAGTTTGGTTTGGGATTTAATTTACGTTTGGACTGTTTAATTAAATTGCTAAATGTTGGGACTGATGGGCACTAAAATCTGGGGGGTATTTGATGGTTCACTGTTAAGTTTCATGTAGTTGAAAGAGTGTCGGGATTTCCACCCGCATCCGCTTTCATTCATTCAGTGAATGTGCGCTGTGCTGTAATGGAAACCTTATTGCGTAGGCCTACGGTAGCCTAATTTTTTTTTTTTTTAATTATGCATGATTTACTTTTTTTATTAAATTCGTAGGCTGGAATGCCTCGCGGCAACAAGTGTTAATGTAGGCTACTGCTTCAGCCTCTGGCAAGCTCAGAAGGGGGCGACTGGTAGATTGAGAGCGATGTGTTGGAGACCCAGGACAACGACTTTTCCTTGGCAACAGTAAGCTATTAAACCAACCAACAATATAAAATATTAAGAATAGCTTTTTTAATTCATTGAGTTAAATCGAAACAATGTAGGCAATACTTTCTCCGGCTTATTTGGGGGCTGGCCTTTATTTATAAATAGAATCTCGGCGTGTAACTTTGAAGATTTACGGTATGCACGTGTGTTTTATGCATAGTGCAAGCCCTAATATCTGACTGAGAGTGCACAGAACTTGTGCATTTACATAACAATATTTAATACATTTTCCCGGTGGAGACACCCCTGAACCCCAACTAACTTTTGCGCATAAGTATGAAAAAATTTCTGACCTGTCGCAAGTTCACCAAGCGCAAGTCGCAAGCTCCACAAGCCTAGAGTGCCCACTCGCGGCTGTAGACGCTAATGTTTCATGTACGGTTCATGTCGATACATACTAACTAACATTTAAAGGGGAACTTGGCAACTATTTCAACGTCATAAACCCGTTTAGAAATCATTTGGATGGTTAAATGACCTGTTCCGGTGAAAATGGTGACTTTCCCCACTTCCCCTAGCGTCCCCAGGCGGAAAACCAACCTTGCAACATTGAGACTACCGTCCCGGAAAGAGAAGTGAGAAACAAGAAACTCGTTTTAAATCGTGTTTCTTACCTTGTAACATCCACATTGTTCTTCCGAACTTATGGTAACCGTTTCGCTAGCTTGTAAACAAATCCATGTGCTTTATCGTTACCTTTTTCCACAGTTTGAAATAGCATAATGCACAATTTCTCCAGCAGAGGGGGAAATATAGCTAATCCTGCCAAGTTTCCCTTTAAAAACATGTTGATATATAAGTCACACCTGACTATAAGTCGCAGGACCAGCCAAACTATGAAAAAAAGTGTGACTTATAGTCCGGAAAATACGGTACATTTTGATGTAATCTCCATGTTTTCATTTTTCAATGGACATTCGGCATTACGATAATAACAAGAGCAGTCAGGTCAGTGCAGACCCTCACCCCATCTCACAATGGTAAACAAAAAGGGAAACCAAATTCCAAAAATTGGATTCTGATCTGTATCCAAATAATCACGTAGGACCAGAGGGGTATTTCACAAAGTCAGAATTAAGACATCCAGTGAAAGCGAGGTTTGACATATGCGTTGTCTAGTCATCCTAGCTAAACTCGTTTCACTAATGCCAATCCAAGATGAGTAAGAGCAACTATGTCAAGCCAGGTGTAAGTAATTCAGGATGTGTGCGCTGTCTCGTTTCTGCCCCAAAGAACTCACGGTTGGAATAAAAAAGACGCAGAAAATAGCGGCATTCACACAAAGTGAACAACCGCTTTTGATATAGACTAACAATGAAGTAAAGTTGTCCTTTTTGGAATGGGGAATCATGGCTATTTCTGTAAAACAGCAGGAGTAGGCGTGGTAGACCAACTGAATGCAAATTTACGTATGCACCCATGTGTGAGTGCTTCCCTGTCTCGGCATGCAACGTCATTAACAAATCGCTTGCCACTGCAAAGGTATGATATAAAACACCTTCGAAAACTTGCCCCTCCCCTTCCAATCAACTACAGCATGCTATTCATGAAACATCTATCAACAAAAGGAGAACCTAGGCCTATGTTAATAATTATAAGGCTATCACAATTAAAATAATAACCATATGGTAGTAGGCAGATAATCTGTTTTGTTTTGCGAGCAAACACATTTAGCAAATGGTATATAAATGGAATAAAGCTCCTTAAAAATTAGCATGGAGGTCTGATTTGAATGACAGCTACCAAACTTTCTAGACTTATGCCTAACTATATTTAGAAGATTTTTACAGAGGGGTTTGTTGAATCTTATTCGGAGTGTCTATTTACACCCCTGGTACGAATAGCCTTAGCCACACAGCTGAGCTATTCACACCTGTGACATAACAACAAAAAGACGTTGCTCACGTGCACAAAAAACATGGCTGGCATTCATTTTTTCGTCAGCAGAAAGTGAAGAATTCTGAAAGGTTTCGGCACTAATATCTGTTCAGATTAAGTTTTAGGGCTGTATTTTGGGCACCAGTGCATGGTGTAAAGTTCGTTTTCCACCCGTGCAAAGTTTAATTCGGTATTTTGCACGTTTATTTTTTAAACATTGTGCCCAGGGGTGTGGCAATTAACAACCTAGGGAGGGGCCTGGCGCACTGTCTAAAAATCGCTATCATACACCACCTAAACCCGGTCAAAAGTCAATGGCGAGTTGTTCATATGCTATTTTAAGAGCGCATGTCAACAGTCATATTGGCAGGTGCATGCACCATCCTTCCATCATTCATGAACGCACACCAGCGCACGTCCATGCAAAGCATTACAAATTGCACGATTATAATGGGAAACATAATTAGAATAAAGATATTACGAAATACTGTACATCTCATGATGAGTAGTTATTCACCATCATTTGCAAATTGGTAATGACGGTTAAAAGTGATAAGGGGAGAGGCGAGAGACACGTATGGAGCACAGCTGAAGACGCACTGTCACGAGATATAAGCAACTCCTCTGTAGGATAAATGTTGTTTTATTCAGTCATTTGAGCAATATTAGGGTAAGTGTTGCTTTTTCCAGCCTATGTTTTCGATGGTAAGCCATTGTCAGTCAATAGTGAAAGTAACTGCATATAACTGTCTTGTCGTTGACTGACTCCTTGGTGAAGTTAGTTTCACTTTGCCAATGAGTTCAAATAATAGACGGTTGCAAATGTGTGAAGGCTATGCTATGTTTTAGTAAAGCATGGTTTAAGAATGACTATTCCATACGGTCTCGCAAGCAGCCTCCTTCAAATGCGCCGTTGAATGCCAAAATACCGATGCATTTATTTGACATATCGCGCTTTGCGCCGTTAAAGGAAATGACAGATGTCATTCTCATTGGTTTAAAATGATGTTACGCCCCAAACACACCCATATGACTGATTAAAAAACCTAGGAACACCTTGTTGCGCCATGCGCTCCACGTTTGAAAACTAAACCCCTCCCAATGTGAACTGGACATCCTACTAAATTTGAATAGACTTTTGACGAGTGACGATGCACTTTAGAATGTCATGATAGGGCCCTTAGATTGAGAAGTTGTGTTTTTTTTTTAAAGTATTGTAACGTTTAATGCACACAACACCAACGTTGTTCAATGGCAGCTTTATTGGCTCACGAACGAGGGCAGGGACTCAGACCAAGACTAAGACCCAGAACACAATACACACGGGGCAGGTCAAGCAGACACACACTACACACATACAGGGGAGGTCGCAGCCCCCCACACAAAAAGGATCACACACGAGGGAGAACTAAAAGGGAAACATGTCACAATAAAGACGCTAACATTACACTTATAACTTAGGAGAATAACGACATAAACCCCCCAAATGTTCACCCTCGTGTCCCAGCATGCCTTTCGCTGGAGAACGCTAACACAGTCTTTATGCGCCGACGTTACAGTATATATTTTTGGCCTTTTATGCCTTTAATTTACAGGACAGTGGAGAATGACAGGAGGCGGGTGGGAGAGAGAGTCGGGGTGGGATCCGGAAAGGACCACGGGGCGGGAATCGAACCCGGGTCGCCGGCGTACGGTGCAGGTGCCCCAGCCAGCCGCACCACGGCTGGGGCTGAGAAGTTGTGTTTTATTTTCATACTCTTGGTTCAGTGAGCACATACAACCGTCAGTTTGTTAGCTAACAGAAATTTATTTCGTGAAAATGACGTTCAGACCTATAAACTATAAGTCTACTTGTGGAAGAGGATAGTGCAGTGGTCACAGACATGGGATAACATGTGGGAGACCGGGGTTCGATTCCTGTGTGTTGCGTTTTGGCAGAGTGAGTGTGCATGTGTACAAACGTCTCTGGAGAGAGGGCGCGCAATTTGAACAAGAAATCGGTTCTCAAACGGAAGTTTTGATTTCAATAATTAGCTAGTTCATGCACCAGGGTGTAAAAAGCATACAGTACTATATACACCAGGGTACGAATAGCATCCACTTCTAACTATACATTAATGCAAACAGCATGCCTTATTCAGAGTATCTATTACACAGCTGAGCTATTCACACCCTGTTACGTAACAACAAAAAAACATGTTGCCTGTTTTTTTTTATTATTATTACATTGTGTGATTAATATGCCAGAATAAATCACAGGGGTGCAAATAGCATACACTGATATTTGTACCAGACGGGATATTACTAGAACACATTGCTGTGTGCACCGGGGTACGAATAGCATACATTGATATTTGTACCAGACGGGGTACTAATAGGACACATTGCTGTGTGCACCGGGGTACGAATAGAATTCACTTCTAATTGCACCAGGGTACGAATAGCATACACTGCTAACCAGGGGTGGAAATAGCCTTAACCATATATTATTCCTAGCCTGACTTACATGACATTTTATGGCTAAAAACATGGCAAAAATCGATTTTTTAAGGCTATTGACATCATATTCTGATTTCCAGGATAACACAAGTAGATATCCATAAATCCCTCTGTAATTTTCCCCCCATATAACATCTGAACACAACGAAAACATAAGTTTGAACCTGGCTGTATCCAAAGCTCAGATTTCCTGTTTTAAAATGTATGCAAATTAGCGCATATTTAATTAGATAATGCCTAATTTGCATATGTAAACATTAAATCACAGAAAACTTGTAATACATTTTTTTTCTCATATTAATGTAATAAATCAACTGGGGAAGTTTCATAGTGATGTCTGCTTGTTAAAAAGTTTACCCTATTCAAGTGTCTCGCCTTAAAGGAATTATCCGGAGTAAAATGCACTTTAGATCGATTTCCGGATGATTGGGGGTACATACGTTGAGTTGACATCAAAATTATGTCATTCGGATGTGTTTTGAGAAAGTTCGATTGTACCGTTTTCAGTCACAACTCGTAGCCTGGAAGTGAGCGGGGCATTTCAATTGCGCCGCTACAAAACGCTATTTCTATACCTCTTCTACAGTTCCAAACAACATAACACTTACGTGGTAGTGAGTAGAGGGTCCCTAAAGCCAAACCGAAGTATCCCGAGGTCTTTATGTGGTCGAATAGAGAGTCCAGAATGAATTTCATCAAGCCAGTACCTTTCCGGGAATGTTGCCATCTTTGCCGCCACCTTGAGGGGAAAGTCCATAGGAGTCTTATTGCTGTGTAACACGCTCTGGAAATTCACAATTTCGTCGCCGTTTAAAAAAAAAAAAAACATAGTCCAGTCCATACAACTTCATTTTAATTTCAAAAGAAATACTGGACTATGTTTTTTTTTTTTTTTAAAAACGGCAAAGAAATTGTGAATTTCCAGAGCGTGTTACAACACACTCAGCAATAAGACTCCTACGGACTTTCCCCTCAAAGTGGCGGCAAAGATGGCAACATTTCTGTAAAGGTACTGGTTTGATGAAATTCATTCTGGACTCTCTATTCGACCACATAAAGACCTCGGGATACTTCAGTTTGGCTTTAGGGACCCTCTACTCACTACCACGTAAGTGTTATGTTGTTTGGAACTGTAGAAGAGGTACAAAAATAGCGTTTTGTAGCGGCGCAATTGAAATGCCCCGCTCACTTCCAGGCTACAAGTTGTGACTGAAAACGGTACAATCGAACTTTCTCAAAACACATCCGAATGACATAATTTTGATGTCAACTCAACGTATGTACCCCCAATCATCCGGAAATCGATCTAAAGTGCATTTTACTCCGGATAATTCCTTTAAAGCATTTTAGTTTTTTTATCAGATTGTTGTTATATGTTTTAGTCTGGATTGCCTAAGGACACTGTTCATTTTCATTAAGGATGAAAACTACTTTGATATGTCATAGCTTTTTGCATGGTTTGGGCCTATTGCTGTGAGATAGGTGCCCTTTTTGTTTTTTCGCCCCTGCCCTTCAAAAAGTCTGAGTCTGCCACTGAAATCAAGTATAGGCTTACTTATTTTTGTTTTATCTTACTCTTCAAATTCCTGCTGTTTACAGACCGTACTCCTATACTTTATATTTTTTTTGATATAATTTTTCAAGATATACTTTTGGTCATATAAATGACAGCAAAACAGGAATCTCATCTTAGAGACACAACCATGACTTTTCAGCACTTTCAGTAACTGGCATGGCAGTTAACATTAGTGCTTTGTTGAAAATAAAAAGTGACTTGAGTTCATTTTGTCGCTGTGGATTGAGTCAGCAATTCTCTTAGAAACATCCTTTTGTTTATGTTGAGTGATAAACCGCTCACACAATGTCCAGTTCACTTTGCTGGGAGGGTGAAAAGAGCTCAGCATTCAGTGAAGGGACCTTACATCTCTCTCTGTTCATGTTCTATTAAATGTTCTACTGTTGCTGACTGAGAATTTGTATTAAAATGAATGTAAATATTAGATATTTCTTTGGTTAATTCTCTGTTGTAAATAACTGATATGTTAGAGCTGTGGACTTACAACTTGTATCTATTATCATACCAGATCGCTGAAGTGTTATTATTACATGACAGGCTTTAGTGTAAAGCACTTACTGTAAAACAATCAATCCGAACAGTTTAGTTGTAAAACTGTTTGAGAGATTTTTGCCTGCACCATTTAAAGATGTTTGTTCAAAGAAATCATTGCCTCTTTGATTATCAGAGATAGTGAGAATAGTTGTACCAAACTATTAGGACAAAACACGTTATTAAGAAAGTATAAAAATGTACCAAATTTAGGACAAATAAATGAATTATTGAAATGCAATGTAAATATATATGAGTGTAGCTGTCCAACATGTTCGGCCTCACACAATTAATTTGTTTATCACACATTTTTAATGATGTTCCTAGACAGGAGGCCACTAGTAACATAAACAGTTTGAAACTGACAGATTTGTGCGTCTCATTGTCAACTACTGACAACATGTCATGCATTTTTCATTAGGTTGTGGACTGGATATTAGCCTTGCATGACTTGATCAATGTTGAAATAGCTCCTAGTCGCCAAGCACATTTATACAGTATGTTCTCTCTCTGAACTTTTTTTCTTATTACAAAGATTTCTTTTTTAGAGGGGATGCATCCCCTCTATTGAAATAGATAGATAGATGTCATAATAGAGCCAGCTGCAATAGATGTCATAATAGAGCCAGCTGCGCTCGTTAAGTAGTTCTCAGAGCAGTTCCCAGGCTGATCAGAGCACTGGCACAGGTGTCACCTGTGAGGAATCCAACTGTCTCAGCTTCTAAGCATACAATCTAGCTCTACCTGAACTACACATCCTGTTAAAGTGTGTCAAAATAAAAGTCCCAGCCATATCTCATGCATTCAGCATTATATCTCCAGAACGGCTTGACGTACATGCTTCAAATTTGGTACGAGTGTTTTCATGCACTCAAAGATGAAGTGAGTTGATGTTGGAGGTTGAAGGTCAAATGTCAAGGTCAAAAACACCTTGAGTGTGATATCTCATAAATGCCATGTCACACAAGATTCAAATTTGGTTACTCCAAAAGCACCTTTGCAGGTATCACAATTACCCTACCAACCAGCTAGCAGCAAGCTCAACAGCCCCACCAACACCCTAACCAGCAGATTGCATCCCCTCGTGTAATTCCTCGGAATTGCATTTCTAGTTGTCTTTGCTGTCTGTCTTTTGCTGTAAAAAGTTCTGCGATGTTAATATCATCGGAGCAACCAAGCAAAGTGATGACAAGTCACCATCAGATGCTACATAGTTACATAGTAAAGATTTGGTATACACCATAATGCATAGTTTACTTGGGCCTTAAATAGATCCATTCCATTCTTTGAGGTTTTTTTCTACATTTTCCATAGGAGTGCTACTTTGACAATTATTTTGGGATATGCAATCCATGTTAATCTGTGACATTTTTAGGTAGGTAATTACATGCATACACATTGTTACTATATCATAGCAAAATATGAAAACCTTCTGTCAGTAATTTTCAGCAGTAATCATTCATTGTGTATTTGTGTGTCTCCACTAGGTGCCACCATGGGCTCAAATAAAAACATTTCCTTTTTGTCCTTGTCAGCGCTTTCCGATTAGTTTGTCCACTAGGGGCTGATATTGTGCTATTTAATGAAAACTTTCCGACTGTGGTATCGTGCACGGTGTAGTGCCTCTTGGCAGTCTTTACCAGAGAGCTGGGTGCCTCTCAATGGGACATGGAAAACTAGACCTCAAGACTCATTCCATGTCAGATGATTTACACATCAAACCCAGTCAAATAGCTCACTGAATGTAGGTTGGAACCTCTTTGATCCACAAAGGATAGATGTAAGCTAGCTAACATTTAACAAGTGTTGATCTACAAGGTGCCAAAATAGACAGAGTAAAGGAGCACGAGTAATATAATATTTAAAATGTCTTCACATTTGAGTGGATCTGTGGATGGTGGTGCTGTCCTCCTGGGGTTTGGGCAGGTGGCTCTGTGGGTTGTTAGTCCAAGTGTTTGATCCCGAGTTGTAGTGTGTGTTCAAACTCATAACACACTTGTAACACTAGTTGGGGTTAAAGTCACATAACACACTTGTAACACTAGTTTGGGTTAAAGTCATATAACACAGACTTTTGTGTATTGCGATGAGAAATAGGAGTAACAGGGACTAATTGTATATTGTATATTGCGATGAGTAATAGGAGTTACAGGGACTAATTGCTTTTAGAGTAAGTTAAAGTGTATGTCTCTCCTGGAGAACAGTAATAATGCGTTTAAGAACACGGATATCTGAGAAACTCAAATTCAAAACATTTCAATGTCCCCTATTATTGCAACCAATCAAGTCCTACCCAGGCTAAATAAATGAACCTGCATATGCAATATTAAACACATTTCAATATGTCTGATATCAGAAGAAAGTAAACTAAGTTGCTGATCACACAGCTATCTAAGAAAAGACAACAATGTAACAATGCAGCTAATACACAAGAAATTACTATAGTTGAATTTTGTGAATTCATTTAGTTCTCTCTAAAACTTTCAGAACTTGAATCATATGTGAAAACATAGATTCCATTAATGACATGCAACATCAGTTGATTTATGAGTATAGTGATAGTGCTTTAGCAGATATCTGTTATACATTTTCTTTAATAAATTGTGTTAATCTTTTTGTTCTTAATCTTAATCTTTCCTGTTTATCAGGAAAATAGATTCAGCCTTATTTTCACCTTTATGGACATGGTAGAATGTCAAATGTTCTCACACAATATAAAGTCATTTTTTCAGCTAAGGAAGTTAAAACATGCAACATACATGGTCTTCCCTTGCAGTCCAGATTGTATTCGAACAGAAAAGAATGCTGGTTTGCTGGCTGTTTTCCTGAGACCTGGACTGTGCCCAATGCGGAGGGCCGGCCTGGTTTTTCATCAGTACCTATGAGGAATGTCTGACTGACTGCTGCTCTTACAGAGGGAGAAACAGAGAGAGTGTATTCATCGCATTGTCTGCTTTATCCCGTAAGAGAGATTGTACAGTGACAGGGTCTTGGCGAATGCCCATGACCGTCAAGCAATTCCAGTGGGCACAGAGGTACCCTTAGCTCTCACTGACACATCCCAACCGTGCCCGCTGCCAAATACACTGTCTTTCTGTGTGTGTGTGTGTGTGTGTGAGAGAGAGAGAGAGTGTGTGTACAGTATGTGTGTGTGTTTTTAATATCTGTCTGACAATACAGCCCAGCTTTCATATAGCAAGGCAGCTGGACACCTGTGTTGGCTGGAGTGGAGAGAGAAGTGAGAGGCAGAAGAGCTAGGCACATCTAGCTGTGAAAAGAGAGCCCATCAAGTCATTCAGTCCCTCAGTATCATGCTGCAGCTGTTCAACTCTGCCTCACAACGCTCCCACTGTTTCACTTCCAATACTGCGCTAATTAAAACTGCACCCATCCATTTCACTGCCAACACCCCCCCCCACCCCCCACCCCCCTCCTCTGGACCCCTCCACCCACCACGCACAGCCTGCGTCACCCCTCCCTGAGAGCCCCGGACAGCCGCCCCTCTGACCCAGTCAGTGCCAAACCCTGTCCTGCCACACCTCCTCAGTGCCACGCCTATCTGTGGCATCCAACACCCACCCCTCCTGTTCTGCCAGGTCTTCGCTCTCTCTGCCAACCTTCTCAAGCTACAGCTGCCTGCAACCACACACTCCTAAAGAGTTATTGACCAGCTTCTCAATTTATGGCTATCGCCATTTTCCCCTTTCACTGATTTAATCTTCATGTAATGAATTCCTTCAGTTTAGGCTTTCCCTCTCTCATTTGCACATTCTCCCATGCAGTAGGGTACTGCTCTGCTGCTGAATGAGCCGGTGTATAAAACAGGGTACAAGGCTTCGCCAAAGAGAGAGAGAGAGAGAGAGAGAGAGAGAGAGAACAAAAACAGAATGATATAAGTAAAGGGGACGATGTTAATTGAGCAGAGCCCCTTCAGGAGAGAGAGAGAGCGAGCAGAGGGTTAGGCCACCAACACGCTTAGCGATGTCATGTGATCAGCAGACCTCCATGTTATGGTTTCTCCACCCATCAGCTCTTGTGGTTTCATTTGTGTGAGTGTTCTCTTCTCTGGTCTCTTTTGGCGATGTCACAGGATCCTCCAAATGTGTTGTTGTTGGGATAGGGTTGGCTTTCACTCCCACTCTCTCATGGCCCTCTGGCTTAATTGCCACTCAAAGGAATGGTGAGTCAGTGATCGGCCTCCAAAAGAAACCCCACTTTACCCCATCCACTTCCTTATACCCCGTCCTTAAAAAAAAGAATAGTTGAAAGTGAATTGTCATGAGTGGTGGAGAGAGGCATACCGTTCTAGATTAGTTTGAAATATTTCCTGCTGGGTGAGGATAATCTCCCTGGGCAGGGAGACTCCACACACATACCCCACGCGATTACAGCCACCGCGGTATTCCGGTCAGCTCCGGCCACCCTTTACACTGGACAGCTTTTTGGGTGTTCCTGTTGGGGTTTTTGCCACCATGGTGGGAAAAGATTGTGGCCACTTGAGCTACCACACAAGCCTTGGGTGTAGACTGAGAATGGAGCTGTTTTTGTATGTGGCTGATGATGTAGAGGGATTTTTGAAATCTACTGTATGGCTGTAGCCAGAGATCGCAAGTTCCTTTGCATGAGGGCTGTTATTAAATCTGTGTGCATCACGATGTGCACTGGAGACTGGGAAAGTCCACTGGAAGTTTCAGAGCCACCATCTGGAAGAAAACGCAAAAAAGACACTCAAACAGCTTCTTCCTAAGAGCCTCTCACTGTGGACCCACATTGCTTTTGAATAAAACCAAGGGAAATTCTCTTATGTTGCTTTGAGTAGTCCACTTTGGCTCTCTTATATATGATAATTTCAGCATTTTTATCCTCACTGTAAAACCAAACAATCAAACTAACTCAAAATTATTATTCTACACAACTTAATTCTTAAACAAATTAAAATAACTAATTTCTATTATTTTTTTTAAACTCAAAAATAAAAAGATCAAAGAGAAACTCAACCGTTGAGTGTTACCTAGATTCCCATAATCCTTTGCAATATCATTAAAATTACTACACCGGGTACAAGTAAATGAAGCATCATGTCCAGAGAGCGTAACTTCCACAATTAGCCTCCACTATACCCAATGGAACTGGCTACACTAGATGTGATAGCGGCGTGTACATTCAAACAAATTTGCCCAGTTTTCTAAATGTTTTTCACACACCGTGAATGGAGCGCTTCAGTCGCGTGCCCAGTGTAGCCAGACTGTTCTATAGGCTTTTTTGGTTCTAAATACAATTTGGGAAACTTAAAAGACCTACTTGAACGTTTCCACAATTCCCCTGTGCTCTCAATTTGAAATTGATTACTAAGTAGGATTGATTAGCACATCTGTTTAGGTGTCTTTCTCAACTGGGCAATCTTTGTCTTCCCTGCTGATGACTGTTCAATACAGCTATTGGCTGCTGTCCATTGTTCAATTGAGTTGCAAAAATGCTCCATAGTTTCATGTTCAGAGAATTTAATTAAATTGCTATTACTTAATCACTTTAAGTCAACTTAAATGTAAATCAAACTCAAATCAAACAATTAACTTAACTTGATTGAGGAAAAATAAACATCATTTGTTTAGGTTATTCATTTCCATAAATATTTTTGAGTTCACTCAACTTACGTTTTATGTCTTAGACTGTGTTCAAAATCCTTGTGTACATGTACAAATTCCTTGTATGGTTTACATACTGATTCTAAGATAATTGTTTTACTTCAATACTTCTTAAATATTTCTTAGTAACTAATAATTAGTTATGCCTTAATTAGCACTGAATAACTATTAGTGAGATCAATGAAAATGAGAGAGGAGAGGGAGAGAGAAATGCATCTGGATGATTTCCTAAAACTGCCACGATGGAGGGTTGGAAGGAGGCACTTCGCAGGTTTGCTTCTCCAGAGTGTCACTCTGTGTGTGTCACTCCCAGGGCAAGCCTGGCCAGGAAAGTGCTGAAATCACCACTCCCTCTCTGTTTTTCAAAATCATTTTTTTCATTTCATGCCAGGAGTGAGTGCTGGACTCAGTCCCTTGGGTGTGGGCAGGTCAACGCTCTCAACTTTGACTTCATTCATGGAAACAGGGTGTTACAGTACGTCTCCTGGAGCGGGTGCCCGTCACTGCCCAGTAAGGACCTCAGCAGGAGAGCACGGGGGTGGGTGGTGGGTGGTAATGGGGCATTGGCCATGGAATAGCCCTGGCGGAAGAAGATGTCTGCTTTCTATCAGCCTGAGGAAAAGGGACAGTAGGGGTAACACAGGGGTTGCTGTGGTTTTTACAGTTCAGTGCTTGTGTTTGAGAGAGAGAGGGAGAGAGAGGGAGAGAGAGAGAGGGAGAGAGAGCGCTCTCTTCTCTGCAACGTGGGTGGCAGGATATACTAGCATCTCTCCTGCTCCCCCCAGCCCTTGTCACCCCCCCCACCCCCGCTCGGCCGTATTGTGGTTGGCTCTTTGCGGCCCTGCGAGTCAGTGCTCCAGCTGCTTGGGAAATGGTAATATTGTTTCATAATGAAAGTGGAGCTGGCCGCTGAATTCCCAAACAGCAGGGCCCAGGAGGGTTGTTGTAATTGCAGATGTCCAAATTACATTTACATACTTATTGTTTTCCTCCGCTGTACCGGCGAAAGAGTGTTCCACTAGGGTACCACCATCCCTTCCCACTGCCATGTTAGAGAGAGAGAAAGAGAGAGAGAGAGAAGGAAAGAAAGAGAAGCAGGGAGGGAGACCTGCATAAACAGAATAACTTGCCGTAGAGAAAGAAACTTTCCACTCCCTTGTGATTTCTCTCCTCTTTCCTTCACCTCCCTCCTTTTGGTGCCATGTATTTGTAGCGTGGCACTTGGCATTAAATCTTATTATTTTTCGGTAAATAAATTCGGTTTCTGGTAGGAATTACACACTACTCGGTGTGAGGTCCTTCCTATAAAAGGGGCCTGGAACCTTTTATCTAAAATGTTTTCTATTTGTGTCTTTGTGAGACACTTTCGGAGGGTGCTTTTGAAAGAAAGGAACCAGGTTTTTCTTGAATTTCTGGTGAATTTGTGAGTCTCTGTGTGTGTGTGTGTGGGGGGGGGGTCTGTCTCTTCTCCAGGCATTGTGGTGAGAGTTATTCCGAGAGACTGCATTTTTCCCTGATTTCTCCTCTTTGTTCCCGGCCATACTGTGAGTAGTTCCAGCCGACCCCCCCCCCCCCTCTCTGTGTGTGTGTGTGTGTGTGTGTGTGTGAGAGAGAGAGAGAGAGACCCAGAGAGGGCTGATGTGACACCTGCTGAGGAGATGAATAGGGTCAGAGACAGGGCTCTCCTGCAGCTGCCAGTTCCCAAAGCTGACTGCAGCCTGGCAGCTGTACTGTAGCAGCACTGCGCTGCTCCATGCCACCCTCAGCCCTGCCACTTCAAATGCCCAGGCACCTCACACATGCACGGGAAGGATGGCCGCTGTGTTTAGTATGTCCGACTGGTGTTCCTAATGAGCTTTTATGATGTTTTCCTGCGCACTCTCTGTCAGGCCTGGCACTGTGTCCCAGACCTCCTAAAACCACACGGATTTAATGATGGGCCCATTTAACACATTTTTATGTAACTTGTTTGCTGTTCTGGCCACGGAACACCCAGCGGTGTGAGGTTTCGCCCCCGAGGCCAGCGCCCGGCACCCCCGTGTCGTCCAGCGCACACACAGTGCTCATTGTTGCACTCACATGGCTTGTGTTGTGAAGTGAGTGGCGCTTGAGTTTACTGGCCCAAGTTGAGTCCCACTCACACAGCCTGGGCTCTCTCCAGATGTCTGATGGAAATGTCAGAGGGCTGTCTCTATTCATCCAGAGCTCTGTCACAGACTTGTCTCTCACTTTTCTGCACTAGGCTCTTGTGAAGCTGTCAAAAACAGCCCAACCCCATGACATTATGCAAGAGCTGTGATGGTGATGTTCCTGCTGCTCTCGGACGAGGTCGACCCAGTTGACGTAGTCCACTCGCAGAGGTTCAAAAGAGAGTTCAGTTAAGCAGAGAGAGCATTTGCTGATAAGAGGTGTTTAGTGGGGAAGGGGCAATTAAGATGGTGAAGGTGTAAGATAAAAGATGTTCGGTAGGACATCTACTGGAGGTCATTTTTTAATTAATAAATATTTGTACTTATATCATGTATGTACATTCAGAAGGATACCACTGCAACATGTCATTCAGAAAGGATGTAAAACAATATTAACTGAATGTTTTCACAAATAACATCAAATAGTAAAAAAAAAAACATCTTTCACATAAAATGAAATCTGTGTATATCGTATTTGTCTGTCAAAATGGTGTAAGAGTAAAAAATAAAACTGTATAATCGTTGGAGTTCAAAAGCAAGCCATTTGAAGGTGCTTTTGCTGTGGGGGCTGGATGGGACCATAGTGACAGGCTGGGTGTCAAATGAATGACTGACTTCTAATGACAAACCAGTGGCCATCCCATCTGCCTATGCCCAAAGTCAGGTCTTCTTTTGTTCACAGGCAGCAGATAAATACAGTGATCAGGGCTAAAGCACCAGCCATTAGGGCTTTAGAATGACTCAGCAGTTTATTTGAGGTCCTTGATGTACTGGTCCTTACAGCAAGTACAATGTAGGATGCTCAGCGGTCCCAAACCTTAAATCCACTGGGCCAGTTTGGGTAAGACAAAAATAATGAAAATAAAAAACTTCTGGTGCATGAACTGCATTGTGTGAATGACCTTTTGCTTTCTGCCCCTTCAACTTGCTAGCCCCAAATGTAATGCATTGTTGTGCTGCTTTGGTCAGAGGCGGTGATGTCTGGCCCGTGTTCTTTTAGACAACTGGAACTGATAGTACATCTTGGAGCGTGACTGGCCAGCTCTCCTCTTGAGGCAGGTGAAGCCATCTCCTGAGTACTCTTCCCGACACTGGCAGCGATAGGAACCGGCAGTGTTCATGCAGAGTGCATTCCGACTGCAGTGGTGTTTGCCAGTCAAACACTCATCCTGATCTAGTCCGTGAGAACAGAGAGACTGTTAGATAATGTGGACTGGGATAAAATCATGTGCAAACATTAATTATAAGGCAATATTATGGCGTTTACAGTTTTCCAGAGGGTAGTTTCAACAGTATACAACCAAAAGAAATGACAATAATCAAGAAGGACACATCCTTCCATTACATGGTTATCCATTATTAAGTCTTCATGGTGGAATGAGGGGTCTCAAACTCTGGCCTGTGAGAGGCTTTGATGTCTGCTGGTGCACATTATATCTCCTTCAGTGTTCAAATCATGGGTCCTTTTGCACGTTTCTGTTCCACAAAGATTCTCCATGACGGAGCATTCCCTTAAACCACATTATTATGGACAATCATTGGGAAATGGTATGATTCCTGTCATATCCTGTCATTGCTAGACGTGCCTTTTCGTGCATTTGTATGAACAATGAAAGATTTGCTCTATTGGCCAGCCTTTCTACCATTTTACAAGGCTAACCCACTATGAAATAGGCCATTAAAATGTGCTCAGTAAAGAGTGGTGCTAGAATGTCAGTCATGTATAACGTCACTTCACTTGTTCTACTTTGTGTGGGTTAAGTAATGGTGACGGTTCCAAAGCACTGGGATGAAAGTGTCACAACACTCTCCAGGCGCTAACACGAAACAGTCACTCCAGCAGGTCGACACACTGGGAGCACGATAAATATCAGCGCTGTCACTGCCAGAGCTCATATCTCCAGCCAGACTCACTCAGCCCAGTCTTTAGCTGGTGAGAAAAGCATGCTACAGTACCAGTGAACAGACCTCAGGTAGCTGAGACAGACTAGGAGGAGCAGGTGTGGAGGTACTCTAAAGCTGCTGTCACATGCTGCAGAGGTTCTGTTACTTTCTCCACAGTCATTTATTGGCTGTATATTGAGGTTCATGGAGCTCTATGCATATGTAGTGCACTCCCATGGTAACTAGCAGAGGTACCAGTGGATTGATCTAAAATATCTCTGCTTCTCTACCATTTACCATACAGTAATGTGATAGTTCATTTTTCAAAAAGGCCCAACAAAGAACTCTTGTACCTCTGCATGTGATAGAGTTGTCCAGGGTGCCGAGGATGAAGCCTTGTTTGCACACACAGACAAAGCTTCCAAACGTGTTTTTACAAGTCTGATGCACTGGACACACTTCAGCTGAGCTCACACATTCATCTATGTCTGAAACGCAAGAACACAGAAACATTCACCAACAAGAACATGTAGTCAGACAACACTTGCCTGTCCAAATAACCATTACTGCACTCAAAAGATGAAAAGGACACAAAGCAAAGGGAAATGACTGTTTTGGCTCTTCTCCTGCTTTGAAGTGGACACCACTGTAGTAAGTCAGACAATCCATGTGGAGGAGCAAGCCCTATATTGTGACATTAGATTGTGTATTGTTTCACATTCGTATCATTTGTTTCTTGAGCAGGATAAGTCATAAGGCAGCAACTATATTTCCTTCTAATTTCATAAGCTTGTCTATGATTTTGTCATGCCGGCTACTCTACAGCATCCATACATGTGTTAAAAGCTGCCATCTTATTGCTTAGTTGTGTTTTTTTATATTATATACTTTTAATTACTTTTTTCTGCTGTTAGTGAATGTATGTGTGATGTCTATCTATCTATCTATCTATCTATCTATCTATCTATCTATCTATCTATCTATCTATCGGCCTCACCAGTCTCCAATGAGTCGGCTACTGGTAACCCTCTACTGCATGGTGTTGCCATATGGCAACAGTTAATATATCTTAGTGTTTCTAATTGGTAGTAACACAAAACCTATATTTTACTATTTGAAAGTGAAGAAGGGGACTTTAATTTTGGTATGAACAAATAATTGTTAGGTCACATGACTAGGATATGTTGTTAAACCACCACCACCACCTGTCCGCTACCTTTGAATGGTCAAAATTCAGAATATAGGCATTATTTCTTTGAGAAAATTGAAAACACTATCTGGACTATGTAAACATGAACAATTTATCATTAAAACAAATTTATATATAATGAGGTTTTTGCAAATTGGCAAAATATAATTCTTGCCATATGGCAACAACATGCAAATATGGAACCTATATGGAACCTATAATATGGAACCTATGGATGATATCATAGGATTGCATAGCACTAGAATACTCTACGCATATTTACAACTTTTGACAATATTTTAAAGTAAAAAAGCATTATTTACACTTTTATTTGTAATTCCAGACATATATGAGTATTATAAGACATTGTAAATGTTTACCAATTTGCAACTTATCTGTGGAATAAGGTCCAGACTGGAGCGGTAGGATGTATTTTGACTGGAGCGGTAGGATGTATTTTGTGTTATTGTTCACTATACAGTCAACTAGACATGCTTTTTTCATCATTTCTGAGATTTTGGGAAAGATAAAAGCACATTGTTGGCTCTTCCACCAATGAAGTGTCAGGATTAGCTATAATGCAGCAGGGAGGAGAACAACATAGCGGTTAGAGGCTGCAGTAACCCATTCTGGCTCTATGGCTACAGCTTAGTACTTCACAGGCCAAATTCAAGGGCAAGTGGGGTGACCCTCCTCTCCCTATAAATGGTGTAAGATTTAGTTTTTTAAGAAAAAATGGATTTTACAGCATTTTCCACAGTTGTGCACTGTTGCCATATGGCAACAATTTACCAACTACCCCCCCCCCCTTAATCTTTTTTCTAAATTTCTATTATTTAAATAATTTTAAGTAAGAAACTCGCGTACACATGGAAGTGTTAATAGAGTAGAACCATCTTCCTGAGAGGACTATGGCCTAAAAGGAGTTTGCCAGGGGTGTGGAAAGCTTGTTGTAATGTTTCAAAGGGACTGGAAAAGGCTTTATGAACAACATGGAAGGCGTCACAGTGAGAGGTTTTGCAAAATTGAGAGGGCCTGTTTACAGGATAAACAAGGCAAGGTCATGCTAATGACAGCTTTTGTCCAGTACACTAACATGACTGGTTAAGGGCTGTGTCTGGTTTTCTGACAGCATGGCTAATGACAGACTTTATCACTGCGTGGGCAGGCAATGCTGGTTAGGCTGGAGTTGTTAAAATGGTTGCCATTTTGTCTGGGAACTTATTTCTCTACCTGTTCTCAATAGCAGCCCAGAGACAAAGGCTGTGCCTAAGCCCTTGCTAAATTCTGTAAATGGTGTGAATCACAGAATCTAGTGCTTTTACCCTTCAATCACTATTTGGGTCTGGATGACTGATAGTAGATGAAATTTCGCTACAGAACTGCAGAGCTGCCTCAGTTCCTCATAAATTCATGGATTCATGTGTGATGGAAAATAAACTAAATTAGGAAGGAATCTCATTTTTCACTCAAGCTCATTTTTTGTAACCTATAGCTGATTAGCAAGATGGGGTTCGGACTCACCTTTGCATGTCCTGTTGTCTGCAGCCAGTGAGAGGCCTAGAGGACACAGGCAGCCGTTCCCACTTCCCTCTACACTCTGGCAGCCATATTGGCAGCGCAAGGGCCAACATTTTGGCTCCTCTAGAAGGCACAGATAGACATCATAGTTGATTGGGTATAACAGAAAATAAATAGACCTACATTTGCTATCCTAAGAATAACAATATGCCATGAAACACGTCTTGTAATTGTTCATAGCTTGTGTTTCTATGATAAAACAGGTCGGAACTGAGAGAAAATCACAATGTAAAAAGCTGAAATGAGACTTTTGAATAGCAAGACCTTACAGAGATGTCAGTGAACTAAAAGAAATGTACAAATGACCAAAATGTTATTTTCAATTAATCATGATTTCCAAAAATGTTTCACTGAAGTATCTTCAAGACTTTAAACTTTAAAAGGAACCCATTACTGTTCCTCAGGTATGTAGCCATTACCAACTTTCCTGTACAGGTTAAGGGAAGAATTTACCATGTTCAGTTAAGAGATTGATGTAGCAGAAACATGTGGCCTTAGGGAAGAGTATGACAGCAGTGCAACATTGGCCCAGTGACCTGTGCACTTTGACTTCAGTTCATGCTTACACAGGTTGCTTCAGAGGCAGCTGTAAAAGTGTCATTGCTCACTTCACAAACACCTCCAGATGCCACATAAAAGCTATTTTAAACCCAATAAAGCCTAAGTTATTGTCAATAGCAATAACAATATTTTATAAATATATTGTCTTATAAATATTTTTAACTGTTAGCTATAACAGACTACAGACAGAACAAAAATAAAAACCCAGAATAAATATTTAGCTCACCAAGCACAGGACAGATATGAAAAGAGAGTTTAAGGGATTTTCCATTATTTAGATTAGATTAGATTATCAATGGCTTTTGACACAGGGGTAAACTCCCCTGTATGGGTTCAAAGAGGAGTTCCTCAGTGTGGGGCAGCTAAAACTATGACTGTAATGTACACGGTATATACTAGGCCTCCCTCATCACATACACACACACACACGCCTTGGGTCAGCTGTTCTGAAATATGATCATTATGTTTAGGAACATACAACCAGCAGCATTTCTAAGACCAATTCATATTTTCCAAGAATAGTGACGTCATTTCATGCAAAATCCATCCTTCTAAGACACAAAAATAGTAAAAAGAACACCAACCTACAGTACATGTTCATGCGATGTACGGATACTATTTAAACTTCAGTTCTGCTATTTTCTGTATACTCACTGGTACAGGTTTTCTGGTCCATGTTCAAGGAGTAGCCTGGGTCACAGTAGCAGCGGTAGCTCCCAATCGTATTCATGCAGCTGTGAGAGCAAGGCCTTGTGGGTAGGCCACACTCATTTACATCTGCAGCCACATCAAGGCAAACATATCAGTCTATTCACACAAGAGGTACCATTTCTGTAGACATGGAAATTTGCCTTTTTGTCAATGTTTAACTTACTGGGTACCCATTTAGCACTGTGGGGTACACATCGCATTGAGAACTGACAAAATGGTTAATGTCAGAACAACAGCGCTATATAGTGCAATACCAGGCATTCCAGCTCCACATCAACATCAACAGGCACACAGTTCTGACTATTACAAGTCTGTGTATAATCAAACTTATTCTGAAGCCATTATCTTCATTTAAAACAACTACATTGTGTTGCTTTGACTACTTTCTCAACATGAAATAGATGTCAGCCTCAATGGTGCTTAATGTGTCATGATACCACAAGGTATAGAAAGGCCAACTCTGCTAACATGCAAAATCATATCTAATCATTTGCTTAATAAGAGAATCACTGATAACTGCCTGACTACGTGGATGTGGAGGCAGTATGGTGCAGCCTTACCCTCACTGCACTGCTGTCCTTGGTAACCCTCTTGGCAGGAGCATGCATCAGGGCCGACACACCTGCCCTTATTGCAAGATTTCTCACAAATAGCTAAGCACAGGAGAGAACACAGCAGTCAGATGGGCCAGAAGTCCAGAAGCACCCAGCACCATGAAGATGGATGAATTTTCAATGGATTAATAGGTTCACAATTATTGCTACAATAATACTGCTGTATTGGTTATATATTTGTGAGTAGGTACTGTGATAAATAAATTGTCAAATAAAATATTTTAATCAAGAATATTCTGCAAATCTATGCAAGTTTTCAGTGAAATATCTTGAACTGGTAAAACATAATCTTAATATTTTATAATCTTAGATGGTAGTCTAGATAATAGATAAACTCATTTATACATTTTATGTTAGACTCGTATGGTCAAATATTGCAACTGACCTGTGTCTATTGTGCTAAAAATGATACCAACTTGTAGACCATTAGTGATGTGAATTGGCAAATAATGAATCGGCAGTGTTCATTGGGCTTGCACTCACGCTGGCAAAAGCCGCTTTCATTCCTCCAACCATGGCAGCATCCAGCAGAGCGGCCAAAGACACACACCCCCTCTGGCAGAGTCCACTTATGCTGGTTCACCATCCCTGTGTCAGTTCTGGGGTCCCAAAACACATCATGCTCTCACATCCACACATCCAGTTCCTAACCACATGTACTGTAGGCCTACTACCTGACGAGATATTATACAGACCCTGTTATAGACTGGGATAGGCTACTCTACCGTCTGACCGCTTGCCAAGCTCAACATCGGAATGGAAAGAGCTTGTTCTTAAACTATGCTACCCCAATACTGTATTCTCAATGGAAACTAAATTCTAATTTTCACTCAGTATTTTTAAATTTTTTAAAGTACTGAGCAAACTAAATAAATGAAAAGTACTAGGCTAGGCTTTTTTCACAAATACTCCACTTTTCAGTTGGTTAAGATATCGCAATCAGTGAATAGGCCAAAGAGGCCTGAAGCAATCATAAAGAGTCAACTAGCGGACTGCACAGAGTAGGAAGGAGCTACATCTATTGTGCCTGCACTAGCTATGTAGTGTTTCATAGCTCTGTTACATAACCGCCTGTACCTGGCGATTTACTTATTTGCAAAAGGTTTTAAAATATTCAACAGAATTTGACAGCGTCATTTCGCGCATAGGCCTACAGACTTAATCGCGTCATAAAATACGTCTAATAAATCTACCTCACCATAATAAAACCATGCATTGGTCATTAAATGAATTTTCTCGACCATTAAATGAAAACAAACAAAACAACCAGTCAATCAGTCGAAGACTACATACCTCTCACCATGAAGAGCGGCTGCGTAAAACGCAGCAATGGAAAAAATAACCATCAGGAGACGAAAAACGATGTAACCTCCAAGCTGCATCTTGGCTGCTGATCATGAAGCTGATCACTGGTGAGCTTAAAACGATATAGCACAAGCAACCCCCATATGTCCTTTAATTCTGAGAGAGAAGGAGTGCAGGAACTTTTGGAATTCCTTCTGCAGATGGAACAGGTGTGTTTGTATTTGTGTGTGTGTGTGACCGCCTGCCCATTAGAGTAGCCTACATGCTCAGACAAAAGCTTACCTGAACAGGTCATTAAGTTTTGTGTGGCAGCAATGGCTAGTGACTGCAATTCAACGAACGCATTTGTTTATTTATTGTACACCGTGACTTTCTATTGCTGTAGCCTACAGAATGTCAAAGCGTGTGTACATGTTAATGTGAGGCGCCAATTACAACCGTTTTGATTACAGAAATTATTAATTTATCACATAAGCATGCCACACCAAAATACCCTTTCTTTATGAATAACATAGCGTAAACTGTTTTTGCATCGTACCCATAACATTTTGAAAAGAGCGCATGATTCATATTTTGCATTAAAATTATTATTCTATAACCTGATAGATAGATGTCTTGTCTGTCTTGTTCCCAGGGGTATAATCGTTTCCACACATCATTCCATGTTCCACAGCTAAGAATGTGGGCACAGCATCACATAACACATGTAACATGTAACACATCAGACATCACATTGGAACATTGCTAACTCATGGAATGTATTGGAATATATGAACACACAATTCATTCTGTAAGTCTACTTAATCAGAACATGGACTTCTACAAACACTGAAGCAGTAATGTAGCCTATTGACAATTTTGTTTTGCACTTGTTTTTGTGGACAGCATTGAATTCTGTAACTAATATATGAATGGAACTTTATGGAACTTGTACTTTCTATAATAACTGTTATATGGACAAAATTAACTTTGTGAGCATATCATACTTTCTATAGAATAACTGTTATATGGACAAAATGAATATTCAATTGCATGGATTGATTGCAGTGTAGTGCATTGTGTATATGATGTCACAATCACAAAGGTATGAATGTTCACAAAGTGAGAAGTGCATTCAGTCTTTGTCCACAAAATGAAAAACACAATAATCTGTTTAATACATGTCATTTGTCCGTTTTATTTTTTGTGGACAAAATAATGTGATCTCATCAATATTTTGTAGACTCAAAGCTAGCACGTCTGTGTTTTTCGTGGACAAAAGACATTGCGGTATAACATGTTTTCAAATTGCTCAATGCTTGACATAGCACAGAATGCATTCTGTCTAAGATGGTATATTACACTTGGCGCCTCATAAATGTGAGCCAGGGTGCATATGAGGTTATTTCTCATAGGCACAAATCTGAGTGGTTTCATTTTAATACAGAAACCACTGACAGAGCTTCAATTCTGGGCTTCCCTCCCAAGCAGATCAAAATGAAATATGTCCAAGAACAAAGTGCTTTGGGAGCCCATCAGCAAGTGTAGTGTTAATTTATGCATTGTGTGATGTTAGGCAGGGAAATCATCTCTGACAGTGCCAGTGCCTTTGAACTGGGAAGCCACGGGTGATTTTTCAAAGAATGATCAGTGAGCAATCGGCCTGCATTAGTCTTAAGAGCCAAGTTCATGCCTAATCTCACGGTTCATTCGGTGGTGGGCTGGATGAAACAAAACACACATATTTCTGTTTAACATGATTGTCTTGGTTCAAAAGCCCACCTTAGGAGACTTTTTGTATCTCTTTGATGGTTCTGTATAGTCAGGTCAGACTGAACAAGATGTCCACTTTTGGCAATAGCCTACCACATGCATGTATCCACTAATCCATGTGCGATTTCTGATTCTGTCCCCCTGTAACCTAATCCTAATCTTTGTCTTGCTTCATTTAGATGCTCATGTTGTTCATGGTGAACATTATGAACATTTATTGTGACACCTGATAAGAGCTCAGTGATTTCCTAGAAGATATGTTGTCTATAATGTGTTTAACTTTTGTAATGGAGTTGATTCATGCTGATTCTTAAAGTTTATAATGTTGCTTAATTTGTTTCTGGTTAAAGTGGTTTGGCAATTCCAGTGCCATGATCTTTTGACAATTTCATTAGCCAAAGAATAGCTAAAGGAATGAGTGTACTTTTGGATTATGATGAGCTCCCCACATTCAAATGAATACAATCCATCAGGCCCAAAACAAGTAAAGATGCACAGTAAAACTGCACATTTTCAGGCAAAGGCGGATTAACAAGCGTTGTGGTAATTTATAAGATTGCTGCGGTAGATGGCTCACCCCTGGGCCCGCCATGTGAAGGGGGATGTGGGAGAGCAGAGGGAAGTGTGAGGAATTCCAGCCTTGTGAACCACACGGACTCTCTCCAGTCTTTTTCTATTGAAATCATTTGGAATAGGAGTGTGTTCGTCTCTCTCTCTCTCTCTCTCTTCCATTCCCTCTCTCTCTCTCTCTCACTCTTTGCGTGTGTATGTGTGTGTTTGTGTGTATGTGTGTGTGTGTGTGTGTGTGTGTGCGCGTGCGTGCATGCGTGCGTGCTTGTGTGTGTGTGTGTGTGTGTGTGTGTGTGTGTGTGTGTGTGTGTGCACGGGATTTGTGTGATGTAGAGGGATGTTGAGCCAGTGTGGTTTTGTCAAGTGCACTGCTGCGCATCAGCATGTGGGTTAGGGAGCGATGAATGGTCCAGCATGATCAGGCTTTGACTCCAAGCCAAGCCTCCAAGCCCCGCTCGTCATTATAATACAATTAAACATAATCCTGGCAGCTGGATGACAGAGAGAGCGAGGGAGTTGGGGGAAGAAAGGGACGGCGTATTAGACGTGCTGGCCTGGTCGCTGTGTGTGGCACGTGCAGTGTGTGGGGCTGGCCTGGTCTCTGTGTCATGATGATGGTGTATTATGGCTAACCTCTCCTTCTCTCATCCTCACTCCTACTCAAGCTGTTTTTAAATCCAGGGCTGAAAAGGGTTCTGACATTTTCTGGAAACCTGTGCTTTGCATAATTATGACCTATTCGTTTAGCTCCTCTTCACATGTAGAAAAACAGCATCAAGACTAATACTTACTGTAACTACAAAGTGTCTAAAATAGCCTTTTACCTGATTGCTAGTCATTTTAGGTTGAAAGACACATTATTACTGAACAGTGACGGTGCAGTTGCAAGCTGTTGTATGTTGCCTGCTTTAGAATTGCACTTGAGTGGGGAACAGTGATGTGTGGAAGGGCTGCCACCTTCTGTCAGGTCTGTGAAGATAGGCTCAAACAAAAGCTTGGAGCATTCACAGGACACCACATCTCCTCTCCTTTGTCCTCCTGAGCACTCTCAGCCACCACATGTGAACACTAATGCAGGAGTTTTTCCTTTCACACTTTTCACTATTACATTTCTTCCCAGGCACCGGAATTATAAACATACAGCTTGGTTTGTACAACCTGTAAAGTTAGTAGTGAGAATTACACGTATTATGCATTTACTGTAGTGTTGGCTAACTGAAATTTTCAGCATGTAACGAGCACACGAAATGTTGGCAATTTTTTTCTCTGACTGATACCCTGTTGACTAAGCCTTCTCAAAGTCATATTGAAGATATCAGGATAGATTTCCCTCCCCAGCCCCTGATGTGTCTAACAGGTGCCCCTGAAGACTGACAGGCCAGGGTCGCATGGGGCATGCTCAGGGCTTCTACCAGGTGCTGGGGGTGAAAGGTCAGGGCATCTGGGTCAGCGGTGGTGACAGGGCACCTGCGGGGGTCTGGAGGGAGCGGAGGTGGTAGATATGGCAATGACATCACACCTGACCCTTTGTTTAAATGAGCGCATTGTTTGGGTGGTGTTAAGTCGGAGGCCACTGAATCCATCAATGCAACAGCCTTCAGACCCTCAATGGGCCCACCTTGTCTCTGTCCCTTTGTGAGCGATGAATTGCCTGTGACAGACAGATGCTGAAATGTTTCCGTCTGATTCAGATTACTGCTTGAAATCCGTAGTGGGATTTGGGTCTGCATGTCGTTACAGTTTCTATTCACATCTATGACTGTTAAGTTACATAAAACATATTTAAATCTTAATGTAATGATGAGATTAAAGTTACTTAGGGCAAAATGGATTTTGATAAAACAAGGAAATCAGGGCGGATGGGAAAATGTAAGTACATTATGAATAATGTGAATTTGAAATGAATTTTTCCATGTTTATATTGTATTGTCAGAGCTTCAATGTGATAATTCAGTTTTTGTAGATTGCCTTCAACAATCTGTGTAGGATTGATTGTGTAGGTTTGCTACGCAAAACGTTTGCTTTTCTATTCTCTTGGGTCTGACTGTCAGCCTGCTATGACAGCCTTTTTCCAGTATTGAGGAGAAGCAAATGGAGCGTGCTGAGATGACACGGCCTGGAGGGAGGAGCAGAGATGTCAGAGCATGTTCAGTTACCCCGGCGAGCTTTCCACTGCTCCTGAGCTGCATTAGGGCTGCTTTGGAAATGGCTGTGACACTCAGACAGCATTTTCTCCATCGGACTAAATGGAGGAAACAGAGAAATGTCAGGAGGTTTTCCAATCACGACGTGCTTCTCTATCCTTGTGTATGTGTTTATGAATGCGTAGGTGTGTTTTGGAGGCCTTTTGAAGTGTCATCACTGATGCAGCCAGTAACTAACACACGCACACACGCACACACACACAATCAAAATACACACACACACACACACACACACACACACACACACACACACACACACTTTCAGTTACATACATATGCATAGTACACACATATAACCTGCATAGTCTTGTGTGGTGTTTTCGTTTTTCTTCCTCTTTGGTGACAGACAAGAAGGTACCATCAACCATCAAACAGATCTGTGAAACTACCTGCAGCTACAGTATCATGAACTACAGACCACTGTCCATAGTCTGTACATGAACTACAGACCACTGTCCATAGTCTGTACATGAACTACAGACCACTGTCCATAGACTGTACATGAACTACAGACCACTGTCCATAGTCTGTACTGGAGCCTTGCAAACAGACACTTCCATCTGTATTTGTTTTTAGTCCCGTATTATATTGATATATCAGATAGGAGGGGTTTAGTTCTGCCTGATGTAATGGCTAACGCCTGATAGGACAATTAGGCATTTGGATGAGATGTCATGCTGCCTAATGAATAGGCGATCTAACTGGTTTCTGAATGTCTTTCTCTAGTTTTCGTCATTTGGTGTTCTTGTCAGACAGGTTGTATTTATGGAAAGTGACACTTTCTAAGTGTTTGTGCAGTAAATATGTCTAGAGCAGGGAGGAGCCTTCACATTGTCTATATTGGCCTCTGTTTCCCATTTATGCTATTCACCTTATTTGTAGAGATGACATAGCTACTCTGAGAGTGTTAAAACAGACTGTTAGGCAAATAAGAACTTTTGTTTGCCACTTTAAACTGGAACTCTAGTGCGTAAAGCTGTTCCACATCCATGTCTGTTGGGACAACGTCTTTGCTCACTTTTTTCTGCTTTTTCCACCTCTGTTCAGGCAGACCCCCATCTCCCTTCCACGTACAAACCACATAATGTTGGCTAGCTGTGAGGATGTTGACATAGCAGTGTTGACTTTTGGGTGAGGTAAGAGCGATGACCCTGGCTGATTTGGAAAAAGAGAAGAATTAGTAGGAGTGTGCCAAGATGAGCCTTGGTGTATACAGGTTAATACAACAATACACAGCAAGTGAGGGGCCACCATAAACCATTTGCATAGCTCTTTTTAATGTGTTTGGGAAAATTCCGGACCTTGCTTTGAAAAGATACCTGGACATGGAAACTTTCCCCTAGGTGGTCTGCCTTTTCCGCCTCCACTTGTTTACTGAGTTGAATTCTGAGTCACAGAATTCGTAGTCACACACACACTATCGTACCCCGCACATACACACACACACACACACACACACACACACACACACACACACACACACACACACACACACACACACAAACACACACACACACACAGACACACACACACACACACTATTCATTTGATACACTTTGATCAGAGTCTGGTCATGCACCTTGAATTTTACTGTCTTCTTGTACCTGTCATCGCTTGTGAATCTCTCGGTCACATGCTATGTCTATCTTGTGTGTGTTGTGTGTTTGTGATTCCCTCTCCTACACACTTGGATTCTGTCTCTCTCTCCCTATCTTTGTCTCTCTCTCTCTCTCTCTCTCCCTCTCTCTCTCCCTCTGTCTATCTGTGGGTCTCTCGCTCTGTTCCTGTGTATGTGTCCTCTCTGTGTTCTCTGTCTGTTTACATGACAGCTTGGCCCACAGTGGGAACCCCAATTGCATCATTTCATGGATGCAAGTCAGTATGTTGGGTTAGGCTGGCAGCTATGATCACAGCCCCATTTCATGGATGCAAGTCAGTATGTTGGGTTAGGCTGGCAGCTATGATCACAGCCCCATTTCATGGATGCAAGTCAGTATGTTGGGTTAGGCTGGCAGCTATGATCACAGCCCCATTTCATGGATGCAAGTCAGTATGTTGGGTTAGGCTGGCAGCTATGATCACAGCCCCATTTCATGGATGCAAGTCAGTATGTTGGGTTAGGCTGGCAGCTATGATCACAGCCCCATTTCATGGATGCAAGTCAGTATGTTGGGTTAGGCTGGCAGCTATGATCACAGCCCCATTTCATGGATGCAAGTCAGTATGTTGGGTTAGGCTGGCAACTATGATCACAGCCCCATTTCATGGATGCAAGTCAGTATGTTGGGTTAGGCTGGCAGCTATGATCACAGCCCCGTGTTCACAAAGACAGATACTCAGACACATGACCGTGTGTGTGCATGACACACACGTTCCCACATACATTCAAAACAAAGCTTGAATCTCAGTCAAACGTGGTGAAGTAAAGCAGAAGCAAGATGCACACGAAGGTGGGAGAGGATTAAATAAGCTGTGACCTGAATGAGAGACAAATCCTGAAGATGATCACGTTATGTTTTTTTTTTACCGTATGCAAGACTAGACTGTGAGCAATGAGATATAACTGGGGATCCTAGATATTCGTCTTCAGAGACACCCATAAAGTTAGAAACTTACTTGCCTGACTTATCGGCTCATTTTACAGTAATTCCCTGTATATTAGCCGCATTGTGTATAAACCGCAGGACAGTGTTTTATGCAAGCTAAGAAACAAAACCATATTAATACCATATTAACTGCCCCCGTGTATTAACCTCATAGCTGAAGAAATTTTGCAAAATCAATGTATAAACCACTGCTAATAGTTTGGAAATTACGGTACTCCAGAATGTCAACTAGAAATTAACCAGCTAAGAGTTCTGTGTAGCTTGTTCCCACTTTGTTATCTTATCAGATCAGTGAGCCCTGAGCATTGTGTTGAACTCAAAAGTACATTGGTCTCATTCATTGACATATTCAGAAAATCAAAAGAGGGTGTGTACCAGAAACATTGTTGCAGATTTAACGCTGTAAAACCACATGTGGGCTCAAGCGGAGTGGAGTCCACTGAGTTTGGGAATATCAGCAACCAGACGTATGTTCTGTGCGTCAGCTCCTATAAACACATGAGCTCATCTGACACACAGGGTAATTAAGGGTGCCACACGCCACATACACATGGGAGAGAATCACCATGAATGGAAAGAACGCACAATGTTTACCCTACCCAGAATATTTGCCCAATCCATTATGTGGAAAATCAGTATTGTGGAACCAACAACATGTAGAAAACTGCTATTGTAATTTGCACAAAGGTACATTGATTTTTTTTTCTGTTTTTACATGAACAAACCTGTTGTTACATTAGCATATTTTTCTTTTAGTCATTCGACTGAATTTGTTGAAAGTTTTTTTTTTTTTTTAATATGCATATTTATTTGGAAATATGACTTCATACCATGTTTCAGAGACAGTGCTGCCCATTATCTACTAGTGCAGCTCTTCTGCTGGTGTACACAATATAATAACTCCCAACCATTTGAGTGTCGCAAATATTTAGTATCCAGGGTCCTGGTGTTTACTCAGGGTGCAGGGTTGCAGTGTTTATGAGAGATAGCCAGATGAGGGCCCATTGGGGGAGAAAAAGAAAACCATTCCAAATGCAAAGCAATGATTCATGCCACAGATAGTGTGCAACCCAAATAATATCCCCCCAGACACCACCACTCAGTTACCCCGGTTCCAGTCGACGCAATTTTGATTGGCTCTGAACAGTGCACAGAAAACGTAGTATTGCATTACTCCAAATCCGTGGCCTGGGACAACTGTGAGGTGGGTGGTCTCCCCTCATTATCATTACATCCACTCAGACTGATTGATATTATGGGATGGAATTTAATAATGGAAACAGGCGTCTGAATGTGTGTGCACACATGTATGTTTGCTTGATGGGGTCTTTGAGGGCAGTTCTTTCTTCCCTAAAATAACTGCTTCCCTTGCATAGAAATGAACATTGGAACATGTAGATTGTGCTAGATACAGTGCAAACATGTGCAAGGTATATATATATATGTTATATATGTTCAAGGTATATATATATGGGTTTTATTGAGAGAAAGTCAAAAGTTGTGGACAGATACTGCCATCCACTGTTGCTCTCATTAGTCTTCTAGGACACTTTCAGTCTCAGTCTCAGTTTTTTTTTTGGTGGCTCATTCCTTGACGCAGACTTCACTTTCCAAGCCGAGCTCTGTGATCCAGGAAACCCCCAGGAGAGCACTGGGCTAGTGGCCACTGCAGCTTCCCCCCACATGACTTAGGGTCTTACCTCAGTCCAGTCTGCAGGGGAAAAGGAGGAGAAGGAAATGCCCTAATGGAAAGATGGTGTGTGACGTCCATGAAGTGGCAACATCCCGGCGGAGCATCCCAGTGACCAGCCACAGCACCAATCAGAGCACTCAAGCATTCAGGTCCTAAAGGGACAGACCATTCTCCAGCCTCCTTATTTGTCCCAATATTAAATATGTACCTTTTCCTTGTACCGCTCATCTTCTACATGTCAGGATTTTTAGTCACATTGTCAGTTACCATACAGCCCATAGATAATTATACACAGATGGAACAATGCACTCATGGAACAAAAATGTTCAAATGATTAGAATGATTTAACTGTAAAAGTATTACAAATGACCTACGGCACAAAATATTTCACGCATTGAATCTGTCAAAATAGAATTCAAACAGTGAAAATGTGAGTGTAGATATCCTTTTAGTCCTGTGGCTCCCTCACTATCAAGATATGTTCATTATGTTTATTCCGCTTCCCATAATGACATTATTATCCTTTACTTAATTATCTGGAAAACAGAAAGATGAGACCTTCAGTTTCAAACATGCTATAAACTTTAATAGACATATTGATATTTCTGAAAAGAATACCAAGATAGCCCTAGACTTATTTACATGATCAAAATCTTCACAGATAATGGTAAAAACAACATAGAGAACTTAAATAACTTTATGGCGTAACTACTTAAATAAGGAAGAAAATGGAAAAAAAGGATTTCTCTATTCACATGTTACCTTCTCAGCAGCTGCAATGCAAGTTTCACATTAAGTGCTTAAATTAAAGGATAAACTTACAGCATGGATACTTTAACATAAACTACGACCACAGCAAGGCCAAATTCAAAAATACATTTAAGAAAAAAAAAAAACGAAAAAAAAAAATAGACAAAAAACAAAACAAAAACAATGCAACAACCAACAATGATAACAGCATCTGCTGTTGATGGAACTCCTCCAGTAGGACAAGCAGTGCTGAGAGGGATGCACCCATGATGACTATGAGTGGACAATCAACAAAAACAACCTGATGACTGGCAGCATGCATCAGTTACCACATACCAATGATAAAGAAATGATTACATATCATTAACATGGGAGAGGGTTTGGCTTGTTCTCTTGACAGGGCTACAGGGCAGAGACTGCTGCATGCAGGGTCTGCATTCTGGTCTCAGTCTCATGAGCACTGAGCACCAAGACTGCAACAAAGGACACATGAGTAACACATGGGCCAGCCTAACATTAGGTTCCAACAGTTGGGAGAGTTTATCAAATACAATACGATCAACAATAACCATTATTTATCTTTAACCTCATTTAGTCGCTCTCTCACCATTTTTGAGGGTGCTGATAGCTTCTGAGGTGTTTGCCCTGGTATGTTTTTAACATGGTGGTGATGGAAACACAATGTTTTCAAACCAAACAACCAAACCTTAGACATCAACTTTTGTTAACACCTGTATATGTAATTGAATGTTGTCACATTTTATTTGTGTTCCAAAACTGAAGCAAAGGATATGCAGTTCTGTGACTTTCAACTGTAATACAACTAATTAGTCCATGCTTGAATGATGGCAAAAAGAGTTGACAAAACCCCCACATGTAAATAAAAACACTACTGATAATGGATTGGCGATTACAGTGTTCGCAGACACACTAATATATTAACTGTGCTCCTGTTAAAACACATGTTTTGATTAGGAAAAAGAAAACGAGGTGTGAAAGCAAAAACCTTAATGTAAAACCACTCTATAAACATCCTCCTCTCCCATATATTATCACACTTACAAAAATAAATGCTCCTCTATCAAACAACAGTAATGCTATATTATTTTGTGAGGCTAAAGTAGTACGTCTCTCAGTACAGTTCTGTAAGAAATATACACCAGCGTGTTCTGTCCCTTTGTAGCTGAATGCTGAATATGCTGTAGTATTCTTCAATATAGCTTGTATGTGTTCTGAAGGGTTTCAACCCTGGCCCAGCACTTCTTTTTTTGGTCTCTGTATGTATGTGTTGTCTAGCCATACTCATAACATTGCCTGCCTTTTCTAAGGCAGGCTCTGGACTGTAGAATTGGTTGGACCCTATTTTCTGTGAAAAATCGACTATCTTTTAAACATGATTAAATCAATAAGAATATTCTTTTTTCAAAATGCCACATATCAACTAACTTGGATCATTGTATCAAAAAAGAAAGCAGCTTTCATGGATATGGTGAATAAGTAGAGAAAGATATGTTTTTCATATAGTGGCACTTGTCTCAAGAACAGAACACTGACCAAGGTTAATTCCGCAGCATGGAATCTTCTTGACATCAACAACTGTAGGTACTGCTACTTTAAGACATTTAGACTTTTACGTACCTAGAAGTAAACTCTAGCATATTGATGTACAATAATGTATTTCAAGATGCAATATTTCTACAGGTCTGAAAATACATGTCACAATGTTATTCATCCTGACCTATTTTCATTTAGCTGTGTTGCCTATGGCTACATACATATATCAAGAATATACTGACTAGTCTTTTAACTATTGAACAGGTTGTGATGAGGAAAGCCAATGATGCTTCTAAATCTCAAACAGATTGACGACTGGCCCTTTTGATACTCTGAACCAGTGACATGGTCCGAGAAAATGAAATGGATTTGGCACCATTATCCTCCAGCAGGGCTATGCTTAAAAAGCTCTGACAACCTTTATCATTTTTTTGGGATCTCAAGTTTACATAGTTACAATGCAGGTTGGAGTAAACATGTAAATCTCTGAGAAGATTGTCACAGATATTATTTATCTGGTATGCTTATTCTTTTCAAGTTAGCATACCACTAAATCGTGAGCTTTTTGAGTTTATGTCAAACTGACAGATGTGCATTCATTTTTAAATGTTTTAACGTGAAGTCTTTAAGAAGGCAAAGACCAAGGCAAGCCCCCTCTGTGAGGTGGCCGTAGGAATCCTGGTAAGAATGTGAGTTTCTCCAAGGTGCAGTTCAGTGTCATGGACTGCTGCAGGGGGGTGGGGAGCTTTCCTACTGCATGCCCACAGTATCCAATCTGTCTGCAAGTCACTGGAGTTTTCATACGTCTCCTGCTGACTCCGTAAACAAGCTGGCCTTTAGGGGTAGTGTAGGGGGTTGAGGCCTGGTTCCCAACTACACATTTCTAATCAGATCTCTTCAGCTTTAGAAGGTCTGAATGGTTGTTGCACAAAGTCAAGGGAACCATCACCGATGAAAGGAAACCTCACAGTGGCTGTTAAGACACAAGAAGCTGGAGGAGAGTTGAGGGGTGCTGTTGGATCAGCCTTCATGCATGCATCTGCCTCTGGTACTGGTGACGTTGGTTCAGCATGTGGACTAGGAGTGGGGGCTGGGCCTGGAGAGGGAGAGACCTATGCTGGCTATCTCTGAGGTGGAGTGATCTGGGTGCGGCTCTGCGGTGTTGGTCAGGGTTGGTGAGGGCGCTTCACCAACTGGGGGGAGATCTCTCTCCGGTGGCCAGCCTGTCCAGCAGATAGGAGGCCATGCCAAAGATGCTGTCCAGGAGGCCGTCTTTGTTCTTGTCCCCGTCGTCGTCGTCGTCGTGCTCCGAGCCCCGCTCGCCCTTTTCACACTGGGCGCCCGAGAAGCCGCTTTTACACAGGCACTTGCTGGGCTCCACGCACACGCCCCCGTGGCGGCACGCCGGCTCACACTTGGCTGGAAGAGAACGCACACAGGAGGGAGGGAGGCGGTGAGTGGTGCACACAACACAACACGGAGCCCATGGAGACATGGCAGCATCCCTGCACTGCTGTTCACAGCAGCAGAATAACTGAGGGCAGGTTTGCAGCGACTCACCCACTCTGCAGAAGGGGCCCTCCCAGCCCGGGGTACAGCAGCAGGCTCCGGTGGGGGTGCAGTGTCCATTCTTGCACTGGCGGGAGCAGGGGCTACTGAGCATCTCTGGGGCCTCCACTGGACGACGGCATTCTTTAGGCACCGGGGGTCTGAAAGCACAAGCACAAGCACATGTCAAACAATAGGGTTCTCTCTGAAAACAAAGAGTGAAGGGACCCAACACAAATCAAATAAGTGAAATCCATTTTCAGTACCAACACAAACTCACATTTATTTTTCTCTTTCTCTCTTCTCCCTTGATCTGACACACAGATGCACGTGTAGAATGGATTATTAATAGAGTTAAATTAGCCCTGCTCTGATTAATTATATCAAGCCCTCATCATGACCATGTCTGGAAACAATAACAGGCTTGTGCGTAATGGAGTTGAAGCCTCTTGAAATAAACATCCTCTTGCCTGTGTGTGTAGCTGTGTGTGTGTGTGTGTGTGTGTGTGTGTGTGTGTGGCTGTGTGTGTGTGTGTGTGCGTGGCTGTGTGTGTGTGTGTGTGTGTGTGCGTGGCTGTATGTGTGTGTGTGCGTGGCTGTGTGTGTGTGTGTGTGTGTGTGTGTGTGTGTGGCTGTGTGTGTGTGTATGTGTGTGTGTGTGTGTGTGAGAGAGAGAGAGGGGAGAGAACCTGAGAGGCATGTGTGTATGTAAAGAAGTGTGAGAAAGAGTGACAGAGTGAGCATGTGGGTGGGTGTGTGAGGGCACTCGGAGTGTATGTGTGAGAGTGAAAGTGTGACAATACAACAATGACAGTATGTGTGGGGCGCAGGAGCCTAGGATTGTCCTGACAGCCTGTGTGACTGATGGCTGGGCTACTGTGGCAATGTGTGTGTGCATGTGTGAGAGTGTGTGTGTGTGTGTGTGTACTGGGAGGTGGGGGGTGGGTGGAAACAGGCTCTTGTGTTGAGGGTGGTAGTTCCCATGCTCCTCTCCACTGTTCTCCACACCCACAACACATGCCTCCTTTCTCCTCCTCCGAACACTCCCTTCCACTTTCTCCCCCCCCACACCCCCCCCCCCCCGCCTTTGTGTTGTTGTTGTTGTTGTGACAGCCTGTATATTGTTAATAACAATGAGAAAGGGAGGGAGAGACTGAAACGGTGAGAGAGAGGGAGAGAGAGAGAGAGAGAGATCCAAGACTCAAGGCTGTGCGAGAAGAAGGGAGCTCAGGGGTGAGACGAGAAAGGCAAAAAAGAAAGGGGGATCTCCCCAGAGAAAGGCAAAAAAGAAAGGGGGATCTCCCCAGAGAAAGGCAAAAAAGAAAGGGGGATCTCCCCAGAGGATTGGGCTGCCACTGTTAATGGCTCGGGAGGTCAGTGGCGCTACCGAAGGGTCTGTGTGTCTGCCAGGGTGGGCTTGAAAGCAACACCTGCTGCTCGCAGCACCAACAAAGGCAGCTGGGTCAACAGGCAGTGTGGGAATGAGGCAGCCCAGGAGGCCGCACATACAGCACGCAAGGCTGATAAATTAAAGAAAGGAGGAAGCGCGGCTTATTGGTTTAAGGCTGTCCCCAGGACAGTGGGGAGAGGGCTGTGCTGCTCTTTGTTGGGAAGGAACAAAGCGTTTGTGTCTGATGCCAGTCCAGTCTCCCTTCTGTGTCTTACCATGAAGCTGGTGATAAGTGGGAGAAGAAAAACCCAAAGTGACCAGACGAGACGGAGCGCAAGTCATCTGTGGGCTGGGCCACGTGACCACGCCTCTGGCTGAGCTAAGAAAACGCAGGGCTTCCCGAGTAACGCACTCTTGGCCTTCGTACCTCAGGTTAAGCCAACAATGAGAGGTGCAAAGTCAAAATAGGGGGGATTCTCCACACAGGAATATGTCAAGCCTTGTGAGCCAGGAAGAAGGAGTAAGAGAGAGAGAGAGAGAGAGAGAGAGAGAGAGAGAGAGAGAGAGAGAGAGAGAGAGAGAGAGAGAGAGAGAGAGAGTGCCATATTTCACAGTTTCCCACAGAATGCATCATCCAATGGCTCCGAATCACTCTCTCCCACAACCTCCCTATTGTTCTCCTCTCTGTGTGGTTTCATCCCTGCTTTAATTGTGTCCAAAATTTACTGTGTATTGTAGCTGTGGGCCTATTCAGTGGGCTGTCCAGGGGCCTGGGGTGGGAGTAGAGGCAAAGTGGGCCTGAGAGATTTAAGAGAGATGGGCAAATGTGCACATTTCACTAGTGAAAAGAGTCACTCTCTCTCTCTCTCTCTCTCTCACACACACACACACACACACACACACACACTTACATAAACACTGACACTGGTGAAGCCAGAACTGCATGCAGTGACACAGAGAATTAATATAGGGAATTGTTTTTTTTTATTTGTTTGTTTTATTGTTGTGGTAAACCAACTACATAGCTAAAACCCACAGAGAAAAATGTCTGAACGATCTGTCAATTTCTCATCCCAAACTGTTTGAATCGTCGTCTATTTGTTTTTCTCCTGCTCTCTGTGAGTGTCCCTCTCTTCTGGCTCAGATGGACTTCATCAGCAGGAGTAAATAACTGGACGTCTCTAGGGCCCCTCTGCCTGCGTGTGGCAAGCCAATTGAGATAAGAGCAGTTTCAATGATGCATTTCTCTGTCTCAATCAGACACTACACTGGGGTCATTCCACAGAGGGAATAAAGACTTGGGTTAAAAGAGGAGAGAGAGAGAGACAGACAGAGCAAGAATGTGCAGCTCTGTCTCTGTTTTGGGCCCACCAGGCGCTATGAGATGTTTGTTAAACACTTCCATCTCTCCGTCAACGGCAGTGGCTGATAAACAATCCCATAATACCCGGCCGTCCACATGGGACAGTGATGTCTGTGTTGCTCATGTTAAGCTGTATTTATTATCCAAAGTTAGGCCCCTGACAAACAAACGCTGGTGACAGACGCCCTTATTGTGGCATGATGTATTTATTCCAAAAACATTGCAGACATTTTACTTGACGCTAACCCCGTCCAGTCTCAAACACTCCACCACGGCACACCAAGTGCCCCACTCCCCCTGCTGAAGAATGCAGGGAGATCAAATTCAAACATGCTGTGGTTGTTGCCCAGCCCCGCGCACAGGCCCCCCCTCCCTCCCCCAAACAGAGCAGGGAGGCCTTGGGGTCTCAGGTACACAAGACCACCCGACTCGATCTCGCACTTGAGGTCAGCAATGTTATCCGCTTCCCTTGCCCTGCTCTGTAATGAGATCCTACATGATCGCAGTGTGTGTGTGTGTGTGTGTGTGTCCGTGTGTGTGTGCGTGTGTGACACTGTCTGTCTCTGTGTGTGTACATGTTTGTGCAAGCATGTGTACATGTGCATGCATGAAAAAATATGGAACCGACCAAAGGAACACCAAAGGTCTCAGACAGACTAAACAAGTCCAATCGATGGTGGAAAGAACTGTTCCTCGGAAAAAATGTGTGGATGCCAGAAAACGTAAATAAAAATGTTTGAGACGGAGGGGCCTCAACATGGGCAGGGACTCTGGAAACATCTGTGAGCTAATTAATTGTGTTAAGACTTGGGTGGCACTGTCATCACCTAGGAATAATTAGCCAGGGCTCCATTTCTATTGTAATTCCCAGCAAAAGCAAAACAAAAGCGTCTGCGGAAATTGAGCATGGAGGAGGGAGCCGGGGAAATGCTGGACTGAACCCCCCGAGGCCTCTCGCTGGACGGAACCCCCCGAAGCCTCTCGCTGGACGGAGAGGCCCTGTCTCTCAGTCTCCTCACCAGCCAAGCAAAGGTGATGGTGAAGAACCACACCCAGACAGATCAGTCCAGCTGTGTGTATGTCTGCATGTGCAGGCCGGGGGGCGGAGGTGGCTGGGGAGCTTGGTTTGAATTAGAGACCGTGGCGGATCAGCTTGTGCCTATAGACCCTTTCATGGAATTTTCATTATCAGCATCATAGTTGGCCCCACAAGACTTCCTTTTTAACATTCCATATGTTATCTTAATGCAGAGGAAGTAGATTGGGGCCCAAATAGAATGTTCAAGCATTGTTTTTGTTTACCTTGTTGAAAGGGTCCATTGAAAGCTCAAAGTGTGGGGCAGACATATCTATAGCTCAAAGTGTGGGGCAGACATATCTATAGCTCAAAGTGTGGGGCAGACATATCTATAGCTCAAAGTGTGGGGCAGACATATCTGGTTCTATTAAAAGCGCACTCGTCGCTGGGGCTGCTTGTGGCTGTGTGGGAATTCTCACGCTCCATGCGCACATTTCCTAGTACTGTGGCCCGCAATGCTTTTCACATAGATTTGGCTTGACACAAACAACAGATTTGAAAGATGCATCATTATTGCAAATGTCTGTCTGACATATGGGACAAATTAGAGCCTATTGTGAGGTGGCGTGCATACACACACAGATACACATGAAAGACACAAAAACACAAAAAAGTTATAAGCAACTGCAGTGGTTGATGGTTGATGCACATCTGCTACAAGGGTCTTCTGACACATAATTCTAAGACGCAAGACAGTTTTGGACCAGTTAAGGTTGAACTGCATTTCTCTCTCTCTCACTCTGGCTCACATACACAGCACTCTCTCTCTCTTGCTCTCCCTCTCTCTCTCTCTCTCTCTCTCTCTCTCTCTCTCTCTCACACACACACACATTCACCCTGCCATCTGAAAGAAAACATTCCTGTGTGCCGGCAGGTGCCTGGGTTGCTCCAGAGTGTAAGTTCTGTCAAATCTCGGAAAATACCCAGCAGACCACACAAGCTCTGCAGTGAGCCTCCACGGGCCCAAGCCACCTAGACAGTGTTGGTGTTAGGAACACGCTACACTAACATTTGGAAATACTATGCTTACCCTCCAATTATGAGCTGCGTTTGTGTTGGCTAAAGTCGGCAGTTGTGTGATGATTTGTTTAAAGGATAAGGCCCTAGTGTGGGTGCATGTGCATGTGTGAGTGTGTCAGTATGACGGGCTTATATGTGTGTGTTAGTCTAGTCTAGTCTATAAAGGGGCTTATATGTCAAGAGAGAGTGTGTGTATGTGTACATGGAGGGTGATGTGATCTCATATTGATGATCTTAGCTTTGAGTAATCAAGCCATGCGCTGGCCCAAAACAAAGAATGTGTCTATGTGTAGAGTATGTGTAAATAAGAGAATGTGTCTATGTGTAGAATAAGTGTAAATAAGAGAATGTGTCTATGTGTAGAGTGTGTGTAAATAAGAGAATGTGTCTATGTGTAGTGTGTGTAAATAAGAGAATGTGTCTATGTGTAGTGTGTGTGTAAATAAGAGAATGTGTCTATGTGTAGTGTGTGTGTAAATAAGAGAGAGGGGCTCTCATTCCACACTACACAATATAAACTACGTGCCTGTCACTCACCACTACCCCTCATAAGCCATAAATACACACACACACACACACACACAACACACACACACACACACACACACACACACACACACACACACACACACACACACACACACACACACACACACACACACAGAGGGAGAAAGAGAGAGAGAGAGGATAGGGAGAGAGCCTTTGCAGCTGTCAAGGTTACTGATGCTGCCTCCCTATAGCTGAGAGTTACAGCTTTCTTCTCTGCAGATGAAGCATACCTAGTAATGATGGAAAGATGCTAACAGATATCACCATGTCACTGAATGTGTGCTTTTGTGCATGCATATGTAGGTCAGTGTTTGTACCTCTTGGGGTCCAGGAGCTTGTAAAGTTTCCCGCTGTTAGACTGTGCCATGCTTTTGCTGGAGGTCAGAATATAGACTTCACCTGTGGAATACATACGGGGAAATTAAAGAGAAACCTACATTAGTTTCACTACAAGCAGATGCTCTGTTGATACCAAATCACCTTTGCCACTGCCGTTTATTCTAACTTTGACCCATTTCTAAGGGAATGAAATGATCCCAGTGGTTGTATTTTTAGGCCACCACATGTTGTGCCCCCCCATGCTGCTACACTTGACAAGAGAGGATGAGGCTAATGACTCGTGGTCATCTGGAATCATGCAAGACATTTAATTAGGACCAGGCCCAGCAAGTGAACATCACAAGCATGTGTGCAAGAGAGGGACCAACACGACATGGACGTCTGATGCAGCCTCCCTCTAAATCACAAACACACCACACACATTTGTCTCCGCTTCACCAGCACCATAAAACACCTTGCCCTGGCTGAGCACAAGCCTGTGAGCACTCAATGTCGAGAATGTCTCTGGTCATTACAGTGGTCGTGTTTGTGCCTGCTGCGGACTTCTGAACATATTCTGAATGAGTCTCTGATAGAGATAGAGAGAGGCTCAAGAGCTGCATGTACATGTAAGTAGTTAGCAGCCACGCTGTGGTGTGACGCTGAGCTTGGGGAGGCCTGTCTTGTGTCCTTAAGTCCCTGAGGGGACGGGCAGTAACAGAAGTCATTAGGAGTGTGTGGTGGCGAGGGGAAGAGGAGAGCAGAGGGAAACCCAACCCTCAGGGTGATCCCTCTGCCCTCCCAGTCTCAGCAATATCTGCTGTCGGCAGCAGCCGGAGGGGAAACGATCTGTCAGGAAGCTCCAGGAGTTTCATGTCACCCTGGAATGTGCAACAGAGGAAGAGGGTATTGCGTATCAGGAACACACACTCTCCTCTCTTCTCTTTCTCTCTGTCTCTCTCTCTCTCTCTATGTTGTGTATGTGTGTCTGGGTGCGTGGGTGTGTAGGTGTTCTTTGACCCCTGTTGGCTCTCGCTGCAGAGGATTACTTGGATATCTCCTAGAACTGGAGACAGGACGGGTTCCCCCCCAGAACCAGTAGGTGTGTGAACAGCTACAGCCTCAGTTACACCCTTCCTGTCCCATCATTCCATGGCCTCGCCTGTGCTGGAGAAACAGCAGAAATGGTCTCCCTTGACGCATCTATCTCTACTCTATGACCAGATCTGAGATTTCACTGTTCCAAGGCCCACTAAATGGACACAAACAAGGTTTTTGCTTGTGCTATTCCACTTGCTAAGCTGCTACATATATTAGTACTCTGTACCATTTATTCGCATGAAAAAAATTACAAATGTCAAAAGTCTATTATTTATGTTTATCATAAAACGTATGATTGTTACATATTAACCACACACAGCTTACATGCAATCTTCTGAAGATTTTCATGCTTTCATTCCTAAATTGAGTACAAATATCTACTATGTACACAAAGAAAAATGACAAAGGGGAGTGATGGGTTAAATTAGTCTATCTATTATCATTCACAAAACTGATGGCCATCTGCTAGCCAATCAAAATGTCTTTGCATGCATTTGCACACATATTACACTTGAACACATTTGCACGTCGCTTAGAGCTGGCTGAGGGTGGCACTCACCCAGCTCGTCCTCCCCGAAGCCCAGGATGTGCCCAGTCAGTGAGGCTCCGCATGTGGTGCTGCTGCCCAGACAGAGGCTCTTCTCCTGCCAGGGCCGATCGTCTCCACTCCTCTGCAGGATCTGCAGGTTCCTGACCACCAGCAAAATACACAACACTCAGTCTCCAACAGCTCCACTTTAACACTGTCTCCAACAGCTCCACTTTAACACTCAGTCTCCAACAGCTCCACTTTAACACTCAGTCTCCAACAGCAACACTTTAACACTGTCTCCAACAGCAACACTTTAACACTGTCTCCAACAGCTCTACTTTAACACTCAGTCTCCAACAGCAACACTTTAACACTCAGTCTCCAACAGCAACACTTTAACACTGTCTCCAACAGCAACACTTTAACACTGTCTCCAACAGCTCCACTTTAACACTCAGTCTCAAACAGCAACACTTTAACACTCAGTCTCCAACAGCAACACTTTAACACTCAGTCTCCAACAGCTCCACTTTAACACTCAGTCTCCAACAGCAACACTTTAACACTGTCTCCAACAGCAACACTTTAACACTCAGTCTCCAACAGCTCCACTTTAGCACTGTCTCCAACAGCTCCACTTTAACACTCAGTCTCCAACAGCAACACTTTAACACTGTCTCCAACAGCAACACTTTAACACTCAGTCTCCAACAGCTCCACTTTAACACTCAGTCTCCAACAGCTCCACTTTAACACTGTCTCAAACAGCTCCACTTTAACACTCAGTCTCCAACAGCTCCACTTTAACACTCAGTCTCCAACAGCAACACTTTAACACTCAGTCTCCAACAGCAACACTTTAACACTGTCTCCAACAGCTCCACTTTAACACTGTCTCCAACAGCTCCACTTTAACACTCAGTCTCCAACAGCAACACTTTAACACTCAGTCTCCAACAGCAACACTTTAACACTGTCTCCAACAGCAACACTTTAACACTGTCTCCAACAGCTCCACTTTAACACTCAGTCTCCAACAGCAACACTTTAACACTCAGTCTCCAACAGCAACACTTTAACACTGTCTCCAACAGCAACACTTTAACACTCAGTCTCCAACAGCAACACTTTAACACTGTCTCCAACAGCTCCACTTTAACACTCAGTCTCCAACAGCAACACTTTAACACTCAGTCTCCAACAGCAACACTTTAACACTCAGTCTCCAGAGCAACACATTAAAGACGTCAGTTTACACATTTATGGAGAATTGATCAGTTCCAATTGTACTGGGAGTTATAGAGTTGAAATGTCATCAATGGAATGGAAGCCAACTCATTCTAAGGGCACAAACCCTCACACCACTTCATCTGAGTGCAGGCCATGTCAGGCACATTGTGATATTGTGCAAAATGGGCGTTGAAAACAGTCTGTCTGTGACTTCACTGCACAGAAGAAAAGACAATAGCAGGAATGGAACTGTATCTCTGGAGAGAGAGGTGGAGCTGGAGAGGGACAGAGGGAGAGCGAGAAAGAGGGAACTTGTCGACCACCCTATATTTCCTGTGTTTACTCTAGAATGGTGTATTGACACCAGTGGAGGAGGATGAATTACAAACTAGTGGTACGTGTGAACAACACAAGGTGGTAGCCAAATGACATGGCAGGAAAAGCCAGCTCATTTTACACAGATTGACTTGTTTTTTCCCCTCTTCACTTGGATAGCAAAGAGCATTTACATTGGCACAGATGGAGCAACAGGATGGATGGAAGGCAATACTGAGCAATTCTTAACCAAAGAAAGACAGAATTTCAAACATGGGGAATATGAAATTCAGTTCGAGAGGACCTTGATATGAGAGAACCTGCATGGGCTGCTATTGTCCTATTCAAATACACCTACTGTAACTACATGATAACTATGCTAGTATACCATCTGAAGGCAGACAGGGTGTTCATGAATTCAAATGGAATGTGACAACTGAATATGTACCCATTTCTGTCCCCAAAGACGTAGCTGCCATAGAGACGCCTTGATTGGCAGCCTCTGTAGATGAAGCCTCCAACGGGGGTGGAAATGCCAGTAGATTTCACATCAAAGATGGATGGCTCATTTTCTGCAGCAAAATAAAGACAGAACAACATAAAGCTGGGATTTAGTTTCATCTCTTGAACATCCATTTTATAAATGTCCTTTCTCCCACTACAAAAACAATTAAAATGAACCAGTATGCACTAGTGTGGAAAAACAGCAACAATGGCAACTGCTTTAGAGTGTAAAAGTCTGTTGTGAGTGACTTAGTGTTAGCATCTGGGTAAATTACTTAATTTCAGCAGAGAGGTTGAATGAAGTAATTCTGCAGTGGTGTGAATGCCTTTATTCACATAGTTATGACTTCATTTAACATATTGTCATTAGGTTTGGTAATGACTTGAGGTTGATTTACACACTGCCTAATGAGAGCTGTGTTTCTGTGTTTGTGTAGGACTCTAAGGGGAAATCCATGTTTACTGGAGTCTGTCAGGAGTCCATTAGTGCGTGGCATAGGGTGCTTTTAATTATCCAGCCCTCGGCTCGTTAAAATCTCTCCATTCTATCGTAACAGATTTAAGAGGGATGCCAACAGCATTCACTTTCACAAAACACCTCAATAAACATAGATGGGTCTCCACATGGCCAAATACAGTAATACACAATGTCTGTCTTTCTAGTCATGTTGTGGAAATGTGTGTGTGTGTGTGTGTGTGTTTGTGTGTGTGTGTGTGTGTGTGAGTGAGTGTGTGTTCAAGTGTGTGTGTGAGTGTGTTCAAGTGTGTGTGTGTCTGTGTGGCTTAACATGTTAACATGGAAAGAGTGGGGTTTGGGGGCGTTGTAGTTTGAAATACTTGAAAAGGGTATATTTTGGTGGGTACTGGCATGTATCATTGTGTGTGTGTGGCAGGGGGAAAGCACTGCTATAATCTAAACCAAACAAGAGCAAAAATTTTAATTTTTTGTCTCTTTTCCCCACAGGAAATAGCATTTTTGGGAAACTCTGGCATTGATTAGCCTAGGGGCTCAATCCCCACCACTGAGGGATGGACTGCCATCATGGTCGCTGCATTTCAACAACACTAAACCAGAATCTGGGCTTCAATTGTTGCTGACAGTAATAAAGCGTATTCATGGCCACGCATTCACATTCCCTTGGCAAGTGGGACCTTGTGTGGGAATCACAGACCATTGTGTCTAAAGGCTCTCTCTTGCCTCTATACTCTGTTGTGCACAAGTGCAGATGTTTCACTAAATGTCCAGCTGGTGATGTCCCAAAAGAGCCCAAACACAGAAACTTTGCACTGCTTTCATGAGTACGGCTGCAGTTTGGCTTCTGGGAGGACAGTATCACCTATTTTCAAAACTTGCACTCAAGCAATCCTAGAGAGTGTATTCAAAACACTGCATGGAACTCATGCAAATCATTCATGTTTTTTGACTTCCATATCAAAAGATCTGGTTTTCTCGCTGAGGGATCTTGGCCCATATTGATCCACAGCTCACCGTAGTCCTTCCCTTTGACGATCTGCAGTATTCTCCCTGTGCTTGTGTTTCTGCCTGAAGAATCTGTGCACAGGATGAGGAGACTGCTGTTAGTGTCAGAGCGGTGCTGGTCCACCGCACACCTGTGGTGGAGACAGAGGGCGCATTAGGGAACAGACAGCGCACGACATGGCACTCAGCAGCTCAGCGCTCACAACAGTGCACCAGTGGCTGCCATTCTCTGGGGCACCAGTGCTCTTACAGTGAGGACACACATGGTTGGGCAATGCTTGGGCACTTTCCCCATTGAGCAACACATTTGAACGATTTTTAATAGATTCTTTAATCATCAGTAGGCAACTTGTGATCATCAAATCATGTGATTGCCTGGCAACATTTTTGTTGGCTAACAACTAACAGACCTAGCCTCATACAGTAAAAAACACAATCAAAGTCAAATGACCTCTTGTAACATTAAAATGTCACATCAGACCACAACTGAAAGCTTTTTCATGTTCTAGTGTACATACTGTACATACTATTAATCACCCACCTGCCAGGATCATGAAGCCCATGGGCGAAGATCTCTGGGGGCTGGTTGGTGCTGTTGAAGTAGGGGTTGTTTTTAGGGATGGTGTAAGGAGACACACAGGAGTCCGTGTCCACGTCCACTCTCAGAACTGCTCCTGTGAAGTCACTGCCGGGGAGAACATCTCGATTCAGTTCTATTGACATCATAGACATCTTCATCATCATACTATGTCTACTAGGAGTGCTATATATCACACAGGAAGTACCTGTAGGAGAAACACCTACCATGAAGGCAAAACTCGAACAATGTCCAACAATGATGAACACCTTACCTGAGGCCATCCATTTCTTCCATATCATCCAAGGTGATCATGCCGTCTCCCAGGAAGATGTGCAGCAGGCCGTCGGGGTTGAAGAGGAGCTGGCCTCCCAGGTGCTTCCTGTGCAGCTCAGCCACCTCCATCAGTACCCTCACGGTCCTAGTGTCCACCTGATTTGGATTTTTCCTGCCAAGGGTCAATCCAAACTATCGTCAAATGTCTTGAGTTTCGGATACGCATTGTTTCATGACTTGAAATGATTTGTGATATTTGAGTTAGTCCTGTGTTAAATTAAATTGAATATGTTGTGAACTGGTTGGAATACCAAGAGAGAATGCCTAATCACCATTACTGCTTTAAAATGTGCTGCTAAGAGCTAGTTGAGTGAATTCCAAAAGGCCATATGTGTGTCAGGTATTCTTTTAAATACTGGTGGTTTTAAAATGGGCATGAAAACAAAAAGGCATTCAGAAGACAAATATGCCATCAGTCTTTGGCCCCATGTGGCCATTAGCACAATGGACTGAACCAGTGTTATAGTGGTGCGTCACATCTGAGTGCACTGCCTGAAGACTCATGCCCTCATCACCTCACTGCCATGATATGAAAATTACTGGAGTGTTTAAACCGAACACACAACAGCAATTAGGATAATACACCATAATACTTTTACTAGTTTGTTAAGGGGACTGTTGTTTTCTTAATCACCAGGTGTGATTTTGCAACCTTAGTATCCAAGCAGCAGTAGCAGGAGACTCATCATCCTAGCCATGAAAGCAGCCCATATAATTATATGCCATGATTAGGGTTTTGGATGAAAACATCCATCACTGTCAGCCAAACGGAATTCAAAAGTTGTGCAGTCTCTCTCTCTCTCACACACACACACACACACACACAAACATACACTTTGTTTTCATAACCACACATTCTTGTTTCCCTGGTATTACCTGGAAACGGTGTACTCAACCACACGGAGTATGTGGTCGTGCGGCCCGATGGCCCAGCGCTCCTGGTTGGTGGTGTAGGACACGTAGAGCTTTCCATTCTTCCTGTAATTGGGGTGGAATGCGAGGCTTAGCAGCCCCCTTTCATCTCCAGCCTGTCAGTGTGGGGGAACCACAAAGGATCCAGAAGTTAATTATGTTCCCTGTTCTCCCACTCTGCCTGTGCCCCACGCTCACGGCCAAATCCAGGCCCCCCATGTCCCTTTCTCTTTCCTTTTCTCTCTCTCTCCTTCTTTCTCTCTCTCTTTCTCTCTCTCTCTCTCTCTCCCTCTCTCTCCATCTGGGACCACTACATATCCCTATGCCCTAAAAAAAAAAAATCTCCCCCTCTTTCCCTGACGACTGCATTACAAACGATTATAAAACATTTGACTCTGCGCAACAATGCCACCCCCCAACCCAACCGGTGTCCCTCTCTCTGCCCAACCCCCCAGCCTGGTTATGCGCGCCTGTCTTAGGGCCTGGGCCCCTGTCAGGCTCCTGGGGCCGCCCTGGCGGCCTCCATTGTGTGAGTGATTTGTGTGTGTAATCTTTGGGGGATATCCGTGAATGCAGTGCAGAGTGGCTCAAAGAATTTATTAGCTCACTCGCAGTTCATAGACAACACAAAAGTCCAGGAGTCCTTCAGCCCTCCCCCCTTCACCCCTCCCCTTCCTTACCCCCTTCTCTCTTTTTAAAAAAGTCTGTGAAAAATCTATGCAAAGAGGAAAAAAGCCAGAAAAAACACACTATAATAAAAGAGTGTGAGAGAGAACTAAACAAGGAGTGGGCTGCCAACTCCCACTGTCTTGGCAACATGTTTAGAAAACAGTGAAATTGCTTGTGTAGTACATAGCACTTTGTTTGGCCTGGGGGCAGATACATCAGTTGTCACTACTCTGGTGGTCCACTCATCATAGGCCGCTGTAATAAGCGGCTATATCGTTTCAGTCCCAAGGCAAGGCAATCAGGTCGGCCTTTCTTTCTCTTGCTTCTCTCTTTCACCCAGTCTCACAGTGGCCCATTCTGTCTCTGCTTTCTCTCTATTTTCAAAACCAATAAAAGAAAGAACTGAGTTCTTAATTGATGTGCTATGAATGTGTTCAAATTAGATCCTGATTCATATGTGTGACATAAAAAACCTACACTGTTTGTCTGCCACTGAACGCTGAGAGAAACTCAATTCTAATTCAGGAGACTCAGTAGATATCACAGTGGTCCATGTGTAATCCCTCATACCCTTCACAAGACCAGAAAGAGCAGAAGTATGGGTACGGACAAGTCTCTTTTACAATAAATACACAGTGATGTAAGGTTATATCTGACACTAGCAGCAGCTTGTTTTCAGTTTTGTGCTTTATATATATATATATATATTTTTTTTTTTGTGTGTGTCTTTTACGGTTTTGCGCATGTGGAGGAAATATTCCTCATGCACCTTCAGGAGATTGACCCATATGCTGGAGAAGCAGTGACCTGAATATCCCAAAACAAACGCATACAGAGCAGGACGAGGCTGGAATGGCAGCAGAAGGAGAATGCTCCCCGGGTGAGGACCACCAAGAAGTCCGTTTGAGCTCCCTCTAATGACCATACCTCGGCAGAGTCAAGAGAACGCACGGAAATCACACACCCCCTTAAGAAACAAACAGCGGCCTCACAAGGCTGCTCCTTTGGGTGGAATTGAACATTAACAATGATTAAGTGAAGGCAAACTCCAGACGAGCTTTTGGGCCATCGATCACCACAGCACTGCTGGGAAAGAGCTCTCGCAGACAGTTTACTGGCAACTCTCTAACTGTGTGTGTGTGTGTGCGAGAGAGAGAGAGAGAGAGAGAGAGAGAGAGAGAGGATGGTGTTGTTTAAAACACCTAAGGAAAGGACGTAGTCCCCTCCTATGTCTAAGCTTGTTCTAATGGAGAGAGGGCTGATACTGAGCAGGAGCAGTACAAGAAGTATGCATATTTGGCGCCATTTTTGAGAGCAGGGAGAATGGGAGCAGGTGGAGATCTATGTTTTTGTGTGTGTGAGTGTGTGTGTGCGTAAGCATGGGGGGTTGAAATATCCGGGTTCTTCACTAGAATGTCAGTGAAATTCCACGGGGAGCGGAATCGGAGCCAGGAGGAGGGAGCGTGGTGGTGCGCTACTGTTCCCCCCACCGCTCCTCCTCCTCCTCCTCCTCCTCCTCCTCCTCCCCTATCCCACCGCGGGCAGCTGCTTTTGAGGACGTGATGCATGGCTTGGCGGCTGCATTGTTGCTCTGCACCTCTTGATCCTTACTGGCTCGGGCCAATCCACAGCAAAGAAGCATTCCACATAAACTGATTGGAGAAAAACAATGCATGCCTACCTCAAAGGCAATCTGAAATTTTCCAAACTAATTCAGAGGTTCCTGGTCAACCGAAACAATGAAACTAGAGATCCACATCAAATCTCACCATCACCACCCCCTACACACACACACACACACACACACACACACACACACACACACACACTTCCACCTGTTGATACGCATTAATCCTGTGACAGGGAGGGAAACTTCGGGTGAAGATCACTCTGTCAGAGTACAGGAGGGGGCAGGGGGGGGGGGGGGTGCCGGACAGAGAAAAGAGCAGGACAGGAAGCATTGTGAACACACCGCCCCCCCAGTGATCCAATGGCCACTGACACCGTCTCTGGAGCAGACGCTGCAGTTCACGTGCGGTGGCCAGACTGAGCTCCCTCTCTCCAGCTCCACTTAACAAGATGACACTGATAGAGGAGCAGGCTCCATTTACAATGCTAGAGCTGTTACAAGTGACAGAGAGAACTCCTTTACTTCTCTGCCTGAGAAAGTCTGACAGCTGTGTGTGTGAGTGTGTGTGTGTATATGTGTGCGTGCATGTGTGTGCGCGTGTGTGTATGTGTGTGTGTGTGTGTGTGCGCGCGCGCGTGTGTGTGTGTGTGTGTGTGTTTGTGGTGTGTGTGTGAGTGCATGTTTGTATGATCAGTGTGTGTGTTTGTGAGTGTGGTGTGTGGTGTTGGGGGTGGAAGAGCAAAGCAGAGAATAACATGCTGTGAACTATTTGTTTTTTTAAGAAATGCTTCAGGGTGGTGCAAGACCCCGTAATACACACACGCACACACATACACATCCAGGCACACACACACACACACACATACTATCACATACACACACTTACAGATTGCCAGCAGATGTTTTCAGTGCGTTTTACTGGTGCACACTACAAAGTCCCAAAGCAGAATCCTCATTGTCTACGTTCACATTCTGTTGTAAATGTGCATGAGCTGACCAGCTGGACCACTTCACTGTGGCAGCGCCTCACCACTGAGAATCCCTCTCCACTACAACTGCTAGGCCAACAGAGCAGTCATATCACATAGCAAACAGGATTACAAGAATATGAGATTAGCTAAGATTGCTTTACAGAAGGACAACAGTGGAGATAACTCTACAGGTCTGCCAAGAGTGCAATGCTGGCCGAGGACTCAGAACCAAGCAGTGAAGGCAACCACACTGAGGAAGGTGTCAGAACTGAAGATCTATTAATAATCTATGAACAATAATGTGAAATTGAAGGAAGACAAATTGGCAATAGTCTATTTAGTACAACTGCATGAAACAACAGGTTGGTAACATGGAGATGAGAATGTGTGTATGTGAGTGTGTGCATGCATGTGTGGACTTAGGAGGATTATGTATTGTATATACTATTGGTCTGCGTGTGTGTGTGTGTGTGTGTGTGTGTGTGTGTGTGTTTGTATGCAGGGTGGGGGAGTTTGGTGCAGACAGATAGTGTTTCATCCCAGAGAACACCCACCGTGTCTCAGGACACAGTGTGTCAGAGCAGCCTGCCTTTAGTGACACTATGTGCTGGTGGGGGGTTGGTTTGGGATGCCAGCGCTCAGAGGAAACACACAACATTAGAATCAAAGGTCTGATAAGGCCACTATCTCTGGGCTTCACTCGCTCCGTGTGTCCCCGTGGGCGGCTGCTCGTCCAGCGGCACAAAGGCAGCCAGGGCGCTGTTGACATGCCTGGTAAACAGGGCCGCTGCTCTGGGCAGAGCACCACTGGCCCCTGCTGCCAAACGCTCACAGAACAGCTCTCTGGGGGCCGAGCCGGGGATTGAGACACTTCTAATGGGTGCAATAAGGGGCTTTATCCGCAAACAATTAAGTTTAATGATGATAAGGGATTGTGGGGGAAGGCTTGCCCAGCCTGCAGCGTGTGTCCATTCGGACCCCCTCCCATCAGGATTTCTTCCCTTGGAGGGAGAGACAGTAGGCCTGCGTCATGCATAAACACCCCTCCACCCCCAGCCTCCTTTACATCCGGTACGTGATCTAAACAAGGCCCTCTTTTGTGAAAAAGAGGCAGTCTCTAGTCACCATGGATATGGGTAAACATCCAATACAAGCGATGACACATTGTCGGTGGTGACAGACATGCACAGCTAAATTGCACAGCTGCCGACGTGCGGATGGCAATCCTGTAATCACACGGTGAATTCTCCAGCCGTCTTGAGATCCGTGGCCACTACACAGATGATGTTTCCACAACTGGCAGTCGACAGGACCAAAACAACCCTCTGGCACACCGAGCATAACTATGTGACACTGTGCCAGCATGCCAGACTGCATCCAACACCCTAGTCCTGCATCCAAGGGCACGAAGAAATGACTGAATAAAATCCCATTCTCATTCAACCCCTGCCCAAATGTAGGCAAAAAAACTCTGAATGGAAGGCTAGTGGTGTGATGGCGTTTCCTATTGGTTCTCTTCGGTGGGTGTGCTTCTTTCCCCCATGTGCTCCTCTAAGCTCAAGAATGGTGGAGTGCGTGATTGTGCTGTGGAGGATGAGACTGGTTTATGTGTGTGTGCGTGTGTGTGTATGAGTTCCACTGTCCTCTCTGTGATCATTCTAGCTTCACCGCTGTATACTGGACACAACCCATTACTCCACATTCCATTGTTGCACAAGCTTCACAATAAATTCCAATAAATTCCATTACGTGCAATGCTGTATCCTGACTTGTTATGTGCTACGTGCCTTGTTTAGAACTAGCAAAGGTCAACGACTAATGACCAGCAGGTAAAATGTGCATGAAATTGATGACAGGTGTGGATTGAAATGGAAAAAGACCAGAGGCCCAAACTAGCAAACATAGATATTGACACAAAGAAAAGATTAAAGGCTAGGCTTAGTTTTGTGGCTGAAAACCATGGCTGAATCTTACTAATCGCTGTCCACCACACGAAAAGTAGTAGCAGATTAAGGCAATACCAAGTCCTCCCATCGTGAATATACAGCACACTTGCTATAGGGACTCCAAAGCACCGGACTTCTTTGCAATATAACTTTTGTATCTCTTGTCTGTTAGTCATTAAGTGCTGATTAATTTCCAGCTTGAGGTGCTATGAAGGTGCACAGTGTGATGATTACCCTTTCACACCAGAGAGAGAGACAGATACCCACACACATTTCTCTACATTAACTCTCAGCCAACCAAAATATTAACAACCTTGGAGGTCAGCCATTCCTATTGTTGTTTTTGACTTATATCGGGGATATACAGTCCATCTGTGACAAGCTAACGTACTTCTATCCGCAAGAATGATGGCGGATAATGCTAAAAATCACTGAGGAGTATGGAATGTGATGTTCAGACTTGCAAAGGTGTTTCTGATTTCCTCTAACGTGATTTGTTAGTGAATAACACACGTTATATACATCCCATAGGCACAATGGTGCAGACATCTGAGCGCTGTGGAGACTGACTGCCTTACCTTCATGCCGCTCTGGACCAGCTTGTGGATATCTAGGAATGGCTCCTTGATCAGCTCTGTGGTGTGAGTGAGGATCCGCACAAAGCCCTCTTTCTCTAGAACGAAGAGGCGATGGGAGCCGTCTCCACAATGCACCACTCCAACCGGCTGTCGCAACTCGCTCAACACCTCCTGCACGCAGTAGCAGTTGTGTTTGTGCTTCCTGAAAGCAAAACAGAGATGGGGTCAAATGCTGTCGGAATATTTTGAGAATGCAAGTTTCCGGTCTTATCTCTGGAGTCGGCTCATATCTGCACTCAATCAGGACCTGGTTTCAGTGTACGGGTTGTCCGTAGTCAGACTCCCTTTTTAGGTTGCCAAGTTTTTCAGTCATAACGGTCATGAAATTTGCTCGATTCCAAATGTAATCATCTCCTCGGTCTTTCCTGTCTCTCCTATCCTTGCCATCTGGACATATTGTCCCTCCAACCTATCCTTAACCTCCTTCAAGGACAACTCCTAGGGTCTATTTTTGGATGATAACGAGTGTAAACTTTCGTTGGGGACCAAAACAAGATTATTCGGAGTAGTTGTTGTGAGAAAGATTAATTTACAACGGCACATAGTAATAGTCTAGAGCAGTGTTTCTTAACAGGTGGGTCAGGACCCAAAAGTGGTTCTCGGAACTGTTCTGGGTGGGTCGCAGTGCTTGTGGTGAAAAGAATCGCCCATTTAAAATGCTACCCTATCAGATCTAATGTCGGACCTTTATTTTGATAGACTTTATTTATATGCCAGGCGTTGCCATGGACATAGACAATGTTTATGTGACAGGTTGTGTTAGACATCATTTTAGTGGTAAATATGGCAAAATGGGCCCCAGCAGTGGCGCAACTGGCTGGGGCACCTGCACCGTACGCCGGTGACCCGGGTTTGATTCCCGCCCCGTGGTCCTTTCCGGATCCCACCCCGACTCTCTCTCCCACTCACTTCCTGTCATTCTCCACTGTCCTATCAAATTAAAGGCATAAAAAGCCCAAAAATATATACTTAAAAGAAAAAATATATGGCAAAATGACCCTTACGTATGGATTCACTTATGTTGAGGACAAAATGGGAAAGAAACCCCAGTGTGTGGTGTGCAGTGACTTGCTGGCACATGAGATCATGAAACCATCAAAAATAAAACAGCACATTGAAACAAAGCACCCTACTGTCAAAACCAAACCTGTCGAGTACTTTGAAAGGCGACTTTGCATAACATCAGCATGTTCCAAACAATTACCACACACATCACCATATCAGTTGGTTTGAATGTAAAATATAAGTCATGACTTGATGACCGTGGGAAATTGAGGGTCCCAAGGCCAGACCAGTTAAGGCCAAGGCCAACTACGTCAAAGTGAATTTGATATTAAATTTGAAAATCAGTTCAACTGGCAATTTCAACTGAATGACATGAAAGAGAAAGCAAGAAAGGCTTTCTATGCCATCAAAAAAAGTCTATTAAATTTGACATATTCATTCTAATCACACACATACACACACACACACACACACACTGCAATGACAGTACATGATACATGATGTTCTACATTTATTTGTTTACTTTCCATTATATACTTGGAGTTGATGTGTGTGTGTGTGTGTGTGAGAGAGAGAGAGAGAGAGAGAGAGAAAGAGAGAGAGAGCACCTGCGTGCATGTGTGTGTGTGTGTGTGTGACTGACTAAGTTAAAATTCTGTCAGAGAGCTTAAAATTCCTTGTAGATCCCCTGTCATTGATGAACACACTGTAGACATTCAAGGACCTCACACAAAATGCAAAACATACATTTTAAGTAGTATGTTTAAAATGATCAGACATTCAGGCTAGGGGCCCATGTGTCCCTTTGTGAATTTCTATAGGGGCCTTTCAGGGTCTCTCAATAGTCAACCCGGGAGTCAGTGGGGCTTACTTGGTGCAGCGGTGGCCCCCTGTTATCTCTGGCCAGTGCTTAGTAGGCCAGTGTGTGTATGTGTGTGTGTGTGTGTGTGTATGTGTGTGTGTGTGTGTGCGTGCACCTCTGTATCAGGGTTGTGCAAAATTCCAGAATTGAACTGCTCTGTATATATACCTATCTGAATATGTGTGTGTATTTATATGTTTATGTGTGTGGAAGTGTATGTGTGTGTCTGTCGAAACTTGTGTACTTGTGTCTGTGTGTACGTGTGTATGTGTGCATTTGAATACAGTATGTGTATGTGTGCCTGTGTGTGTGTGTAAATGTAAAAAACTGATTTAATGCATAGATTCACATGTGCACATCCACTAATGTGTCAGTTGCAGTGCCCCTGTGGATGGAATTGCACTAATTCAGTGTGCATGCACGTTTAGCAAGTCAAATCTTGAACCTTGAAAACTTTGAACCTCAATATAATGAGGTACTGACACATGCATTTCTTGAGATGGTGAAAAATGTCAGCTGAAGTGCTTCCTATTGATGGAATTTCATAAAATTGGGCATCTGAAGAATATGGTAGTGATGTCACATTAGATTAACTTTGACCCTTCATATAAAGACTAGCTGCTGAATTTTGATTTGCCGTTAGTGGTCATTTTGTTCAGTGTGACGAATTAAAATTCAGGACGTGAGCAAATGTTGCCAAGTGTGAATTGTGTGCCAAGTTTCAACATCATATCTTAAGCGTTTTTTGTGATAAAGAAATATGTCAATTGCAGCGCCCCCTATGGGATTTCACAAAACTTGGCATGGGCACTGTGGTTGTCATAGTGATCCCTCATGTTGGATTTCATGTGGCTCTCACCTTCTCACGACAACATATTGGCAATTGCAGTGTCCAGTGTTTGCATTACATCTTTCACTACGCAGCGCTACACCACAAATGAGCATTAATGAGTCAGTGGGTTGATGCGCCTCCTTCTGACAAACCTGCTAATTTTGGACGGTTGGCGAGTTATTCAGCAAAAACTGGTTTTGGCCAAGCCAGCGTTCAGGGGGGCCCAGTGCGGAGGGGAGTGGCCCCTGGAACCAAAAGGTTCTATTCCTTAGTTATCAGCCTAGTGGGGCTACATGTCCACTTAGTTATCAGCCTAGTGGGGCTACATGCCCACTTAGTTATCAGCCTAGTGGGGCTACATCCACCAAGTTATCAGCCTAGTGGGGCTACATCCACCAAGTTATCAGCCTAGTGGGGCTACATCCACCAAGTTTCAAGTGCCCCACTGTTCTGGGGTCCCAGGAATCGTCGACTGAAAATAGCTGTAAAAAATGGACAGCTAGTGCTTGTGAATGAAAGGTAACAAGGTAACAATCAATCAAATAATAATAATAACAAAAATGTCTGCAAATCAGCCAAAGCAGAAACACTGCACAGAGAACTACTGTATGGCAAACTGTGCTTTCAGTGTGGATGGGGCTGCATTGGGTACAATATCACCATAATGATTCAACCAGACTGTATTGGATCCTCAGAAGATTAACAGAAACACACACACACACACACGGTTGATGCTAGAATGGATCAGCCGGACGGACAGGGGGCCGTAGTTCCGAACGTTCGATGCAGATGCCGATTGTTGCGTTGTTAAGCAACCGATGACGTTGCAGCGCGGCAAATCAGCAAAATGACGACTTTAAACTTTAACTGCCCTGACTTGCTCCTGTAACTGTTATCAAATCAAGTGTACTTTTCTACTGTAGCCTAAACCAACTGAAGTCACATAGCCTACGATAATGTGTATATTGGCGGACGAAATGCACGTAGCCTATGATAGGCTACGTTTTGAGCTCCAACTCAAACAAAGCAATTTCACCTAATCAAACCATATATTTTCTGAAAGCTTCTGAAGGTTCATGCCCTCTCAATAATTAAATGCTTGTAGTTGTACGACAACAGTTTTCGTTAATATATCGTGGTAGCCATCTAACGTTAGTCCTTATTATAAATATTAGCCTGTGGAGTCGCTAACTTTAGTTGTCGTTTTGTTTTGGCTGGTGATGCAAGCGATAGTCTCTTATTTCTTATCTTCTGGGGTTTCATAGTTAAACAAAAGTATTATATTATATATAATATTAATATAAATCATAGCAAACTGACACCAATTTTACACTGCTCGGATGACATCGAATAGAATGTTAACTGAGGTGCAACGCAACAATTGGCATCTGCATCGAACGTTCGGAACTACCGCCCCCTGTCCGTCCGGCTGATCCATTCTAGCATCAACCCACACACACACACACACACACACACACACACTATGGGTTTCAACACTCCTCCTAATCAGGTTGAACCAAGACAGAAATCAATGTTTTCTTTTGAATGGACAGAATTTCCAAGAAAATATGTTCAGACCATTTTTAAACTACAGTATATCCTCAATACAATATGTGTTGTATGAACTTGAGTCATGTAGGATTGGCAGGAGCCACCCGTCACTGTAAGAGTACATTTAATCCATCTGAAGTGAGGAGGGCCTTCACGCTGTGAAACAAGTGTTCCATAAACCACAGCTTCCATCAGATGTGGAGGAGCTCGCCCAGACCACGCATTAAATATCACACATGGAAACGAGTCCCCAGCATAGACACACACACACACACACACACACACACACATACACACACACACACACACACACACATGCACACACACACACACACACACAGTGCATACACTGGCTAACTGAAAAGGTTATGCTAGGTTATTTCACTTCTTTTAGGTCTTTGGGCAGTTCAGTAAGTTACACACAGTGTGTGTTTACATATATATGTATGTCTGAGCATACTTTTATTGAAGGATTGAGGGGCATGGGGATTCTGTGTATTTGTATGGTCAGGTTGACAGACCACGGGTAACAGGTGACAGGTGACATGTGTGTGTGTGTGTGTGTGTGTGTTTGTGTATGTCAGGTATCTCTCCCCTCATTTCCTGTTTGGTATGATGTCATGGTAACATGTTATGGCAGATGTGAGGACCAGCTGGAGTCTGTGCAGACTGAAGTGAATGGAACACAGCATCAGGCCACTATGAGACAACACACTCTCATTAAGGACAGACTGGAGTGAATGGAACACAGCATCAGGCCACTATGAGACAACACACTCTCATTAAGGACAGGGGGACACGTGTCAAAATGCCATGGCTAAAGGAATCTTTATGCATCTGTATGCTTCAGCATGACCACACCAGTAGGGTAGGGAGCGCTTCGTTTTTTCCTAGTACAAACCCGTAATCTCTGAAAAACCCTAGGACGTACTATACACTGAAAAGCATGTTATTACATTAATATACGGTGGATTAATGATACTTGTGTAACAACAGCTGTTTCATTTTCCATCAGTTGTCCTGTCATGTTTATGCAATTATTTCTCCATCTGATGATGGTAACCATGGCGATGGAGTACAAACATGCCCTCCCTCTTAGTCTTGTGTACAAAAGGTCAGAACTCTGTGGCCTTAGCTAAATGCGCGCTGTCTAAGCATTTTCATTGTGTCATCAAAGCTGGCCTAACTCCCTTTGAAGCAACAGTGGGTTTAGGAGAGCACGGGGAGCTTTGGGAAGGTTGATGTGGCGGGAGGGAGTGGAGCTAGGAGTGGCCAGAGCCTGTGGGGTCATTCACCGGCCCTCAGTCAAACTGGAATAGCACCCCAGTAAATTACTAACTAAAGTAATAAAAGGTAAAGACTGATCAATTTTCATGACTTGAAGACCTGACTGTCAATACCAATAGTATGAGTATGATTTACGATAGTTAAAAAAGTGTTCAGTTGCTCCTAGCTGTGAGAGGCAATGGAGTGAGCAAGGGCTAGTGAGAAACCAACAAATCAACAAAATGACAAACCTGATGTCCTCAGTCTTGTCGTCCCCAAGATAGTTGGAGTCTGTCCTTCGGCCTCGATGGAAGTCTGGGAAACACAGGCCTCCATCTCTCCTGCTGTAGTACTGGCAGAACTCATCCACATCTGCCTGGAAAAGCTCTGCAACACACAGACCCACACACACACGTGAGACAGGTAACACACATAAACCTCCTCACACTCACACACAGACCCACACACACACGTGAGACAGGTAATACACATAAACCTCCTCACACTCACACACAGACCCACACACACACGTGACACAGGTATCACACATAAACCTCCTCACACTCACACACAGACCCACACACACATGTGAGACAGGTATCACACATAAACCTCCTCACACTCACACACAGACCCACACACACATGTGAGACAGGTATCACACCTTCTCACACTCACACACAGACCCACACACATGAGACAGGTAACACACATAAATCCCCTCACACTCACACACAGACCCACACACGAGACAAGTATCACACATAAACCCACTCACACACAGACCCACACACATGACACAGGTATCACATATAAACCCCCTCACACTCACACACAGCACATTTTATGGCCTACGCATTTGAAATTTTCCACTTCATAAAATCAGACAAAAATTGACTACTTATTATGTGTATATGTGTGTGATATAATTATAGTACATTATAGTAGTATCACTTCTACACTAAGAAAGAAATGGTATTTATGTGTACTAAATATTAGCTCGTAAAATGGAAAGACTCTGTTGATACACAATTTATAAACTTAATTCATGAAATGACCAACAATTTGAGACATAGAGCATATAGTCTAAATTATATATAAAGTTTAATTATATATCATTGAAATTTTAAAGGTCACTTGATCTGGATTAACTTCCACTTTTTTGTTCCAGTTTTTTTGTTGAACTATGTGTGTGATTGTGTGTGTGCCTGTAGATTACTGTGTGTGGGCATTTATGGCTGCATACTAGTGTGAGATTCTAATATGGAAGCCAATCATTTCATTAAGAGCAAGGAATCCAAACATTCCCAACTGCAAATAAAAGCTGCTGGCCGTCCAGTGTTAACTGATAGTCTTATCCACTCTAGAGTTGGAACTCCTGTGAAGCGCCTCCCTTATTGCTTTTGGAATGGCTGTGTGGAACTCTCCTAAAACAGGGAGCTTCAGTATCACTTTCAGGACACTGAGAAATCCTCCCTTTGGGAGCCAGCAGACAGACAACATTATTCTAGAGAGTTTCTAGGAACGGCCTTTCTCCCTGTGACTGGCTCTGGCGGAGGACAGGGCAAAGCCTCCAGGGGGAAAGCATTAGTGGAGGATCTTGAAAGGCTGGCACGACCTAAAAACAACCCTGCTGCTATCGTTTCCCCTATTTCCCCCCGGCTGAACCCTCAGAGGGGGAAAAGAGCAAACACGCTGGTGATGGAAACACAAACACAGCACACCATCCTGCCTTTCATCTGTTCACACAGGCACACACACACACACACACACAAAATGTCACAACCATACTAACTGTAGATGATAGGATATCCTATTGGAGCATCAAAATAAGAACCAGGAGATCAAACACAAATGCCCATATGGACACACACACAAACACACATGCACTTGTGTGCCTACACACACACACACACACACACACACACACACACACACACACACACACACACACACACACACACACACAGAGGCATGCGTGCATACACACACAGAAACACAGAAGCACACTCTGGGGTCATACCACCCACCTTCAAGTCATCCTTGGTTATTTTAACCCTGCGTGTACCACTGACTGTGACTGAACCAACTGCTTCATCCATTCTCTAAGCCTCCACATGCCAATTATTTCCTTTAGCGCCATCAGGGGGGTTGTGCGAAATGCAAATCATAGAGCCCAGTGAGCTATCTGAGGCTGCAGGTGACATATAAAACATGGCGATGGACATTAGAGGGCCAAAGAACGGTCACTCCGGTGGTACTGTAAGTGGAGGGATTCATGAGGGCATAACAGGGGAGGGGTGGTTGAACTGCTGAAGGACATTTGAAGCATCCAGTAAATGCTACTGTTCTCCCTCCTATCTACACTCTGCCACACTGGGCCTGCACCGTACGCCGGCGACCCAGGTTCGATTCCCGCCCCGTGGTCCTTTCCGGATCCCACCCCGACTCTCTCTCCCACTCACTTCCTGTCAATCTCCACTATCCTATCTAATTAAAGGCATAAAAAAAAAAGACGCCGTTTCATGCACTCTTCCGTTGCCACAGATTACCTTGAGAACAGAAAATGACCAGTACATTGCAAAGGTTTCTTTCAGAACGTTTTCTTTTAAAAAGCTTTAAAAATCCATATTCCCTAACAGTGTTGTCCAAATCTGGTCATTCTAGACAAACACACAGTATGGCAAGACCAAGAATTAGCACAGCGAGCCTAGTTTTTCAGCACCTCTTCAAACTCACAGTTTTATTGCACTGCCGAGAGAATAGTGAGAGCGAGAGAGAGAGAAAAAGAGAACGAGTGAGATGAAAACAGAGAGAGAAAGAGAGAGAGAGAGAGAGAGAGAGAGAGAGAGAACGCTCTGGCCACATCCCCAGCACTAACATTATACTTCCATCTGGTTATCTTCCAAAGCAACCTGGGTGGCCACCCAAAGCACTTGACATCTTGATGCACTTCAGCAGTTTTACATATACACAACCTTTGTAGAAAAATAAATGTGTCATTCGTCACCACATATGCTGATTTGGAGGGTGGGGGTGGGCTAGGGAGGGGGCTCCTGTTTTCTTGCTCTATCTCTGAGACTTTACTGCGGTTAGCTCACTTACTGTATGGCTGCTGTTTCTTCTTTCTTTCTCTCTCTGTCTTCCTGTCTGTCTGCCTCTCTCTCTTTCTCTCTCTCTTTCTCTCTCTCTCTCATGCTCTTCTTATATCCTCCTGCTAGGCTTAGATCACCTTAGAACCTGCAGCAGTGAATCATATGTGGACACTCTCTTGTGGAATGTGTGCGAGTGTTTGATTTGGGGTGGCCCTTTGCATCCTCCCACTGATGTGCTGTGTGTTTGTGCATCTCCGCTGATGTAATCTCCAGCCGATACCCTGATAGGAGCCACGCTCCGCTCAACCTGGGCTCACTGCATTCTGACACCACCATCTGGAATGTGGACACAGTCCACACGGGGGGGCGGTCGTCGCTTCCCTTAGCCTTTGTTCCTTGTCCAACGGAAGTGATGATTGTCATTTGCTTGCAGTTTAGTTCAAATTGTGTATTGTAGAGGATTGTGAGTTTGTGAATGCTGTTTTTAAATCATAGCCACCCACTCTGTCCTCCACTACACTGATTTGCCAAGCGTACAGGAATATGGAATGATTGTTTTGTGTTTACAGATTGTGATTGTATGTATGTATAGGAGTGCCTACAATGTCTGAAATGCTTCAGCTCAAAGAGGTGGAATTGTGCAGAATACCTTGTTCATGACCTCACTGGAAAATTCACCTCTTGTGAGGAAATATTCTAAATGCAATAACACAGGTGGACTCCACAAGACAAGAACTGGGGGAAAGACAAATTCCCATTGTTTCTTCCTCTGAAGAGAAGCCAGTCCAAATGATGAAGACAGATACAAATATTTAGAAAGTCAGGAAAGTGCAGGTCTGGAGCTGGCTTCACCTGCTGCCAGGAGGCATCTCTGCCTCCACTACAAGCATTCTCACAGCCTGATTTGTGAAGAGGAAAGCAAAAACCCGCCCTGGAATGGCAAAGCTGAACTACTTAACCAATTCATCAAATACAATTGCCTCATTAGAGCTTGCCAGCATCTACCAGCCATTAATCTGTCTGTGTGTATATGTGTGTGTGTATGTGTGTGTGTGTGTGTGTGTGTGTGTGTGTGTGTGTGTGTGTGTGTGTTGTGTGTGTGTGTGTGTGTGTGTGTAAGCATTGTGTATGTGTGTAAATGACATTTAAAGCAAGAAAGAATGCAGAATAGTGTGAGATGACCCATGTATAAGTCCAGTTCATGCTAGAGTGTGTATGTGATGTGTGCGATGAGCTCTGGTGAGCTCTAATCCTCCCATGCTCCTCATGCTCTCACTGATCCAGTCGCACACCATCTTGTGTTTACCTGGAACGTGTCCTCTGCAGGTGTAGTAGAACTCCCTGCAGTAGTCGTGGCACAGCAGGGGCAGGTCTGGCTCTCGGGTGGGCACGGCGGCGGCTCCGTGGGGGGCGTGGAACAGCATCTGGGCGTGGGGCGAGCAGCGGGCACACCTCAGCTCCTCCAGCAGACGGGAGCACTCCGTGTTGTTGGTGGAGAAGGTCTGCATCGTCAGGACCACAGACAAAAGCATATGAGATGCATGCTACAAGCAGTATTTTTGGAAACGTCCAACTGCTGTCAAGTTAGAGGCACCTGACACCACATTTACTTCAGAGACACCAAGGTTGTGGGGTTTTATCAATGCTTTACGAACCATTGCACACTTCCATTCTTCTTAAATAAAAAGTAAAGCCTAAATTCAGTATGAATGTTTTGGGAAAAATTAGCCACCCAAATAAGGATTCGTGCAAATGTTCCTCAGTCACTAAAAAAGGAAACCTAGTGATTATGGCTGAGAAAATGAGTGGGATTATTTACATAAGAAATTAGCTGTAATAAAATAACAATGTAATCTGTCTTTATCCCATCTCTCGCCCCAGCACTCGCACACACACACACACACACACACACACACACACACACACGCCACCATCCCCCCAGCCATGTGCTGTGGCCACTGCTGCCTGTGGAGGCTGGCCAGCCACTCTGTGTGAGGTCCATGTGTAAACATCCATTTCCAGATAGACAGGCCCATCGCTCCCCACTATGCTATCAACAAATTAGCAGTCTGTCCAAGTCAATTAGCCCAGCAGAGCTCTGAGATGGACGCCCACTACTACTCCCCCCCCCCCCCCCCACACACACACACATGCACAACCACAACACCACACATACATCCAACCTGCAGCAACTGAGATGCAGGGAATTAACACCTCCTCATAGGGCCACCCAGAAGAATCTACGTCCCTCAACATACCAGCCTGGGGGCTACTGAAATGATACCAACACACACACACATACACACACACACACACTGAAAATTCTATAAAGATGAAGTGACCACCTTCATCATGGAGGAGGATGGCTTGAGTAGTGCTAATCCTGAGAGCAAAGCATAACATGGTGTGCTATGGGACTTGTTGTTGCTTATTCATAGGGAGTAAAGATCAGACTTTCCCCTGTTCCTGCCCTATGGTCTGTCCCCAGCCTCTCTGTGAGATGGTGGGCCTCCCCTCCCGGTGGTGGTAAATTGCCCATTGAGCTGGTGTGCCGTGGACTGGCACATGAGCTGTGGAGAGCAGCATTTGTGCCCTCTCAGCCATGCCCTGTGCCCATATGTTGCTGGATGGGCTCCAATGTTGCCATCACCCACCTACAGAACAAGAGGGCCGTTGTTGTGTTGTGAGGGGAAAAAATACTCCTCAAAAGCAGCACACCAGCCTAATTCTTTCTCTCTCTTCTGCCTCCTTCTCTGGTACTGGATATGAATCTAGTTTGATCTTAAGTAATGGAAAAAAGGAAAGGCAAAGAAGTGCAAATGTGACTTTTAAGGTACTCAGTTGAACATGTTGTTCACAGAATATGTTCTCCATGCTCTCTAAAAGATACTAAACAGAAATGTACAGTCACTACAGTTAAAGGCAGATTAAAAGGGAGACTGAAGGGATCTATGTAATTTCTATAGAGGTTGTGGATTAGATGAAAGAACCCAAGAAAGGAACATCTCCCCATTAATCCAACATGACTGATATTCCCTGACAAGAATTTCAGAACCAACTCTTGTAACCCTGATGTAAAACATGGAGAGGATGTGCTTACCAGCTAACATGTTCACACATCTGGAGCACAATCAAGCTTCTGACCACCCTTAGATATGTTTTTGGATATTTGATGTTGTACAAGCTAATGGATGTTAAGATAAGAGCTAAGACCAGTTAAAACCTTCCAGTCTATGCTGGTTTTCAGCAGGGGAACCATAGCCTTTTCCCCTGAAGCCAACAGCACAAAGTGGCAGCCTTCTTGAGAATGATGGGTGGCCATTCAGTCAACAAAAAAACATGAGACAAACAGAACTCGTCTCTTAACTGACAATCATAGGAGAAAATAACATTGCATCACTTTGTGCATGTGTGAGAGTGGATGAGAGTGAGTGAGTGAGAGCATGCAAGTGTTAAAAGAGAAGTGATTGAATGGAACAAGACAACAGCATGTAGAACTGAAATACATGGAAATTCCATTCAATTCATCTCTTTACAGAGCAACATAAAGTAAAATAGTTAATGAGACAGGGAGAGAGGAGGCCGATAAATCCTCGCTACTCTCTGCACTCGGGTGTTAAACAGCTTAACCCAAACGCTTTGGCTCCTCTGGGAGTGTAGGAGGGAGGGAAGGGGGGTGTCACACTACCACACCGAACACGCTCTAAAGGCGATAACACCAAGGCTGAATGATGTTCTCCGGCTGCTCCCATTAGTGAAACCAACAAACACAATGGTGTTGTTGTTATTCTTTTGCCATAAGCAAAAAGCCTCCGTGTGTGGCCAATGGAGTGAGGGGGGGGGGGGGGGGTAGAAGTCGACTCACTATTTGTTCTATTGAGTCTTTATTATTTTCGTATTTGCATGACTTGAGCAAATTAAATCAAGTAATATGTATTTTTGTCACAAGAAAGTTTAACACCATCCCGTCAAATAGCCTATGGTTGAAACCGTTTCCATGAAAATGCAGCTATCATTCGCGAAGCATACAAAAAGTGATTCCGTTTTACGCATCATCCTACGTATCCACATAGGCTAATTTCACATCCAATGTATTCTCTAGGCCTACACAACTTTTCGTCCGCTATAGACTACTCAATACCTGCAGATCTTTATTTCAGTAGCCAGTATAGCCTATCACAACTGCTATTTTAGGCTACATGCTTCTTTTTGGTTGCAATAGTAGGTTATGATTCCCACGAAAAAAAAATACGTTTACAACACGCGTCTCAATACCTCGTGCATTTACTTCCATATGATTCACGTGGAAGCTGGTGGACCAAGCATTTGGCTACATGTTCACCAAGTCACACCTGAGTAGTGTTCCGGTCAGGCGCAACTGCTCACAGTAAATCCACCGATAACCATGGTAACACGGGCACGCACTGGGCACGCTCAGTAAGAGACTACTACCTTGTTTTTATCTTTCATGTGTCATAGCCTGTGCTACAGCTCCCATGTGTAGCGCTCACAGGGGGCGGGGGTGTAATGTATGTAGGCTACAGCATGAGGTCAAGTAGGGGAAACATTCGGACAACAACATGTGCGAACACATTTGCCCAGAACATGCATTCAAGCCTGTCTGTAGTCATCTACTTTCCAGCGACATGAAACTGAACCTGTTAAGCAAGCATGCATCAGGATGTTTGAAATAACAGGATAATAGTGAAAACCACAGTTTTTACGTTGAAAAGGACATTGATACTAGTCTCAAATGTAGGCAACATACCCTGGCATCGCGCCGGTGAAGTATTTGAAAAGCAGCTCTCCGGTTGGGGCAACAGGACACGCGAGGGTAGAGCCTGTGGCAAACCTCGCTGCCGCTGCCGCTGTCCAGTGACAGTTTTCTGTCTCTCTTCTTCAAGCGCTTCGGTAGGCTTCCATCGTAACATCTCCTCCTTCTTGGACTAATTTCTCCTTTTTCTCCACCGAATTTCGTGTCTCCGCATTCCCACACATTGGCCGCAATAGCCAACACAAGTACGATTTTCAAATGCTTCATGTTCAGATAAATGCAGCGCCAAAGCGCGACTGATTAATAATTATCCAATCCCTCCAACTGCCAATATCCAGCGGATAGTATAGCCTATAAATGCTATATTAAGAGCCTCTTTTTACACGTTAAGGCGAGAGGTAATTGTCAAATAATTTAGAAGGGTACACTATACACATGGATGAATCTATAACCTATTAAATATTCAGAAACATTGAAGACTGTTATGCATGTAGAATAAATTAATTCAAGTGCTGGTTATGACGACATAACTCATTATCTTTTGAAGCCTAATAAAAGAAAACAATAATAAAAGTGTAAAAAAAGCACAACTAGAAGATATACAGGAATCCTAATAGATCTCCTTTCCCATTAGATAGACTCCGTTTCTGCGCAGTGGTTGGTGTAGTAAGTAGCTTATATTATAGCAAAACAAAAACTAGTACGAAGTTGTCTCTGTCTCACTAGCTCTTCGGGCCACTCACATGTTTCTCGGTGCTCTTTCCTCCTGCTTTTTAACCAGCGCGCGCGATGACGTCATTGTGCGTCGAGAGCGCGCTTAAGCTCCGTGTCGTCTGCTCCTCTTAGGGGTGAGGAATTACCTGTCAGTTTTGTGTGTGTGTGTGTGTGTGTGTGTGTGTGTGCACTTGTGCTTACTCATTTATGTTTTGCTACAAAGACCAGGTGATACGTGGTTAAGCTGGAAAAAGCGTATGCATATAGATGACATGTAGCCTATGTGTAGGATTTGGCATGACATATAAAAGATGGCTTATATTATAGCAATATCTCTTGTTCATATTATGAAGATATAGTGTATGTGATTTCTGTTTTCTCTTCTCTTTTTTCTTTCTTTCTTTAATGTTCAAATACACTTCAAAAAGGGGACCAAGAGCCTACTTGAAGGATGGTTGGATTAATTGAAAAAAAGCCATACTGCCCTCTGTGTCGCTGGATGCGAGTATGCAAGGTATGCTCATTTCTCACAGGGCATTCAGATAAGGCTCAGCCAAATGCTGGACAAGTAGTCTTTCATTCTCTCATCTTTTGAGAGATTACCAGATTGCAGGCCCATGGGGGAATGTCCTTGGCAATTAAAACACTCTCTCTCACACACACACATACAACACACAGATACACACACACACACACACACAGACACACATACACACACACACACACAGACACACACACACACACACACACACACACACACACACACACACACATTCACACACACACACACACACACATTCACACACACACACACACACACACACACATGCTAAGGGAGAGAGAGGGAGAGGGTGGGAGAGAGAGAGAAAAAAGGAGAAGGCTGAACTTGAACATTACCTCAGAACCGCACCTGTTCTTCTTTGGGGGTCTGCTGTTGACCAGAGCTCATTTCTGTTATCTGCTCTGGAATCCACAATCCAGGAATCCAGAGTGATTTGACTGTGAACAATTATGGAAATGGTTGATTCACTAGCAGAGGGGGGGATGATGATGATGATGATGATGATGATGCCCGATTTGACCCACGTCCTTTCCCTCCCTCCTCCTCTCTTAGTGGTTATCCTTTCAGCATTTACTAATGTCAGGTTAAAAGGAAAATGTTGAGCCAGGTCTTGTGTTACGGTAAGTCCAGCAGAGCTAAAGGAGGACACAGAGCTAAATAAACAGAGGGAGGGCTTTAGTGTGGATGCTGTGAGCGGAGCAGCCGGGCTGGGCAGCGTGGAGCAGAGGGGAGCAGAGAGGAGCAGAGAGGAGCAGAGAGGAGGGGAGCGGAGAGGAGCGGAGGGGAGCGGAGAGGAGCGGAGAGGAGCAGAGGGGAGCGGAGAGGAGTGGAGGGGAGCGGAGGGGAGCAGAGGGGAGTGAGGAGGAACATGTGGGCCACAGCTGTGGAGGCCGCACTGCATCTGCTGAGGGAGCTCCAGAAGCCCGTGGGTAAATGGCTGTGAGACACACCACAGACTTGTGGCTAATGTTAAAGCTAATGGTGTGTACCCTGCTCTTTGACAAGAAGAACTGCTTACATACTCCAGGCACTCACAGTGGCTGGTATGGACATCACATCAGCCAGTGGCTCGTCCCAGCGAGAGCTGAGGTACCGGCACTACTGTGGATGTCGCCCACTGAGTCTGTCCTCATGCACAACTTAGAAATAGGAACTGCTGAAGGAGTGACCTTATTGGCTGCATTTGAAATGAAAGGAGAATGCAATTTTAGACTCCAAAGGATACAGACACTCAGTGTGCATTATGGTTTGCAAAGTCAGAAGGGGGAATCCCTGGTCACCTGATATAGTTGTGCTCTTCAGCATTTGCAGGGTTGCACCACCATGAAGAAAGTCTTGTGGCGTCCCTGAAGCCTGCCTAGCTGGTCTGACCACACATGAGTCCAGCAATATCACACCCTGCAGAGGCCATTGGTAGGCATGTGGATAGCCCCCCTTCATTAACAGCAGCATTTAAAGTGATCTTTTTTGTATTTGGTGGGGGAAGAGGTATTTGAGGGGGTAACAGACTCCTGTCAACGGCCTGCCAGTCACACCTCTCTCCCTTGCCCTGCCACCATTTGTGGAGCCCTGCTCCACGACTCCTCTCCTCTCATGGAAGACACAATGAGGTCCACTCATGGGATTCCAATTCATTACTATGGGCAGTGGTAGTGTAGTGGTTAAGGAGCTGGGCTAGCGTGCAGTAGCCTGAAAGTTGTTGGTCCAATTCCCGGCTTCCACCGTTGTGCCCTTGAGCAAGGCACTTAACCCCAAGTTGCTCCGGGGACAATGTAATCCCTTGTAATATAGCTGACATATGTAAGTCACTTTGGTCAAGAAGTGTCTGCTAAATGTAATGTAATGTACTAAAAGCCAAAAGCGATGAGCTCTCTTCTAATGAAAGAGAATGAGATTGGAAAGACAGAGACCAATGTTGTGACTTCCACTTCTTTCCACACCTGTAAACACTGATTACGCTGTGGTGCTGGGTTCAGCGCTTAGGAAAGACACCTGCCAAATCATTGTCAATTGCAGTCTTTAGACACTACTATCATTCTACAGCCATGAGCCTCATTCACACCCTTACTCTAACACCCTTGTGCTACATTGATTGGAACACAAGGTATCAAGGCGTCACTCACAAGGTTGGGTAGAGTAGGCTATTTCGTAAATAGGGTTAGGTAGAGTATTTTATAGATATGAGGCTCTGAAATACAGTTTCCCGACTTCCCCAGGTTACATTTGCGTTTCACTTACTATTTTAATGGCCTCAGTTGTAAATCTGTACACTGTCACACTGTGCTCTTTCCCTGCTTGCTCTATCTGAGTTTCAGAAATGACTCAAACCAACTGAACAGAGGAGTTCTGTGCATTTTCGGGAAAGTAACTGAATGGCAGTCTATTTGCTCTGAATTGACTGAATTGGACTGAACTGAACCTTAACTGAAGTACATGCTGTGATCTTTCTGATCTCTTGGGTTTGATCACATGTAGCCTACCCTTGATTACATCTTCTCAAGCCCTGGAGAAGTGAACATGCAGATGGATGTTTTTCCCCCCATTCTAATGATTTGTAAATGGCTTCCAGGGTTGCTCAAATCAGGCTTTGACCCCCAAACATCTCTGATGTGTATGTATGTGCCTCACATGTGTGCAAATTGCGGCTTCATTACAGCTCTTTTGCATCACTGGGGAAAAGGAGGAGGAGGCAGCAAGTGCGGTCTGGTGTGGGCAGCGTCGATGGTGGTCTCTCTCTCTGATGGCCAGCCCTCTAGTACCCCACACTCAGCCCATCTGTCACAACTTGGCCTCACAGTCTCCTTTGCATCAGGTAGGCTTCAGCCTCTGATGGACTCTAAGTACCCTCGTGTTATCCAAATCAGTGGAAATGATTTTTTTGACCATCAGCAGCCCCCGCCTGCCCTGGCCCGTGGTCCCCTCCTCCCGCACCCCCCCCCCCCCCCGCTCTCCTCTCTTGGCCATGTGCTCATAACAAATGAATGAACAGAACACAAACACCGTGAGGAGAACACACAGTCGGCTCTGCTCTGCTCCTCACTCCTCTGTGTGGCCCTACTGAGGGCAGCAAGTGGAATATGCCGAGGGAGACCATAACTCACTGCCTTGACTTGTCACTTGACTGAATTTTTAAAATAATGTTTGAGCCACCCTATCAGCAATGTTGCTGACGCAGGGGCTATCTAAGCAATGTCTGTAATGTTTTAAGCAGCTCTGGTCTCACCTATTAACTATGGAGCCTAGTTTATGCACTAAATTCTTATTTGAGTCAGTTTCAGTGGATGTCTCTGTAAACATCCACCTATCATTTCAGAAGAGTTCTCTGAAGTGTTGCTTTATCCTTGCATATATATTTAACTTTCATCGTTCAAACAAAAGGACTGAAACTAGATTCAGCCAGATTAGTCAGGAAAGAGCTTATTTAGATTTGGGAAGGTGAAATTCATTTGACGTCTGTTATTTTGAAAAGGCAACCCCTTCCAGGTTGTTCTCTGTCACGGCGGTACAGTGCTGGAGGTTTGTGAGACACTTGTGGAGTGGACAGATGATTCAGTCATACCAAGAAATGAATTTAAAAAAGGCACCCATGAATCATAAACAACATAGACGTTATGATTCTAGTCAGGCTACAGGTGAGGTCATTTGGCTCCCATGACAGAGAGACAGGGAAGGTCATTAGAGCTAGTTTAGAAGTCGTCACAAACGTCTGGGCACTAACAGTTAACAAAACATGTGTTGGTTGAATAGAGGTGTTGTAAACAATTGTTCACTATTTGTATATATTTATGTACGACAAAGGGAAAAGCAATACATATCCACAGTGTGTTTTGGGCATGGCAGGTGTGGTTGGTGTACAGTAGAGTACAGTACGCTTCTGTCTTCACAGAAAGGTAAGAGTCGTCTGGCACTCTTTTGATGTTTTTGTTCCTTGGAAAGTATATTTGGTTCCTTGGAAAGCAGGATGTGTGTTATGTTTCCTGGACATGGCACCCCAGAGTCTGTTAATATCTTTGACATAAAAGTGAACATTTCCCTTTGTGATGGATCTGATTACTGAAGCACTAAGTCATTTTTGTAATGGGCTTCTCTCTCCGTGCCAGGATGTTTTCCTTGCAGCCCTGTTCACCCAGAGGAAGGTGGGCCCACACCAGAGCCGACCGCAGTGCTGTTGTTTGAGTGGGGATTTTGATGCCACCCAGGCTAAGATGCACACCATCATCCATTTTTATGTTTGTCTATACAGCCCACGGAAAATATTCGGTTGTTGCTATGATGCCACAGATAGCATAAAGCAAAGCACAAGTGCCACCACCCTTGAGAGTGTGTTTAGTTTTCCCTGCATGTTTGAGTGTGTGTGTGTGTGTGTGTGTGTAAATGTACCCTTGTTATGAAGTGTTTGTGCAATTACAAAATGTTATTGACGACCCTGGAGGCCTCACTATTTGTGGGCCTGTTACTCATCAGGCTTCACCACCAACTAACATAATCCATCAATTAGTCATGCACATCTGGGTATTAGTCAGGTCTCCATGTCTTGCCCCAACCCGTAAGGTTCTCATTAGCTGATGGGTGACGCTGCTGTCAGGGTGTTCCTCCGCATCAGTCAGCCCCCTCGACTGCAGTGAGAGAGGGGGCATTAGTGGCAGGCGAGTCCCAGGTCTCAGTAAGGCCTCTACCTTTTGTGGAATGGGGTCGTCACCTTGTGTTCCTCCTTATACCCTCTAGTCCTTCAAGAGGAAGAGGAGGGAGGCGTGGGGTCATGGAAGACACACAGAAAACCATATACATACACAAACACATACGCAGGGGACAGCCTGTTCTCTGAAACAGTGTTGCAGAAATGACACACATATCCTGCTATCTTACACAGCAAACACACACACACACACACACACACACACACACACTCACACACACACACACACACACACTCGCACACACACACACACACACACACACACACACACACACACGCACACACTCACACACACACACACTCGCACACACACACACACACACACACACACACACACACACGCACACACTCACACACACACACACACACACACACACACACCCCATTCCTTGAGGCCAGCGCAAACCACTTCAGCCAGGCAACAAATTAAGTAGCGCCAATTACCATAAACAGAGGCTATATTTTTCTGCTTTTGTGTGGGAAAGTTCATTTTGTAAATATTTTAGGGAACAAAGTCTAAATCAGGACAGTGCACAAACCCAAGTTTATCTTAAGCTAATTGCAAGGACAAAGCCATGGGTTTACTCTGTTGGTTGTGGCCTGCCTCCCTCCCCTAACGTTTGCATTCCAGATGCCGATAGCACAAGAGGACCACCAAAGACTTTAAGTATGCTTTATTGACTTAAGATGCATAAAGCTGCTGATGAAGAACTTCCCTCTATGGCCCATTCGTCTGCAGCGCCTGACAGCTGGGGCTGGACATAGCTGTCTCTGCAAGACGCTCCACGTCCTTCTCTGCTCGCTTCTTTAAGGGATCCCATCCAGAGGCTAAAAAGAGGAGCGCTCAGACTGCAGTCCTATGTTGTGATTTACAGACACTCAAAGCTGGGGCATTTCAGGATACACTAGCAGTCAGAATTCCAATCTGTGAGAGGCAGAGCTCCATTAAAAAGAAACGATGCAGATTGCAAGTGCAAATTATGTAGATGTTGTAGCTGGATGGTGTAGCTGAATATATGTATAGCTGACATGCATCAGACATTCCCCCCCCCCCCGCCACACACACACAAAAAAGGGAAAATGCAGAATCATTGCAGACTAAAGCGTGTGTTTTTCAAATTTGGATTTGACATCCATTTCCAAGAAAACCTGTCCCTGCCAATGTCAGAATCAATACACCATGCTACAGTCTTCTGATTGCTGGAAGATGGAGACTACTTGCTTTGTTTTTATGAGCCAAATATACAGAGCAGCATGGTGTGGTTTTTATTAAGATGCTAAATGAGCTGCGCCGTTATATTCTTGCGGCCGCACTTGGCCCACCAAGGCTCTGTTGCCTTTGCTGTGCGTTGCGATAGTGGAGATGGGAAAAGCAACCTGCTTTGTGACACCACAACAAAGCGAGGGGCTGATCGAGCATAAATCATGCTGCGTGTGTGCGTGCAGCAAAACATTTCAGCACTTGTCTTTCCTTTGGGATGCGATTGAAGAGGATTTTTTGAACTTTTTCTTAACCTGCAGTTTCCATGCTGCTTTTGAGGAGCCCAGGACTGCCAAGCATGAGCACTTTGCTCACTCAAAATATTTATATGGTCAATTGCACAGTGTGTGGTTGCGGTTGCCCGACCTTATGAATGGCTTCCAAATACCCTGAAGTGTGTTTTTTCAACTTTAACTCTTTAATATTTTTTTTTCAGGATATTGGTGTGGTCATGTTTGTTATAACTGAAGTGTGCCAACACATTGTTTAGGGTAATAACCAATTTCTTGTTGGTTCGAATCAACTCTGATGAGGCTTTTGTGTGTTTTAGTGCTCTGGCAGTCAGCCAGGGTTCCTGTATCTGGCTTAAGTTTGCATTTTTATGCTCAGAAATGCATGAATATAGAACTGGCCACAGACACTTTAGCTGGTCATCAGTCCCGAAAGATCGAGAAGTTCATATTTTTTGCAACTGAATAACTTTAAAGGGACACCAGGCAACGTTTTTAATGTTAATTACTCATCTTCGTAAATCGGTATATGGTTAAATGACTCATTACAGGGCGAATTACTCGCTCGCCCCTACTGCCTGTAGGAAGAATATCCCGCTTGCAAGTTCAGTGTATCCTACCCGCCGACCGAAGCAGGATCAATTACATCCTGCATCCACAGCACAGAGGCAGGCTAACTAAATGCTAGCGATTGTTGCAAACCTGTGTATAATGGCAGAGCCAGCGAAAAAGCAGCGAAAACCCTTGACGGAAGATGCAAAGAAAAGGAAAAGAGCTTCAGACCGCACAAAGGGGGAGTTTCGTAGAGAAAAAGCATCAGGCTTGCCTGGTGTCCCTTTAATATGATCTATTATTAATATCAAAACAATGACACATTACGCGCCACCTTGTCTGTAATGTGGAAGAGCAACTTCAGTGGTGATCCACATATCACAAGTTGGTCATTGTTTGGTAAGTTGTTTGGACTACTGGTGTATCGTCTCATCCAGAGCCTGACTAAATATTTATTGGGGTGGGGCTTTTGGGTGGTCCTCTGGGCGCTACTGGGGTGAAGTCATCGGCCAACATCATGACACTAGCAGGGACTGTGTTAGCATACGGGGGCCCCTGACCCGCTACGAGTGTTACTGACCCAGGGGCCGAATGTGGCATGTTTGGGATCTGCAGAATATATTCCATGCGCTAATTTATACAACAGCGCCAATTATAGCTTGCAAAGGCCAAACAATACGATCTATCAGTCATGGACACAAGGCTTCAGGGTAAACAGGAGAGGGTAGTTGAATGGGAGGCAGTAAACTCCCCAATCAGAGGATGCCAGGGGTCACAGGCACTGTTTGATTGTCTTATTTGGGGTGTTCCAGGGTGGCAGAGGGTCCAAATGAATGTATGTTTGTTCTTCCTGTCTACACACACACACACACACACACAGATGCACATGCACGCACACACACACACAGACACAAACACAACATGTTTATTTGAACATCTAGCGGGTGTCTGAAATGTTTTCATGCTTTGGGTTGTGTGTTTCTCTCTGTGTCACACAAGTGTGTTGCTCTCAACATCTGTGATAGTCCACCTCATCTAAACCACCTCACTTAAACAGTTTACACAAAACTTGTCGGTGCAGAGTCATGTTCTGTCAGAGGGTATTATGCTCTTTTGACTGAATTTTGAGAAGTGTGTATTGTGTTGACCAGTTTAAAATTTTAAAAAGAGTGCTCAATTTACTTCCTTTAGAGAGAGAGAGAGAGAGAGAGTGAAACTGTTCTGTGTCAGTGGAAGTGGGGATTGGGGTCAATGGCAGTCATTGGACAGTGGTTTCGGGAGTCCAGATCCCCTTTCTGGACCACCGGCACGGCAGCCCCTTGGCCATCAGGCACAGTGCTCTTCCCCACGTACGCAGCCCGCCAGGCTGTCACGGCAACAGCATGCTACAGCTGATCCAGGATCTGTGTCGCCATGGGACGCGTGTTGATGAGACTGACCCACACAATGTTGGGAACAACCCCCAGGGCTAGATCACAAGAGACACAAGGCTATTCAACTCGATCCTCAAGGGCAGTGCAGTGCTGATAGAACAAACGGCCTCATCACTCCCACATGTCATTAATCCATCTCCTGAAGCACTGGCCATTGGTCATGTTTTGTGGTTAGCTGATATAGACTTGATCAGAATTAGATATGCATGAGGAGTCTGAATGTGCCAAAACACTGGCAAATGACCAAGAAGTCTTATGTGTGGCTGTCGCGGCTGGGATACCCCTCTGGGGTGCTACTGTGTCTTCCTTGTTGATGTAGCTCTGGTACGGTCTGTGCTCCAGCTGATTCTGGACCTGTGTTTGCATTCTATGACCCCTGAAAAGCTAGAAACAAACGAACCTTTAATCACCATTGACCAGCATCTTAACTCCTGCAGAGGCGTCTGTAGCTTCTGAGGCTAGCTAATCCTATCACGCTCTTTGTAAGTGAAAGCACTAGAAATGCCCCCCCCCTCTCTCTCTCTCTCTTTCCTTTTCTGTCTCTGTCCACCTCAGCATCTCCTCTGCCTTTCTTTCCACTCTCTCCATATCTCTCTCTTGGCATGCAACTCTGACTTGATTTGGCTCTCCCCCCCTATTTCCTTACCCTTTAACTAGTGGATACCCCCCCCTCTCTCTCCCACTCTCTTTCTATTTCTCACTCACAAACATACACACAGAGGGGAAAAGGCGGAATTGTGTGTGTGTGTATGTGTGTGTGTGTGTTGTGTGTGTGTGTGTGTGTAGTGTGTGTATGTGTGTGTGTGTGTTTATATGTGTGGTGTGTGTATGTGTGGTGTGTGTGTGTGTGTGTGTGTTGTGTATTGTGTTCTATGAGCTATGAGAGGTTCCCCTCTGAGTCTTTCTGTTGTCTGAAACTCTACTTCAGTTCAAGGCCTTATTGCCCACCCATAGAGGTTATAGGGCTCCAACTGCCCCCTACCCCCCTAAGTGGGTGGTCCACTGGGGTACAGCGCAGGCACAGGTGGGGTATTGTAGGGGTGCTCACAAATATACCCCCCCCCCCCAACAATCCCAAACACCCTCCTTCTCTACACACACACACACACACGCACACACACGCACACACACACACGCACACGCACGCACACACACACACACACACTCACACACACACACACACGCACACACAGAGAAACACAGAAACACACACACACACACCAATGCCATGTCTTCTCCACTGGGAAGTATAATTATTTTTCAGACCAGCCTAACAGATTTAATTCAAGATTCAAAATGAAATTTGATTAAATTAAATCCTCTCACTGAAATCACATTAAAGTAAGACCTTTTTCAAAATTGTGAAGATGTACAACAGCATGCATGTAATAATAAATTCTGAATAAATTGGTTCTCTACAATGTAATATAAATGAATACAGTATGTCATATGGCTGCCCTCTGTTGTCTTCAAGACTTTGCTAAAAAGATCATTCCAATGTTTTTTTTCCATTATCATTGAAGTGGGGCCTTAATTTCATTTTTATGTCCCCCACAGTTATTATCTGAAAGAGATTTCCTTTGATGCTCCAAGTAAGGTTCCACTGAAGATACAAACAGAAGAATTCTTTGCAAAAGCATGGACTAATGTGCACTCCTGAAACTCTCTCAGATAGATAGACTAGCTCAGCTCTCCCTCACGGACTAATGTGCACTTCTGAAACTCTCTCAGATAGATAGACTAGCTCAGCTCTCCCTCATGTTGTTTATGGCTTTACACAGAGAACACTGTGCCTAGCAGGATGATGAGAATGATCCCTTTTCCACTGGAACCACATAAACACTAATCAAGGCTCAGATGAAGGCGAGCTGATTTTTGGATTCAGTAATCAACTGAGCGGGCTCATAGAAACATGCTCACAGATAGCTGCACATGATGTATAATGTTTTTTCCTGTGGTGTAAATGTTTTGCCCAGGAGTTTTTATTTTTTATTTGTTAGTGCCTCTTAATAACCTGTCAGTGTACTCACTGCACAGCCTGGGCAAATTAATTTGTGTTACCACCTGGGCGAGGTGGAAAAAAAAAAGATGTATTAAAAATCCACCCCTTGCACGGGTCTTTGTAAATAATTACAGTTCTGCTGAATGCGTTGTCCAAAGTTTACATGGCATGTTCACTTCACCCTATCTGTTGTTTGGAAGTCAGGGAACCACCAGTACGATGTTGACATATGTCTGCTCTGCTGTGGCGCACAAGCCATGGTCTTGAGCTGCTCCATAATAAACAAGAGCATAAAGAGAGATCTGTGCAACAGCCCACCAACATCCCCTCTAGTCATCCAGTCACTCTCTCTCTCTCTCTCTCTCTCTCTCTCACTCTCTCTCTCTCTCTCTTTCTGCCCTTCTCTCTCTTTCCCACACACACACACACACACACACACACACACACCCCCCCACACACATACTTAACTTAATATATATAACAATTGTACATATATCCACACATACATACTGTACACACACTCATACATTTTTAAATACAAAGCATGTGTCTGCACACTTTACACAGATGTTGCTGATGATTGATTTTGTCCAAGTTCATAATTTGTCATCTGACGAGACAATGTTACATTGAGGAATGGAACGTACAATGAAAGCGTTATTGTATGGCATCTGAAAGCTGCTGATTTCTCAAATACAGCCTGTAACTCTAAGGACTTGTGTTTGTGAGACAGGGAGCCAGCGGCTCATACTGCAGTCTTACCCCAGGATTGAAGCTCTCGCACGGCCCATACTGAGAGCACTGCCAGGCCCTCCTTCACAATTTACAGACAGACAGACACACACACACACACACACACACACACACACACACACACACACACACACACACACACACACACACACACACACACACACACACATAATGTCTCACCTCAGGGCAGGGTGGGGGCACCTAACACTGCTGGTGTGGTCAGAGGGGGAAGGGGTCACTCTAAAAATGTTTGCCCTGGGGTCAAGAGCTGCTCTAACCCTACTCTAAAGGTGAGGATTGAATTACCTCTCCTTCACCTCTCCCTCCCTTTCCCTCTGTCCATTCTCACCTCCACCTATACCTCCATCTCTCAATGTGACAGGTACAACCACCTCGGGGTCAACCGAGACAGCGAGAGAGAGAGCTGTGGGCCTACAGTATGTGAGCTGGCTGAATCCAGGAAAAGATGTTAGACATTGAACATGTGTCATGGACGTGTTTTATGACATTTGATGTGCACAAAGGGGGAGCGGTCTGTCTGTGTGCAGGTCTCCACTGGCATCACATTTATAGGTTAGAATAGCTGAGCACTGGCCCTCAGAAACACACACTCTCACTCTAGCCAGAGACTTTCTATTGAGGAGACACAGCAGTCAAAAAATCCTCCATAGAAATGTATGGTTAGTTTGTCACGCCAATTTGGCAGTTATCTACACATATCCCGCACCTTCCACGGCCAAAAGTCGATGGTCAGTCATGTGTTGGGATCTGGCCGCTGAGCTAGGTTGGTGTTGTGAAGCCTTTATTTTCCCCAAATAGATGCCCCATAAGGTCCCAAAGTGTGTTGCAATATGGCCGCTGAATGGAGGGACTTTGCTCTACAGTAGCTTTCTTGTACAATCAGTGTGAGGTGTCATGTATGGGGTGTGGGCATGTATGGGGTGTCTAGTGTGTGTCTAAGGGTGTTGGTTGATACTTGGTTCTTATCTGGCCTTTTGGTTTATGGGAAACCAAGGATTAGAGGCTACTGGATAATTCACTCCATGCCCTGTGCTCTCTCTCTCTCTCTCTCTCTCTCTCTCTCTCTCTCTGATGTTGGATATGCCACTGTGCCTTGTGTGAGACTCTACCTATCCAGTTTTGTGTGCCTTTGGTTTTGGTTATACTTGCATGTGTTTATTTTCTGCTCTCACATGTGACGTGTGATGTAATAACAATTATAACAGCAATAACTTATGCAAAGTGAAAAAGTACACTTAGTAGGTGAATACACACACACACACACACACACACAGACACACACACACACACACACACACACACACACACACACACACACACACGCGCGTCAGGATGCACAAGTGAACCATCATCTCAAAATGAGGCTCAGCGTGTGTGTGAGAGAAGGGGTTTTCTTTTATAATGCCCAAGAGATTTGCTGGAAAAATGTTTCTCTTTCAATCTTATAAAAAGTGATCTTATTAGCAAATGTTGTTAACATGTCTCTTTCCCCTCTTTCCTAATCTCCTCTGATATCCTGTTGATCTCTCCCTCTACACTGTTCTTTCTTTCTTTCTTTCTTTCTTTCTTTCTTTCTTTCGTTCTTGACTGTCTCCCTCACTCTAGCCCCTTCCTTTCTGTCTCAGACTCAGTCTCTCCCCCTCTCCCTGCTTGTGTGTGTGTGTGTGTGTGTGTTGTCTGGTGATCAGTGCTCTTGTGTGCCTGCGCAGTGCAGAGGAGCTGCTACTTCTTGTGTGGTCCTCCTGGAAACTGTATGATTTATTGGGCTACAGGCAGAGGAGCAAGACCCCGGTGCCCACAGAGAGCGCTCGCACGTGGGTTTAATGATTTCACCACAAAAATGTCTGCTATGGCTGCTCCACCACAGAGAGAGAGAGAGAGAGACGGCGAGAGAGAGAGAGAGAGTGAGAGAGAGAGAGAAAGAGAAAGAGAGCGAGAGAGAGAAGTTGCAAGACATAAAACCCGACCACTCGTTTCCCTCTTTGGCTCTGGTTACCTGACAGCACAGGTGAAAAAGAAAGGGTGCCTTGCCTTTTTGTTTTCATTCCTTTGATGTAAAGTGGCAAACTTTTGCATTCAGCTCTCTTATTACGTGCTTGCTTTCTGTGTTATTCTGTGTTATGTGATTCGATACTGATGGTTGTATTGTTTTGGTCTTCTTTTGCGATCGTTCCACTTTTCCAACTCTGCTTCAAATGTAGCCATGAGCATCCGATTGGGGGGGAGGGGGTGCGGTTCTGTTTTCACATGCCATACGATGTTAAGCAACCCAAAGACATGCATGGGCGATGAGACCATGTAATTTTGCCTTAGCGAGCGTGTTGATATGTGCATCAACTGTTTTGTTTGTGGAGGAAAATGGAGATGAATTAACTTGTGGACAGCATAATTTAATGTCTAGGGAGTGAGTGCACATCGCAGTGGAATAAAAGCACTCTATTTTCTTGGCTAGGTGGTTTCACTCATGCAGGAGTGGATCTCCATCATTAAAAAGGCAGTGGAATAAAAGCACTCTATTTTCTTGGCTAGGTGGTTTCACTCATGCAGGATTGAAAAGGCAGTGGAAGAAAAGCACTCTATTTTCTTGGCTAGGTGGTTTCACTCATGCAGGATTGAAAAGGCAGTGGAAGAAAAGCAGAGTTGAAATTACAGTGAGGGCCACTGTTCTCTGCCATCCCTTTTTCTAAACCCTGTTCAATTAAGGCTGGAAAATGACATGGCTATTACCAGACAGCTCAGCACCCGCCACTCCACCTCATAGCATCTCTCTCTCTCTCTCTCTCTCCCTCTTTCTCTGTGTCTCTCTCTTAACTTCTCTCCTTCTCCCCCCCTCTCGCTTTGTGTCTGTATCACAAAACGAATGTATGAAAGTAGTAAAAAAAAACATAGAAACACCAACCTGTGAAAGACATTTCATAAACTCTGAATATGAAGTAATGAATGTGAAATGACAGAGAAGAAAAGAAAGCAAAGCTCATGAAGCATATGCCATCTCTCTCCCTATGCACTCACAGCTATGCCATCTCTCTCACTATGCACTCACAGCTATGCCATCTCTCTCACTATGCACTCACAGCTATGCCATCTCTCTCCCTATGCACTCACAGCTATGCCATCTCTCTCACTATGCACTCACAGCTATGCCATCTCTCTCCCTATGCACTCACAGCTATGCCATCTCTCTCACTATGCACTCACAGCTATGCCATCTCTCTCCCTATGCACTCACAGCTATGCCATCTCTCTCACTATGCACTCACAGCTATGCCATCTCTCTCACTATGCACTCACAGCTATGCCATCTCTCTCACTATGCACTCACAGCTATGCCATCTCTCTCACTATGCACTCACAGCTATGCCATCTCTCTCACTATGCACTCACAGCTATGCCATCTCTCTCACTATGCACTCACAGCTATGCCATCTCTCTCACTATGCACTCACAGCCACTGATATAGACACTACAATAATGTTGCACTAACATAGCCACTGATAGACTATAATAATGTTGCACTAACATAGCCACTGATAGACAGTACAATAATGTTGCACTAACATAGCCACTGATAGACAGTACAATAATGTTGCAGACAAATGATGAAATGCCGTAACTAGCCCTCATGATGTGACATGGTTGCTCCTCCTCACTAAGTTTACATTTTTCTTCCCTCATCACTGGATTTGGCACTGGGAGAGATTGGCAATGTGAATATATGAAAGAAATGTCCAAGTGTGACACAACTTGGTGTGGCCAGTCTCTCTCTCTCTCTTGTATCTCTATCAAGAGAGGGTTTGTTTAGGTCCTAGTGCCCTGTGGGGCCTTGTGGTTTCAGCCACGATGGTGGCAGACCATTTCATGCTAATTACGTTGGATCATTCACTGAGAGGGAGTTTGAGAGAGAGAGAGAGAGAGAGACGGGGAAGAGAGAGAGAGAGAGAGAGGGACGGGGAAAAGAGAGGCACTTTCTCTATTTCTGGCCCCCAGAAGCAGTGACGAGACCCTTCTCTGATCTTACTGGAAAAGCCTGGACCTCCTCTGAAGATGAAGGAGAAGGGCTTTTTTGAAGATTGCCCGTCTGGACCCAATTCTACACTTTTCCCTGAGCACCTCCTTTCCATGCTTGGTGCCTGTTCCTTTCCCATGCTTCTCTCCTCTCCTCTCCTCTCATCTCCTCTCCTCTCCTCTCATCTCATCTCCTCTCCTCTCTTCTCCTCCACTGCCCTCCTTCTGCTGGCCCTCAGAGCTGTCTTTCTCCTCTGTGACATGAAAAATGTTAGAATGCTCTGCTTTAGATTATTTTAGCACACTCTACTGAAGTAAATCACTTTGTTTTGCTAGGTTCTGATTCATTTGCTGAGCTGGTGTTTGAACAGCTGTAATGAAGACAGGGTATTAATAACTTCTCCTGAGGGCGACGAGTGAGAAAGGGTGTGTGTGTATGTGTTGAAGAGGGTGAAGGAAAGGGAGAAAGGGACAGAGAGACAGGGCAAGAAAACGTTTCCTTGCAGGTGAGATGAGTGTAGGTGTAGTAACTTGGCTTTTGTGGAATACCTGGAGCATGTATGTCCCCTCATCAACTTCATGGAGCACACAGTGACCACCAATAGATGTACTATCCAAAGTCCTAGTCTGTCTGGAGTAGGGATGGGCATTGTTAAGAAATGATCAATATCGATGCCATTGTCGAGTCTGCTTGTCGATGCGATTCCTTATCGATTCCCATATCGATTCCTGTAGCATTTGCTGAACACTTATAGGATGGCTTTGAGAGTTGTTGGCTTTGAATGTCTAATTTAAAGTGCTTTTAGAGAATGAATATCAAGTGTGCAATAACAATACAGAAGTTGAATACTTTAACATTTCTAAAAAAGTAAATATTTCTAAAACAAAGCTTTGTATTGGAATCGTTAGTGGAATCGTTAACGTTTGGATGTTGTACGATTCCGATGGATCGGAACATTTGGAACCGGTTCCTTACCGATACCTGGAACCGATTCCCAAGGCTAGTCTGGAGTTTGCCTCTCAAAAACCCCAAACTTATCCCTGCAGAGTAAATCAACAAGAAAACCCAAAGTCTCCCATGTGTCAACAGGAAACAACCCATTTGTCTCAGTTTTGCTAATAACAGGTTCTCTCAATTTAGATCAGCAGTACTTAGTGTGAGTTGTCCACACTGAAGCCACAGCAAATATAAATCCCCCCTCAATTTCCAAATGAGCAGTTATGGTCAGTTTGATCCGTAGCAGCTTTAAACATCACTTAGTTCATAAGTAGCCATGTTAAAAGGTAACCTATTCTTCAACTACACATCTATCCACTGTGTCATTATAGGGCAATAGGACGGGTGGCAGCTCTTTAGTCAGGGTTATAATAGTGGGCCAACATGGCTGCTTCCTCCCAGGGTGGTAATCATAGCGTTCTCGCAGCTCTGCCTGCTGCTGGGCTCTGTGTTGCCTGCTTGGCCTGTGGTTTGAGGGCGCTGCCTCTGCACAGGCCTGTGTTTCTCTGGATTAAGGATGCTGTTTCACTAGAAAAAGGGCGCCGTGCGAAACCTAACTGTCTCTGCCCAAGAGGGCGTCTCTCTTATGGGACATGGTATTATGGAAATATCTGCGCTTGTTTAAATTGCACTGTACTTCAAAGGAATGACACCTTTCTGAAGTTCAACCTCCCCTGCATGTTTCACAGCAGTTTGACGACAGAAATGAGTCATTATCCACGGGGTTCTGAAGTCGTGTGTAGCATTTCAGACTTGTTTTCATTTTTCAGTTGTTTTTTCTGTTTTTGTTTCCATCACGAGCAGCATGCTGTGGTTGCTAAGCAAACAGAGTGCGGAGCTTCCGTGTGCCTGGCACCATGTAAGTGCAGCCTGCGCCTTCCTGAGCTGTCATCTCACATCGGAGCGCTCTGGAGCCCGCCTCGGAATGAGCCACTAAATAAGCACATGGCCAAGTTGTGACAGGTGATGGCAGCCTACAGTACACTGCGGTTGGGCTTGTCACCCATCTCTCTCTCTCTCCCTCTCTCTATCTGTCTCTCTTTCTTTCTCTTTCCCTTCCTCTCTCACGCTCACTCCCTTTCTCTCTCTCTGTCTCTCTCTGTGCTCCCTCACCCATAATGCTCCCTCTTCTACTTTCCGATGTGCTCAATGTTGATGTCTCTCTCTCTCTCTCTCTCTCTCTCCCTCTCTCTCTGTCTCTCTCTCTCTCTCTCTCTCCCTCTATCTCTCGTCCGTGTGTGTTTATCCAGAGGGTGCTTTCTACACCTGTAGGCCCACCTTGTCTCTATCAGTAATGAAATCACTGTCCGTCATCAGTCCTGTGGCTTCACAGTGCTTTCAGCACAGCAGCAATTGCACTGCTCTTGGCTCCACTCATGGCAGCATCTGCTCCCCTTCAGCACCTCTGCCTGGGTATCTGCCTCTGTCCTCAGCTGTTGTGAAGACCCAGTGGCTCTTAGCGTATCTCCCCATGGAATGCCTGTGGACAATACTGGACACAGACCCCACAGGTGATCCCTCTGGGAGGCCGAAGCTAAAGATGTGTATTTGAATTGGTCATATTATGTCTACTGGGCTTTCTGTTTCTTTATACGAGTGTATGTGTGTATGTGTTTGTAATGTATTTATGAGTGTATATATGTGTGTGTGTGTGTTTATGAGTGTATATATGTGTGTGTGTGTGTGTTTATGAGTCTACAGGTGTGTATGTGTTTATGAGTGTATAAATGTGTGTATGTGTTTATGAGTGTATACATGTCTGTACTGTATGTGTTTATGAGTCTATACATGTGTGTATGTGTTTATGAGTATTTATATGTGTGTATGTGTTGAGTGTATACATGTGTGTATGTGTTTATGTATGTATGTGTGTGTGTGTGTGTTTATGAATGTATATGTGTGTGTGTGTGTGTGCGTTTATGAGTGTATATATGTGTGTGTGTGTGTTTATGAGTGTATATATGTGTGTGTGTGTGTGTGTTTATGAGTGTATATGTGTGTGTGTGTGTGTGTGTGTATTTATGAGTGTATATACTGTATGTGTGTGTGTGTTTATGAGTGTATATATGTGTGTATGTGTTTATGAGTGTATATATGTGTGTGTATGTTTATGAGTGTATATATGTGTGTATGTATGTGTTTATCAGTGTATATATGTGTGTGTGTGTATGTTATTCTTTTCTGTAGGCTATGTTAGTTATGCGTTGAACCTAGCCTAGCCATCATGCCAACACTGGTGCAAGGATTTCCTCATGGCTGCACTAATGTCCTGTGTGAGTGTGTGTAGTGAGCGCAGGGTTGTGAGGGTCATGCTGGGTTGGCTCCTGAGTAGCCCCAGGCACACGCTGAGCCAGCTTGGGTTTCCTCGGCCAACACAGACCAACACTTCACAGCTTTCACAGGTAAGAGTCTACTCAGGTTTCAGACCTCTCTAACGGAGACCACCTGGGCCACCTATCACACACACACACACACACACACACATGTACGGACACACACACACACACACACGTAGGCAGGCACACACACGCACACACATGCACACACACGCACACACACACCCACCCACACACACACACACACAGACACACACACACATATGCATGCACACCACACACAGACACATATATACATGGGGCATATCCTTCTATGTGTGTGTGTGTGTGTGTGTGTGTGTGTGTGTGTGTGTGTGTGTGTGCCCAGTGCGATGGTTGATGACCCGTGTCTAGTCTGAACAGGCCCACTGTCTGTGACTGACTGCTGGAGATGCAGTCCAGATATCAGTCAGTTTGACCTGCTGGGTGGGGGTGAGGTGTGTGTGTGTGTGCTATCAACGGTCATGGATCAGTAGTCTCGGTCTTCATGTCTCCACCAGCCAACACTCTTTACAACACACACATACACACGCGCGCACGCACATACGCATGCGTGCGCATGCACACACACACACACACACACACATTGTGTGTGGCACCCAGATCAGACTATTCCATATCCTGTTACATACTATGCTTCTTTTTCCTGTACTTTATTTCTCTAAAGAACCTCAAGATTGGGCAAGCAGTTTTGCAGCTGGTACCACATCTCAGCAGAGAGCCTATTAGTCACTGCGATTCACTAAGGAATCACCATTGTAATTGACATCCTCTTTAATGGCAGCAAACAAAGCCTCAGCTCAGAGTGAGGCCCTGACCATGGATCTGGAAGCCATTTTTGTACAATGTTGTTGTTTTTTTGTTTTTTTTAAACAAATGCTTCAAAGCAAGAGAGAATGCACTGGTCTACCGCATGGGAATAAATATGGTTTTTTGATCAGTTAACTACCATGCAAGCATAAACAAGGCCTGGCCGAGATGGCAGGTTTTGCCTCCAGTTGTGTGTGAGACAGACAGGGTCCTTTGTACCCATCCCCATCCCTCTCTCTCCCTTGGGGGGGTTTAATAAAGTGGTACATGCTGGACGTCAGCTTAATACCATAGCAGCCCACTGCCAGACAGCCAGGCAGGCAGACCTTTCATGAGGATAATTGGTCCTCAGTGTAGGCTGATCCGTTGTGTTGCAATGGAAGTTCTGGAGAAAAAATTTAAATTATTAGTCAGTACCCAATGTTCTGGTGTTGGATGAAGAAATAAGGTATTTTTTTACAAATATGTTTTTGTTAAAATCACACAAATCAAGAGTGTATTCATGACAACAGGCATCATGATTTGATTCCTAGTGAAGTTAAACCTTCCTACTATGTTTCTGCATAGCTGAGTCCCCAAACCGGTTCCTAGGCCATCCCTTATTTGATGTCAGCTGACAGTAGCGTTGTGAATGCTTCATATGTTATAAATCATACATAAAGAGGCAATAGCACATCATCCCCTCCAGCCAGACTTTGTCTTCCCTCCTTCTCTCTCCGCCTTCCTTCCCTCTCCTCCTCCTCCTCCTCTTCCAATCTTGTTGCCCACCATGGCTCAATCATGCTCTCGGAGTCTTTCGCCAAGCCTCAAATAGTGTTGCACTGGAGTAGTGGCCAGTGAGGTAGGGAAAAAAAAATAGCCCTGCTCTGATATCCACTTGCTTGGCATGGCCGAGTCATTAGGTCTCCGGTTGAGTGGTGGCCTGTGCTCTAGTGTAAACTGCTGCAAGTGTATTGCCGGCGCACTCCGTTTCAGAAAACTCTGTGTGTGGCATGGCCACCGTCAGACGCCTGCTTGCGTCAGACATCTGTGCTGAGTGTGGGCTCAGCCCGCTCTGCTATAAATAAGGCCTGATAGATCGCACAGACCTCAGGCCCACGCTGCTGACCCGCTGCTGGTTGTTTTATAGACCCTTTCAACAATAAAAACAAAAACAATGCTTGAACGTTCTACTATGATGCTGATAATGGAACTCTCTTGAAAGGGTCCATAATGATCTATTGTTGTACGGGAGAAGTTTGTTGTGCTAAGCTGTAGTTTGCACACAGGAGCTGGACTATTCGAACATATTGTATCATGTCTCATGATTGCCTCAATCTGCAGTCACTGTGGCCACAAAATTAACCCAAACAAACAAACAGACAAACAAACAAACGCATAATTCACAAATTGAAAAACTGAGAGTTAAACTGGTCCAGAACTGATGAGTCATCAGTCAAGCTGACGCTACGCAAGAGAGGCTCTCAGCACGGTGGAGCTATTGCTTGACTTTGTCCAAGGAAATGGAAGGAACAGGGAGACAAATTAATGGCAGGATAATTGCTCATCCAAGACATCCTGCTGTGAGAAAAGATAAAGGCGATGGTTGTCCCCGGGGTCATAACCGCTGTGAGAAAAGTTAAAGGCGATGGTTGTCCCCGGGGTCATAACCGCTGGAGCTGAAGCGTCTCTGCTGCCGTTGCCGCGTTGCCTCGACCGAGCAAGGAGCACACTGCGCCGCTTTTCAGGGAGCGTAAATGAGAGGTTGTGACCAATGGTATCTTTGGTTCCGAGTCAGCAACCCCAAAGAAAGCCCAGGGGGAGCCGCGTGAGGGGACAAAGCAGCGGCGAGGGAGCGCTAGAGAGCGGCATGCTGGGACAGACCCGAGGTCAGCAGCAGCAGCAGCAGCAGCAGCAGCACATCATTAGAGCTGGGGAATAACTGATAGCCTGCACGGAATGATGAGGGGATAATGTCCCAGAGAGAGATGGGGTGCGCGCGAGGAAGGGAGAGGGATGAAAGGATGAAAAAGAGGAGAAAACAAGGGAGGCGGAGAGAGTGAAAGTTGGAGGGGAGGAGGCACGGTGAGGGTGCTTATGTTTTGTTTCAGCTGTGTTGCAGATTAGAAGGGAAAAAGAAGGGAAAAAGAGTATCAAAGAGAGAGAGAGAGAGAGCGAGCGTATCAGATGGACCACACTGGTGGGGCCCATACGGATGCTCCCTGGGTCAGCTATTTAGCCCTAATTAGCCCAAGGAATGCCACGCATTACAGCGGAACAGATACATTACCATTACGCCTGGAATGTCCTTCCTCTGTGGCATGTGCTAGTTTAACCTGATTAGGTATGGCACTTATCACAGAGATGAAAGAGCTATGGGGAGTGGCAATGCAGTGATACACGCACCGGTACACACACACACACACACAAACACACACACGCGCACGCACGCACACACACACACACACACACACACACACACACACACACACACACTTTTACAAGAACAGGGGTACACATGAACAGATGTACTCTCCAGTTCATTAATGAGATTTGACCTAATACATCAACTGATTTCTCATTATATTATTATATCCTTGGAGATCCTCCAAAAATAAATGGTTTTACTGGGGGTACAACACCCACATCAAAGCTTTTTTTTACTGAAATAGACTCAACATGAGACTAAATACCATAGAACTTTACAAGGCACTGCAACATTTTCAAGGAAATGATCAGTAGACAGATTCAGGGCATGTTGTGGTTGTTGTAGGGAGTGGTTTTCAGTAAGTATTTGCTTATGCCAGTGCCAGTGATTGTAGCTTTAATAATCTCCTCCAAATCCCCCCACATTTCACTAGCACACTGCCAAACATGTGCAAACAGGCACCTTACCTTGGCCGAATAGAGTACCCAGCAGGTGCCACACACCTGGGCTGCTAACATTTAGTGTTGCCCTTAACACCTCAATAATACAGCTCAAAGGTAAGGATGAACACAAACCATTTGGTATTTCAACACCAAATAGGTTAATCATTCATTGTCACACATGCAAATCAGCTAAATGTGGAACATATTCACTCACATGCTATCCGTATCCCATTGCCTCAACCTGGGGTTGAAGAGCTAAGGGAGAGGAGAATGAATTTTTCATTTCTGACCGAGGCCTCTCTCCTCCACCGGCCACACATATTTCAGCGTGGAGATGATGTCAAGTTCTTGTATTAGTGCCATATGCATGCAGCTCCAGCTTGAATCCAAGACCTACCCCTGTTTCCCAAAAGTCAGACAACATCTGCAGGCCTCCTGTGAATCTGTGCCTGTGTGTGTCCATTCTTCCGCACAGGTGGACTCCCCCTGAGACGAGGCGAGGGCCAGAGGCCCAGAGAGAGCCCGAGTGGACAGAGATGAAGAGGAAGTGATCTAGGAAGAGACGAGAGGAAAGCTCTCTGTAACGAATGAGTAGAGTTCTAGTCAGATGCCTCCAGTCATACACACAGACCCAAGGGTGACCTCGATCTTAAACAGCTTAACCACCAGGCAAGATTTGGGACCTGACCTCCCCCAGGTTACGGTAAGCCATGGTGACGTCATACCCCAACCCCCAGACACACACATGGTGTAGTCCTGCTGCCCCCCCACGTAGATCTCTCATCCAGACCCCTCTTTTCAAAGGCTGTGTGCTGAAAGGGGATCATGCCTGTGAGTTAGGATGGAGCACTGCAACGTACCAGAGCCTTGCTGCTGTTAGAGCCCAATTTCAAGAGCAATAAAGATAGCCCTGCCAGAGGCATCAAGTACACTGTGTGTAATACGATGCCTGCAGGATGAATGAAGTGCTTTCACCACATACTTTACCCAGAAGTCTCAGCCAGTTAGAGTTCAAATGCCATTGTGTACTGTGTGTGTGGCAGCGGGTCCTCATAGCTTCACCAGATGTGTCCTTATATATGTTGAAATATTTAATACTGATGCATACTGAAAAACTGAGGCATACGTCTGTATGCTGCACCATTTCTAATACAGTTGAGTGTTTTTTTTTATTATGAAAGGACAAAATACTCATTAGTGAAATCACATGGCCTCCACAAAGTCAAACATCTATTAAGAATTTACAGCCTTCAAAAAATACTGATTGACTATGTGTGTCTGTAGCACAAAGTGAACTCTTGGCACCTGGACTGCACCTCTGGCACCACCGATGGGACTGCACAGCAAATACTTCAGCCCCAGAACAGCCTGTTTTATCTCAGCTCAGTGTGACGTCAGTCAGCCCTGGCATCAGCAGACCTCACTGCCTGTGTGGAGCCTCTCATCTCCAGTCGCATGATGAGGAGAGTGTGGCTGAGGGGCAGATCCACAGTCGAGATGTTGTGTTAGGAGTAATGTCTCCTGTGATGTTCTAATAAATGACCTAGATGATGGAGGAGAAGACAGAATGAACTATAGCAGTACTCAGAAAGGGCCTGCCTCCATCAAGCACTATCATGGTAACAAGCTGTGATTTCTCAAGTTCCACAGGGATAAGTAGCCCAGTCACTCACGAATGAAGTAGCCTAGTGTACACAAAGTTGTACTAACTTTGGGAAGAGTGACTTGGTGGAATGGACGATTGCCATGACGATCAATTACACAATGAGGGCAATCAACAGTAAAGTCACATTTATTATGACTGCAGCACTAGCGAAGTGGCGGTGATCTAGGTTTAGAGTTTTTTCTTTTGGATTCTTTTTTTTTTCTTCAGTAATTTTGTGTCAACGATTCCCGGGACACTGAAAGACCAGGCTGCATGAAACTTGGTGGGCATGTAGCCCTTCAAGGACACGGAACCATTGATTTTAGTTTTGATCCATAGTCCACCCTCTGCACTGGACCCCCCAAAAGGAGGGTAGGGCGGACACAGTTTTCTATAAATATCTTGAGAACCGTAGGGCCTAGGATGACCAATTCATTTTGTATGTTGGTCTCAAGGGGCCATCTCAACCCATCTCATAACCACTCATTTGTGGTATAGTGCCACCTAGTTAAAAATGAAGACCTTGAATTTCCCCTGGGGATCAATAAAGTATCTAACTATCTATCTATCTATCTATCTATGAAAAAGCAAAAATGAGGAAAAATGAAATGGCAGGTATCTTTGGCTGACATCGGCCTGTAGAGCGCCCTGTAGAGCAACACCAGACTGAGAATTATAGAAAGTAAAAGCATACATGTAAGCATTTAGCTATCCCATGAGTTGGAGCTGCTCCAAAATGTAATCGATTTGTCATTGGCCCATTCTACACATTGCCAACCAATTGGAAAATTGGACCTGAACGTGCGGACCAACCAACAAACGGACAAGGGTGAACACATAGCTCTCCTTGGCAGAGCGTACCAGGGAAATCCAATACCTCAGCCAATTGATGAACCTCAAGCCTGTGATGTCATTCACTTTTGCCCTCTTCCTCAAAATTGAAATTTCAGTTTTTCTCGATCGTTTTGATGTGTCAACTCTGACATCACATTCTCAAAACAGTTCACACCCGTGTCTGAACAAAAGCACTCTCGCCAAAATGACACATTTTGCTTGCAAAAGGCTGTTACTCTCTCAGAACACCTACAAAATGCAGCAAAAGCAAATCTTGCCTTCAAACAACACACCCTGTCGTCAAATCACTGTGTGATTTCCATCAATCATTACACACTGGACAACAAAATGCAAATTATAGTTCCCAAGATGAGCATTTTTGCTATGTCTGTTCCATTTCTTTCTCATTTTTCCGGTATCAGGAATAACTGAAAAGACTAAATGTACTGAATAAAAAATAATTGTATTAATTCCTCCCAAGATGTAACTGTCATTGACATGTAAGACTTACAGTAAGCACCTAGACAAGACAAATTTCATTGAACTACAACTTGTAATTTTTCATCAAAATAGACCTACAGTAAACACCTTTTGTACTGTTTTCTTCACCAAATATAGGCTATACAATAATTTATCTAAATGTGCCTTAGATCCATAGCCTACCTGCAAATAGCAACACAGAACAGACATGGCATCTCTTATGGATAATAAATGATTGCTGATAATTTTGCAAAGGCGTTTCACACAGGTGTATCAGAGATTCAGACTTGTGCAAGGAATCTCTACCACCTGTGAAAAGATGTTTTCCAATGAAAATGTGTGAACACATGCGCAAGAGATGACTTCTGGTGTGCAACGAAAGTGTTCATGAAGACCAAGTGGATCCCAGTTTCCCAACCTCCTGAGACCCTGCATCCTCGTTTGAGGTCATAACATTTAGGCTTTGCAGGACTTTCTACTTCAATATTCTGAATAGCCTACATTTCTGTTGCCCTCATAACATGACAGTTATTTGTACCAGTTAGTGGTAATTAGGGTTGGGTATCGTTTGGGTTTTATCCGATACCGGTGCTAAAACGATACTTTTAAAACGGTGCCGGAACGGTGCCTGAACCGGTACTTTGTTTTTAAAATATTTTAAATTAAAATTGTCTAAAGCATGAATTGCTTTTTTTATTGATGAGACAAATTTGAACATGAAATTGAACTGTTATATTCAATTTACTATCAATATCTCATTGCCCCTATGAATAATACATTTAAATGTTAAAACAGCTTGCCATGCATGCACACACAATGGTAAGCTCTGCTTTCAAGTTTACCCAGTGTAGGCGGTTTGCCATAAGGTATGTTAAAACCGCTTGCCATAAAACTGGCAGGTCATGGACAACGGCATTTGCAAGCAAGCTAATCTAACAGGGACTCTACTTTCCAGTTAATTCAGTGTGTTGCCAAATGCTTCAAGAAATTGTATGTCTTAACCCATAACACGCAGTAGTTTTGAACATGTTAGGCTACATGTCGGTGTTGAAGTGTTAAGATTCCCAGCAGAAGGCATTTTAACAGCAACTATGGCTATGTGCTAACACCAGTCAGCTGAGTTTAATTAGCGATAACTACGGAGATGGTTTCGTAGCCTCTTTGACAGCTTAGTGACATCAGGTATGTAACCTACATATTTGTTTTTGCCAGCTAACTTTTAACATTATCTTCATATTCATTGTGATGCTATATGGACCTCATGCACATGAAAGATTAATATCATGCCATTATGTTGTTTAACACACCTTGAAATAAAGTTTTCACCTTACAACTTTGTTGATAACATTTCAAATAAATGTCAGTTAGCGCATTAGCAAGGATATTGTGTAATGTATAGGCTAGGCTAGCCTACTGTTGATGTTGTTTCATAGCCTTTTGCTTGTGTGTAGTTAGGCCCACTGCTAGATTTTGACAGGAGCTCGCGATATCGCTTTAAAGTAAGCTACTTGGGCTCACGCAAGCTGTCAAACACTGTCCACTCATGTGGTGCACCCCTCTGGTTTATACATCCAGTGTTTATCATCTAACTGTATCTGGATGTGTTGCTATCAGAGCAAGACGTTAGAGATGGCGCATGACATGCAGTGATGCCTCGTATTAAAAAAAAAAAAAACGCTATTTAAGCACCGAAATGAGGCACCGAAATCCACATTGTTATTCGATGCAGTTACTACCGTTTGTGTCGGCACCGTTGCCATATTAGAACCGTGTTTCGGTGCCCAACCCTAGTGGTAATAAAAGCACATTACACTGTATTGGGAAAAAACAAGATGGCGTCAATATCAACCTTTATTCCACTGCTTGATTGACTTCCCCATTGTCCTGCGTAATTTAGAACGTATATTAACCGTATGTTATTTGCACACCTATGAAGTAGATCCAATTTGTTGGCCATATCACACTTGTATATTAATTCGCCGAACTCGTTGTTACGTTTAAATGGACTGTCACATTGCATCCAAGCTGATGTTCAGAACATAGTAACATTGTAGCATATGACGGATGTGGATTTTAGCTAGTTGGATGACATGTAGGCTAAGCAAAATAGCGATGTTTCAAAGCTAAGGTTCATCAGAATCCTGCGATGTGCCTGCTTGACAACGGGAGAGATGGAACTATAGTTCTGTATGGGATCCATTTAGTTACGGCAGTTTGTGAAGTACGGCAGAAGTAGCAACAGTGGAATAAGCGGGATAATGGACTTCACACCGTTCGACTAGACAAAGTTAAAGGGGAACTTGGCAACTATTTCAACGTAATAAACCCGTTTAGAAATAATTTGGATGCTTAAATGACCTGTTCTGGTGAAAATGGTGACTTTCCCCGCTGCGCCAAGCGTCCCCAGGCGGAAACCCAACCTTTCAGCATTGAGACTACCGTCCCGGGGGTCGTTTCTAGAAAAGTTAGCAACGACGTTGCTCAACCACCATGGTACGACGCAACTTGCGACCAAACAACGACACTGTTACACCTGTTTCCAGAAAGCATCGTACCTGTGTCGCAATTCACTACCTCCGACGTTCGAACACCGTAGTTTCAACAACGTTGTTGATGATGCAGCGATACATATCATTGGTGGAAACAGTGGCAACGTATAATACCCCACCCCCTAGAAATGTTCTGTCACGGCCTATGTCGACACTTTTCTAATCTAAACCGAGTGATTAATGCTGGCATTGTCATTGCCATCAGCCAAAACCTAAACCTATTGCAAGCATATAAAACAGTTAATTTAAGCAGACCAATATGAGTCATTATTTGTGTTAAATATCTATGTTGGAAAAAATATATAGCCTGGACAAATGTCTGGGTATCCCATAGCATATCAACTGTCTCGTGGCTTAACGGCAGCCCGTCAGTGCACTGAGCGCTCGGCCGGAGTTCGCGTCCTATGTCTTCTTTTCATCTCTGACTAAGAGTAGCCTAGGCCTACGAGACACAACAATAGGTTTTGACCATACATTATGTATATAGTTACTCTACATCGAGAGACCATAGGTAGGCCTACAATACATCAGTCAAAAACAATTGAATGTCACACTAGTTCACCTGCAGGTAGCGAGAAGCAAGAGGACAATCTCACATCATAAGAAAATCGAACATACAACGTTGGGATAACAAGCCTTCTGCTCTAGCCACTACACCATTTATCACTGCTGTTGTAAGAGTCTATGAAGATTATAATACTAAAGGCAAGGCAATACTCGAATTAACATAAATAGCAAGAATGAGCCAAGTAGGGGAGTCAGTGTCTTAATCAAAATTAAGCTACAGGATATATCAATCATTGAGTCACGGGATAAACATCCACTTCGCAATTTTTGTTTAGGCGGTTGTGATTTTTGGTTAGGCGCTCTGGACACCAACAGGAACTACCAAGGAACGACACAAGTGCGACTGCCTAGGGGCAGTAGTTCAAACGACCAAACTTTGCGTCCTTGTTTGCGATTGAGAGTTCGAACTACCCTTTCTAGAAACACCAAATCCAAGAACGATGGAGCGTACTACCAAGGTTGCGACGCAAGTTAGCAAACGATGCTTTCTAGAAACGACCCCCCGGAAAGAGAAGTGAGAAACAAGAAACTAGTTTTAAATCGTGTTTCTTACCTTGTAACATCCACATAGTTCTGCCAAACTTATGCTAACCTTTCGCTAGCTTGTAAACAAATCCATGCGTGCTTTATCGTTACCTTTTCCCACAGTTTGAAATAGCATAACGCACAATTTCTCCAGCAGAGGGGGAAATCCTGCCAAGTTTCCCTTTACAGTTTTTCTCGATTGCTTTTACCTGCTTAAGTAAACTAGAACCCACTTGGTCTTGACTACTCATGACTAGTCATGACTACTTTCTTTGCACAGCAGAAGTCATCTCTTGCGAATGTGTTCATACATTTCCATTGGGTTCACACATTTCTCACACCCTTTTGCAAAACAGTTAACACAGATGTCATTCAAAAACCCCAAACTCTATTGGTTTTCCCGTGCTAAACAAAAGGAAAACATCTTTTCACAGGTGGTATAGATTCCTTGCATAAGTCTGAATCACTGATTCACCTGTGTAAAACTCCTTTGCACAATTCTTCAATTAGCAATCAGTCACTCTCCACCTATATAGGTGCCACGTCTCTGCCTGTTGCTCTTTGCAAGCATGGATCAGAGAGGTCAAAGGCAAGCGAGAGAGAGAGGCCATGGCAGAGGGGCCCGAGGAAGAGGAGTCTGTATCCGTGGTGGAGGTGTAGTAGGAAGAATTCAAGTGTCAGACGAAATTCGGGCGACAATCATTGACCCTGTAATAAACCATGGCTTGTCCTATACAGAAGCTGGTCAAAGAGTACAACCAGTTTTGAGACGGAGCACTGTGGTATCCATTGTCCTAATTTTTCGAAATGAGAATAGGTAAGTCAATGCTGCTATATTGCCTTGTTGGTAGACCAAACTGTCTTCAGTAAAATACAGTAATTGTTCCCTCATTCTCATCATACTTTATAGAGTCCACAGACTACCACACACTGGTGGCAGAGGGAAATATTTACTGTAGTGTCGAACAGGAGGCTGCCATTGTAGACATGCTTGTGGCAAACAATGCAATAAAACTGTGTGAAATACTGACAGCAGTAATTGCAGATCAGGGCACATTTCAAAATATCAACAGTGTGAGTGTGTCCACCATTGACCGTGTCTTAAAAAAGAATCACCTGGCAATGAAACAGCTATACAGAGTTCCATTTTAAAGGAACTCTGAAATGGTGGAGGACAGATTCCAGTATGTGCAGGTAAGGATATGTTCCTGTATTGTAATGCCTGGCATATAGGCTACACTTACAAGCAACTGCAATCATATTTCCTGATTTTGTATTTTCACTTCGAGAATAATGGAGCTTGAAGCAGAGGGGGCACATACATTTATTTATGTGGATGAAGCTGGCTTCAACCTGTCCAAAGTGAGGAGACGTGGAAGGAACATCATTGGGCACAGGGCCACTGTCACAGTGCCAGGACAGAGGGGCGCCAATTCTTGATGCACTACATCACCAACTGATACCACCTCAACAGAGAGGGCTGCTGAGGCCTGGCATGCCTCTGTTTGTCATCATTTGGGACAATGTGGCCTTCCACCATTCTCGTTTAGTCAATGAATGGTTATCCCTTACATATGTTTTATCAACGGGTACATGACAACTGTTGTTATGGTAGAGTAACGTTGTAATTTATGGATTTGAAACTTGTTTATTTATGCCTATTAACAGTTCTAGTATGATATGGCATACAACCCCAAAACAGAAAAAGTTGGGACGTTGTGCAAAATGCAAATAAAAACGAAATGTGATAATATAAAAGTCTCAGAAAACCCATATTTAGCAGCAAAAAGGACACAGACAACATATCTAATGTTTAAAATGAAAATTTGGACAATTTCATGGAAAATATGTTCAGTTTGAATTTGATGCCAGCAACATGTTTTTTTAAAAAAAAAAAGACGGGAGCATGTTTACCACTGTGCTGCTTCACCTCTTCATTTAACAAAATTCTGTAAATGTTTAGGAACTGAGGAGACTATTTGCTAGAGTTTTGAGAATGAAATGTTTTCCCAATACTGTCCAATACACGATTTCAGTTGCTCAACAGTATGGGGTATTCTTAGTCATGCTTTTCATTCCATCATGCACCTAATTTGACAAATCTGGACTGCAGACCGGGCATTTTAGCACATGGACTCTTCCTCTATAGATAAACATTATTTAAATATGTGCAGAATTCATTTGCCCATTGTTGAAATATTCAAGGTCTTCTTTGGAATAGATATTGCCTGGATGGCAGTATATGTTGCTCAAAACCTGTATACATCTTTCAGAATTTATGTGCTTTGCCAAATGTGCAAGATGCCCATGTTGTAGGCACTAATGCTCCTCCACACCATCATAGATGTTGGGTTTCGAACTGAGCACTAAAACAAGTTGGATAGGTTGGATACATGGATAGGCCCTCTCCTCTTTAGCCCAGATGAGTCCATGATTTCCAAAAATAATGGCAAATGTTGATTGGTCTACCCACAGGACCTTTTTCCATGTTACCTCAGTCCATTTTAAACAAGCTCAGGCCCAGATAAGACGGTGGTATTTTCTGTATCGTGTCTCAATACAATTTTGGTTGTTAAAATTTTGGCTGCATTTTTTTAATTGATTATCAAACTGTGCACATAGACAATGGTTATCAGAGGTTGTCCTGAGCCCATACAATGACAGGTGTGGAAACAGGTCTGGTGTTGATGCAGTGCCATCTGAGGTCCAGAAGACCACGACCATGTGTTTTTCAGCTCCTTCCCTTGTTCGCAAAGATTTCTCTGGATTCTCTGACTGTTTTAATAATATTATGTCCTGTAGATGATGAACCCCCCAAATACTTCACAATTTCATCCTAAGAAGCATTAAATGGCATTGTTTCATCATTTGTGTACACAGGTTTACACAGAGTGATGAATACCCCTACATTTTTACTTCTAAGAGACCCTGCCTCTCTGGGATGCTCTTTTTCATACCAAATCATGTTGCCAGTTACCCCAGTTAGTTGCCAGTTACCCATTAGTTGTGAAACATTCCTCCTTTTGTTTTCTTTATTATTACACACCTTTTCCAGCATTTTGTTATCCATGTCCCAACTTTTTTTGAAACCTGTTGCTGGTATCAAATTCAAAATTAACATATATTTTCCATGAAATAGTCAAATTTGTCATTTTCAACATTTGATATGTTCTCTGTGTCCTTTTTATAAGTAAATATGAGTTTAAGAGATTTGCAGATTATTACATTCTGTTTGTATTCACAGTCCCAACTTTTTCTGTTTTGGGGTTGTACATTTTTCACATTTATTTTTTATTGTAACACATCAGGAAGCTTTTAACTTTTATGTCCTCATTGGAGGACATCGGGACTTAAATGTGTGCTTCCGGATTACATAATAGACCCATGGTGCTAGTTCTAAAAGTTTAGCCGTTTTCAATACACACATGCACACACTCAGACATTTTGCGTTGTTTTTGCATTTTGCACTGTTGTTTTCACACAGTTTTGTGAAATGAACTGTTAAATTGATTTTTTTAAATTATATGTTCCAATGAATACATGCTCGTTTTACTAAATCATGTGCTCATTTTACCGAATTGTGCACTCATTCTAGTACATAGTGTTGTCATTTTACTAAACTGTCCAATCTTTTTAGTAAATAGTTCACTCATTTTACTAAACTGTGAGCTTATTTTACAAAAATAGCACAATTTAGCTAAATGCAAGTTCAATTTAGCTAAATGGGCCCACAATTTAGTAAAATAAGCACACTATTTAGGAAAATGAGCACATCATTTGCTAAATTCAGTGCACAATCTAGTAAAATGAGAGCATGATTTAATAAAATGAGCACACATTTTAGTAAAGTGAGTGCACATTCTCTTGATATACACACAAAATATCATGCAATGACACCTCAGGGCTTCCATACTAACACACACACACATACTGTACACACACGCACACACACACAGTTTGCATTGTTTTGCACAACCTTGAATTTAGTGTTGAATTTCATTGTTTATGTTTTTGTTACTTGATTAAAAAAAATATATATATGTGCTTATGTGCACATTCGCTCTCTCGCACATGTGTTTGTATGCGCGCGCGCGCACACACACACACACACACACACACACACACACACACTTTGTACTTTTGTTTTACTCTGAACTGAACTGAAATAAACAGAGTTACACTTTGTTACACAATGGTGAATCAATTGCGTTTTATGGTAAAATAGACCCAATGTCCTCAAATGAGGACATCGCTTTTCTCAAAAACTACTTGATGTACAGAGGTGAAATTTATTTAGTATAGTCATAAAGCCCTAATAAACCAAAATAACAGAGAAATAAAAAATGCATTCAAATTTATACCCCGAATCTCAGGAGGTTGGCAGGTCAAAGGGATCGAGAAAAACTGTAATTCTGGGAGCAGGAATGTAACACAGCTGCAGTCCAACGCAAACTAAGGTAAGTCTGTTCGTAACAAACACACAGTGAAAATGTAAGGCTGTGTAATTCTTTGTTTGACTTTCATAAATATTTTGAGCTAGCTTTGCTAGCTAGCTAACTGCCTATATCAAGTTCTGAAAAGTCAGCCAGGGAAGAAGGGACAAACTAGAGGTACAATGGTCTGGACAAGGGAACTATGGTCTTGACAAGGGATCTCATCAGGTTATGTGTGTCACTTCAAGTTAAGAATGTACTATAATGTGCCTGCAATCTACACTGAGGTGCTTACTGTAATAGCTTTATGCTGTATTGTTTGAGCTTATTTTGTTTATTTACAATCTTATCAGAACCTTCCCATTCATATTAGTGTGCCTCATAGTGGTTAAAATAAACATAAAGCAAAGTATAAGATGGCATATCAGAATGGAGGGAAATGTTTTGTCAGGTGCTTGTTGTTGGGTTATTCCTGGAATGACAAACAGTTGTCGGTCCTAGAACAGCACATCAACATAAGGCCATATCAGACTTCACCAAAGTATATGAAACTGCCTTGAGCCCCTTTTTTATATTTATTTATAGAATATGAGGTTTAGGTCCTTAGGTGGGTGTGTCCCTTCTTGCTAACATCTACGGAGCCCCTAAGGGGACATGAGCAAAATAAAATCAAAATTTTAGTTTCATGTACTCATGTGAAACTTTCATGTGCGCACATGAAAGTTTCATGTGAAAAGGTTTTGCGTGTGCACACAAAACTTTCATAAGCTCACATTAAAGTTTCATGTGAGCACATGAAAGTTTCATGTGAGCACATGAAAGTTTCGCGTGAGCACATGAAAGTTTCATGTGAGCACATGAAACTAAACTTTAGATTTTTTTTTGCTCATGTCCCCTTAGGGGCTCCGTAAGCATCCCCTAAAGTGGGGCAAGCACTTTTTGGTCAATAACTCGGCTTTTTGGTCAATAACTCGGGCAAATAATGCTATGGTAAGTTGACCTCTAGGAAGCATATGACCCTAGCTCTTTTCAACTCATCTTTGGAGTAGTGGCACAAAAATCTATTGCTTCACTTGCCAATGTCTTGTGATATCTTCGTGCATCTTGTGACATCTACGCATAGAATATTATTTTGTTACATAGCAACTAGCCTCTTGTTGTTCACAAACATTTTAAAATTATTCAGATATAACCAAGTGTAAGTTCATTATGTTTTACAGCATGTTGATACCAGAGCCTTAAAAAGAGGGCCCTGGTTGATACTCTCCAATAGGTTCAAAAGCTTGGTAATACAGGTATCGTAAACGTGCTAATTACCAACCATTTCGTTCATAAATTCTTAAAACAACGATGTTTTTTAATACTTCAAAATAATATTTGTTAAATGAACCTTACAGGTGGGTGCTAATTCCCAACCTTTCTCATGCACATGAACGGTTAGCCTGAGAATTCTCATCGGCAAATCAAAATTCCACTGGAGCTCCAAGCGGATTTGTACACGCAGCCTTACAACACTGTTTACAGCTCTTCTAGTCACGGTAAAATTTCTTTAGGAATGGTTTGTATTGAAATTAATATTAAGTGACACATACACATAAGAGGTTGGACATACGTGACGGTTGGTAATATGTGACGTTCCTAAATAGCGCATAAAACGTATGTCAGCAAGAACAGAGCCAGAGCTCATATTGTAATGGCAGCCATCTCTTCTTCATACTGCTGCATTTCTATATAATTTCTACAGTAATGTCCAAACTTTTAGTATTTACAAACAACAACATGGTGGTCTCAGGCTCTGAAAAAAGTATTGTGGAAGCTGTTTCCATTCCTAAGCACTAGCCTGTAAGGATCTGAGCACTCACACAATCTCAGTCAAGTCAGTGTCATTACATCATTTTTTAACTATTTCCCCAATCTAAGGGATGCATTCTGTGAATGGTATTCAGTTACAACATTGTTACTAATGTCATCAATTGGCACAGTTGAATATATGAAATATGAACTTTGCAAAATATGTATGAAAGGAGATTAGTGCATTTACGCACATCTAAAAAATATTTGCAATTTAGAGTAAACTCTTGACATTTCAATCCTTAAAAGGAGTGTTATGTCTATGTTTCCTGCTTCTGGTATGGCCATTTCACACTAGCCTAGCATGAGCAATCTGAAATTGGCAGCAAAGTATGTGACCAGAGTGCGTATTAGCGCAATCCACTTCCTGTAATGCATCATCAACAAGGAAAACATCACTGGCGAAAAAACGCCTCCTTAATTTATAGCTCCCTTTCGGCATCTATCTGCAAATGAAGCTCTCTCTTTCTCTCCTGCACTTGAGCTCAAAGCAGACTTGCTGCACTGAGAGTATATGGTGAGAGGAGGGAGGAGAGCTTTTTGTGAGTGAGATCTATAGGCTGCTGTGTGCAGGGCTGGGTGGCGTCAGCCTCTGCCCTCAGGAGGCCTGTGGAGAGAATAGAGGGGGATTGGAGGAGAATAGAGCTGGGAACTTAGCTGGGTGAATGGGGAGGAGAAGGGCAATGGGGGAAGAATGGCCCAGGTTCTTGACCTCTTGGCTTTTGGGAGTCTTGTAAGTTCAAACCCCAGCGATTACTTGGTTGAGCTGTCAATAAAGAATCTTCAGTTAAGGAGAAGTACAGATATCTTTGGTCAATATCTGCTCCCTCTCCCTTTCTTTTTCTCTCTCTTCCTCTGTGTGTGTGTATGTGTGTGTGTGTGTATGTGTATGAGTATATTGGTAGGAGGAGGGTGGTCTCCCTCCTGCCTGTGCAGTAGTTGGTGGGCAAAGGCCGCTCCTGTAGGGCTCTGGAGCCGATGGTCACACTGTTGTCCAGAAGTTGGAGGGCAGACAGCGTCCTGTGGGCCTCAAGCATTAATCCTAATGCATCCGTCCTGTGGAGGTGGAGGCTGGCCTGGTGGGGGGCGGTGTTTGGAGCTCTCCCCTGAAGGAACTGACCTTAGGGGCCAGGGAGGTGAAAATCATCATGACGCAGGACTGGGGGACCCACCCTAAGGAAAGAGAGCAGACTGAGCTGGGAGCAGTAGTCTGGCTTCTTGGTGGCAGGATCACATCATGGTGGTCCTCTGTGTTCTCTCTGATCTGGAGGGAGGTGGGCCTGTCTGCCCATCGGTCTGCCTCCGCTGTTACGTCCCTGAAGGTGCGAGCTGAAGGTGGCCTGGGGGGGTGGTGGGGGTCAGAGAAGGGTGTCCTCTGGGGATGGTAACCAAGAGTGTGACGTGATGTTTGAAAACTTGGATTGGGAGGCCTTGTTTAGAACTATTTATTTTAATTGAACGTCACATTGGAGTACATGTAGATTCTTTGTTCACTTTTTATTTCACTGGGAAAACATTTTAACTGATTTATTTTTTGAAAATGACTTTTATTAGAATGTTAGTCACATATTTCCATTTCATAGCTCTTTTTAAAGTCTCCATGAACTAATAGGTATGAATTTATACAGGGTTGGAAAACATATGCACAAATCCACCCCATATGAATAATCAACATCTCTCAACAAAAACACATAAAATCACGTCCTCCTTTCCCTTGTAAATCAATTCATACTGTACACTTGCATAAGTGAGTGCAAGTACCACAGACTCCCATAGGTGGGGAGAGGGTGGGGGAAAGGGGGATAGAGAGAGGGAAAAGGAGAGAGAGGGAGAGAGAAATTCTCCAAAAACAGGTTGTCAGTGTGGCATGCAGTAGGAGTGCTGGGCTGGGTGCCACCACAGATGTTACATTCAGCTTGTGGAGCACAGAGCCACTCTAAAGAGTGCTCCACTGCCTGACAGCATTCACTCTCATTGTGCTGTGAAGGAGTGTGTGTGTGTGTGTGTGTGTGTGTGTGTGTGTGTGTCTGTCCCTCTCTCTCTGTATGTGTGTGTGTGAGTCTGTATGTGTGTGTGTGTGTTTGGAAGAGAGAGAGAGAAAGTGAGACTGGGAGAGAGATGAAATGGAGCGAGCTAGACCAGGCTGTTTACTAACCTACCCCTCCCACCCCTCTGTATGCTCTGTGTGTGTGTGTGTGTGTGTGTGTGAGAGAGAGAGAGAGAGAGAGAGAGAGAGAGAGAGAGAGAGAGAGAGTGGTGCTGTATGTGTGTGGTTGGGGGGTTGCTCAGAGGGTCATAGAATGGAGCTGTGCGTCTGGGCCTCCTGAATTCACAGGGTGGGTGGTCTCTCTCCTCCTTCTCTCTCTCTCTCTCTCTCTCTTGCCTTCCTCCCAACACCTCAGAGCAGGAGAGATTAGCTCATCCACTCCAAGCCAGGCTGACCACAGTGACAGAGTGACAGAGAGAGAGGAAGAGGGAGAGACGGGAAATGAAAAAGGCTGGGGTGGGGGTGTTCTGGCCAGCGCTGCGCGGCCACTGGTACCTCAGTGAGTGGGTGGCACTTAACACTAATCCTGTCACTGATTACTTCTGGCATGGGGAAATAAACAGTTATAAATGAGACTGCGCTCTCCCTCACCATCCAGCCAGCTATCAATATGTTCCTTCCAGTTGTCTGTGTTTTACTCACACACATACCCCTGTCTTCCTCGCATAATATGTATGAATATATATATGTATGTCTGTCTGAGACTCTCGTCAGTAACATTGAGAACATAATCATAATTTCATATGGAGTAGTGCTCACCACCTGATCACTGACTTTTGGGATATTGTGAGTACCGTCATGAAAATCACCACTAATAAAGGTCATTCTGAATTTCTCAAACCAGTACCTACCTACAGTTCATAATAACTTTATTTAAGCAGCAGTATGGCATTTTGGTCTAAAACTAGGAAGCTAAAAGGCACACAAAACCTTGCAAACACCAAACAGAGTCTTTTTGGCACTGCCAAAAGCTTGCAAACATGCTGCCTGGTGTCAGTTGGCAATAAAGTCAGTTGTGCTATGAAAGGTTTTCTTTCATTTTCGCGGTGTGTGCCTATCAGGAACACAGAACTGCATCCTGGATGGCTTGACGACATGCGTTGATCTGTCTTTCATGTGACCATTTCCCATCAATATGAATTTGAAGATGGTACGAATACTAGTTGCTTGATAAAAGTATGCGTTGCAAAAAGTGTATGTGATAAAGTATGCGTTTGTTTTATTTATTATATTATAAATACTGTTGCTATAATATCTAAAAATACAGCAAACTTTTTAATAATAGTCATTTTGGAATGGTTCATTAATACTTTTGCTAGGATTGATTCTCAGACTTGTAGCACCATCTTGTGTTGGAGCATGAAACTTGTGAAATGGTCACTAGTCATCCCACTAGTCAATATAATTGGATTCAAAGATGATTTAAACAAGGCCATGTGCCATGATGGGTTGGAGTGGCTGTCCCCATGTCCCCAAGTTCCCCATGTCCTCATGTTGTTTGCTTTATGCTCTTTGATGCTCCCAGGCTACACTGAGGGGCTTTCTTAGATAGATAGATAGATACTTTATTGATCCCCAGGGGAAATTCAAATTCACTTCTTGTGCTGAAGTGCTGCTGCGTACATGTGCTCAGACTAATCTTTCTTATGATGTGCAGCTGTCTTGTCTAATGCAGAGGAGAAGCTAGGCCTACTGTAACAGAAAGGGACAGGGGGAGAATATTCCACGTAGGATTTTAATTTAATTTACATCATTGATTAATATGAATGATATCAGGAATAAACACCCATGATCAGTACTTTACTGGCACCATGAAGACGGGGGAATATACAGAGTCTGACAGGAGCTGGCTTCGATATCGCCCGTCTGTATGCAAATCTGCGTTTGCAGATTGCGAAAGCCCGCCCGTGTGATCGCTTAACGGGAAATATCGTGGCCATTGTGCACTGCGAAAAAAGGGTGCGAAAAAAAAAACTGCCTGCTTTCACACGGGATTCGAACCGGCAGTCTCAGTGATATAAGCAGACCAGCGCTTGGCAGGTCAACAGGCAATGATACTGGCATGATTCTTCATGTGCCCGGCACAGCGACGGCACTTAACCTAGTGCTCTGTATTATATACATTATTAGAGTCTTGTGACGCCGGCTATTGCGTGTAGGTCTAGGTCCGCCGCACAGTGGCGTCCTCCTTTCCATAAAATTTATTTTTATTTCTCTGGCTGTTGCAATTGATATCAGTGATTAAGATGAATGCCATCAGTAAAAAGCAAAACAAACAGAAAGCAAACAGTCACAAACAGTCACGCGCTTGGCGGCTTAAGAGTTTGCGTGACGCGTGCCCGCCTGCACTCGGGAATGCGCTGACCACCGGCACACAGCGTAGCGTGGGTGAGTGCGAGTGTGCGCGCGTGCGTGTGTGTTCATGCGTATGCTTGTGTGTGTGTGTTTGCACGAGTACGTGTGCGAGTACACATGTGTGTGCGAGTATGCGTGCGTGTGTGTGTGTGTGCTGTGAGGGAGCCGCTGTTGTGGCTGTAGTGGTCTTGTTATGCTCTAGTGGTCTTGTTGTGGCTGTAGTGGTCTTGTTGTGCTCTAGTGGTCTTGTTGTGGCTGTAGTGGTCTTGTTGTGCTCTAATGGTCTTGTTGTGCTCTAGTGGTCTTGTTGTGGCTGTAGTGGTCTTGTTGTGCTCTAGTGGTCTTGTTGTGCTCTAGTGGTCTTGTTGTGGCTGTAGTGGTCTTGTTGTGCTCTAGTGGTCTTGTTGTGGCTCTAGTGGTCTTTTTGTGGCTGTAGTGGTCTTGTTGTGCTCTAGTGGTCTTGTTGTGGCTGTAGTGGTCTTGTTGTGCTCTAGTGGTCTTGTTGTGGCTCTAGTGGTCTTGTTGTGGCTGTAGTGGTCTTGTTGTGCTCTAGTGGTCTTGTTGTGGCTGTAGTGGTCTTGTTGTGCTCTAGTGGTCTTGTTGTGGCTGTAGTGGTCTTGTTGTGCTCTAGTGGTCTTGTTGTGGCTGTAGTGGTCTTGTTGTGGCTGTAGTTGTCTTATTGTGCTCTAGTGGTCTTGTTGTGGCTGTAGTTGTCTTGTTGTGCTCTAGTGGTCTTGTTGTGGCTGCAGTGGTCTTGTTGTGCTGTAGTGGTCTTGTTGTGCTCTAGTGGTCTTGTTGTGGCTGTAGTTGTCTTGTTGTGCTCTAGTGGTCTTGTGCTCTAGTGGTCTTGTTGTGCTCTAGTGGTCTTGTTGTGTCTGTAGTGGTCTTGTTGTGGCTGTAGTTGTCTTGTTGTGGCTGTAGTGGTCTTGTTGTGCTCTAGTGGTCTTGTTGTGGCTCTAGTGGTCTTGTTGTGGCTGTAGTGGTCTTGTTGTGCTCTAGTGGTCTTGTTGTGGCTGTAGTGGTCTTGTTGTGCTCTAGTGGTCTTGTTGTGGCTGTAGTGGTCTTGTTGTGCTTTAGTGGTCTTGTTGTGCTCTAGTGGTCTTGTTGTGGCTGTAGTGGTCTTGTTGTGGCTCTAGTGGTCTTGTTGTGGCTGTAGTGGTCTTGTTGTGCTCTAGTGGTCTTGTTGTGGCTGTAGTGGTCTTGTTGTGCTCTAGTGGTCTTGTTGTGGCTGTAGTGGTCTTGTTGTGCTCTAGTGGTCTTGTTGTGGCTGTAGTGGTCTTGTTGTGGCTGTAGTTGTCTTATTGTGCTCTAGTGGTCTTGTTGTGGCTGTAGTTGTCTTGTTGTGCTCTAGTGGTCTTGTTGTGGCTGCAGTGGTCTTGTTGTGCTGTAGTGGTCTTGTTGTGCTCTAGTGGTCTTGTTGTGGCTGTAGTTGTCTTGTTGTGCTCTAGTGGTCTTGTGCTCTAGTGGTCTTGTTGTGCTCTAGTGGTCTTGTTGTGGCTGTAGTGGTCTTGTTGTGGCTCTAGTGGTCTTGTTGTGCTCTAGTGGTCTTGTTGTGCTCTAGTGGTCTTGTTGTGGCTGTAGTGGTCTTGTTGTGGCTGTAGTGGTCTTGTTGTGGCTGTAGTGGTCTTGTCTAACCCCAGTGTCTCCTCTGTGCGCAGCCCAGTGTCAGCAGCCCTGCCAGATCCAACACGGCAATGCTGAGTACCTGGCCTTGTCTTCACCACCACCTTCCTCCTCCTCCGCCGCCCACTGGGGTCCCGCGGCCCCCCCACTCCCCCTGCTGGACGCGTGTGAGGTACTGCGCGGCTACTCGGACTGCACCAAGCGCATGGCTCGCAGATGCCGTGGAAACCTGCTGTTCCACTCGGCGCTGTACCGCATCCGGGAGCTGTTCTCCCAGCTGAACTGCTCCAGGGAGGGTCCCGGGTACCCCCCTCCCCTTCCTCCTGGGGCCCCAGCCGCAACTCACCCCTAGGGCCTCCAGGGGGCGCTACCCTATGTGAATACTGGAGGCGAGTGGAGGGCGATGTCCACTCCGTCAGGCCGGACGCTGAATGCTACGCAGGGATGAACGTCCACTGTGGGATGTTTTGGGACCCTCACCTGCCACCGTCAGGGACCAGTTCCAGACCTGTAAGGTGGAAGGGGCTTGGCCTCTCCTGGATAACCCGTACCTGACCGTCCAGGTGACCAACACACCTGTGCTACGGGGATTGGGCCCCACTGGCATCACCAAGGTAATGAGTGGTGACGATGTGTGGTGGTGTGCTGACATCTTTTTTGTGCATTGATTGAAATTGAAATTCTTTATTGACCAGTTTACAAAAATATTTCCTATATAATAGATAGATAAACAAATAACATGTCTTTGTACAGTATTGTCAAAAGGAGTAATTTCAGGTAGTGCCGATGGACGATATCATCGTCTATCATGATGGTTGACAGACATTACGATGGGAAACAACCATCGTGATGCCACACCCCCACACCCCACATGCCAGGCACAAATTCCTGCTGTAATGTTTTATCTTATGTTATGTTTAACTTAAGCTAAAACATTAAAAAAACTTTCCCTGGAAATGAAATTGAGCCTAGAACTGATGCATATGTAGGGTACTTTAGAGGCTTCTAGCAAACAGTGCAAAAATAAAAGGCTTATTAGTCTATGTGAGACTACCGTCATGATCGTCATATGCCAATTAAGTGGACATCACCCAACCCTAATTTCAGGTGTAATTCACTTTCAATCCAGACAACTTCATTGTTTTGCATTATATCAAATAATCACCAGTTCAATGTGATATTCTGATCCCTGAAACTGTTTTAATTTTATGTGACTGAGACTATGATTTATACTGTAGAATAGATTACCATACTGTCCTACAAGCTGTACAATGTCTCCACCTGCTGGTGATTTCGTGCTATTGCATCTCTATTATTATTATTATTATTATCTCTGTAGTTAGTGTGATGGCATCGACCTGAGGTGCTGGACTGGGATCCTGTGTGCCTTTGCCTTGTGTCAGTTAGCTTGGAAAAGAGTTACAAAACGGATTAGTATAGTAATCTTTATAAAGCCCTCCAGCTCACCCTCACAGCCTGGCACCTTGATGGATCTGTTGGCAAAAGAAAATAAACATTTTCTGTGTGTGACTTGCGTTGTGTTTGACTGTGTGGTTCAGCCTGCGCGTCTCTCAGGGCATCATGAGGCTTCTGAAACGCTAGAGTCTGTGGTCAGTGCGTCACAGGTGGCTAGAGTCTGTGGTCAGTGCATTTGTCAGGGCATTGTGAGGCTTCTGTGCTTCTGCACAGGTTGGCCAGAACATCTTGAAGGGGGGGGGGGGGGGTTGCATCACTGCACTCATCACTGCAGTCTCCGCCTCCCCAGTAGCTCCTGCTGCACAGATACGCTGGGGGCTGGCTACTCAACTCTACTCGATTCCAATGACCAATATCATTCTATATACAGTTCAGATGCTCAGAACTTATGTATTCTTTTGTCTGTTTCCATATGTATGTATGTATGTATGTATGTATGTATGTAATGTATCTATATGCAAAATAACACTACAGTTTTTCTGAATGGAGAAAAATAAAACTGATCAGTTCAATAGTGATTTCAGACATTTGCATTACTTGTTATGTGTTTTCTTCTCTCTAAAGACAAGACAACAAGAAGATGATGAAGTCATCTGGTGATCATGTGTTGTTCCTCTTTTGCGGTGAAACAGTAAATTAGAGATGTGTCTGTCTTACTTACATCGAGTAAGTCGATTGTCACTTGGTGAGATCAAGATGTGTCTCTCTGTTGTGCTACTCATCCTGGTCAACCTCCTCCAGACAGGTAGGAGTTATTTTGATCTGCTAGAGCAGGGGTGGGCAACCATTTTGGCTCAAGGGCCACATTGGGATTTAAAATTTGACAGATGGACTGGGCCACTAGATCAGGCAAAAAAAAAAAAAAACTAACATACTGTAGGCCTCTTATATGTGAAATCTATTTCTTAAAAAGTGGCAGTCCATCAAAGTTTGGTGTCATTTTAGTTTTGGCAATTCGTAGGACAGAACTCAAGTGTTCATCGTTGAGCTAGCGTCTGTGGCATGCTTTGTCGATACATAAATTATAAAAATAGCGAAATAAATACTAGCCTAGCAACCACCTCAAGTACCCTAGCAACAGCCTAGCAACCAAGCTAAGTAACATTGTTAGCATTAAAACATTGTTAGGATAACTGTTAGAAAAAATAGCTAAGTTAGCAAACAAATACTGTTAGTACAGTTAACTTCTTTACATTGTTAACAGAGTTAGCCAATTAGCACATCATCTGTTTTAAAGCTACATTGTGTACTTTTTTGAGTTAATTCTTAGCAAAAACCCATTTGTTCTTTCAAAAATATGTGCTCATTCATGTGTAATTATTTCCACTTACTAATCAAAGTATTCTCGTAAGTGTAGAATCTGCTATTCCAAATACATACGCGCGAGTCGCGCAAATGGCTGAATCCATGTTGCGCCTCCATCTTTGAAATACATTCGCCAACGAGGGACATTCCTGGAAATTCAGCTCCGCCTTTCGCGCTTGTAGGCAACACTCATTGCATGATCAGTCTACTCGCGACTGCCGGCAGATTTGAAAGTCTGTTGAAAATGGAGGATTACAACTATTCTCGAGGACATGAAAAGGAGTCGCCAAGGAAGCGAAAAAGAGAATTAAAACGCCAACGCGACCGGAAAAACAACAGACCAAAGTCAATATTGGAGTGGCTTTTCTAAGATGGAAAGAGCTCGTGAGGAGCAAGGATTTTAAAAGGGACGCCGAAATTGCCTGCTTTCTCCTCGACAGGTAATTTGGCCTATTCGTGTAAACATACAGTCTATGGTGTAAATTCGAAGTTTTATAGTTGCTTGGCTTAGTATAGCATGGTTGTCCATAACGCTAGAATGACGTCTGGGATACTTTTCCTCGCGTCGATGAAAAAGGATTGTAACATAAATCTGCTATGACGGATCACAGGCAAAGGGCACTAAATTGTAGTTATTTTTCATTGCTTTTGCTTTGTAGCCTAAATATATCCTAATCTGATAATGCTAGTGTAGCCAATTCCAAGGGTGACGTTCACATCCTGAGGCCTGTCCTGTAGTCTTATTAATTGTAGACGTAGCCTACTAAATTGTCTGAACGTTTTTCACTGCATGAAAACAATTGTTGATTCTATGTGATTGTTGTTTGATAATAACTGAAAGTATATTTTTAATATCTTGGTGTTTACCATTTTATGTACTGTTATATGTTGTGAAACGCTCTGCTTATTCATTTCAGATGAGCATCTTGGCGCAATTGCAGAAGCCCCTGAAATTGAGAACCTTGAACAGAGGTAACCCATCAATGCTCATAATGTCTATACCCGATGACATTCTCTATTGTATATTTTCATGATATAAGCATTTATATATATTTTTTACAAAGCCTACATGACATGAGCATCGTGGAGGAGGATGTGGACGAAATTCAATGGTCTTGTTATGTGATGCACGTGCATGCCTTCATTGTAACCTTGCCTGTAACTCAGTCTAGGCAAAATAGCACTATACAGATTAGTAACAATATGTTGAACTATATAAAATGGCGTGTATGTCTAACGACACTGCATGTCTTCCACAGGATCAGCTTTCCAGGAGACTGCAAATTTAGAATGATGGCCCATGTTGCTTCAAAGGCACCATACAAAAAGGAAGGGTTCATGTGTAAATACCATAATTTGTTAATTTCTGTAAATAAATATATTGCAAATAACATTGTTGACCATGTTACTGTCATTTGGTGTTTCAAAATGGTAAATTACCACAACTCCTTTTTTAATTATAAGTTTGTGGATGTAATGTATGAGGTACAGCATGAACAGTCTCTTATCAATTCTAAAAGTTTTTATTTTCATGAAAGCAAAATATAGCGATGTACCGGTGTAAAATAAATTAAATACAGTTTTAAAAGGAACAGGCAGTACAAGAACACTAATACAAAACTATTTACAATAACACAACATTATAGGAAGGTGAAATAAATTCCAGAGATGTCCCTGAGGGTCAGGGAATTTATCCCTTATCCTACACACACAGCTTGGGATCACTCTTCTATTACCCTGTCCTAGAGACCCATGCTGCCAGAAAATGAAATGTCTGTAGGTAGCATATCTGAACTCTATTGTCATCACCTGGCTATCTTACATGGCCTAATGCTGTGATGTCTGTGATGTACTGCCTGTGAATCTGGAGAAAACCTTCATCTAGGCAGTGCTGTGTGTAGTGAGGCAGAAGGCTCACACAGGTGGCAGGGTTTTGTCCACAGCATTTTCTCTTCTGATCGATTGGCATGTCTCTGCAGTGTGTACAACTACACCAAGGCATCCCTGGCACAGGTGGGGGGACGACATGTCTGCACTGATGCATCAAACACCAGACCTGGCTGCCTCACTATAGCAACTGTGTGGTGAGGTTCCTGTGCTCTTGCAGGCTCATTCCATCCACAAGTCTGAAGAAATAAGACACAAGAAATAAGATCAGATAGGCTTGTTTAGGTAGCAAAGTTAGATTGTTAGCAGAGTAGTAGTAATAGTAGCCTATTTGATCAGTGTTCACACAAAATGATGAATACTATGTATGTGTATGGACAATGAAAAGGTGAAAATGTTGTGTAACATTTTCTATAGACCATAACGTAATTATGTGTCGTGATTTCACTGGGAGACAACTCGCATCATGCAGTTGACTGGCAACAGCTAGAAATTGCTACAAACAATTGAGATACAAACAGGCAGGGAAGCTACACCAAGCGCGTGACTGAAGCGTTCCGTTCACAACGCGTAAAATCAATTTTAGATGAATGGTCTATTTTTTTCTGCAGCAGACGCAACGCAAACGAACGTGCCTGGTGCAGCTTCCGAGCTAATTTCGGTGTCATTGACATTGATACTGTTCAGAGAAATATATTAAAAACACAAACCTCCGTTGCTTCTCTCCTTTGTCTTTGAAGTTCTTCCAGTCTCTCCTCGTCATCTTTTGGAGTCTTACTTTTTCTTTGCCTAGGAGGTCTCATCGATCCTCTGCCACCGGCTCTTGGCTTTTCTTTACCTTACCCTCTTCCTTTACCTTTCCCTTGCACCTCCGTTGCATCGACTGATCTCTGACTCTGCTCACTGAGAAAAATAGTAGGCTACGCTGTAAACATTGCCTTTACACTATTAATCTCGCACATACAGAATAACGATAGCACTGAATCTACTGTACTATAACATTAGCATGCATTCGTTTGGGAACCTGATAGCTGATGCTAGCAATGAAGTAGTAGCCTACCAAAATAATGAAAACGTAAAACTAGGCTATTCACTTTACATAGAGGTCATACCCAACATGTTTACTGGCTATATAACTAAATGCAATGTGTAATTGTTTTCTAAAGTAACCTTATAACTGGAAGGAACACCGGACGAAGTCGTAGTACTGGAAGCAATGTTAACTTTGGCATGAAACGGCCACCGTAGGAGTTAAAATGCGCTCGGAATGGGAGGGGCTAGAAAGTAATATTCAGTTGGTTGTCATATAGAATTTCACCGCTAGATGGGAGAAGTTCTTACACAAGGTAGCTTTAAAGCTGCATACACACAGCTCGCAACTCACCTGTCACCCCAAAAGTTAGTTAGTAGGTTCTTTATAATCCCAAGGGGATCATCTTTTCACACATCAGAGGTTTCAAGCAGCATAAGAGCTAAAACATGAGGAGACATCTTCTTTTACATATAACAGATAATACCAATAACCCTCTCCCCACATAACCCACTCACCACAGAAAAACATGTAAACCGAAACAGCATGACAATCAGCAGACATACTTTTCTACATGACAAATAGCAAAAGTTGAAATTATTTTTTGCATGCAAATAATTATTTTGCTTATAATCGTTAAATTCATTCACGTTCCATTGTCTTTGTCGCTAGTCTCTTCCTGTCTGAATGCAGTTTAATGTCTACTCTGTAAAGTAGAGAGAATGATAAACAGGCTCCAATGAAAGCCATCTGGTGTTCTATGTGTGACTTTTGTAGTTTTGTTAGGAGAAGGTAGCCTGGTTTCACCAGACTCACTCACATTGTTTCACTGCAGGATGAGAGTCTGGGTACTTTGGGTACTCAACTTTGAAACACTGGTCTATCCTAACCAGTCATATTAATAAGGGATTCCTAATATTTACCTTTGCTTGCATATTCTTCAGAATACAATTTTTGGTAACACTTTACTTTAGGTTTACATATAGTGTCATGACACTGTCATAACCCTAATAATAACCATAACCCTATCCCTATCTTGTCATGACAAAAACCAAATGACACAGAAGCGAGTGACAAGCGTTATGTCATAAATGTTTATGGCTTGTTTATAATGTTTATGACACGTTCATGACTGTGTCATGTCACTCTTATGTAGATACCTTCAAGGAAAGTGTAACCCATTTTTTTATATTTGCAAGTGTGTATGTATTTACAATGAGATAGCATGTCTCCCACAAGAATCAGTAATATAAAGGCAACATCCTGCAGCGAAGCCTTTGACCCTGAGTGAGTAATGAGTGTAAGGGGTGATGCAACATTTCAAGAGATTTCGGCATCTAAAAAGTCAATGTCTGACAGAAGAACAACAAAAAATAACAGTATCAGCCTGTACCTCCGGTGCTCAGGCCCTAATTACATAACACAGGCTGCATTACATCACACAGAAAAATGCCACTAAAATTACTCATATGAAATAGCTCCTTCTGGTGACAATAAGTGGTCAGAAGTTCTCAGTAATATAGAAATGTAATGTTCTATTTTATTGGTTTGACTTGGATTTTGACTTAATTTGCATGAACTGGAGCTATTGTACTCCAATGATAGATCAGATAAAATATACAGCAGATCCCTCATTTGCATACTTTTAGAAATACATATATTTTGGGTTGAGTTTGTGAACATTTAACTCGATCCTGATTAGGTTCAGTAAAAAATCATACTGTATAACACTCTGAGCTCATTTCACAGTGTTTTGCTATGCTGGTTGCATAACAGAATATTGTGTGGCTTAGGATATGTTCTATCATATGGTGGAACAGGCTTTGGGATATATGTTCTATTGTATGATGGAACAGGCTTTGGAATATATGTTCTACTGTATAGTGGGTGTGTCAGAGGTGTGGTCCTCTCAGCAACGATGTGCATACAAAATTCACCATATTAAAAAGGTAGCACAGTCTTTACCCACCTAAAGTCATTTAAAGATGAAAGATAAGTAAGAAAAGAGTACAATATGAGAGATATGAAACACATCCATGTGTTCATGATTATGTTGCACACCACTGGTTTGTATTGTTGGGGCTGAACACAACCCTGTCTCTTCACAGCTGGATCTCCTGTGTCCTCTGTGTTCAGCCAAACTGGAGGATCGGTAACTCTGGAGTTCCAGCAACAACAGCAGCTGGAGAAGGAGAGTATAGCCCTCATCCAGTGGTACTTTGGCCAAGATAAAATAATGATATTTGTACCTCAAAAAGGCACTCCTACAGTATACACCCATAAAGGCAGAGTGGAGTTTAATAAGGAGACCTTCTCTCTGGAGCTGAAGAACCTGCAGAAGAATGACAGTGGACTCTACAGAGGAGAGATCAATGCTGGAGAGACAGACGTTAAAGTTGAGATCAGACTCTCTGTTCTGGGTGAGTGTCTCTGATGCTGTATTAAATAATACAAAAATTACAATTATATTTAGTTACTTTACTCTGATTCTGACAAATAGCCCTAGCACTCTCCAGCTCTATCAAAAGGTGCAATGTGTGTATGTGTGTGTGTGTGTGTATTTGTGTTTCAGATCCTGTAGAGGCCCCTTTCCTGTCTGTTGTCTCTAACTGGTCCAGCAGTGACTCCTGTAATGTGACAGTGATCTGTAGAGGTCATGACCTCTCTCTAAACTCCACCTGTAACACTGTCACCTGCTCTCCAGCGAAGAGCCTTCAATGACTCCACCCTCACCTTCTCTGTCAGAGATAGTAGAATTATCTGTAACCATAAGAACCGAGTCAGCTGGAGAAATGTTACCATAGAGCTCAATCAGTTGTGTCCGTTGTATTTAGGTAAGAAAGGGATGAATTCACAATCAGACACTTGCAGTGCAATACAAACTCACACCATTGTTACAGTATTTATTAATTGTGAAGTGAACCTGGCTATCTTTGTCACTAGCCACCTGAGACAGTAAATATCTAAAGTAGTGTTAGAGTCAAACGAATTTGAACTAAGGAAAGCGTATGTGTGTCATCGGTGTATGACAATGCTGTTATTTCTTTATCCTCACAGAGTCCACTATTGTTGGAAACCCAGTATGGATAGTGTGGTTCTCTTGTGGCTTCGGTGCTTGTTGTGCTGGTTTGTTCTGGTGTATCAGGAAAAGGAAACACATGGGAGCAGGTAAAGAGACTCTTATTACCTCAACATCACATGACGTAACAACACCACGGCTGGAAAAACAACTGATTACGGTTCTCATTCTGTACAGGTGGAGCTCACACAGACTTTGCAAAAATCACGGTAATCAAACTGCTTCCCCAAAATATATCTCTAGAATTTGACAACACTAATCCACATAGTGACTCTCTGCACTGTCTGATTTCAGCTCCATTGTTTTGACTCTCATTTGGTCACTAACTGTGTCTGTTTGCAGGTGACTTCTGCTCAACAGTCCCCTGATCCAGAAGCATCTATATACAGCACTGTGCAGGATGTAAAGTCATCTGTAACTGAGGAGAGTCCTTATGATGAGGTGAACATTAGGCATCACTGATTGAGTCTCCCCTCCTGCCCCTGTTAGAGTGAAAACTACACCATCCTCAATACATTTCATCTGTACTGAAAAGACGTTCAATGACATTTTGTGCATATGTGACCCTGCAAGGCGAAACCAGTCGCTTTGGTAAAATTTACAAAATTAAGTTATTGTGCTCACATGCACAATACGGCCATTAACTAAGCTTTCCAACGATATAAATCGATACGATATCGAGGGTATTGTAAAACGTATCGCTAAGATAACCGCATCCAAAGTTGCCATGGTTCTCCGCATACCTGCAAACTCAGAAGGGCTGAAAAAGGTGACATATTTCCGAAAGACCCCCCCCCCCCCCCCCGCAGAGGATTTGAAAAAGTTTTACATTTTAACTACATGCACGTAGGTAGACCTGAATTGAATACTTGAATATTATCATATTATATTATAATAAACGTGCAGTAAGCAGAATTTAAATATGGCTGCATTTGCCACTTTTACATTTTAAAATGACATAGTCCTAACAGTAGGCCTACCAGCTGTTTTGAGTTAAGGCCATGTTTAGCCTAATTGAATAACTTAATGATGGAGAAGATATTTTCAGACCTGCCATCCTTGAAGAAATGTCAGTATTACCTCAAACCAGGGAAAACACATTGCCCACCTTGGCCTTCATGTTTGCAGCCAAAAACAGACCAAACAACATAAATGTTGACAATCTGTTTTAAAGCCTAATCCTTATCTATAAAAATCACTGGTGTTGATAGAAAGGGACTGTGGATGTTCATTTTCTGGTCTCTATTCTAGCATGTCTGGTTTATTAGTAGCCTACCTCTTTTCAATCCATTATTATTTGATATTTTTTTGTGATGAAATACATCTATCCCTCATGTTTATGTTGGTGTCTTTCTGCTCCTCTCGTGTCTACTGAGGCTGCAATGATCACATTCCAACTAAAGGGGCGGGTCTCAGCAATAGGTGCGTTATCAGTCTAGAAGCCTAGGTCTCGCTTGTTTGCGCGCTAATTATCAAGAATTATGATCTATATGCTACACAGAAAACAAACAAATTAAACACCTATCACTGAGCAAGTCAAAATATTTTGCTAGGTCCACTTTCAGGTTTGTTGCAAATAACTACATTTGGCCTTGGAAAGGTCTGCGCTCCCTGAGAACGTCATGTCTAACCATCATCGACACATGGAAAATATAATGCTAAATGAAATAACTCGTGAACTAGCAATAACTTTCCAAGACAATATTAAACTATTAAGCCGAGCTAAATTCACAATCGCACTCAGTGAGTCGTTTTGTTTCGCAAAGCAATTCAAAACGGCCAGCTGCGGGAACGTAAATTTGCGAGTAAACACTTGTTAACCTCACCTCAGCAATTCTTTCATTTAACCCACCGAGGGCAAGAGAAGTACCCTAACGATATGATGTTTTACCTTGAGTTTATAGTCAGCGAGAGTGTAGCATGAGGCCCGTGTTTGTTAGCTAACATTTTCTTTTTTTCCTTGGTCATATCGCTGCTGCAGGCCATAGCAGGCAGGCTATGCGTAACAGAAAGTGAGGGAGATAAAGCCCGCCCTCAGAAACAACTGATAGGTAGGTCTTCAAAAATAGCACAAAGAGAGGCCAATCACTTGTCTATAAATCTCGCATGAAATCGACGATAGTCTCACTCCAGACTAAGTTGCCCCCCCCCCACCCCCTGAAAAAAAAATTCACGTGAATGACATATTTTAATTCAAAAACGGCGATTTTCGCTGAAAGGTGACTAGTTTGCAGGTATGTTCTCCTGTCACGATACATCAGAAGAGGAGAAAATGACCTTTTTAAGTAAATTGTCACGTGCGATGGTGTGAGGACACAGCTATTATTAGCCTTACGGTAGTGTGACTTTGAAGCGGATGACTGACTATGTCCAGTTTCATCAACCGAGTGAGTGTCTTTTTCTGCCCCTAGTTAATACCTGGGACGGTCATAAGGTGTCACTATATAATATAATTAATGTATTTCGGGGGAAGTAAGGGGAGAGGAAGTTCTGTGTACACAGCTTGTGTATAGGCCTACTATTAAAATGTGCTACGTCAATGGAAAACTTCTCCTGGTCCGTAAAATGTAGCCAGGATATTTCTAAAAGTTTGTGCTTTTGACCGTTCGTGTCCTGAAAGGCAAGTCTTTCACATTCATATTCGGTTACATCTGCCAAGAACGATAGCGAGCTGACACATTAAGTAATGAGTAAATTTTAGCTCTACCGTTAAACCTTATAGCGGCGTGGACAAAGGGAATGACTGCTAATGTGTTAAATCTTCACCTAAATAAAGTCGTGGTTTAACAGTCAAAACGTATTGTAACAAACTGCAAGGTTGTCTCAAAATGGTCTTTATTGGTTACGCACCAAAACACACGAACACATAATTCCAGGCCAGACCTGACCCTTATGCTCCAGCACTAAACATCTATATGAGGCTGTACGTATCTAAAACACACACCACTCAACCCTAAGTATGAACACTATAACTAGCTGCAAACATAAACACAACAGACAGGACATACAACGTTGTCAACCCACATGGTTTAGACAGTTTAGAACATGAACATTACACATACTGCACAGCATCATGGGAGCACAGTCATAACAGCTAGGCTCAGATCATTACACAGCCCCCCCGAGACTTAGTCCATGTCCCCTTGACTCAAGTCTTACCCTACATCAGTCCATGAGCCTGGCTGGGACGCGACGCTGGCGTTGTGGGCGCCCCGCTGTCGCGGCGGTGACTTCCGGTGAAGGCTGCACGGTGACCGGTGTTAGAGCCACAGCTCCATTGTCACCAAGTTCCACAGAGTCAGTGTCCAGGTCTCCATGACCCTCAGCTGAGGCCAGGGGTCGATACGGGGCCAGTCGTTCACGGTGGAGAGCCACAACTCTCCGACGCTTAATCAGTCTCACACGATAGACCACATCAGACAGCTTCTCTAAGACATCGCATGGCCCGACCCACTGGCTAGTGAGTTTCGGGGAAATGCCTTTCTTTCTCTCCGGGCAGTACACCCAAACTTTATCGCCGGGCTGGAACTCCTGGCTGCGACAGCGCGTATCGTAAGCTCGCTTTTGACGTATTCCAGCTTCACTCATAGCCTGCCTGGCCAACTCGTGTACTCCTTTCAGTCTCTCGCGTAGCAGCTTGTAGTATTCCAGCCCTGGCTTACCTCCAATCTCCGCTTCCGGAGGCGAACCGAACACCAAGTCCACCGGCGTGCGTAGCTCTCGCCCGAACATCAGAGCTGCCGGTATGCATTTTGTTGACTCTTGCACCGCTGTGCGATATGCCCAGAGCACCAGGGGCAAGTGTAAGTCCCAGTCCTTTTGTCGGCGGTCGGCCAATATGGCCAGCAGCACTACTAGCGTCCGGTTAAACTGTTTGACCAGCCCGTCGCTTTGTGGATGCAGAGGTGTCGTTCTCGTTTTCCGGATGCCCATGCGCTGGCAAACCTCAGCAAACACCTCTGCCTCGAAATTCCGCCCTTGGTCGCTGTGGAGCTCTTCCGGTGCCCCGAACCGGCAGAACATCTCAGTGACCAGTCTGTCCGATGTCGTGTGGGCGCTCTGATCTGGCACCGCATACGCCTCCGGCCACTTAGTGAAATAGTCCATGGCCACGAGCACGTAGTGATTTCCCCGCTCTGTGACTGGCAGTGGGCCCATGACATCGACGGCTACCCGCTCCATGGGAGCCCCGACTGCGTATTGCTGCAGCGGAGCGTGCGAGCGTCGCGTGGGGCCCTTCTTCGCTGTGCAGGCGTCACAACAGTGAACATGCAGTTCAACGTCCAGCCTGCATCCCGGCCAATAGAAGTGGCTTCTCAGCCGACGAAGAGTCTTCGCAATGCCGAAATGAGCCGCCCCCACTGCCCCATGCACATGTTCCAGTACACAGGCTCGTAATCCAGCAGGAACCAGGCCGAGCGTGGCGTCTTCCGATTGCGCCTTCCGGATCTCTTCCCTAGACATCACGTCCACCGGCGACTGCGCGTCCGTGGCCCCAGATGCCGCTCTGCAGTGCTGCGTTGTGGTGTTGGGCTGCGGTGCGTTGTCTCCGGTCTCTCAATCACTGTAGCTGGTAGCGGAAGGCGGCGAGACGACCTCTGGGTGCTGCTGGCGAGCGTTGACTCTCTCGCTGGCGTGAAGCTGGCGAGCGGTGGCTCTCTTGATGGCGCTGGCGAGCGTTGAGTCTCTCGCTGGCGTGCTGCTGACGAGCGTTGGCTCCCTCACTGGCGTGCTGTGGGCGAGCGTTGACCCTCTCGTTGGCGCGACGCTGGCTAGCGTTGAAAACAGCGACTCTCTCTCTCTGCCAGCGGTGATGCAGCCTGTAGCCGCCGAGCGGGCAGTGTTGGCACTGGTCTGCTGCACACGGATGCCTGGACAGGGCGTTCGCGTTGCCGTGAAGGCGACCCGCCCGGTGTCGAATCTCCATGTCGTAGTCCTGGAGCGCCTCCAACCAGCGAGCCAGCTGGCCCTCTGGTTCTTTGAAGTTCAGCAGCCAGGTGAGCGACGCGTGGTCCGTTCTCAGCAGGAACCGTTTGCCGTAGAGGTAGGTTCGGAAATGGCGCACTGCCACCACCACAGCCAACAGTTCTCTGCGGGTCACGCAGTAATTCTTCTCCGCTCGGTCCAGTGAGCGGCTGAAGTATGCGACCACTTCAGGGAAAGCGAGCACTGGGGCCTCACATAGCGCCCTCCGCAGCCGCCGGAATGCCACGTCGCACTCCCGTGTCCACTCGAAGAGTTGGCCTTTGTGCGTCAATCGATGCAGCGGGTTGGCGACTGTAGCAAAGTCCTGAATGAAGCGCCGGTAATATGACGCCAGGCCCAGGAAGCTCCGCAGCTCAGCACCGTCGCATGGAACAGGCCAACATCTCACCGTCTCCACCTTAGATGGGTCGGTGGCCACTCCGGCAGCCCCCACGACATGGCCCAGGAACCTGGTTTGCCTCCGGAACAGGTGGCACTTTTTCGGGTGCAGTTTGAGCCCAGCACCTCGTATGGCATCGAACACCTTCTCCAGATGTCCTATGGCACCGGTGAAGTCCGTTGCATGACACAGGATGTCGTCCAGGTAAACCACGCAGCATGTTCGTGGAATGCCTGCCAGGACACGCTCCATCAGCCGCTCGAAGTTCGCTGGCCCGTTGCATAGGCCGAACGGAAGTACCCGGAACTGCCACAGCCCTTGCCCGATGGTGAACGCTGTCTTCGGCCGAGCTTCCGGGGCTAGCTCAATCTGCCAGTAGCCACTGAGCAAGTGCAGCGAGCTAAACCAGCAGGAGCCGGCATCGTAAATGCGGGGGAGCGGGTAGGAGTCTTTCCGGGTTACCTGGTTGAGGCGCCTGTAGTCAACACAGAACCGCCACGAGCCGTCCTTCTTCCGGACGAGTACAGCTGGCACAGCCCAGGGACTACTGCTTGGCTCTAATACTCCTGCCGCGGCCATCTCCTTTATCTTTTCTTCAGCTGCTTGTCGTTTGGCAAACGGTAAGCGATGATGTTGAAGTCGGATGGGCCGGGCATTTCCGGTGTCGATATCGTGTTGGACCAGGCTCGTTCGGGTGCAGTCCTCATCTCTTGCGGCAAAGATGTCGGTGTGTACGCTGCTAGTAGCCTCCGCACCTGGCTACCCTATGCTTCACTCAGCCCCTCACAGCTACGAGTGCAGAGTTCATTTACGGCTTGCTTTGTCTCTACAGAGGGCCGCGCTCTCTGAGCGGAGAGTGGTGATTGCTCAACCCGCTCTCCTGGCTCCTCTCTAGTGGGCGTGAGCTGAGCAGTGGCGGACTCAGCAAGCGGACCTGGATGAGGCCTGTTGTTTTCGCGGGCTTGAGTTTCGCGGGCTTGTGTGGGGAGGGGCGGAGACTCAGCAAGCGGACCTGGATGAGACCTGTTGTTTTCGCAGGCTCGAGTTTCGCGGGCTTGTGTGGGGCGAGTTGGAGGGTTCTTCGTCGCGCCAGCTCTCCGCACTTCGTGCTCTGTCTTCCCCGCCGTGTGCAACACTACGCTGCTCGTCCCTAAGTGTAGTGTGAACCAGGAAATGTCCACCACAGCCCCCCATTTCACTAGCACGTCCAGGCCGAGAATGCAATCATCCTGAATGCTAGCCAACCAAAGCTGGCGGCTCGCCGTCTCACCGTTGATGCACACACACACCACTTTTTGTCCATACAGTTCCGCTCGCTCTCCGGTAACTGTGGTGATGCGTGTTTTTGTCTCTTCCCAGCCTCTGGGTCTGGCTACCAGCATGCCGGGTAAGAGACCGGGGCGCACCAGCGAGATTGTGGAGCCAGTATCGATCAAGGCGCGACACCGAGTACCGTCTAGCGTACAGTCCACATAGAGTCCTCTTGTTTGGCCGAGCCGGCCCAGCCGTATGCAGTCCATATCCAGGGAGGTAGTGAAACTTGAAGGTGGCATCCCTCCCGCCGTGCCACCTCCCTCTAGTTTGACTGGGGCGCGCACGTGAGGGGTGCTGGGGCGGGACAGTACCTCGCGATGTGCCCCGGCTCGCCACACCGGTAGCATCCGTCTCCGCTGGCCGGCCTCTTCCATTCGCATGGGCGGCGTTGTGGTGGCTGTGCTGTGGTCTGTCGCGTCGTCTCCAACTCCCCCCCGTCTTCCTCCATCGATGTCTGGCGTACGCAATGCCTCGACTCCGTTGTGTGGAAGATGTTTTCCACCCGTTCGGCCTCTGCCAGCCCCACGGCCAGCGAGCTGGGGGCGCTCAGACGAAGGTGTTCTCTCAGCCGCTCCAGGTGGATGCCTCGCACAAACGCTTCCAGTGCCATCTCTTCATGTAGACTCTGGCTGTAAGTTGGGTAGCCCCACCGGGCATACAGCTGCAGGTCAGCCGCGAACTTGCCCAGTCTCTCGCCCTTGTGTCGCCGTCTGGAAGCGAGTTGTTCTTGAGCATCGCTGGTGAAGATTCTCTGGCCGAATCGTCGTTGCAGAGCGGCTTCGATTGCGGTCCAGCTTGCTTGCTCTGCCGGTGGCAGGTCTTCTAATACTTGTAGCGCTTCTCCCTCCAGGGCCAACGCCACCTGTACGTCCGTTCTCCCCGCCGACCAGCCATTCAGCTCGGCTGACAGACGGACCTGCACCAGGTATGTCGCCAGCGGCCTCTCACCATTGTAGCGGGGCAACTTGGCACTGGAGCGCCCTTCCGCCGCCGTTACGGTCACGCTGCAGGCTGGCTCCATCTGCTGGGCCCAGCAGGTGGCCATGGGCGAGCGCGCTGTCGAAGAGTCGCCTTGGCAGGAAACTCATCATCGCCCGGTCATCGGTTGCAGCTTTCTCCTCCCGTCCAGTAGGGGTCGACATCCCACTTCTGACACCAATGTAACCTGCAAACATAAACACAACAGACAGGACATACAACGTTGTCAACCCACATGGTTTAGACAGTTTAGAACATGAACATTACACATACTGCACAGCATCATGGGAGCACAGTCATAACAGCTAGGCTCAGATCATTACAGTATGTCTATCCGTGAAATTTGTTCACAATATGAATATGTAGACTGTATACTGTCGAATTATGCGAAAACGTGAAATTTGACATTTTAACCCGTACGTTTGTTTATCGTGGATTTTCTCAAAATAGCACTGTGCGCAAAACGACTGGTTTCGCCTTGCAGGGTCACATATAGATCTATAATGTTCTTGATTGGGTTGAGGATATGAAGTTTCATATCTCTCGATAACAACTCACAAGCTTCTCTGTGCATCTGCAGATCTCCTTACAAACCCTAGATGATAAAAGAACCCTAAATCCACCCAGAGATCCAAGTTGCAATGGAGAAGAATTTTCGGTTACACTTTACTTGACAGTCTCGACATAAGAGTGACATGACACTGTCATGAACGTGTCATAAACAAGTCATAAAGTTTATGACATAACACTTCTGTTATTAAGTGTCATTCGGTTTTTGTGATAACAAGTTAGGATTAGGTTTAGGGTCAGAGTTAGGGTTAGAGGTTAGGGTTAGGGTTCATCTGTCATGACAGTGTCATGTCACTCTTATGTCGATACTGTCAAGTAAAGTGTTACCGAATTTTCTCAGGTGAACATCTCTTCTACTTTCATTGGAAAACAAAGCGTTTGACATTGAGAAATTGCTAAAATAGAGTGTGTACTTGCACCTGGGTACAAATGGCACTGGCCACACAGTGACACTGTTTACACACATTACATTAAAAAGAACACAAGTGTGAAAGCACATGTCTACCAATCACTACAAGATAGCATAAAATGTATGGTTTCTGAATACAGCATAATTTGGAATTGGTGTGCGAGTCAAAAATATGACAATATATACTGTATATTAAATCAAGGAATTTCCTTTATATTTTATATAATGCTTTGCTAATGCAGCTAATTTGTACAATGCTAGCACAGCTCTTTACTAGTTCCTTGTTAAAGGTTTAAGGTACTGTATTAATCCAACGCTTCCAAGCGATTTCTAACACTGTCACATTTGGTGAATATCGATCAGCACGATCCACTGTCCATTCTGTTAGCACACTGTAAATTAAATCTGATCTTCATACACAACCCTGGCTCCTTGAACTGGAAACAACATGGAGCGGGTCTGTCCAAATGCAAAAGCAAAACAGTTCAAGCCAATCTGTGAAAGGGGGGACGGAAGTTTGGGAGAAGGGAAGGAGAGTATGGGAGCGGAGAGATGAGCTCGCGCTCTTGTATTTTGTTTGGTGTTTGCTTCAAATATCAACAAACGAGACATCATCTAGAATCGCTTACAGCATCTTTGGGTCATTTGCCCTGTAGGACTACGACTAGCATAATATAACATATGATATAAAAGTACTTATAAGTCTCTCCACCTAGCAGCGATCTTGGGCAGTTATTTTGGTTGAACAGCAGCAGGTTCCTACCTAAAGGAATGAATATGGAGACCCCTAACTCCACAGGATGGTCCAATAAACATTAAAAGTACATCACACAAGTAACTCTTAATCCATAAACTTAAAAAATAAACAATGTCACCATCTTCCCCATCTCGCAAATACTGTAAGTCTGGCAAATACTTCATTCTTCATATTGATTCTTTGTGTGCATCTAGGACTGACACGGAGCTAGTAGGTCACATGTCTTGTGTTACCCCTGTGTGTGTACTGCAGGCTACTACTCTTACCTTGGGGCAATCAGCCACCTCAGTGTACAGCATGCTTCAGCCTACCACAGCTGAAGAGAACCCTGGTGCTAAGGTGAAAAAACACCTCCAGCAGTCAGCAGATGCAGTACAGTATATGCTTTAAATCACATGGCATGTTGTGTTGTGTGGGTAAAGCTCCATCACAGCCAGTGCTGATGTATTTCTGTGTGTCCCTGTGTTCAGACAGCTTCAGCTCCAGAGTAGGCTGGGTCTCCTGCAGCCTCCATCCTCTGGGCTATACAGGATCCCCCTCAGCCAGACTCAGGCCTCTGCGCCATACAGGATCCCCCTCAGCCAGACCCAGGCCTCTGGGCAAGAGTGAGGAAGACCTGAGACCACAGCTGCAGAATGAGGCCACTGCTGCAGTTCACATGTACATCATACATCTCCTGAAATTGTGACTGTGATGAAATTAAGGCCTATAAGCAAAGCAAAAATAAATATTTTCTTGTGTTTCTTGGGTTATTCTCAAACCGTGACAGGATTGATTTCTGATCTGTTATTTTTACTCCTTATTTCTTTTATTATTTCTTTATTTGAGAGAAAGACAAGTTGGCAACATTGTCCCATTGGCGCAGCGGAAGTTTGGTCTGTGAATGATACACACTGTAAGTGCCAAGAATGTCTCTGTCTGAACAAGACTATTTTATCACAATAGTCCAGCGCAAGGTGCAGTTATTCTTGTGCCATACCCCCTGCTCAACCCTGTTCTACATTAGATCCACTCCAGTTTGCCTATAGGCCAAACAGGTCCACAGACGATGCGATAGCATTTGCTTTGAACACTGCTCTTTCCTCACCTGGATAAGAAAAACACCTACAGTATGTACGGATGCTCTGCATCGACTACAGCTCCGCTTTTAACACCATAGTTCCATCCAAGCTGATCATGAAATTGAGAGACCTGAACATCAGTTTCTCTCTGTGCAGTTGGATCCTTGACTTTCTGACTGACAGGACACAGGCGGTTCGGCTGGGTAACAATCTCCTCCACTCTAACACTCAGCACTGGTGCACCGCAGGGATGTGTGTTAAGCCCCCTGCTGTACTCGTTGTATACTCATGGCAACTCACACCTCAAACATCATCATTAAGTTTGCTGATGACACCACCATAATTGGCTGTATCACGAGTGATGATGTCTGCTTACAGAGCAGAGGTGGCAACCCTGACATCCTGGTGCCAAGACAACAACCTGCTGCTCAACGTCAGCAAAACCAAGGAGTTGATTGTGGACTACAGGAGACTGCAGGAAGAGCACACACCCATCTTTATTGGAGGCATAGCAGTAGAAAGAGTTAGCTGCTTCAGATTCCTTGGAATTAACATCAGTGAGGGTCTGAGCTGGTCACACCATATAGGTATGGTTACAAAGTCAGCAAGACAGCGACTCTTATTTCTTCGGCGGCTGAGGAAGTTTGGTATGGACAGTGTAATACTGACCAACTTCTACTGCTGTACCATTGGGAGCATCCTGACCGGCAACATTACAGCATGGTATGGTAACAGCACCGCTCATGATCGCAAAGCTCTGCAAAGGGTGGTCAGGTCAGCGCAACGCATCACAAGGACTGAGTTACCAACTATCCAGGACCTTCACAGCCAGCGCTGCAGGAGAAAGGCTAAGATAATCCTCTCTGACCCCAGTCATCCCAGCCACAGTGTCTTCACCCTTTGCAAGCACACTTAATTATCCCAGAAATATGACTTAAATAGAAGTTAGTTAGTTATTAACAATTAATTGATAAACTTTTAGAATACTTTGAGCACTGATGCAGTCAGCATAGGCCTCTTACATTGTTTGCAGGCCTACATTTAATTCCGTTTTCGATGGCAAACGCGAAACAGCGCCAAAACAACCACCAGTGGACAAAAAGAGTATTACATGTGTACTGTTAAAAATGCCCTGCCACACGTATTTCATTACTTTGTGGTAATGTCTGAAGTTCTACCATGGACTCTAAAATTTTTTGTGGAAAACATGCCTTGGTTACCTTGTTTCAAGCCATTCTAGTGTGGTATTGAAAGCCTGCATGAAGACTCGGCTTGATTTGCTCCAGTTCTCATTAATATTCAACGAGCTAAGCTGTTTGACTCTGATTGGCTAACAGCTTAGGTTTCATCCTTAACATGACGGCCGTTATCAACTAATTTTAGCTTCATGGCATGAACTTAGCTTGGCTAGCGAGTGCTAGCATTGTCCAAATGTGCATAAATAAAACCTGCTAGGCTAGCGAGTTCATTAAACCTGTATAACATAGCACTTCCTTGAGTTGACAATTACGTTTTACTTACAGCCACTGGTCGTAGACTGCGATGGTAGCCTTCTCCAGGCTTCAACAGCAACCTTTTTGCAAAGCCTGTGGCATTGTTCCAAAAAATAAACTAAAGCCATTTATCCGCAAGTCTGGGTTCTTGGGAAAAATGCATTGTTAAAGTTCGATTTGTGCATAGCGCACAAGTTCGTTGACATTCAGCCATTCTTGCATAGGCCTACGAAAACTGTCAGAGCTAAACGAATTTTGTGGGCATGGTCTCAACTGGGCGAGCTCATGAATAGTAATGAGCTCATCAATTCCACGTCAATCTGAAGAACTTTTGCAATTGGCCTAATTTCTCCGCTTATTTCTTTTCAGTGACTAGAGCTGACAGAGGAGTTAGCTGTTCATTTTCACATTCACGACATAGCACAAACACATATGGACCTAACATGTTTAAAAAAATACAAGTAAAAACGTTTTTTTGTGGCAGGGCACCTTTAAGACTCGCCATAGAGAATGAATGGGGGAAATTACGGAGGTTATATTTTGACGATGTCGTACTCCCGTGCGGGCCGGATGCTATATACCACGGACATGTTTTGGGGGGCCAGAGGTGGCGGGCCGTAGTTTGGGGACCACTGATAGAACATTATCGGAATATAGAATCAATATGAACATTTTCTGCAGAAACACAGATAGGAATGTAGCCCAGTCAGTAACAGGTCACTCTGTGACGCAGGAGACCGGGGTTTGATTCCTGCTCGCTGCATCAGTTTTGAAGGTGCATTTCTCACAGCTAAATCAAGCTAGATAGATAGATAGATACAGTAAATATATAGAGATAGAAGGTCGGGCTTGTGGAGCTATAGGCTACATGGTCCTCACTTTAGATTGGGGGGCTGCAAAATGTACTACAAATAGGTAAGAAAGGTCTTATAAGCATATTAGTTATTTACCTCTTTGTCTTATCCACCATTAACAAGCATTAAAGCCCCTGTGTAAGAAATTCTCCCATCTAGTGGTTAGGAGTTATATAGCAACCAACCTCTCAAGCGCTGCCTCGTTTACAACTACGGGAGCAGTTTCACATCAAAGCATAAACTTCTTTCTGAAAGCGTAACTCTCGCCAAAATGCACCCTAGGGTGTTTTTGTGAATGTACACGAGTCAAACTTTCGTTTAAAAGCATAATTACGTCTGAAGCGCCGCTTGTTCGTGTTGTCGTTTTTAGGTCAAATGGAGTTTTGAATGGGAACTATTTTTTGATACATGATCGCGTCAAAATCGCTATTTTTAAAACACTAAGAAGGCTCGACACAACATGAAACTTTGATCGAAGTAGTGTCTCTGTAAAAGAGGGTGCTGGGAGATGAACCCGACACAAGACTGACGTGTACTAGTGCTGATTTAATTAGGCAGCAATCGTCTCAGGTTGTCCGATAAGAACAGGAAGATGTCACTTTTCAAACTCTTGGTTTATTCACACATCAAACATGCCACTCATCTAGTAGATCTCTTGACATACTTGACATAAGACCGTGGTTTCTATAAACAGGATGAATAAGACATACCGAAGTATCAATAAGAGAAATAAACATATATGTGACAATAACATTATGCACATCACATACTAATGTATTCCTGAAATAAAGCTTAATTATTCTATGCAAGCAGGAAAGAGTCTGACACTTTACGATAAGAATATAACAACTGCTCAGCTGTAGCTTACAATCTGAATATATACATACATCTGAATATACCTATACATTTGAATATGTATAAATACCTTCTGTGCAGATACATATACATTATAAATGCTATTACAGTTACTAAATTGTGCAAATTGACATGGCAGAGGTAGACTGCAATAGGATACTGTCCCTTTAAACCTGCACTCATTACCGTGCCGCAGTAAGAACACGGAGACCGCCTCTTTAAAAGCAAGCAAAGCATGCGACCATGTCACAGATGCTCTAAGTGGGTAACCGAGTGACATCCTAGCTTGAGAGGTTTCTAAACTCCTTTTCCCCATTGGTAACTGAGGCAGTGCTTATTAATGCTATAAGCTGAGTAAACATTGTATATTGAACACGCTACCGTTCCTTCAAAGAAATAACAAATGTGTCGCCACACGCGACAACAATTACACATGAATAATAATAATTATTAATTACTAACGCTTAACATGTTACTGCAGATAAGTACACAAACATATTTGCAAAGACTTACAGTCTCATGGACGCACGGTAGCAATGATAACAGAGAAATAAATGTCCTTGTAATATCCACCGAACTCGACAGGAAAAGTTCCTCCTCCAGTCTGTGCAGTCGTAGATCCATCTGCCGCTGGTGCGAGGTAATTGACAGTTCTGATTGGTTAAGTCAGCACGTGAACAGTGTGCAGAATCCTTGGCCCACACATCATGGGCTGCGCAGCTGGGTACAACTAGTTGACAGCATTTTGAACAGCCGCCCCCAACTTTGCAAAGTAAAGTTGTCACTGAAATCAGTCAGGTGTGTCTTGAGGGAGTGCTGGGAGTCTGATGAGCCGGGCGACAGGCCGTGTGTAGGTCCGGTCCTTGACCTGGATCTGCGCCGTCCGTACCCTTCCATCGACTCCTGGGATGACCGCTGAGACCTTCCCCACAGGCCACAGGGCACGTGGTAGCTGTTGGTCGACAATCATGACGATACTGCCAACGGTGAGGTCATCTTTCTCCCGTTGCCACTTTGAGCGGGTCTGGAGTGTGGGCAGGTAATCTCTAATAAATTTGGCCCAAAACTGGTCGACGAGGGCCTGACAATGCCTCCATCTGCGACGGCTGAGTAGCTCAGTCTCTGAGTAGCTCAGTCTCTGAGTAGACGACTTGGGGAGTGGCTGGATCCCGCCGCCCCATCAGCAACATGTTGGGCGTGATGGGATCTGGATCTGAGACGTCAGACGAGGCGTATCCCAGTGGCTTCGAGTTGATGATGCCCTCCACCTCGATCAACACTGTCATCAGTACGTCCTCTGTGACTGTCTGAGACCCCAGAGTGGTATGGAGAGCAGATTTAATGGAGCGGATCTCCCGCTCCCAGGAACCGCCGAAGTACGGGGCATTTGGCGGATTGAACTTGAACTGGATTTGCTGACTGGCCAGATGGGCTTGAAGAGGCGGAGTGAGAGCATTAAAGGCCTCTTGAAGTTCTGAGCTGCCGCCTCGAAAGTTTGTGCCCTGATCAGGCAGCAATTCGTGTGGCTTGCCCCGTCGAGCGATGAAACGGCGTAGCGCCAACAGGAAGGCATCAGTGTCCATGCTGGCGAGGAGATCCAGATGGACGCCATGAGTCGTCAGGCACTTGAAGATGATACCCCATCGCTTCTCTGTGCATCGGCCGATCTTAATGAGGTATGGCCCGAAACAATCCACCCCGGTGGAATAGAAGGCTGGGTGGTGAAGACGCAAACTGGAAGGTGGCAAATCAGCCATTCTGGGGATCACTGGGGTGCCTCGCCATTTCTGGCAGTCAGGACAACTGTGCTGGTGCTTTCTGACAGCTGATCTCCCACGCAGTATCCAGAACCGCCTGCGTAGCTCAGCATACACTCTCTCAGGTCCTGGGTGCGCGAGCCGACTGTCAAAGTCCTGAATGATAAGTTTGGTGATGGCATGATGAGGGTCCAGCACGATTGGATGCAGGGTCTCGTCGTCCAAGGCCTCACATCTGCGGAGCCGCCCCCCCACTCGGATCAGTTGGACCTCTGTGTCGTACTCTGGAGACAAGGTAAGTAGTCTGCTGCCTGCAGAGACAGGCTTACCTGTTGCGAGCAGAGCGAAGTCCTGAGGAAAGCAGTCTCTCTGCACCTTTCTGATGAGCGCCATTTCTGTTTGCCTGTAGTCATCTGCTGTGGGCGCGGTGGATGTGGCCGCCCCGTGACAGGCTTTTACAGACCCTTCCAGCAGCTCCTTATAGCTACTAAAGCCTCCAGCGTCAGGCAGTGAAGGGTCAGGGGTCACAGAGAGGTGTCCACAGAATTGTGATTTCCGCAGCTCAGCAGGCTCATCAGATGATGAGGAGAAGTCTGGACAAGCTGGCCACTGCATTTCGTCCTGCCACAGGAATGTGGGTCCACGACTCCAGCGGTGTTCACTGAGGAGCTGTGACAGGGTCAGGCCTCTGGTGATGTCGTCGGCAGGGTTGTCTGCTGAACTCACATATCACCAGGGACTGCCCTCCGTCAGCTCTTGGATGTCAGCAACCCTCGTGCCAACAAACACCTTGTAACGGCAGGACTGAGACTGGAGCCAATTCAGGACAGTGGACGAATCGGTCCAGTATGTGATGCTGGTGATGGTTAGTGTCAGCTCCCTCTTCAAGACGGCAGCCAGCTGGGCACCGGTGTGGGCAGCACAGAGTTCCAATCTGGGGATGGACTGCTGCCGGACTGGAGCTACCCGGGATCTGGCTGCCAAAAAGGCCACTTGGATGTTGCTTGATTGGTCCACCGTCCGAAGATAGGCCACTGACCCATAGGCTCTCTCTGATGCATCGGAGAAGATGTGTATGGTCTGAGTGGATGCTGACACATCAGTTCCCCGCTGAACATAGCACCGTGGGAGAGAGATGGATGGAAGCTGATGGAGTTCACTCTCCCAAGTGTGCCATAACTGGAGAATGTCCTCTGGAAGTTGTGGGTCATCCCAGTCTCTTCTCTTACCCCAGAGGCGCTGCACGAGGATCTTAGCCCTGGTGGTGTAGGGAATGAGTAGTCCGAGGGGGTCATACTGCCTTGCCAGGACCCGATAGATGCTACGCATGGTGGGCTCAGGATGCTCTGAATGGCGGAGCCGATAGGTAAGGGTATCAGACATGCAATGCCATAACAGTCCCAATGTCCGCTCTTGTGGATCCATGTCATCGTGTGACAGCCAGAGCTCACAGCTCTCTGATCGGATGTCTGCAGGCATATGGCTGACAATGTCTGGCACATTGGTGGCCCACTGGCATAGCTCGAACCCACCAGAGAGGAGGAGAGGCTGCAGTTTGTTGACCAACTGCTTAGCTTCTGGGATGGAGGCGAAGCTCTGCAGTAGGTTGTCAACATAAAAGCAGCACTCGACTGAGTGTCGAGTGTCTTCCTCAGGGTTGCTGTGATCTAGGACGTGCTTCTGGTGGGCGAAGACAGCGCAGCATGGGCTGCACGTCGTTCCGAAAGGCAACACCTGCCATTCGTAGACGTCTGGTGCTCTGCTGCGATCCAGGTCCTGCCAGATAAAGCGCAGAAACGGCTTGACCTCAGGTAGGAGACGAACCTGATGGAACATCCCCTTTATGTCGCTGCTCACTGCGACGGGATGCTGTCTGAAGCGAAGAAGCACCCCTAAAAGAGATGATCCTAAGGTGGGTCCAGGGAGGAGCTGTTCATTCAAGTTGCCACCTTGATGCGTGAATGAACAGTTGAACACAATGCGGTCCTTTCCATTGTGATGGACCATGTGATGTGGTACGAACCACGACCTGTCACAAGACTGGGCTGCAGCAGGAGTGAGTCTTTCCACATAGCCGGCATCCAGTAACTTCTTAATCTCACGACTGTATGACTCTGCTCTGGCTGGATCTTGAGATAGCCGCTTCTCCGTCCCCCGCAGATGGCCTAGGACAGCCTCCATGTGTGCATTGAGTGATGGGCTCTCTTCCTTCCACAGCAGGGGGGTCGCGTAGCGATGGACACCATCTACCGCAACTCTGACTGTCTTCTCCTCCAGCATTCTAACAGCTGCAGTGTCCTGCTTTGACCGGGTGATGAGCTTCTCATTCCGGTAGGGAAAGACATCCATCTGCCAGAGCTTGGACACATGCTGGAGCAGTTCTGTTGATGGCAACAGGGTGCTGGTGAACAGACAGGCAGATGTGGATGAATGACGCATGACTACTTTGGCTGGGCCTTGAAGTGTCCAGCCGAGGCGTGTCTTCAGCGCTACTGGACCTCCTGGAGGGCCCAAGTGCACTGGCTCAACTGGAGTCAGCAGGTGGGGGTAATCCGAGCCAATGAGAAGCAGCGGCTGAGCTTGTGAAAATGAATGAAGAGGCAGACCTCTGAGGTGGCGATAGGTCTTTTGCAAAGCCTCAACGGGATGAGAATGTGCAGACAGGCCCAGTTCTGCTGAGGTGAATGCCCGCTGAATCCGAAACCTTGTCTGTGGTTGACTGACTGATGACACAGAGAAAGACACTGACCTCCCAGACACTGCTCTGATGTCTTGTCGGATGGTTCGAAGAGCAAGGTCCTCTCTCTGTCCCTGGAGGCCCAGCTGCTGTGCAGCGCTATGAAGGATGATAGTGCGCTCAGACCCATCGTCCAGAATGGCGTAGGTCTCCATCACTTTCCCCCGGTGATGGAGGTACACTTTCACCATCTTCAGTAGCACACAACCGCTCCTCCTGGCTGGATCCAGGTAGTAGTTCGCTGGTTGACGGGGTGTAAGATCAGCTACTTTCTCTTCTTTGGTGGGGCTGTTAACCTCATGCAAAACTTCAAGGTGCGTGCGCTTGCACTTCTGGCAGCGGGCCTTCAGATAACACTGTGCCGCCAGATGGTCTCGTCCACACCTCCAACACCTGGTTCCAGCTTTGATCCAATCCACTCTCTGTTCTGTGGTTAACTGCTTAAAAGCAGAGCACTGATTGAAGTAGTGCTGTACATCGTCACAGAATGGACAGTACTTCTTCGGCTTCTCTGCCTTCTGAGGTGAGGATGAATCTGGTTTGGATGGTTCTGGTTGCTTGACTGGTGGGTCAACCAGCAGGACAGTGGTGGAGTGTGTGGCTGGATTCTGCTTTGCCTTGGAATTCTTTCGATTGTCTGACTGGCTCTGCACTGATGATCTAGAACGACTGGTTGTTATCTCATCCTCCTGCACTCGGACTTCATACTCCAGCCATTCAGCGAAGTCCTGTAGTGTGGGGATGGGGACTCGAAGCGGGTTGACGAACCTCTTGAACTGGGCGCGGAGGTCATGTGGCAGCTTTGACAGCAGGCGTGTCACATGTGACCCGCACTCCAGCTCTGTCTTCCCCTCTCTCCCCAGCTGATCTAACATCCCCACTAGGGCTCTCACTTTCAAGGCGAACAGCCGGAAACCTCTGATGTCTCCAGTCTTGACTGGTGGTTCGGCTAAGACTTCATTAATTCGTTGGAGGGCTAGCTTGTGAGGCTGTCCGTACAGCTCAGTGAGTGAGGCCATGGTTCTGGTGTAAGGATACCTGCTATTGCTATAGGAGTCCGCGATGAGCAGAGCATCTTCTAGCTTGAGGTGGTCCACTAGGATCTGATATTTGAAGCGCTCGGTAGCGTCAGCAGGCAAGAGATTGTCCAACGCCAACTTCAGTCGAGCAAACTGGCGAGGGTCATCATCAGTGAAGAGGGGAATCTGTGGCTTTGGTCCACGGTAGGATGTCTCCTGCCGGGACGGAGATCGAGGTCTACTAGGCCGGTGCGGAGATGGTGCCTGGCTGTTAAGTCCTTGGCTCCATGTCCTGTGATCTGCCGGTGAGCGAAGTGGTGGTTGGGGCAGACGTGCAGATGGAGGACGAGGTGGGGTGTACGGCGACATATAGTCCGGAGTGCGCAATGGATGTGGGGGCGCAGGGGCAGCCTGGCCAGGTTCTGCCAGGAGATGGAGACTCCGCAGATGTTCCGTGAGCTCTGCTACTAGCAGTGGTTGCAAGTACGGAGGCGGTGGCATCTGCTGAGGTAGCTGCCGTGGCAGAGGTGGCTGTGCTGCTGCGCTGGGTGGCACGACATATGTCACTGGCGGTGGCAGTGGATATGGGTCACTGTCTGGCTGTGCCAGTGGCGGTGGAGAAGGGAATTCAGGTGCCAGAACTCCTGAAGACTGTACTGGTGTGGAGGCAAGGTGCGGAACAGGTAGCCGGGCAAAGGATACGTCACTGACGGCTGAGGGGTGCTGTGCTGGAGGTGGGGCGTCGACACTGGCAGATGCAGCTTGAGGCGCAGCGGATGGACGCTGTGAGAGGGCGTTGAGGAGATGCTGCATATCCCTCCGCAACTGCATTGTGTCATTCTGCATGTCTCTCCGAAGCTGAAGATTGTCTTCCTGCATCTCCCTCAAAGCGGTGAAGACTGCATCAGGGACAACGTTTGGAGATGTCTGACCAGTGGGGGAAGCTGGAGCAGCATCCCATTGCCTGCTGTATCCAACGTTGGAGTGGGCATGTGATGTGGAGGTCTGTGGTAGCTGTCGCAGTGGTAGATTCACCAGGAAGTCGTCCAGGTGGCGGGGCCGATGAATCTCCCGCCGAGGGCGGACACTACCATCAGAGGAAAACATCGTAGACTGAGGAAACTGCTGCATCCGGCTCGAAGGACCTTGTAAAAGATGGTGCTGGGAGATGAACCCAACACAAGACTGACGTGTACTAGTGCTGATTTAATTAGGCAGCAATCGTCTCAGGTTGTCCGATAAGAACAGGAAGATGTCACTTTTCAAACTCTTGGTTTATTCACACATCAAACATGCCACTCATCTAGTAGATCTCTTGACATACTTGACATAAGACCGTGGTTTCTATAAACAGGATGAATAAGACATACCGAAGTATCAATAAGAGAAATAAACATATATGTGACAATAACATTATGCACATCACATACTAATGTATTCCTGAAATAAAGCTTAATTATTCTATGCAAGCAGGAAAGAGTCTGACACTTTACGATAAGAATATAACAACTGCTCAGCTGTAGCTTACAATCTGAATATATACATACATCTGAATATACCTATACATGTGAATAATATAAATACCTTCTGTGCAGATACATATACATTATAAATGCTATTACAGTTACAGTTACTAAACTATTACAGTTACTAAATTGTGCTAATTGACATGGCAGAGGTAGACTGCAATAGGATACTGTCCCTTTAAACCTGCACTCATTACCGTGCCGCAGTAAGAACACGGAGACCGCCTCTTTAAAAGCAAGCAAAGCATGCGACCGTGTCACAGATGCTCTAAGTGGGTAACCAAGTGACATCCTAGCTTGAGAGGTTTCTAAACTCCTTTTCCCCATTGATAACTGAGGCAGTGCTTATTAATGCTATAAGCTGAGTAAACATTGTATATTGAACACGCTACCGTTCCTTCAAAGAAATAACAAATGTGTCGCCACACGCGACAACAATTACACATGAATAATAATAATTATTAATTACTAACGCTTCACATGTTACTGCAGATAAGTACACAAACATATTTGCAAAGACTTACAGTCTCATGGACGCACGGTAGCAATGATAACAGAGAAATAAATGTCCTCGTAATATCCACCGAACTCGACAGGAAAAGTTCCTCCTCCAGTCTGTGCAGTCGTAGATCCATCTGCCGCTGGTGCGAGGTAATTGACAGTTCTGATTGGTTCGCGAGCTGAGCACTGTCTGGCCACTAAGTCAGCACGTGAACAGTGTGCAGAATCCTTGGCCCACGCATCATGGGCTGCGCAGCTGGGTACAACTAGTTGACAGCATTTTGAACAGTCTCTACACATGAACTCGAGCATTGAAAACATTGTTCGTGTACACAGTGTTCACTAAAAGAAAGGGTTTTCTGCTCGCTGCCATCATGCCAGTCAAGGAGTGAGTTGTCCAAAACCTTTCTTTTTAGTAAACTATGGGTGTGTTCGAAACGGGTAAAGTTGCTGCCTTTTAAGTGTAGCCCTCCCACCGATAATCTGGCTCATAATTCTACTTTGTCTAGGGGTTGTGGAACTACAATGGTGGGATGCACATCAAAATGTAACTTATATTAAACAACAATACACTCTTAATCGTTTTACTAAGGGACCGTTCGTTATTTATAAATGGGGTCACCGGAGGAAAATAGGGGAGGGTCATGTCTTTTTATTCTTTGTTGAGGGGAGGGTCACCTAACTTTTTTTTGTCTAGGAGGGGGGGTCACCCATCTTTTGTATTAATGAAAACAGCAAAATACGGAAAATGTCAACATCCGTCCCCATTAACGTTGGAAGGGTTGGAGCAACAAAGTAGCCTACTTTATTCACGCCTAACAGCCTATATCCATTTGGTCAACTTTATCCAGCCCTAAAAAAGCTAACTTTGGTTTGCTTGTAGTTTACCGTGTAGCCTAGCCTAACTTTAAACAGTGTGCATGCTTATAAAGCATACTTGTGCTTCATTCATCCACACATCCAGCTCCTAACGTTTTGACAAGCATTTTCTACCAATTGACCTTGTTCCTGCCCATCTCTATAGCTTTGCTGTCTCCATCCTTTCTGTTTTTGTTGTTTGCAAAAAAATATATAGTAGCCTAGGCCCTATTTATTGGTAACCAGCAACAAGTGCAATTTGTTCATCGCTGTCATTCTTCCCAGATAGCAAGCAGAGGTTGGCCCAACGTTGGTAATGGTTGGCAATGGTTGGCAGCGTCAAGAGTTGGAATTCCAACGTTGGGCCAACATTGAACCAACGTCAGCTGCCCAACCAATAATATCAAATTGCAATTGGTTGGGCAGCTGACGTTGGGTCAGTGTTGGCCCAACGTTGGAATTACAACCACAAATGGCAGCGTCAAGAGTTGGAATTCCAACGTTGGGCCAACACTGACCCAACGTCAGCTGCCCAACCAATAATATCAAATTGCAATTGGTTGGGCAGGTGACGTTGGGTCAGTGTTGGCCCAACGTTGGAATTACACCTGTGTTTTTTTTAAACTTCAACTGCTTACGGGCCCTGGTCAATCCTGTTTTTTTTCTCTCATTTTGTTTCATTTATGGTGCGCCGTCATCTTTTTTACCCATTTTGTGCTTTGTTGTTCAATAGTATAAAATGTTGTATTTTACATACAGAATGTGCTTGGACATTGCTTGGAATCTGGATTTATTCTGGCGTAACAACTTGCATATTAGTAACATTCTAAATCAATTGTATGCACCATATTGCTATGTCGCATAGTAATATTATACACCATTTGAAACATTGGACTCTTGGGAATCCATACATGACAACCTTTTTCATGTACAATCTGAATAGTGCTGTACATTGTCAGATTAATTTTACTATGACATATATATATATTTAGAAAAATGCCCTCCTCTGCCTTTGGTGCTTTCCTAACTTCTAGCTTCCATGTATATCCTTAGCAATAAGTAGATGCAGCATATTGGGTCTTGAAATATTCACAGAAATCCATAGAAATTAAATATTCATGTTGTTTTATCCAATAGTAGTTGTGCAGATGTATAGGCAATCTTATACACAACCATACAAAAATAGACTTTTGTGTAATTATTCCACTCATTCTATACCAGAACCTCTGACATATACAATCCAAATAGTCTACAAGAAACCTCAGTGTTACCTTTCACTAGAGACCAGGATTATGCTTCTACAGCAAGAGGTTGCCACACAGCAAGGCTTTTATTGTCAGTATGCATTTTGGGTAGCAAATAATGGTCTAAAAGTACTAATTTTCCATTCTGTATTGATCTACTTTTGCACACAGCTTCACAAGACCTGTTGCTAGGGCTCAGTTGTGTTTTTTAAGTCCCATCAAGTGACCTAGAGGGCTGAAATGTGGTCACTTCAGAGATGCTTGTAATCCAGCAAGAAAAAACAATATTCTAGCCTCTTTCTAAAGAGGTCTAGCATTTGATGGTAGGCCAAAAGAGCTGGGACACAGTGCAATGTCGGGGGGAAAAGCCTAGAAATGGCCCAACCCAGAAAGAAGTTAACCCAGGAAGTGATGTTAGACAGTGACAACCGATCAAGATGAGCAAGTCATTAAGTTGATTTCCACTTACATTGTGTATCATTTTAAACATGAGTATTTAAAAGCAAGGCACATTGAGACTGAAATGGACTGCAACCAGAAGAGTTATATCCCAAATTTGTCTGTTGAGGGTAGAGAACCCCAGGGATTGTGTGTGCATTGAAATTTTTCTTAAGATTTTCACAAGTTTTGCCAGGATTGGCCCCAGTTATAAATTAAAATGTGTTTAATGCAATAAATATAAACTGTAGAGATGCAACCTGGTCATTAAAATGATTACAAATGGGATTTTTCCCCAGTTTTTTTTTTCTTTCTTTTTCTCCCCCCGCCCCTTTGGCGGCCCTCAGTTCAATGTTGGGTTCCTGAATTGGCCCTCACCAATCAAAACTTTGAGAACCCCTGACTTAGAACCTCCTTTTCAATACAACGGTCTATAACTTGTTTACATTATAATTGAAATGGTTGGGTGATCGTCAGTATGCACACTATTTAGTACCAAAATCACTATCTGAAATTGCAATGTAGATGCATTTTGGCTGGCTGTCCTTATTGAAAAAATCAGACAAGATACAGTATGTAATAGTGGCCACTTTATTCAGTGATACAAAGGTACATGCACAGTAGCAAGATGAAACAAACAGAATGACTAACTTTGTGTGAATGGGTCTCCTGCTACTACATCATAATAAGTAGCTAAAAGAAGACAGTCCATAAAGTGCAGTGCAGTACATCATATGGCGATAAAAAAAAAATATTCAAAGGTCTGGAAGTGAGACCCTGGAAAGATACTGGACGAAGGCTCTCCTAAGAAAAAATGGCTAAACATCGAGGACATCTCCACCTACAGTTCATCACAGATCAGGTATGTATCTTGCATCTCTAACAACAGATTGTAGACTACATTTAGGCTATGGCAGATAGAGAGAGAAAGATAGCGCGAGAGAGAACATTTTGTACGTAACAATAACAATAGCCACGCGATTATTATAAATAAAAAATACCGTTAATGTCAACTGCCAGAGTGCCCAGACGTGATTTGTTCTGACTGCCATTTAAGCGAGTTAAAAATACATTTGATCCACATTCAGCCAAGGTAAGAACCACCTCGGTAATTAACCTCATCAATGTAAGACGTAGCCTATCGACTAACGTTAAAGTTATCAAGCGCCTTCTACGCTAGCGCGATTTGGCTAACGTTACGGCGCTAATGTTAGTTTGCTAGTTAGCTATATCGGTTAGCTAACGTTATAGTAGAGCGGCTACAAGGCCAATTTGGCAAGAATCGTGCAAATTATGATACAAGCATGAAACTTGGTAGGTATGTGCTTATGACCAATACAATCAAATCTACCTGATTGGCCACTTGAAATAGTGGCCATTTTTTTCAAGATGGCCGCCAAAAAAGACTCCAGAAATTGATTTATTGCATAGAATTGACCTAGCAAATTATGATACAAGCATGAAATTCGACATGTATGTGCTTAAGACCAATAAATTCAAATCTACCTGACTGGCCACTTGAAATGGCGGCCATTTTCCAAGATGGCCGCCAAAACAGACCCCAGAAATTGATTTATTGCATAGAATTGACCTAGCAAATTATGATACAAGCACGAAACTCAACATGTATGTGCTCAAGAGCAATACAATGAAATCTACCTGATTGGCCACTTGAAATGGTGGCCATTTTCCAAGATGGCTGCCAAAAAAGACCCTAGAAATTGATTTATTGCACAGAATAGTCAAAGCAAATTATGATGGACGCATGAAATTTGGCATGGATGTGATCAAGACCAATACAATCAAATCCACTTGATTTGCTACTTGAAATGCTGGCCATTTTCCAAGATGGCGTCCAAAAAGACCCGAGAAATTTGCAAAGTTCAAATGTGCAAATTGCAAATGTGGTGTAAATAATTGTTCACTCTCCTTAAATATGTTTCCATAGATGATGAAGTGATACAGATATTAAAAATGTTCCACAATGACAAATAAGCCACTTATGACACACAAATAGCATGGTGATAACATGCTAATAATGCCAGTTCTTAATGTCAATGGAGGGTGTTGCGTGATGCCACCCCCCCAAACAAATAAAATGGTTATGACATGCTAATAATATAATGACACTAATATGCTAATAACGGCAATTCATGGTTTTCTCGATGTTGCTGTTAAACAAAAGATGCGTGTACACCAGAAACAACCTCAGCTACAAAGTAGCCAAGGTCGTTGAAGAACCTTTGTCATGAATTCGCTTTTTTCGCTCTGGATGTTTGATTTAGCTAATCACATAACGGCTCTGGCTTGTCAGCCTGGGACATTCGAAGATAAGAGCATTCCAATTGTTTTTTGCCGAACCGCTCATTACCATCATATTAGCTGACTTTTAATTGCTAAATCGCTTAATCGCTCTGGGGGTCGTTTCCAGAAAGCATCGTTTGCTAACTTGCGTCGCAACCTCGGTAGTACGCTCCATCGTTCTTGGATTTGGTGTTTCTAGAAAGGGTAGTTCGAACTCTCAATCGCAAACAAGGACGCAAAGTTTGGTCGTTTGAACTACTGCCCCTAGGCAGTCGCACTTGTGTCGTTCCTTGGTAGTTCCTGTTGGTGTCCGGAGCGCCTAACCAAAAATCACAACCGCCTAACCAAAATTTGCGAAGTGGATGTTTATCTCGTGACTCAATGATTGATCTATCCTGTAGCTTAATTTTGATTAAGACACTGCTCCTCTACTGGGCTCATTCTTGCTATTTATGTTAATTAAAGTATTGCCTTGATTTTAGTATTATAATCTTCACAGTCCCTAACAGCAGCAGTGTTAAATGGTGTAGTGGCTAAATCAGATGACTTATTATCCCAACGTTGTAGGTTCGATTTTCTTATGATGTGAGATTGTCCTCTTGCTTCTCGCTACCTGCAGATGAACTAGTGTGACACGTAGATTCAATTGTTTTTGACTGATGTATTGTACCTATGGTCTCTCGATGTAGAGTAACTATATACATAAATATGTATGGTCAAAACCTATTGTTGTGTCTCGTAGGCCTACTTTTACTCAGAGATGAAAAGAAGAGATAGGATGCGAACTCCGGCCGAGCGCGCAGTGCACCAACGCGCTGCCGTTAAGCCACGAGACAGTTAATAACCTATGGGATACCCAGGTATTTGTCCAGGCTATATATTTTTTCCAACACAGATATATAACACAAATAATGACTCATATTGGTCTGCTTAAGTTAACTGTTTTCTATGCTTGCAATAGGTTTAGGTTTTGGCTGATGGCAATGACAATACCAGCATTAATCACTCGGTTTAGATTAGAAACATGTCGACATAGGCCGTGACAGAACATTTCTAGGGGGTGGGGTATTACACGTTGCCACTGTTTCCACCAATGATATGTATCGCTGCATCATCAACAACGTTGTTGGAACTATGGTGTTCGAACGTCGGAGGTAGCGAATTGCGACACAGGTACGATGCTTTCTGGAAACAGGTGTAACAGTGTCGTTGTTTGGTCGCAAGTTGCGTCGTACCATGGTGGTTGAGCAACGTCGTTGCTAACTTTTCTAGAAATGACCCCCAGGTCGTCCAGATTGGTTCGCTCCAGGCGAATTCACTTTGGTCGCTTTATTCGCCGACCCTCCATAGACAAATAATGACTTCCGTCTTTCCGGTCGCATAGGTCGCTTTTGGTTTTACATGCAAATAACAGCGGTAACAGTTATTAACGACAAATAAGCCCCTTATAACACACTGATAACATGGTGATAACATGCTAATAATGACAATTCTTGATGTCAATGGAGGGTGGTGCGTGATGCGATACCATTGTGGTAATAATATGCTAATAACGGTAATTTATGATTTTCTCGATATGGGCGTTTAAAAACACTAATAACGTGCTAATGGTACTAACGGTAATAATATGGTAATAATGTGCCGCTCACTATAATTTCTGCTCTCTGCGACTGTCCTTACAATTACCCCAGAGTTAGAGAACAAGGCGACCAGAGTGAATCAATCAGCAGTGATCCAATGTCGCTGTAAGTGACTAAAATTAATTCCGAATAACCTCAGTGGCTGGTTTAATTCAGATAGTTTTGGTCTAAATATTGTAAGGATATGGATAGTGATACAGTGCATATACTCAAATGTAAAACGGCATATACAGTGTAATTTGTGGTAGGAGAGTAGGCTACAAAGTAGGGCAGTAAGAACAGACAGGAATATTATATATGAGGCATACTAGCATATAAGTGTTCTGTGTAACCACTCTGAAGGCCTGACTGACCGCAACGTCAAAAAAAAAAGGTTTGGTTTGACTAACTGTAGCAACATTGCCCTTTTCCATCCTCAAGGTGAGGGTGGGTAAAGAAATATAACATCTTACTTGTGACATGGTCAGAATAATCAGCAATTGATATTGATATACTGCCACACCACTCATCAAAGGCATTTTCTTCTTCTCCACCTGCTGTATGTGTTTGCACAGCTTTGTTAAAACAGGCTTACATTGTTGAAAAACAAATAGCATTTTTATACACGTGCGTCTTTCTGTTAAAATACCTACACTAAATTCTGAATCACATTTTGCCAATCAGCCCAAAACGAATTGAAATTTAAATAACTGTTCCATGCATGGATTCAAAAGGTGATCAAAAGATCATACCTCAATCTGATTTTTTAGATTAACAATGGACAACGACTGACTGGTCAAAGTGCTGTCTGTGTCAGCACTTTGCTGGCCATCTTTAAAAATGGCTGCCATATTACATTTTCAAGTTGCAAATGAGGTGGATTTCATTATATTGCTCTTTAGCACAAACACACAAAATTACATACTTGTATCATCATTTTCTTGCTCACTTCTGGGCTAAATTCAGTCTTTTGGCGGCCATATTGTAAAATGGCTTCCATTTCAAGTGGCGAGTCAGGTAGATTTGATTGTATTGTTTTTTTAACACATTCATGCCAAAATTCATGCTTGTATAATAACTTGCTTGATCAATTCTGTGCAACAAATCCATTTCTATGGTATTTTTTGGCGGCCATCTTGGAAAATGGCCGTCATTTAAACTGGAAAATCAGTTAGAATGTATTGTGTTGGTCTTAAGCACATACCTGCCAAATTTCATGCTTGTATCATAATATCTTTGGTGAATTCTGAGCAATAAATCAATTTCTAGGGTCTTTTTTGGCGGCCATCTTGGAAAATGGCCGCCATTTCAAGTGGCCAATCAGGTAGATTTGATTGTATTGGTCTTGAGCACATACCTGCCGAATTTCACGCTTGTATCATAATTTGCACAATTTTTCCTGTAGCCGCTCTACTATTACGGCGCTAGTTCGCCTGGCTGATTCTTCTAGCTGTCAACAACATTATTATTAGCCATGGCCGACAGCAAAAACATTTTATCTAAAAGGTCGTTGCGACGACACGTTAAGAAAAACACAGACAGCGCAATGGCAAGGCTACATACTTGCACCACCGACCTCGAAGTAACTACCACTGTAACAGAGTTGCCACCTTCTAGCTCTTGTACTGCGCATATCCCGTGTTTTGACACTGAGAGCGAGTGTGACGAAGAAGGGGACTGGTTTATGGCCTCTGACTCAGAGGATATGAGCGCCATCTCTGGTCAGGAAGACGTTGGCATGACTAATGATTATAATAGCTCCGATGAGCAAGAGGGAGACAGTGACACTAACTCAATTGATGACAGCAACTTGCGTGATGACATAAAAGTATGGGCAATTGCAACCAACACACCTATTAGTCACCTCTCAAGTCTTCTCTCTGTGCTTCGGAAGCACTTGCCTAATGTAAACCTTCCAAAGGATGGCCGCACTCTCCTCTCAACTCCAACTTCCACAGAGGTGCAGTCAAAAGCTGGGGGCTCCATGCACTATTTTGGGGTAGCAAATGGGGTCAGGGCAAGAATAGATGATAACGCCATACTAAAGAGCACTCACACACTTCATCTCCAAATTAATATTGACGGCTTGCCTCTTTTCAAGAGCAGCAATCAACAATTTTGGCCTATATTAAGACTAATTGAAGAAGACCCTTGCCGAATTCCATTCGTAATATCTCTGTACTGTGGATATTCCAAGCCATCAGATGCAAATGAGTATCTCTCTGAATTTGTCACAGAGATGGGAAAGCTTGCATCTGGCTTAGAGTACCAGTCCAATTTCTATAGGATCGAAATTTCAGCATTTGTGTGTGATGCACCGGCAAGAGCCTTTGTTAAAAACATAAAAGCCCACAACTCCTACTACGGATGTGAGCGATGTGTTCAAGAGGGTGCTTGGTTAAACCACCGCCTCAACTACCCAGATACCAATTCTGTCCTGAGGACAGATGAGCACTTTAGAGCACAAACACAAACTGACCATCACAAAGAGGGTGAGAGTGCTCTGCTCCAAATTGATATAGGCATGGTCTCTCAATTTGTTTTGGACTTTATGCACCTTGTCTGCCTGGGAGTGGTGCGAAAGCTAATATGGCTATGGATGAAAGGCCCACTCCCAACAAGAATAGGAAACCAGTCGATAACGGTCATATCAGATAGGCTGATAAGACTGGGGAAAAATCTCCCTAAAGAGTTTGGCAGAAAGGGAAGGTCATTGAGGGAGGTTGATCGGTGGAAAGCCACCGAGTTCAGAACATTCTTGCTGTACACTGGCCCCATTGCTTTAAAGAAAACACTGCCTAAGCTAATGTATGACCACTTCCTCCTGCTGCATGTTGCTATTTCTATATTATGTTCACCCCGTCTGCATAAGCATTACTGCGATTATGCTGAGAACGTCCTGATGGTTTTTGTGCAGAATTTCCCAGTCATTTATGGTGATTTTGTTGTTTACAATGTCCATAATTTGATTCACCTGGCAAGTGATGTTAGAAAATTTGGCCCATTGCCCCAAATTTCTGCCTTTCCCTTTGAAAATTTCTTACACAAATTGAAAAGACAAATTAGGAAGCCAAACCAATCACTGCAACAGGTTGTCAGACGACTAACTGAACAATCGAACATCAGCAGAGTCCGTCTGCCATCAGGTTCCCTTCCATCCCGTCTCACTGCCTCACTGTCTCACTACACCTGTGACAGATTCAACCTCTCTGTTCAAGAGGGTAACAACATAATATTGTGTGCCAGTACCATTTTCAAAATTGAGAAGATACAAACAACTCTTGGTGTTACCTCGTTTGTGGTGCGACAATATGTACAACAGCAGCCCTTCTTCAACTACCCAGTGAACTCTCTTCAAATGGGAACAGCTGTTGTAGAAGAGATGTGTACAGAAACATCAATAATAACAGAAAAAGATATTGACTGCAAGATGGTGGCAATACCATATAAAACCAGACTTGTCATATACCCTCTTAATCACTTATAAAATCATGTCCCTAATTCAATTAAATTTAATCTGGCCCTAATTCAATCATTCAATCAATCAATCTTTTAATTCTAAATGTACAATGACATTTAACCCTTTTATTTAGATGTTTGCAGTCGTTTTATTCAGTGAATCTAATGAGGTGGAGGTGATACCATCATGTTGGCTGAGTGTGGATGAAAAGGTGGCCTACTGGCCACCATACAAAAGAACTGAAAAGGCGAAGGCGGCCGTGTTAACTGTGGAGGAGCCAGATGAGACTTGGGGGGAATATTTGGTGAAGGTCATCAAAAAATATGGTGAGACAACAGCATACAGTGCCATATACTCAGGTTTTAACAGACATGGGCTGTTGTAAAAGGTTGTCGATGAATGCAACCAATAACAAGAAAATGTATTAATGTGTCTGTCTGTAAGTATATACTATATGTTTATATAGTATAGTATATGTTTAATGTAATGTTGGAACCTATACCAAAGAGCTGTACTGAAAACAAATTCCACCAGCCTGGCTGTGTGGTCATTAAATCAAATCAATCAATCAATCAATCTATAACGACACAGGGGGAAAGTATTGAGCAAGCTAAGAAAAAGTAGTGTTCCAGGGCTACTGAAGGCAAGGAATAGAAATCTTGCTCCTGAGCTCTGTGCATTGCTGGTCAATGGTGAGTGATGTTCCTCTCACAGGGGATAATGGTACCACTGGTGCTTAAAGGAAGTGCATCCTGTGTAGTTCCACTGACCACATAGACCTGAGACAATAATGTGAGTAAAAAACAACATAAAAAGTCTATTTCACACAGTTTTTTTAGTGGCAGTCTGCACCACCCTACGCACACCATCTATACCTTATTCCTCCATCCCCTCATGGTCATTGGGCATTGTGATCACAAGCTCATCAGCAGTCAGCTACCTCTTCCTCTTCAGGCTTGCAAGAAGGTCTGTGTAGATCTTGTCATCCTCCATCTGAAACAACAGAAAAATCATACAAATGTAATACCTTTATTAAAATAAAAAATAAAACCACAAAACTACAGATGTGTGCGTGTATGCACATACATACACAAAAAGAGGTAGCCTAAAAACGATTGAAGCATTCTGAGTAACTCAAAATATTTGTAAGTATGAAAAGTCATTTTACTACACATGGGTTAAGCTAGGCTACCCTATTTTTTGTCAGCATCAGCCCTTTTCCTAAAATTGGTGTCTGTGTATGTTCCCGTAGCAACTCACACGCACATTAAGCACTGTTAACGTTATGCTACAATTTGAACAGTTGAACCGTTACAGTTTGAACAGTTACAATCAATGGTGTTGAAGTGGTAGTGTAGCCCATAGCCTTAACGAGGCAGAAATGAAGAGGGATTGCAACAATGTTTACAGAGATACATTATAACGTTGGCTGCAAAAAATATGCAGAGTAGCCTACTAGATTGACTGACACACACACGCACGCACGCATGCACTCACATTATCGAAATCAAACGCCGGATGCTTTAATATAAAAAGTAAAACATAGCCTATCAATCAACTTTTGTAATGTCAGAGAACGTAACACGAGGCCCCCATGGATAATGCTAAGCTATTCAGCTTTGGTATGCTGACAATTGGCAATACAAGCAAATTTGTACTATGAAACAAACTTCCAGGTTAAACTAACTTTTTAAATGAACTTTCAAATGAAAATAACGAACATCGAAGGCAAACGAGAATATTGCAAGCAACTCAGAGTAGGCCTAGGCTAATGAAGCTATAAAGTTAAACATGACGGTCCACTAACCTGCAGTATGTTGACGCCGATGAGAAATCGTACTTTCAAATAACGTGATTTTAGGACTACAAATTAAAATAAACCATAACTATAACCGATGTAAAAACATATATTAATTGCCTCAGTTTATCCAGCTGTATTGTTTTCAGTCATAGTAAACGCCAACGAAGTGCGGCGGCGTCAGGCTGGCCACGTCAAATGTAGGCTATTCTGTAATTGTAACTGACTGACTTTATTGTTGCATGACTCATCTTCAAGTATCCAAAACATTTCGCGCGATAAACCCCTTAACCAATCACATCAAATAGAAGTTTATGTTGTCAACATTACGGGGAAGATTTCAGAAATAAAATCAGTGATTGGACAGCTGAGATATTAGACGATTGGTCATCATTACAATTGTAACGAAATTAGAATGGTAGGGCACGTAAGGGTTAATCTGATTCTTTACCTTCAGTAGCCTTGGGACACTGCTTTTTCTTAACACGTTCAATATTTCCCACCTTGTGTTTTTACAAATGACTCAATTTATGGATATAATTCAAAACATGTTTTATTATGTGGACTGCTTGGGTTCATACCGACATCTAGTAAAAAATCCATGTATAGCTTCATTGGAAGTAGCCTACATGTAGGCCTACTGTATGTGATTTTGCAATAAATTTCCCACCTTTGCCTTCAACAAGGTAACTTACTTTTATGCTTCTCTTAAATGCAGGTACTTACGAAGCAGCCAGGCAACATCTGCCAAAAGCTATGAGGAAAAATTCCCTTACATCGGAGGACGAGGGAGCCAAACGAGTGCGAATGTAAGAATTGTGCAGCATACATTATGTACACTGACAAAAAAGAAATCAAGTCCAACATAGTTTATAATTCTGTTGTTCTATTGCAGGCCTTCTACAAAACTGAAGGAGTTGTCTCCATACCTGTCCAAAAAGAGGTGTTCAAAAGCGTTCTTTCTTTAATATCACACTAGATAACAGAGATAATCAGGCTAGAAAACAGCCTCTCCAACAACTCCAACATTGCAGTAGTTTATGCCTTTTTATGTTTTTGTTTTTTTTTGTCCCAATGCAGGCCCTCTGCAAAAAACCGTGCAGAACCCCGTCCACAATCACAGCCCCAGCTCCAGCCACCTCCTGTTTTCCCCCGCCATATGCCTCAGAATGAAGACACAGGTACAAAACAGTTGCAATTTCACTAAGACAAAACTAAATCTATGATGTGTTACTGAGTGAACAATGGAAGTCTGTCCTTTGGTCTGATGAAACAAAACCGCCATTCAGGCGGTGTGTATTAACATTACATGTTATTGCCATTGAACCACTCAGCAAGACAATGACCCAAGTATGTCCACTGTCCAATAAAGCATTTCTCTTCTTATCCACAGTACTTGTCCACGTCCAGCCATCAACATCGGCTACACCACCAAGGGCCCTTACCCCTGTGCAATCTGGTACACAAACATCTTGATTTCAGCAAGAATACTAAGAATCTGTATGCTAAGCATGAAGACAATAACTTGAGAATTGTTTCCGTCCTACAGACCGGGATCACATCATACTACGGGCACTGGAGGAGCTGAAGGTGCAGGTTCGACAGAACACCCTGCTTTTACAGGCTCTTACTAGCAGACAACCGGTCCAGAACACCAGCCAGTTGTCTGAAGAGTACAAATTCCCAATGACCTGTGATGAGGACCTCACAAGAGTTGAGGAGTTATTGGATAAACCACAAAAGAAAGCCCTGGTATGGTCACAATTTGTTAATAATTATCAATAATTATTCACTATAATCAAAAATATTAGCCCCCTGGGCCCTGATTCAAAAGACCAAATGACCAACAATGTTAATTTTCTGTAAATCACATTAAGTTGTTTCGTTGTCTACTGCATTTCGTTGTCTCTGTACTAGTACTCTGCACAATGACAATAAAGTTGAATCTAATCTAATCTTTCTAAAACACTAGTATCCATTCTGTTCTCATCTGTAGACTGCATACCCCGCAACACTGGGAGGTTGCAACACCGGGGATGTGGTAAGGCCAATGCTGCGCCACATCCTGCATGACGAATTCGCACAGCAATTCAACTGGCTGGGGCGAGGGGGGAGAAAGAAGGCTTTTTCAGCCTTTAAGATCACTGCTGTGATACGAGGTGTGTAACCAAATCACTCTATTGCTGACATAAGCATCTTGTGAGTGTGCATCTAATGAGTTTTGTACTGCTGTACTGCATTGCCAAGAGTTAAAAAAAACCTCTTACCTGTTCAGGTGCATCAGCGGTTCAGAAAATAACCGCCAGTGAGTGTGAGGCAGTCATAAAAAACTGGCTAAAGTACAGTGGTGACAGGAGTGGAGGGAGAAAGAGGAGAGCTGGGAGACAGCAGGGAGGTATGCACAGCCAAAGCTTCATGATCCTTCAGCTTTTAAGAAATGAAGACACAATGAGTCATGACATGCAGGTGTTGCAGTACATTACTTAATTACTGATAATGCATTACTCCTGCACTGGTTATTTGAATAAAAAACTAAACAATTTGACACTGCAATAATACATTATACAAAAACAATTATTCAATTATTACTTAGTTGTTTGTTTGTGCCTATAGACTATTGTTATTATTATTTTTCAATTGAATAGGCTATCCAAATGAGTGAATCATACAGGTCTGATCAGGACGCATGCACACGCTGACTGTCTAATAGCTCTGCATTAGGAGCTAAAACTACAGCGCTTTTACTTTTTATCACAGAAATTCTAATCAAATATGATTGTTTTCTGTCCTCAACTTCCCTAGCTCTGCATCATGGCAGCCTTATCATTCAGTAGTCTTTACAAACATGGTGTTGCAAACATATCCAACAATTGAAAATTAGGTCAATTGACTCCCTTTATTAGGAGGCATAAACAAACATTACCTGCAGCCAAATGTCTGCCGATCTGTAGGTCTAATGAACATCTTCTTTACTTCAGGTGATGATACAGTGTCCAGGGACAGCAGCAGCAGCAGCAGCATGGATGATGACGACTTTTAAGTTATTTATTTATTTGTTTGTATTGTTTATAATAAATTATATTGTTACCTGTAGGTTATAACTGCTGTCTGTTTTAATTCCTTATGACATTTAAGCTATGAATGGACTTCTGTAAGATCCTAGAAGCTCAAATATCATGCTTATAACTATAAAAGGAAAAAACATGGCTAAAGTTGGCAATTGGTTATAAGCCAACATTGGCAATTGGTCATAAGCCAACCGAGTTAATGACTGTCAAAAATGACGTTGGCCCAAAGTCATGCCAACGGCTGCTATACCGTTGGGCCAACATGTTGGGCCAACGTGTCCCCGACGGCCAAAGTGACGTTGGCCCATTGTTGGCGGGTGACGTAAGGCCAACGTCTCTGACGCAGTTGAGCCAACGTTGGGCCAACCTCTGCTTGCTATCTGGGTTCCTCCTGCCAACAAAAATGTGTTACGTTCCAAGTAGCAGTGCGTAATTCTGCTTCATAACATCACTCTGAGTTCGCATTCAAGCAAGCAAAACGATGATTTGAATACATCCGTTTCTCTGGAAGGGCAAGGGGTAACAACAGGACAACACAGAGACAGGCCAGAATGCAGGACTAATGTTATGAGAGTATTACAGTAATATGGGATATTATACGGGAAAATATTAAAACGTCAAGACAGCGGGGGAAAGTTAAAATGATATGCCTAAACCCAGAAAAAGTTGGCATGTTAGGTATTTTTCGGTCCCTGTGATTATTTGTGAAATTGTGCAAACGGCCTTTTCAAGTCATTTGAGAAGGAGTGTAGCAAGCTCCCAAATTGACGCTCGTCTGAGAAATGGAGTTTTGGATAATGTTCAGCTTCGGCAGCTTTAGCTACAATGACTGAGGAAGCCTAGAGACGAGTCCATAGCAACAAGTTCATGTGTTGAATTTGTTATTACCCAGTGTGCTTTGTTTAATGGTCTCAATGTTTTATTGTTTTATTTAATTTGAATACTTACTAGAGGAGTAAATTATTTCAAGTAGGCTAATGCAGTTGCAGGAAGTGTGCATTTAGTTTCCATGCTTATTGTGTTTCCACAACAATGTTAGTGAGTAAATCTACTGAATTGGCCACCATCTTGGTGAAGTGTGATGTGTAAGATCAGAAAGCAGAGGGTGAGTTATGAACGATTGCTTAAGTCGATGTGTTTATCACAGCGCTCTATATCGTGGGCGGAAGGCATCGACATTTGGCCGGGGAGGGTCATGTCTTTTTTGAAAAGACTGCTGGAGGGTCGTTGAAAATTTTCTTGCAGGCAGGGGAGGGTCATGCAACTTTTGATTGAACCACTCAAAATCCCTCCGTTGACCCCGTTTATAAATAACGAACGGTCCCTAACCAACTCAGACACTGTTATAGCTTTAATGTAGAAGACCAAAGACGAATTTATTCACACACAGTTCTTAATTGTGAATCACCACAGATAATAGTTTATCTGAAACCACACAGAGAACAAGAAAATCAACCTAGCAAATGTCCTACTGGCCAGTATAACTAAAGTTGGCGCGCTTTCGTTGGAGCTCATAGGAATCACAGTAGCAGTATGGCGTGCAAAATATTCCACTCACGACCAGCCTTCCCCGTCGTAGCCTACGAATCCAGGTGCCATAGGAGTCCGAAATCCATGGGCGTAGATTTAGGGTGGGACGCTCATGACTAGTCCTAACCAATATTTTAAGATGACAAAATTGTCCCCACCAATATTTTAGCGAACTCATTTGTGCTGCTGATCATTCCGACAGCCAGCACGACAGTACAAGAAACGTCGTCATTTGATTGGCTGAAAAACCGAGGGGAAGGGGGAAGGGTTATCTGACACACATGCTGCACACACATTGCTTTATTCTTGCACTGGTAGTCAAGCGAGCAGGTGTGTCAACGACAACGGTAGGCTAAGTTACCAGGGCTGTCTGTCAATACATAGGCCTACCCCATGAAAGGCCAGAGTGAAACATTTTGATATTCCCTTTTCCCTTCAGCATACATACAAACCCCTTTTTGTGGTGTGTAGATCAGCTATGCCACCCAAGAAAAAGAAAGGGGACATACGAAGCTTTTTCATAAAGCAGAGTGTAAGTAAGCAAAATAACTAGCCACACAAGCTAGCAGTGGTAGTGACCAGGGCCCACTTCCCCGAAAGCATCTTAAGCCTAAGAGCGTCGTAAAGTCCCTCTTACGAACGTCTTAAGATTTGCCGACTGTTTCCCGAAACCATCGTAGCTTAAGAGCATCGTGAAAACACTCGTGGATCTACGAGTGCTCCAGAGTACTCGTTACCGGCTAAGAGCGTCTTAACAGTACTTCTCACTGAGGTCACCAACAGGACATACAGAGGAATTACAATTTAGAATACATAATCCAATTTACGTTCCCATTGTTTATTGTGTTTACCTGTGATGAATCAGATTTTAGCGTGCAAAATAGCCTACATTTAATGGTCATAATAATGTGATGAAAAGCGGACAAAAATGCAATCAAGTTATGAAACGAGACGTTGCCAGAATAGTTTGACATTATCTTTGCTAAGTGAATATTTTATTAGGCCTATGAGGTAAAAAGCAGAGAAAGCAACATGTGGTTTAGTCTGTAGCCTACTGCATCAAAATCTAAGCCTACACATTTCCTCTCTTTCTTACTCGACTTCTTTCTTATCTTCAAACGTGTTCATAAGTGGCACCGCGAAAAATTATTGCATGGTGCAACAATCTAATCTTAAAATAATTACAATTATTTATGTCTCTGTGTGGTATATAACCTACTTGGGATGCTTACATGCAGATGTCAAAGTGTTTTATTTTCGTATTGATGTGAATTAATGTGTAGATCCGAAGTTTAAATGGTAGGCCTATAGCTGTGACGTGCAGTCACCTGACATCACCGTCAAATCAGAGGATATTTCAGAACTATTAACGTGGACAGCTCCCCTTAAGAGCATCTTAAGAGCAGTGCACGCGCGTTCACGCTACGAGCATGTTCGGGAAACAGTCGGAAAAATCAAACGAACGATAGTAAGATGAATCGTAGAAAACCCTCTTAAGAGCGTATCTCCGTCGTTATCGGGGAAGTGGGCCCAGGCTTTCAAATTATGCAGATTCTATAATGTGGAAAAATAGTATTAACTGGTGATAGCATATGTTACCCAGGATATTGTTAAAGATAAACCTAGCTTCTGTAATCTTTCAACCAAGGTCAGGAGTATTGATTAGGGGTGTGCAGCACGGTCGCATAGAAGTCGCGCTATCACAATAGATGCTATTACCAAGTCACTGAATGTTAATTAGCCTACCTTAAGTTAGAATCTTGGAAGTCACAATAAACATTGGATCTGGACATTTTTCGTTTCTATTCTGTTTATGTTATGAATTTCTGAGTGTAGCCTACACAATGCAGAGAAATAAAAGGGAGACCCAAATTCGTTTGAAGGACTGTCATTGCATTGTTATGACACATGCTGTAAAAACATGTTGGCAATGTGAATATGGTTATGGTTATGGATTTAGCAGATGCGTTTGTCCAAAGCGACACATAAATACAAAACAACATAATAATATTTAAAATTGAACAGGGAACAGATTAAAATGTAGGTCAAATATAGTAAGGAGAATAGTTGTAGTACACAATAAGTACAGAATAAGTTAACACTGTTGGTTATTCAAATATAATGAATCATTATTTGATGAATAATATCCAAATAGCACTATCATATACAATATGGTAGGAGGGTTAAACTCGCTAGCCAAAGGATAGACTAAAATGAATGAACCACTTTGTATGCAGGATAGACAGCATCAAACCACTACAGATGGATGGCAGGTTGAGGAAACAGCATCAGGGCTTCAGGTGAGGTTCTAATTATTAGCCTATGTCAAATTGTCAATTCAGTTGGAGTCAGCAGCATTGCTGTACAATATAATGAGATGGAGTAGATTCACTTCTGTATTGTGATATTCTGTATTGCCAACAGTCTGAAATAACAAAGGAAATCGCCATTAAGGCACTGGTATCTTACAGCAAAAGAATTCCAATTACAGTTAAGCAAATACAAATATAATTTAGAGTCGCATAAATTCATAGACATATTCAATCCTAAACTATGGTGCATTTCCATACTCAGTAACAGAAATAAAATAATATATGACTATATGATATATATGACTATATAATCTGGGCAAATTTAAGATATGCTTAGCTTCTGTTATCTGAGAAACAAAATTGGCATCTAGTGGTCAAACATTTATGTACGTTTAAACAATTGTTTTCATCTGCACATATTTCTCTCCAGTAGGAGATGCTAGTTTAACTTTAGAGTACTATAAATAATGAAAGAGGCTATTGTCTATTGACAGTCTGACTCTTGTCAGTAAAAGTTAACTTTTCAGCCGGGGGGGGGATTGGATGTCCCCACCAAAGCTGAGACCAAACCTACGCCCTTGCCGAAATCCCCCTCCAGAATTGTCAGAATTATCGCCAAGAACCTGAACATCTTTAACTTCATCATATCCCTCTGTGGCACTATTCAGCTTATGGTCCATGCCCAGGCTCTCTTTAGCTTTCCGCTTCCTCAGAATTCTTTTTGGCGTCTCTTCAGCAACTTTTGTATCTGGAAGCAATCGCAGCTTATGACCAATGGGAAGAAGATGATTTCGATGAAGAATCTTGACCGGCCCATCTCCATCTTCTGGCTTCAACCGGAAAACAGGCAGGTTTGGCATTTGGCTTTCAACAATGTAAGGTACAGAGCTCCATCTGTCAGCCAATTTATGTTTCCCTTGTAGCCCAAGGTTCCGGATGAACACTCTGTCACCTGGACTAAGATGTGAATAATGGATCCTCCGGTCATATCTTTTCTTATTTCCATCATTCTTCTTCTCAGCCGCGGCTTCGGCCAATTCATATGCTGCTTTCAATTCCTTTCTCATGCCGTTCACATATCTCTGGTACGACTTGGTTGAAGAACCATCACACGAAATCCCAAAACTCAAGTCAATGGGCAATCTTGCCTCACGTCCAAACATCAAATAATACGGTGCATAACCGGTAGCTTAATTTCTGCTGCAATTATAAACATGCACAAGATGTCCGATATGTCTACTCCACTGATTCTTTTGCTTTGGCTCCAGGGTTCCCAACATGTTCAGTAGAATTAGATTAAACCGTTCTGGCTGAGGGTCACCCTGGGGATGGTAAGGGGTGGTTCTGGATTTCTCCACCCCCAACATCTCCAACAACTCATGAATCAGCTGGCTTTCAAAATCTCTGCCTTGGTCAGAGTGCATGCGCCTTGGTAGCCCGTAATGAACAAAATATTTCTCCCACAGCACTTTTGCGACAGTGGTGGCCTTTTGATCCTTGGTGGGGAACGCTTGAGCATATCTAGTGTAATGGTCTGTGATGACTAAAACATTACAGGTATTGCTTGAATCAGGCTCAATGGATAAGAAATCCATGCACACCAAGTCCAATGGTCCACTGCTACTTAAATGAGACAATGGGGCAACTATTTTTGGGAGTGTTTTCCTCTGTATGCATCGAGCACATGTCTGACAATATTGCTCCACATCAGTCTTCATGCGAGGCCAATAAAACCGGTCTCTGACAAATGCATAGATCTTTTCAAAGCCTAAATGTCCAGAGTCATCATGTAATGATCTAAGGGCCACCTGGTGAAATTTTTTGTGGCAATAACAACTGCTTGCGTTTTGGCTTATTTGGGGCCTGTGTGTGCCGGAACATGACTCCGTCTTCTATTTTTAACCTCTCCCACTCTCTCATAAGCAGTGCAGTGTCCTTATGAGTTCTCTGGACTTTCCCAGCATCCTGCTGTTGGACGCCATTCCATAATCCACCCAGGCACGGATCTTCCCTCTGTGCAGTGGACAGGTCAGAAAAACTCAATTTAGGGATTGAGGTGGTGTTTAATTTTCCAAGATTACAGTATGCCATCGGTACAGATTTCACAGAGCAACCTAAACTGGCAACAACTTGGTAATTTGCACAACAATTTGACTTATGCACCTCTGGCAGCTGACACATGTCTCTCACTGCAGAAGACGAGTTGCTTATCCAGTCTTCTGTCCTCACCCAATTTGAATGAGGGCGCCGTGAAAGAGCGTCAGCGTCGATGTTTTGTCTTCCAGGGCGGTACTTAAGACTAAACTCATAAACAGACAAAGCTGCCAGCCAGCGATGTCCCGTAGCATCCAGCTTAGCTGTGGTCAAGATATATGTTAAGGGGTTGTTGTCTGTTTGCACCTCAAACTTGACACCATAGAGGTAGTCATGCAACTTATCAACCACCGCCCACTTCAAGGCTAGAAATTCCAGCTTATGCACTGGATAGTTTTTTTCGCAAGGTGTGAGGCTTCTACTGACAAAAGCTACTGGGCGCAACCCCTGACCTTGATCTTGATACAAAACACCCCCGAGGCCCTCACAGCTAGCATCAACGTGTAGAGTATACGGACGACGTGGGTCAGCGAAAGCCAACACTGGAGCTTTAGTGAGCCTAACTTTTAGCTCTTCAAAAGCAGCCTCACATCGCTCATCCCATCTGTTACCAAGCAACTCAGATGCTTTATAGTACAACCTCTCTTCAGGTCTCACAACCGCTTTCTTTCCCAACATCTTATTTGACAAGCAACCCTGTAGCAACTGGTTCAAAGTGAACGACACTTGTGAAAAATCTCTAACAAATCTTCTGTAATACCCACAGAACCCCAAAAATGAACGCAACTCAGTCACATTCTTGGGGCGGGGCCAAGAGCTCACTGCCTCTATTTTGGTCGGATCTGTAGAGACACCATCTTGAGACACAATATGCCCTACATAACTAACTGAGGTTTGACAGAATTTGCACTTGTCTAATGACAACTTGAGTCCCTCATCTTTCAATCGATCCAGTACCTTGAGGAGCCTCTCTTCATGCTCCTCAAGAGTTTTTCCAAAAATTATGAGATCATCAAGATACACTTCTAATAAGTTTATGTCCCCCACTGTCCTTTCCATGATGCGCTGAAAAGTCGCAGGAGTGCCAGATATTCCCTGTGGCATCCTCTCAAATTGAAAGAACCCAACAGGACAAATGAAAGCAGTCTTTTCTTTGTCATCATCACAAAGAGGGATCTGATAATACCCACTTCTTAAATCAAGCACACTAAACCATTTGCTCCCACTAAGGCAAGCCAGAGCATCCTCTACTCGTGGTACTGTGTACTGATCTGGAATTGTGCGTCGATTTAAAGTCCTATAGTCCACGCACATCCGTACCTGCCCATTCTTTTTCCTCACGACCACTATGGGGGAGGCATAAGGACTCCGTGACTCTGAAATGATACCAGCAGTCTTTAACTTGGCCAGATGCTGTCTCACATCATCAATGTCAGCTGGTGCAAGCCGACGAGATCTTTCTCTAAATGGTTTGTCCTCAGTCAACCTCATTTGGTGTTGTGTACTTTTGGCACAACCCACATCAAATTCATGCCGCGAGAAAACATCACTTCTGTCCAGCATCTTTTGTCCCAGCCGGTTTTTCCACTCAGTAGGGACTGGAGAGTCACCAAAATTGAATGACTCTGTCGTCAACTGAGCTTCAGGACTGTTCTTTTTTGAGGAAAAAGGACTAGATACCACTTCCACTGGAAAGATATGGGCAATGGGCGTACCCCTCTTCAGCGTAACAGGATGGACAGAAATATTCCGGACCGTTACAGTGATTTTTCGTGACTGTAGAACATTTGCCGCTTGCATCTCAGGCCTGACAAGTAATTCCTGTGGGAACCGAGACTCTTCAGGGAAATCTATTAGAATCATACTGCTAGAGGTCTTCTGTGGATATTTAGGAATTCCTGTTACCCTTGTAGTCTCACCTGGGGACAATGTAAGTGGCTTATTGCGTGAAAACCACACAGTACCTCGCTCAATGTCTGCCGACTGACTTGACATTACCATAACTTTCTCATAAGCAGTCTTCATTACTGGATGAACTGCCAAAGTTGTAAGAAAATCTTCCCCTACCTTTTCTTTGCATGCTTCAACCAGCTTTTTCACCACTGATGTGTTCGTTCCAACTAATATAGACACTTCTCCCTTCATGATGGGATCTGGACACACCAACACACATGCGTCTATAGTCTCAGTTACCCCAATCACAGATCCAGGAAACTCAAGCCTAACTGACAAACAACCATCATATGGGTAACTCTGAGAACTTAGCCCCCAAATCTCCAAATTCTCAATTGGAGTTAATGGCAGATGCTTTAGGTACTTGTCATAAAAGGATCGGTACAAAAGAGTAATTTGTGACCCACTATCCAGCAAAGCTTTAGCGTAAATGCCCTCTATTTGAATAGGAAGCATAGAAGTAGGCCCTACTAATCCTGATGGCAACGCAGTTTTACTCTGTTCTAGTGTTTCGCACTTGGTGGAACGTGTCTTTTCCGGAGCTTCAGGCCGTTCCCCTACTGAGCTCCGGGGTAGTTTCCCCTTGCCCGTGTCATCTTAATGAGACGCTGATTCACTTTGCGCAGGTTCTCCTCATTACAGCAGTCACGTTGGAAATGACCCTCCTCACCGCATTTATAACAGAAGTAGTTGGCTCCACTCCCTGTTTTTGCTGGCACTACCCTGTCAGCGGAAGAAACAGTTGCAGCTAAGCTGGTTGCCTTAGGGAGCTGAGGGGCCGCTGGAACAACAGCCACTGACGACAAACGTGTTACATCACTCTTCAAGCCCATAATTTCCTTCTTAAGGAGTTCAAGTTCAGTGTCATTTGGAGGTTTGGTAGGGTACACAGAGGACAAAGACACCGTAGCTTTTCCCAGGTTTCGATTGTAAACCATGTTCTCCTCTTCTCGTACCTCTTTAAGGAGCTCAGCGAAAGAAGGTGGGTCTCGCAGTTTGTGGGTCATCCTAAGACGAAGTGCTATCATGTCACTTGGAAGTGCTCCGCGAATTATTTGTTGAATGCGAAGGCGATTCATATCAGAGTACTCAATGCCGCTTTTACGCAACACTATATGCAGCAATTTGTCTAACCTTAATACATAAGCAGAGAGTTTTTCTCCCTCTTCCTGAAAGGTACTTTTGAACCTCACCAGCAAATCCGATGCACTTTCTGTATTGCCAAATGCAGTTTCTAGAGCACTGAGGTAGTCAGTGGATGTAGCTGAAGGATTTCCAATCTTGACAAACCTCACAATATCTGAAGCAGGCCCCCTGAGACATTCGACTAGTTTCTGTTTCTTCAAAGAGTCAGAACATTGCCATTCTTCCAAGATATGGGAAGTCTGTTCAGCCCATACGTCATACTCATCTTCACCACTAGGTGTGGGAATTGCACCTGAGAATGTGCGCAGCTTCCTATAACTCTGAGTTTCAATTGGTGAGGCAATGTGACATTTTTGGACTAGCGAGTTAATAGCTCCAACTAAATCAGCACTAAGTGTGAGTGATGGGGAGGCTATGCTCTGAATATCAGCTAAATATTTTCCTTCTTGGTGAAGAAAAGAAAGCAGCTTAGCTTGGTAATTATCTCCTTTATCAGGCCCGCGGAAAAGGGGTATTTCACTGATTACCTGTACAGACCATGGACCTATTTCATCGACTATTCCTACTTTGTCTGGAACAGTAATTTCAGAAAGCCGTACAGAAGTTTCAATTAACACAAACTCTTGTTTCCCTGTGTGATCATGGCATCCCCCACGCACTTTTGTCTTTCCAAACTCTTTGACTGTGTCTAAAACTTTGTAAATATCTGCCTCGGGAATGTCTATTGGCACCTGTCCTAGAACAAGAGCATGCTCAAAATAAATTATTTTCTCATTACACCAAGCTAGAATTTTCTCTGTATCCATGTTGGATTTGTGAAGCTATAAGTGTTTAAATGGAAAAAAATCTGAAGGAAAGAAAAAAAAAAAAACATATACACCAATCAATAACTCTGTATGTCTGTGTTATATATTCAAACAGCACTCTAAAATGCTTGCAAACTATGCCACAAATGGCAACAGCACATATGCACAGTAAACAAAAAACAATTCCCAGATTCACTTGAAAATAAACCGCTTATTCCATCCCGGCTGGAGCCCCCACAAATGTAGCCCTCCCACCGATAATCTGGCTCATAATTCTACTTTGTCTAGGGGTTGTGGAACTACAATGGTGGGATGCACATCAAAATGTAACTTATATTAAACAACAATACACTCTTAATCGTTTTACTAACCAACTCAGACACTGTTATAGCTTTAACGTAGAAGACCAAAGACGAATTTATTCACACACAGTTCTTAATTGTGAATCACCACAGATAATAGTTTATCTGAAACCACACAGAGAACAAGAAAATCAACCTAGCAAATGTCCTACTGGCCAGTATAACTAAAGTTGGCGCGCTTTCGTTGGAGCTCATAGGAATCACAGTAGCAGTATGGCGTGCAAAATATTCCACTCACGACCAGCCTTCCCCGTCGTAGCCTACGAATCCAGGTGCCATAGGAGTCCGAAATCCTGTAGTCATCCACGCCTGGGAACGAATCCCCAGCCGTCGTTCACGTCTCTGCCACAGTTGAATTCCGCTAGCACAAAAGTGGTCCAGTAACTAGCGGTTTCTAGCCTTATGAACTTTCCCCGCGGTAACTGACTTTTTTTTTTCTTCGAGTTCGCACAGGCTAAACATGCGCCCACATTGAAAAAAGTAACAAAACTCCCCCAATGTTAAATAGCAGTGTTAACTATTAATGTCTTTCTTAGCCTATGCCTTCTTCTTCTTGTGTCCGTCCCTAAACAGTGTCCCCTCTTCTTCTCTTCTTCCCACTCCACCCCAACAAAAACAAAACTCAAATCATTAATTGGTTGTCAGCGCCACCCTGCTGATTGGCAGAAACCCACAAAATGAAAAGGTTCATATAATTTTCACATTCACATTATTCTCACAATAACCTGTATTTTAACTAAGCTTATCACAAAGGTATTTTTAAACTTTATAAACTAACACATGAATTTCAGGAATTAGGGGAGGGCCCTACATAAGATACCTAACTGGGGAGCAAGGCAGCAAGTGCGGTTCGAAACCGAAAAAACAAATTCTGCTGCCTTTTAAGATATCTTAGAATTCCCCATATAGTACGGTGTCTTGTGTAATTCCGCTGGATTTTCTTGTAAAAATTGTTTTTTTTGCATATTTTGCTAGTATAGAGTCTAAGGAACAAGATTTTTTTTGTCTTCAAATTTTCACGATCCATTTTCACACTTAGATGACATCATCATTTATATAATGCATAATTAAGACTGGGACTACTATCACTTGGGGGTCAAATGTGAGAAAACACTGGTAAAGAGGGTATTCTGCCTAATTTTTGGGTGCTGATTCTGAATATAATATTTACTTAGCTGATTTTTTAGTTTTAAACCTGCTAATTAGCATTTGCGGCCTAAAACTGGCCTCCATAGGCAACATAGAACGGGTGAATAGGGTAAAAAATGTAACTCCTTGATATTCTTATGAAACTTTACTAGTTGATTAGTTATGTAGAGACAATATTTTTTTGCATTACAAGTTTTCTGAAAATATATGTTTAAGCATGTAATTTAACAATATCTCATTAATTATGCACTAATTTGCATACATTTCAATTACAGACATCTGAATATTGGATAGTTAACATTGAATGTATACGTTCAGGTTTGCCTTCAGAACTTTTTCTGGATTCAGAGCCTTAAAAGAATGGCTTGTTCAAGCACCAGTCCTAGGTTATGCCGATTTCAGTCGTCCCTTTATCTTAGAGACGGATGCATGCCATGCAGGATTGGGGGCAGTTTTGTCACAGGAGAAGGATGGGTTACAGCGACCAATAGCCTTTGCTAGCCGGGACTTGCGGCCAAGTGAGAGGAACATGTCAAATTATAGTGCCATGAAACTCAAACTCCTTGCAGTCAAGTGGGCAATCACAGAAAAAAATGTCAAGTATCTCCTGGGCAACACGTTTACCGTGTACACTGACAACAATCCCCTCCAATACTTGCAGTCAGCGAAACTGGGCGCTCTGGAACATTGCTGGGTTTCTCAGCTTGCCCTCTTTATTACAACATCAAATATTGTCCTGGGCCAGCTAATTGCAATGCCGATACCCTTTCTAGGCTTCCCACAAGCCCCACTAACACTTTGCGATTTGTGTCACACGGCCTGGACGTCCCCCTGCCGCTTGCCATAGCCAACATGCAAGCCTCAAGTGCACCTATCCAAGACTCTTGGATGACAGAATCTTGTATGGTGGACACCATCCCTGGTCGAACCAAAAGAGACCGGAAAGTCCTGCAAGGGACTGATCCCTGTATTTCCAGATACCTGTGGTTTTGGTGACAGGGACGACCACATACCCGTATTTCCAGATACCTGTGGTTTTGGTGACAGGGACGACCACATACCCGTTAAGACAAGTGGAGTGAACCAAGGGAAGTCCGCAATTGATAAAGCAGTGGTCCCAGATACAGGAAGTGGATGGGACCTTGTACCGAGCGATCCAGGCTCCTCCTTCCAGGGATCCAGTGCTGCAGCTTTTACTGCCAAAGGTGTTGCGAGTCAAAGTGCTCACTAGCCTACACAACAACCACGGCCATCTGGGGGTGGACAGGACCACAGATCTGATATGACAGAGGTGCTACTGGCCCCAGATGTGGCATGAGGTGCAAAAGTGGTGTTCTGAGTGTGAGCACTGTGCTTGCTAAAGCAAGACAACCCAAGCCAGAACCTTCTTGGGAAATATGCTAGCCCCTAAGCCTTTGTAAATAATCTCCATTGACTTTACTCTCTTGGATTGGGCTAGCACAGGACAAGAGAATGTTCTGGTAGTCACAAATGTTTTCTCAAAGTTTACCCAGGCCTTTCCCACCCCTGATCAGAGAGCTTCCACCGTAGCTAAGATTCTAACTGAGAGATGGTTTTATGTGTATGGCGTGCAAAGGAGAATCCACTCTGATCAGGGGAGCAGCTTTGAGGAGGAGCTGTTGAAACACCTGTGTGACACCTATAACAAAGACTAGAACCACCACTTATCATCCAGAGGGGAATGGTCAATGTGAACGTTTAAACAGGACACTTCATGACTTGTTCAGGACCTTACCCCCTGAAAAGAAGCGTAAATGGCCCCAGTTGCTCCCTCAGCTCCTGTTCGCCTATAATACCACCGTGTACCAGTCCACACAGCACTCCCCATACGAGCTGATGTTCGGTCAGAAGCCACAGTTACCAGTCGACCACCTACTTGGATATACTGGAGGTGACCACAGGGTCAGTCCACCGACTGATTGGGTGGTGCAACATCAAGAGTACCTGACTTCTGTCTATGCTAGTGCTAGGAGACACTTAGAAGAGGCTGCGGCATATCGTAGGCATGGTGGTCCTAACACTGTAGTCCTCTTCAAAGTGGTTGTATGCACATCCCACCTCACTGAGGCCAGGTGCAGGACAAAAAAGCTTATCAAGGAAAGAAGAGTAGTTGTCCGCACACTGCCATCATAACACATAACGCAACGTTTCGACCCACCAGGGTCATCATGAAGACCCTGGTGGGTCGAAACGTTGCGTTATGTTTTTAACTCAATAAATTTAGTTCTTCTGGGAGATTGTAGTGTGCGGTCCTGACACTGTACCCATATTACCACCTGGCACTCTAGTCTTTTTCTAGTGGGCAGTGGTAGTGTAGTGGTTAAGGAGCTGGGCTAGCGTGCAGTAGCCTGAAAGTTGTCGGTCGGTTCAATTCCCGGCTTTCACTGTTATGCCCTTGAGCAAGGCACTTAACCCCAAGTTGCTCCGGGGACAATGTGATCTCTTGTAATATAGCTGACATACAGTATGTAAGTGACTTTGGTGTCTGCTAAATATATGTAAACTCTTTTGCAAGAACCATTTTCATGGTCGCCACAAAATCCAGGATACATGGGTGTCTACCAAGTATGAAATTGTGGAGTGTCTTGATGGAATTGGCACACACTATAAGATCAGGCTGTATGGGGAAAAGGGCCCCCTTAAGACGTTCCACTCATAATACTGCCGGACAGCATTCAAACCCCTTCCACCTCCCACAGTCTGTTTCACATGAGTTCTCTGCCAGTGTAGCAGAAGTAAATATTCTCCCCGTCCCCTTCAAGCCTTGGCAGTAGATAGGTATGCTACCAGGATGGTGAACTTTAAAGACAGGTGTGTATGCAGAAAGGCTGACCTGCAGCGCTGGCGCACACGTCCACCTGTGGGTGGTGATCATATACGTAGCTTCCTCTCTGGGAGAACACAGCCGGTCATTTGATATTTTTGCCGCATGGGTGTTTGTGGTTGTTGTTGTTGGAAGAACATGGCTTTATTCTTAATTCTAAGACTTCATTGCTTCTCTCGCACTCCCGGCCTGTTGGCTGTGGATAACCCGTAGCTTTTAAAGAGAGCAAATGCACATGGTTTAGTGTCTGAGCAATGTTTTCCCTTGAGTTTTTTGTTTTTTGTATTAGTTCAGGCTGTGAGAGGGCCATCCGTGGTTTGTCTGTTTGTTTGTACCTTATATTCTTTTGTTTGTTAATTTTGCCTACTGTTACTCAACTACCCATGCCTATGTCACCTGTGTTGCCTGTACTATTATTATTATTATAGATTATTTCCAAGACAAATTTCTCTTAAGGTAGACAATAGAATGACATGGCAGGTCAAGGAAAGCATCAAGAAAAGCAAAGATTAAGAAATCGTTTTTGACATAGGCAACAAGGGTGGAGGTGTTTTTACACTTTTCAGACACTCAAAGTTTGAAAACTATGGATATTGTTTTAGAACCAACAACCTTTCTACATTATCTGGGGGTTTTGTGTGCAAAAAGTGGAATTAATTGTCAAAAAATCACTTTTCGGACTAGATATAATCGCTTATTTTAAAACATACAGAAAAAAACACTAAAGATGGATCGTGAAAATTTGAAGACAAAAAAAATCTTGATCCTTAGACTCTATATTAGCAAAATATGCAAAAAAATTAATTTTTACATGAAAATCCAGCGGGACCCTATTTTCCAAACACAGCGTACTGTACTAATAGATATATACACTAGATGTCGCCTTGACTACTGCTGTTCATTGGAACGAATGCGTCAATCGAGACGCCATCTTGCTTCAGTGATCCACTCCTCTATAATGCATTAGCGTCAATCTGGGCAAAGATCTAGCGAAAATAAAATCACCATAAACCGTCAAAATCTCAAGCAATTATCTAGTTTTTTGGGTTGTTCCAACTGACAGGCATGTATTTATGGTCGAGTCTAGAGAAAACTAAGCTTAAGACAATAATGAAGATACATTTTACCCGTCTAGCCCCAGACTCCCATTCATTCTGCACTAGCTAGCGGCGGCCCCTAGAGGAACAATGAGTAAACTGCAACCAGGTTCGATACAATGAAAGTAAACAGGCTCTTCGTAGACAGGCTCTGGTTGAGGCCACATACATACCCCTCGTCTCGTTTACTCATGTAAGTTGTAATCTCACCAGAAGTTGCTGTAGATCTGTAGAACATTTACCTCTGCTACTACATAGGCTACGCCAGTCGTTACTTTTATAATCATGGGTCAGTGCCATGGGCAAACGAGATGTAGCTGAATTCATAAATGACAAAGCCATGAGAAAGGTGATTTTCTTACGTTTCAACAACAAAGAAGCCGATCTGCCATCATTGTGAGAAGTTCCCAAATTTGTCGCTAATCGCTAAAAAGGTTTTCTATCGCTGGGGATGGCCAAACGTCGCTAAATAGGTAACGCTGACAATACAGGAGAACTAGTTTAGCGCTTCAGATCCCTGTACAAAGATGGCGGCGGTGTTGACGCATGCTGAGAAGCAGAAGGCGACATCTAGTGTATATATCTATGAGAATTCCCAAATAACGGTCATTTTTGAAGGCAGCATGGATGCACACTTCATGCTCCCTCCTACCCATAATCCCTTGCGGCAACGTCTAAAACAGCTGTGAAAGGTAAACAAACATGGCGGATGACATCGGTAATGGCTGCTGAATTTGTTTAAAATGTCATTTGTGTGACCTTATTTTGCTTAGATTTGTAGACAGATTAGTATTAAACAATTTACTATCTGATTATGCCACTGTTGTAACCATTAATAGCGTCTGGTCTGATATATCTGCCGGCCGTAAAACTAATTTATACCGTTAGCCAGCTAGCTTACGTAAGCTAATTTAGTTTAACGTCAGGCCTTTGCTAACATCATACCGTAGTGTTAACCAAAGATTCTAGAGTGCTACGCTCATTTTTAAAAGATGCATTTAATCCAAAGTCATGTCTAATGAGACAGCTCTCTATGTAGGGAGGGAGGCAGTAGGCAGCTGTCTCCCGTTTCGAACACACCCTATGTGTACACTAACAATGTTCTCAATGCTCAAGTTCATGTGTCAGTTGTGCATTCATGGCACTTGGGAATGACAAGGACCGCCCCCGTGGCTACTTTGTTTTTCCCACAGCAAGTGTTCATGTGCTTTGCCGTCGGAATGTGTGACAAACACGGATGCCACAACAAAGGTTAAAACATACAATCACTAATCCTAAATTAACAACTGTATTTGCTTAAAAATAAAAAACGGCAAATTTCCAAGTTCACTTTAAAACTGTTGGACATGAAAGGCCACATGGACTACAAACGAACTACAACGTGACGACAAAAGTGCTGACGAGCCCCTAATTGGGCAACTCTGTTAGCAAAATCTAGCCCCAGTTTCCGACCTCTGACCATAGACAGTAAAAGAAATGGACGAACAGACTCCGTCGTTTTCAATGGGAGGGCACTGAGTCAAATAGAAAGATTTTTCAGTTGGTCCCCCCAGTACTGCGCAGACTCACACTTAACTTTGTGACGTTAGCCATCGAACTGAATCTTGTAACTCATATGATAGATGGTTATGGTTATGGTTATGGATTTAGCAGACGCCTTTGTCCAAAGCAACATATAAATACAAAACAACATAATAATATTTAAAAATGAACAGGGAACAGATTAAAATCTAGGTCAAATATAGTAAGGAGAATAGTTGTAGTACACAATAATATCAATTCAATCAATAGCCTAATAAAAAAAGCAATGTAAAAAAGGGGAAAGGCAATAATAAAACAATAATGTCAATTCAATCAATAATATAAAAACAATAACATTCTAAGACTACATTAAGGAGAATATCAATAATAAACAATAATGTCAAATTAATTAACAGCCCAATTAAAATAAAACAACATTATATAAACCATAACACATAAGCGCTTAAACAACTAAGTATATGTTGAATAGGAATGTCTTTAGACCCCTCTTAAACGACCCAAAACTACCACAGGAACGGAGAGCACTGGGCAGTTCATTCCACCAACATGGAACCACTGAAGAAAAGAGTCTGGAATTAGACCCAGTTTTTATGACTGGTCGACACAACATACGCTCACCAGAAGACCGCAGTGGGCGGTTGGGGATGTAAGGCTTGATTATTGAATTAAAATAACTAGGAGCAGATCTAGTTAGTGTCCTATAGGCCAAAGTGAGAGATTTAAATTTAATTCTGGCTACTATAGGGAGCCAATGGAGAGTAACTAGGAGAGGAGTTACATGTGTCCTCTTTGGCTGATTGAAGACCAGGCGTGCTCCAGCATTTTGAATCAGCTGTAATGATCTTGTTACACAAGCGGGTAAGCCAGCTAATAGTGAATTACAATAGTCCAGCTTAGAGATGACCATGGTCTGAACAAGAAGTTGTGTGGAATCTTGTGTCAGATAAGGTCTGATCTTCCTAATGTTGTAAAGCATAAACCGGCATGATTTTGCAATAGAAGCTATATGCTCAGAGAAGTTAAGTCGGTCATCAATTACAACGCCCAAGTTTCGTGCCGATCTAGTTGGGGTCAGTGAAGTTGAGTCAAGCTGGATGTTAATCTGTTGGGGAATAGCTGTTTTAGCTGGAAACACCAAAAACTCTGTTTTTGAGAGATTAAGCTGAAGGTGCCGATCTTTCATCCAGGCTGAAATATCCTTAAGGCATGCAGAAATCCGGTGGGAAACACTAGAGTCATCAGGTGGGAAAGACAGGTAAAGTTGAGTGTCGTCTGCATAACAGTGATAGTCAAATCCATGGGAGCGAATGGTATCACCTAAGGAAGTGGTGTAAATAGAGAAAAGCAAGGGTCCTAATACTGATCCCTGAGGCACACCTGTGGTGAGGGCATGAGACTTAGATACCTGTCCCTGCCAAGACACGTTGAAAGAACGCCCTTTAAGGTAAGATTCAAACCAGTCAAGAGCTTTTCCAGAAATTCCCAGTTCAGATAGTATAGATAGGAGAATGTCATGGTTAACAGTATCAAAGGCTGCAGATAAATCTAGTAGAATTAATACTGATGACTGAGCAGAGGACTTAGCTACTCTCAATGCTTCAGTCACAGACAGAAGAGCAGTTTCAGTAGAATGACCACTCTTGAAACCAGACTGCATAGGGTCTAGTAGATTATTCTGATGAAGAAAGTCACAAACTTGCTTGAAGACCACTTTCTCCAAAACCTTTGACAAGAAAGGAAGAAGGGAGACAGGTCTGTAGTTCTTCACCTCAGTTGGATTAAGTGTACTTTTCTTTAGCAGAGGTGTAACCCTAGCCTGTTTAAAAGAATAAGGAACTATTCCAGAACTGAGAGAAGCATTAAATACATGTGTGACTGCTGGTAGAACAGCGGGTGAGATAGACTGTAGAAGAGTGGACGGGACAGGATCTAATGGGCATGTTGTTGGACGACATCGCTGAAGCAATTGAGAGACTGCTTCCTCATCAAGAGGAGAGAAAGAGTCAAATGATGGGGTCATACTAACACAAGGCAAAGCCCTCCTTATAGGAGCATCAAACTGAGCACTTATTTTAGCAACTTTTTCAGTGAAAAATGTTGCAAAGTCATTTGCTGACAGTGAAGTAGTTGATGGTGGTGGTGGAGGATTGAGGAGAGATTTGAAAGTAGAAAAAAGTTGTCTACTGTCAGTGGCGCTCTCAATCTTGCTTTGATAGAATGCCTTTTTTGCAAGTGTAACAGTGGATGAAAAGGATGACAGCAAAGACTGGTAGTTACTAAGATCATTTCCATCTTTGGATTTACGCCATTTCCTCTCAGCAGCTCTAAGTTCCTTTCGTACTGAGACTATACTGTTCGTCAGCCATGGATGGCGAGGTTTAGAACGAGTAGGTCTTGAGGAAAGAGGACATGCTGCATTCAGACAAGATGCCAGTGTAGAGCAGAGAGTCTTTGTAGCGTCATTAACCTCAAGTGTCAAGAATGAGCTAGGAGTAGGTAAAGCAGATGTTACTAATGTTGCAAAATGGTCACTTGAGAGGCTTCTGAGATTACGCCGGAACGAAATTATCGGAGGAGGAGCTGCTGGGTTATCCAGGAGACGCACAGAGAATCTGATAAAGTGATGATCCGATACATGTAATGGATTAACCAAAACGTTGTCTGTATTACAGTTACGTACCAGAATTAAATCAAGATCTTTACCAGCCTTGTGAGTAGGAGGACTGTGGACACGTGTGATATTAAATGAGGAGAGTAAGGACAGGAAGTCAATTGCAGACGAGTTATCCAAATGAATATTAAAATCGCCAAGGATTAATAATGGGCATGCATCCATTGGAATAGCAGACAGTAGAATGTCCAACTCGTTCACAAAGTTCCCAAGTTGTCCTGGAGGGCGATAAATAACCACCAAGTATAATTTGTATGGTTCAGTTATCATGATGGCATGATATTCAAACGAGTTGTGGACCTGAGCAGGCAGCAACTGTGTAAACCTCCAATCATCAGAGACGAGAAAGCCTGTCCCGCCTCCTCTACCAGACGAACGACTGGTATGCGAAAAAGCATAACTGGTCGACAACGCTGCAGGCGTGGCAGTATTCTCCGGCCTAATCCACGTCTCTGTAAGCGCAAGCAATTGAAGAGATAACTGTGAGGCCAGAGCAGGAATGAAGTCCGCTTTATTCACTGCAGATTGGCAATTCCACAACCCTACAGAAAAAGTAGGACAAGCCTGCTGAACTGATTGTTGCCTTTCAACACCAGTACGCTTATTAACCTGACCGGATACAGGGATATGTTGAAGGCACATTATTAGAAGGATTGTCAGCTAACAAGACAAGGTGAGACAAGAGTGAAACTTATCTGAGAGGTGCCTTGCTTGTGTCCTTGCTCGGTGGACTCGTCGCAGGTAGACTCGATTCGTCTTGACACGAGTAAGTCTTCACACGAGGACGGCTGCACACGAGCGCTGACGCCTCCACTGACGCTCCAGCACAATAACCACTTTAAATGCTAGTCCTAATTGATCACGCGGAAAACCACCCCCTCTAAAAACTCACGACACCAAGGCCAGTCTAAGCGCAATTAAACAGACAGCCGTAATGAAAACAATATCAACTACCACTACCCACTACGGCTAATAACTAGTTTACCAACTTGTAACTATGACAACTACATAAACAAATCCCTTAACAACACGAGACTCCCATACAATTAAAACTTACAGCAAGTGCGGACGCAGCTCCAGAAAAAAACCAGTTGAGTTCAGTAAAGCTAACGTTAACAATCTACTTAGTCCAGCTACACTTAAAAACACCACCCCCTCTAAAAACTCACGACACCAAGGCCAGTCTAAGCGCAATTAAACAGACAGCCGTAATGAAAACAATAGATACACAGAAATTCTTCTCACACTTCCTTCGCCTTCAAAGTCATCAAAGTTAAACATTTATTTATGTATTATCATCCTCACCAAGTCGAGTTAATGTTGAAGCTACCACACATGATCATCTTCAAAAACAGTCATGCTAAAACAAAACTAATGCTAGAACCTAGAAGCTAATCTTCTTTCCACTTTTCCGACCTACGGTCAATCCATCGAAAACCTCTGAAATGATTAGTGCCCTTTTAAAAAAAAATTAGGTTTACTTTTTTATTATTATTAGGTTCCCTCTGTGTAATGCTTTACCTTAACATACTGTCGTGTATGCTAGGTTTTGCTTATGAGTTACCGTCAGACAGTAAGGTGGACTGAGCTTCTTATCCAAACAATACGGTTATCTCCCTACGGCGCGAAAGAGAGATTACGTCAAAGCTAGCTTCCCTCCAACCGAACAAGCTAACCGTTCTTCTTACGGGTAACCAACGTTACGGACGAGGTAGTGGAGTCTGTTTTGCCTTTGTAGTGTTTATGTGGATTACACAGAAGCTACAATATCGGCACAGGATATATGTTATATGAAGTTATGGTATTTCAAAAAAATCCTACAATGAATGGACTTCTATGGGAGTTAGCAGAGAGGTGGTCCCTCCAGCCTACGTCGATTCTTCTACTTCCGGGAATTCGCCTGCCCCCTTGCCTCTGACTCACACATTACATGACGTACGGAATGATGATGTTTTCACTGGGAAAAAGGTTTTTCCGAAGCCCATGAACCAGTAGGGGTTAAGTCATTGAGAGACCTCAGACCAGCCTCAGACGAGTCCAGGAAGTGACATCAATTCCAGAAATAAGTATATAATTTACTTTACTCTTTATGGAGAATACAGCGGGAAAACACATATTTTCTTTTACAGTTTATATAAAAAATAGTCAAATTAGGAGCTTGTGACTCACACATAGGGACTCATGGCAGATATTGCGCGAAATTTTGGTTTACAGTATGGCTATGTTTTAAACAGAGATGGCAAAAGTACTCACTTCCCGTACTCAAGTAGAAGTGCAAATGCTTGTGTTAAAAATACTCTGGTAAAAGTAGAAGTACTGATTTAACTTCTTTACTCAAGTAAAAGTAACAAAGTACAGGCTTGGAAATTTACTTAAAGTATAAAAGTAAAAGTAGTTTTGTGAATGACAACATTTTTTTATGCAACGGTACCTGGATCACACAAATGTTACCAGAGTGCAAGAGTGCCAGTCTCTCTTTTTAAATCTTCCCATAACCTGTTGGGCCATTTCTAGGCTTTCCCCCCCAACATTGCACTGCCTACTTCAGAGGGTGTTTTTTTGGCCTACCATCAAATGCTGGACATCTTTAGAAAGCTAAGATCCTGTAGTTTCTTAGGAAGCACTAGCACAGAGTTACAGAGCCTAGAATATTGTTTTCTCTTTCTGCCGGATAACAAGCATCTCTGAATTGACCACATTTCAGCCCTCTAGGTGACTTGATATGATTTTAGAAACACAACTGAGCCCTAGCACCAGGTCTTGCGAAGCTGTGTGCAAAAGTAGATCAATGTAGAATGAAAAATAAGTACTTTAGATCATTATTTGCCAAGGTATGCTCATGCGTTTTGCAATGCCCTATGGAAACTCCCCATAGGACTGTTGGTTACCCAAAATGCATACTGACAAAGTATGCATTTCTGAGGTTTCTTGTAGACTTCGCTGCGCGGCGGTCATAATTACACCAAAGTCTCTATTTTTGCATTTTCTTTGTTGGCTTCATAAGATGGACTACATCTGTAAAATAACATGAATATTTAATTCCTATGGATTCCTGTGAATTTCAAGACCAGGAATGTAGTGGTAAAATCAGAGGTGGGTAAACTATGAATTCTGTGATCATGGTAAGGTGGACTGCGCAATGCGGTATCAGATTTTTAGAAAAGGCATTCAGAACATGTTTGATGATGGTGGAAGTTATTGTCCAATGTTTATAACAATACAAGTGGCATTAAGTGGTTCATAGAGTGTTTATGAGTGTACATATTGTTATTGTGGATAATACAGTTCGATTTTTAAATGTTAACAGTTGTATTGGTGAATAAACTCTTTTGAGAGACGGATAAACTATTTCTGAAATTTCAGAGGTGGAAACTGCGTTTACTTGCGTTTAGCCTCCACTACATCCCTGTTCAAGACCCAATGCTGCATCTACTATGACCGCAGCGCAGCGAAGCGCCGGTCATATAGGTTTAGTCAGATTTTTTTCTTTTTCGCATGTCCAAATTTCCGTCAATGATTCCTGGGACACTGAAAGACCGGGGTACACGAAACTTGGTGGGCATGTAACCCCACATGGATAGCATGGAATCATCGCTTTTCGTTTTGATCTGTAGCCCCCCCGCTGGACTGGACCCCTGAAAGGAGGGTAGGGCAGACACAGTTTTCTGTGAATATCTCGAGAACCGTAGGGTTTAGGAGGACCATTTTTTTGTATGTTGATCTCAAGGTGCCATGTCAACCCATTCCATAACCACTCATTTCATGTATAGCGCCACCTAGTTAAACACAAAAAAGTAAAAATGAGGTGTTGTAATCGCAGGTATCTGTGACCTAACATAGTCAAAACTGCACGAAATTGGAAGTGTAGGATCATTATGACACCCTCTGAATGCACACCAAGTTTCGTGGAATTCCGTTCATGGGGGGCCACACAATAAATTAATTTACGTTACTATACACCAACTGGCCTGTAGGTGGCCGGAGACAGTTTTCTGTGAATATCTCGAGAACCGTAGGGCCTAGGAGGTCCACCTTTTTTTTGTATGTTGGTCTTAAGGGGGCATGTCAACCCATCCCATTACCACTTATTTCATGTATAGCGCCACCTAGTTAAAAATTAAAAAGCAAAAAATTAGGTGTTTTCATCACAATATCTCTGGCTGACATGGTCAAAACTGCACGAAATTGGAAGTGTAGGATCATTATGACACCCTCCGAATGCATGCCAAGTTTTGTGAACTTTCGTTCATTGGGGGCCTTACAATAAAATGATTTATGTGTACATTTAGTAACCGTACACCAACAAGGATTCCTGGGACACTGAAAGACCGGGGTACACGAAACTTGGTGGGCATGTAACCCCACATGGATAGCATGGAACCATCGTTTTTCGTTTTGATCTGTAGCCCCCCCGCTGGACTGGACCCCCCGAAAGGAGGGTAGGGCAGACACAGTTTTCTGTGAATATCTTGAGAACCGTAGGGCCTAGGATGACCAATTTTTTCTGTATGTTTGCCTCCAGGGGTCATGTTAACCCATTCCATGTGCACACATGTGCATAAACAGATACACACGCACACACATACATTCACAGTAATCATACGTATGACACATACTCACACAGTAGACATATGTACGCATGCATGCACATGCACAAACACACATACGCAGACAAACACACAAGCACGCACACACACACACCCATAAACATAAACGTGTGCACGCACACATGCACACAATTCAAGAATTTCTCAGAATTATGAACAGGCAAGATGGGGGTGGGGTTGTATAAAATGAATTTTACATGTGAAATCTATGAACTAATCATGTTTTGGTACTTGTTGTCTAGCAGATACCAGTGAGAATTGAGTGTGGATAATGCAATTTAGTGAGACAGTTAGAATCATATAGGCCTTTCAGCGTGATTTATTTTTGTGGAAAAAATGTGCTGGACTGGGCGGCGGTCATATTTTGTACCGCTCTGCGGTACATCTAGTTGCTAAGGATATAGGCTACACTGCAGCTAAAAGTTGGGGAAGCATCAAAGGCGAGGAGAGGAGGAGGACATTTTTGACTAAATTTAATTGAGATATACTACTATGTGCTAACGTTAACGTTACTGCCATCAAGCTGTAATGATTTGCCGCGAAAGAATGCCGCCCAAATCTGTCGAGTCATCTTGTAGTGGTGCGTCAAGTGCAACGTATATTCCCATCCGCTATTGATGACGCGAAAAATAATAACGGTAGGCTAACTCCACTGAAATAATTTGAAACTAAAGTAACGAGCCAGTTTTCTAAAATGTAAGGAGTAGAAAGTACCGATATTTGTGTTCAAATGTAAGAAGTAAAAGTAAAAAATCGCCTCAAAAATAAATAGTAAAGTAAAAATATCTAAAAAATATTCGAGAAGTTAAAATACACTATGCAATTAAGTTGTGTACTGCTTTATGGTGACATAAAATCGTAAAGTCCTGTTCAATCAGCAGTATTCAATTGTAACCTTCAAACAGTCATATCCTGGTTTAAAGATAGTTTAAAGATATTCTCGGCATGAAAACGCGATGACTGTGTGTTATCCTGCTGGATGTAAAAGAAAAAAGAGAATGCCGCACACTCTGCTCCATGCTCCATGTTTTGATGTTGAAGAAGGCCAGACGGCCGAAACGTCACTTCAACATTAAAACATGGAGCAGAGTGTGCGGCATTCTCTTTATTTTCTTTAACATTTATATGCACAAGAAGCCAGCACCTCAGGAAAGACTTTATTGGTGTGCGATACCTCTTTTTTTCCTGCTGGATGTAGCCATCAGAAGATGGGGTCACTGCGGTTATAAAGGGATTGACATGGTCAGTAATAGTACTCAAGTAGGCTGCAGCATTTAAATGATGCTCAATTGGTAACAGTGTAACAAGAAAATATCCCCCACACCATTACGTACCACTTTCTGACCCTACAATCCAAATGTCGCTGCAGAAATGGAGACTCATCAGACCAGACAACTTTTTTTTCATGCCAATTGCAGCCTCAGTTTCCTGTTCTAGGCTACATCATGCATCCTGGGAGGAGTCCAAGTGCAAAGGGAAGCAATAACATTTTGGTACAACCCCCTGTCCGACCCAAGGGGCGCAAAGAGCACAAAGAGAAAAACAACTTTAGAGCATAAATAACTCTGATAGGGGTGTCCATTAATATCATATTGGATGTTTAGAGTGGAGGGACGATACTTCTGCCATCATGTTCCTCGGAACCGCAATTCTAGTCAGTCCTTGTCTATGTGCGTGGTCCCCCACTGTTTCAAGGAAACCATCATTATACCTGTACGTAAGAAAACACCTGTCTTTTGTTTAAACGATTATCGACTGTTGCTTTGACATCTGTGATTATGAAATGCTTGGAAAAACTGGTTATTTCATTCATTCAACGTAACATCCCTGTTACCCTCGATCCGCTGAAGTTTGCCTATCGTGCTAAACGATCTGTAGATGATGCCATTTCACTTGCATTGCACACTGCCCTAGTCCACCTTGAAAATAAAAATGATTATGTCAGAATGTTGTTCATTGATTATAGCTCTGCCTTCAACACTATTGTCCCATCCAAGCTAGTGCTGAAGCTTAGAGGCCTTGGTCTGGGCAACACCATCTGTAATTGGCTATTTGATTTTCTTACGGGCAGACCCTAAGCTGTAAGGATAGGCAAAGCACTCTCATCCACCTTAGTGCTCAGGACCGGGGCCCCGCAGGGCTGCTGTCTCAGCCCTTTACTTTACAGCCTGTTTACACATGACTGTGCAGCTATCCACAGCCTGTTTACACATGACTGTGTAGCTATCCACAGCCTGTTTACACATGACTGTGCAGCTATCCACAGCCTGTTTACACATGACTGTGTAGCTATCCACAGCCTGTTTACACATGACTGTGCAGCTATCCACAACTCAAATTCCATCATAAAGTTTGCAGATGACACTACTCTGGTTGGCCTTATAAGCAACAATGACGAGACGGCCTACAGGAAGGAAGTAGCAAACCTTACCCTGTGGTGCCATGATAACAACCTCTTCCTTAATTTCAATAAGACCAAGGAAATCATTGTTGACTTTAGGAAGGCCAGAGTAGATCACACTCCCATTACCATCAATGGAGCATCTGTATAGATTGTTGACAGCTTCAGATTTCTAGGCGTAAAAATCTCAGACACTATACTGTAACATGGTCATTAAACACCAAGTGCACCCTCAAGAAGGCACAACAACGCCTTTATTTTCTGAGGCGTCTTAAAAAGTTTGGCCTAATTGTATTATTAAAGACCCCAATCATCCCGCTCATGCTCTGTTCTCTCCCCTGCCATCCGGGAGACATTACCGGAGCATTAAATCCAGCACCACCCGTCTCAGTAATAGTTTTTTTCCACAGGCGGTCAGACTGTTGCTGTTGCACTTTCTGTCTTGCACTATGCACTGTTATATGTCTCCTTGTCTGTTATACTGCATGTGAGTGATGGAGCAAAATGCAATTCATTGTATTGTAGGCCTACTAATACATATGACAATAAACCGATCTTGAACTTGAATAAGAATAAATGTAATGATATAATATTTATAGTAGCAGTGCAAGGATAAGTAATAGGGTATCAGCCATTGGTCAAGTATGAAGTTAGACCACAGTCCAGACTGTGGGATGGAGGGAGGGGTTGTGCATGTGGGCTAATAAACAGTGCAGACAGTGTAAGCAGTAAAACAGTGGGTCAGTGGACAGTCAGTACACAACATTGTTAGGAGGTCGTGGAAGTGTAGGAGAGGGTGGAGAGGCAGATTGAGAAGTCTCTCTCCCCACTTCCTTTAAAGGATAATTCCGGTGTGATTTTGACCTAAAGTGTCTTGAAACATGATACCGAGTGTGAACGTATGTCTCATAGCTCACCTCAGCTTGTCCCCTGCACTCAGAAATCTGGCGCTAGCTAGCCAATGCTACCAACAGGGTTTCGTTGTGGTGCCTCGGGCATCGGCCTAGCCATGCAAATAAATCACTTCATTGGTAGACTTCCGAGGGCCTTGACATTTAAAACGAGACACGGAGAACTTTGATCTTTGGTTTATATTGGTTTGTGTAGGTTATTAGGTTATTTGCCATGTTGATATGAACCTAACCAATGAAACTGCACGTCTTTATTACGTCAGACGTAATTTCAATCCACTCTTGAAAGAAATGAGTTTGGGGGTCAGTTCTACTCATATACTAAGAGCTAATCTTGTCAAAATAATCAATAACTGGGAAACTAGTTGAGTGAACTTAAAACTTTTGTGGTGCCTGAACAATATGGCAGCTTTGAGTACAGCTCTGCAATTTTATTGAGTTTAGAACACTGTTGGGGAATACAGTGTAACTTACCCTATTAGGTTCTGCCAGGCCTCCCGACACCAAGAAACATCGAGGAAAAAGCGCACGAAAGGATTAATCCTGCAGCTAAGTACAGGATGCCAGCGGAACTCCCTCCCGTCGTAACATGTGTACACCGGAAAACACGTAATCAATTAAGCTCATTCACAAAACAAAACATGGAACTCCCCAAAAAATCCCTGTGCGTAAGGCACATCTAATCACACAAAACCGGAGTTATCAAAATATATATATATATTGTTATCGTGCGTCTAAGAGGGGGACAAGGGCGCGGGAAGGGGGGTGCTGAGGGTGCTGCAGCACCCCTTGCTGGCAGGAGATAGATTTTTAAAATTTGTTATATATATTTTTAAATAATTACTAATTCGCTGTCTGACATTATTTATATTTGTGTATGTGAAATGATGAGTCAAATAGCAAAAAAGGGTTATGGATTGGTTGGAATATAGGCTACTAAAAATTAACAGTTATAGAGATCAACGTGAACGTGAGTCAGTTACTGTAAGAACCGTAGCGTGGTTTCAGCTATGTGATAGCCAGAGAATGTCTAATCCGTAAACGGGCTCAAGTGTGTAGGCCTACGATTGATATAGGCCTACATATTCTATGCGATTTACACGTTCAAAAAGCATGGATAAGCTGAAAGAAACTTTAATTGTACAGTTTTTCAAAATTAATAAATTATAGCTAGTGAAATCATTTCACTAGTCGCTAAGATAGAAATTATTAGGACACATTCTTGCTGTGGAGACGACACACTTTAGGCTATTCAGGAATTATTTGCGAGATCATTGCAGCCTGATTATTAGCCTATATTTAAAGCCAAACATCTCTGGTGTGGTTTTGACGATCAGAAAAGTAATTTTCCTTAGCTATACTGAAATAGGCTAATGATGTCAAGTGCGCTTCTGTGGGGTTAGGGTGGGTGCAGTGGAGTCGGAGTGCTGTCGCGGAACATTGGAATTTGTGGCTGCCCAGGACGTAGATAGATAGATAGATAGATAGATAGACTTTATTGATCCCTAAAACTTCTCTCTATCACCCGCACACCGCACTAAAATGATGTATTTAGCAGTCAAAATCTGAAACATGTCCAGGAGAAACATGTAAAGACTGTTAGTGCAAAGTGATGCAAACTTGACACTAGAGAAAACATTGAAAGTGGCATGTCAGGTGGAAGCTGCCATAGGATATGCACGGACTCTAGGTCAAGAATCCCGGGCTCCCGTGCAAGCTGTAACGGCGAAGCCTAAACGTCCATTCAAAAACAGAGTGATGAACAACCACCCTGCTGCACCTGCAAATGCCAGGACAAGACAGGACCGATGCTGTTTTAGGTGTGGGTCATCTACTCATCTTGCAAATGCTCCAGACTGCCCTGCGCTGAAAGTGACCTGCCGTAAATGCAATAAAGAGGGACACTTTGCCAAAGTGTGTAAGTCTTCTGAAAAGCCAGCTAAAATAAGTGTAGTTAGCGTGCTGAGAATTTATCAAACTCAGCCAGCTCAGAAAATAACGTGTGAAGTGACCATTAATGCAAAGTCAACTTCCTGCCCAGTAGAACTAGTGGTAGATACGGGTGCCGCTGTGTCTATTATTCCTGAGCCCATCTACAGAGAGCACTTCAGTAATGTGCCCCTGACTGAACCAGATGTTAAGTTAGTGTCATACACAAAGTCAGATATCCCAGTGCTAGGCTGCTTATCAGTTACAGTGCAGCATGCTAATACTACAGTACCAGCTACATTATACGTTGTGAAAAAGACAGGTACCGCTGTCTTGGGGATGGACTTATTCAGGACACTGAGACTTTCCATTGTAGACAATACTGTGCTCTCACCTGCGGCTCCAGTGACTGAGGTCAAAACTGGACCAGTGACCGGTGTGAAACTGGGCTTAGCCAAGGGTTTTCTCCACCGTGTGAAAGTGAAGGAAGGCAACGAAGCAGTACAGCCCGTCCAACAGAAACTGCGGAGGCTTCCTCTTTCCGTGAGGCAAGCTGTCTCCACGGAGCTTGAGAGACTGTTGGAGATGGACGTGATAGAGAGGATTGATGCATCTCCATGGGTCTCACCCATCGTGGTCACACGACGAAAGAACGGTGCGGTGAGGTTGTGCGTGGACTTGCGTGAGCCTAACAAGGCGATAGTGATGGACAGCTAGTGATGGACACTCCCTCATATGGATGAATTGTTCTCCGAAATGAGTGGCGCTACGGTGTTTTCCACAATCGACCTCGCGAATGCTTATCATCAGATGCTCTTGGCAGAGGAGAGCCGAGACTTAACCGCATTCATAACGCAAGACGGACTTAACTGCATTCATAACGCATGACGGACTTAACCGCATTCATAACGCATGACGGACTTAACCGCATTCATAACGCATGACGGACTTAACCGCATTCATAACGCATGACGGACTTAACCGCATTCATAACGCATGACGGACTGTTCCGGTTCAAACGAGTACCGTATGGACTGTGTTCAGCTCCAAGTGCATTCTCCAAGATGATGTCGCTCGTACTGAAAGGCTGCAAGGGGGTCCAGTACTATTTGGACGACGTCATAGTTTACGGAAAGGTCAAGAAGGTACATGACCTCAACCTAAAGGAGGTGCTCGCCGCGATCAAGGGAGCCGGCCTCCAGTTAAATGACGAAAAATGCCAGTTCAACCAGACCAGCCTGCGGTTCCTTGGGCACACGATTTCTGCCCAGGGCCTGCAGCAGGGCCGTAGTCACCATAGACATTGAGGGGGACGTGTCCCCCCCAATATTCAAATATGACCAAAATGTCCCCCCCAATATACGGACATAGAAAAATAAAGAAAGAATAAAGCGCTATACTAGGCCTACAGGAAACCAACACGCATCTGAAATGTAATCAAACGTAAATAACGCACAAATTAGTGACCTCTGGTTCCAGAGTAGCCTACACCCCTGAGTGGTTTGTCCTGGTGATTTTCCGTTTTTCGTTAGTGGTGTGCGCATTCAAAAGCTTCCATTTACTGCACCCTACTGCGGTGAGGTAGGGCTGTCAACAATATCGCAAAAGCTACCGGTACAATTTTCACAAAACTTCTTGGAAAGGAAATCCCATACATGTTTGGAGCCGATCAGACTGAAAGGAAACATTTTCCATAGCCTATTCTCGCAATGATAGCGAAAGTGAAACGTTTTATTTTAAATGATGAATTTGTGCAAGCCTGTGTCATTTCTTTCCCGTCTTTCAACATAAATAATGCATTCATATGCTAGTAGTAGTGCCAGAAATTACCGTGTATAGGCCTCTTAGAAATGATTGTTGCATCTTGCATATTATTTAGATGCGCACTCAATCGCGCATCCATGCAGGCAAAACGTGATCAAATGTGGCGACGGCACACAAGTTGGAAAAAACGTTTACAATACGTGATAGCCTACAGTTAATGTGAATCGCGGACAATAACCAAAGAAAGGAATTTGCACCTCCATTCACCAATTAAACGCTGTAGTAGGCTTAGTCTTTCTACATGTTGGCACAAAACGTCATTTCTGTCAGAAGCCAGTCTATAATGCATACAGGGGTAACATGAGGTGAGTCAGACAGAAGAGGGGCCTGTCTTAGTAGCCTATTTCTGAATCCTGTCCCTTTCAAACTACGTTAAAATGGTGTGATTAGCCGCCAGCATAATAAAATCTAAATTAAAAGACAAAATCGTATTAGGCTCCAAACCTATGAGTCTAAGCCTTAGTTTAAAAAAATCTTCAGGTGTAAGTAATAAGGCAAAGAACCACATTCTGTGTAATATAGAGGTTATCATAAGATACTCTAGTTTGTAATTTCTTTTAAAGTATACATTTTGAACACAAATGGAGTCACGGGTCCAGGGATGGATTACTGAATGGGCTTACTGGGTCCAAGAGCTCAGGGGGCCCTGAAGCCCAAGCCTCTGTGTGAAGTTGCTTCTTCTCCACCCTTCTCTTTTCACAAAACTCACCAGCGGGGGGGGGGGCATCTGTGTCCAGGGGTTCATAATCCATCCATGCCATGCCTATGTCCGTCAAAAGTTTGGAATAACCTAATTCACTGACCTAACTAACGACTTGTTTGTGATTTTTAATAATATTTTTGCATGGTAGGAAATGTATTAAAATTCTGTTTGGGGGTCCCTCAGACCCCACCACAGATTTGGTCCCCCCCAATGTTGACATCATGACTACGGCCTTGGCCTGCAGCCACTCACCGAGCACGTCAGAGCCATCACAGAGGCTCCGGCGCCGACAGATGCTACAACACTGCGCTCATTCCTGGGGCTCACAGCATGGTACCAGAAGTTCGTGCACAACTATGCGTCACTCGTGGAGCCCATGCGGACGTGTTTGCGTGAGGACAAATTTCAGTGGACTTCAGCAGCTAATGAGAGCTTCAAGGCGGTTAAGGACTGCATTGTGAACAGCCCAGCGCTGTCCGTCTTCGACCCCAACCTCCCCACCTTTGTGTCTCCGGACGCATCAGATTATGGCTTGGGGGGGTATTGACACAACTACACACAGATGGAACAGAACGCACAGTGGCATGTGCATCACGTACACTTAACCCTGCAGAACGCAAGTACTCTATTGTTGAAAAAGAGGCAGTGGGCTGCTGAAAAATGGAGGACTTTCTTATGGGGTACTAGATTCACACTGCGCACAGACCACCAGGCTTTGACCACACTGCTCGCAACAAAAGGCCTGGGCCGCGCAGGCATGCGTATTGCGCGTTGGTCTGCGAGACTCTTGTGCTTCACCTACGATGTGGAGTACCGTCCTGGCTCACAAAATCAGGTTGCCGACTGTTTTTCCCGTCTACCCCTCCCAGCAGAAGAGGATACAGAGCCAGTGACAGAGCCAGAGCTTGTTGCTCTGTTGGACACAGAACTCAAAGCTCTCTCAGTGAACAAGTTTACTGAGTCATGTGAGGCGTGCCCTGAGCTCACTGCCCTTAGAACACTGATAAACAGGGGCTGGCCTAAGACAGCAAAGTCCCTACCAGATGAGCTCAAAGCATACTTTGCCACAAGAGATGAACTGTCAATCCAAGATATGATCATATACAGGGGCCCTCACCAACGACTTGTTCCAGTCGCCTTAAGGAAACAGCTGGTGGACTTGGCACACGAGACACATCAGGGGGTTGTCCGCACCAAACAGATGCTGCGGGACTTATACTGGTGGCCCGGTATGGACATGTCTGTGCAGGAGGGTATCCGTACATGTGGACCGTGCCGGCTGAATGACAAAAGTGCCAAGACACATGCCGCCCCTCTCCAGCCCGTTCCACTTCCTGATGCCCCATGGCAGAAAGTGGGCATAGACATTGTGGGACCGTTCGAATCAGCAAGCTGGGACTGTCGCTTTGCAGTGACGCTGATTTACTATTACACAAAGTGGCCGGAGGTAGCTTTCACTGCTACCATCACAACTGCAGCAATCACTTCCTTTCTGTCTACCGTGTTTGCCCGGTTTGGAAACCCTACAGAACTGGTGAGTGACAATGGAACGCAGTTCACCTCCAGCAAGTTTGCTGAGTACCTCGCAGCTAGAGACATCAAACACAGGAAAGTGTCTCTCTACTATCCACAAGCGAACGGAGCTGTAGAGCACTGGAACCGCGTTCTCAAAGAGACATTGCTATCGGCCGAACAAGAGAAAAGGCCATGGAAGCCGTTTGTACAGGACTTTTTGCTCACTTACCGTGCTACCCCACATGGCACCACAGGGGTGTCACCGCATGAACTCATGTGCAACCGACCGATGCGCACCAAAGTAAACATCGGCCCGGCTCGCAAACCTGATCCACTGCCAGATGAACAACTACGCAGTCGGGTCGCTGCCAAACAGAAGGCATCGAAAACCTACACTGATGTGAAAAGGGGAGCACGTGTGCCAAAGATCAAAGAGGGAAGCTTAGTCAGAGTAGAGAAACCTTTCCATGTGAAAAAGGGACTGTCTAAGTTTCAGAGACCTACCCGAGTGATACGCAAAGCTGGTTCGAGTGCCTTTGTGCTGGAGGATGGGCGTACATGGAACGCTACCCACCTATCTCTGGTCCCTGAGAGTGAAACAGACAGGGATGCAGACCCAGAACCAGTGGCCTGCCCTGGCCCTGCTCCTGTGCCGGAGTCGGCCTAGCAACCTGAGCCGCCCCAACAACCTGTTGGCACTGGGGTCATGGACAGAGCTGTGAGAGTGAGAAAGGAGCCTGCTTGGCTTCAGGAGTATGAACACTAGTTAGTGGGGGAAAAGAATAATACTGTTGGAAAAAAATATTATTGAAAAAAAACAATTCTGTTGTTGACTACTGAATGGAGAAAAGATACTATGTTTATGTTGAACACTGCTTCTATTGATTGATACAAGGCTGTTGTGATTTAAATGCCTATGAATGTCATTTTGAGTTTACATTTTGAAGTTCACAGGTTAAAGAGATTTCCTGCTCCCGTTTATATGCAAAGGGATATGACAGTAAAGCTGTTGGTTATGATTGAGTCATTGCACTACTGAGTTTTGAATTATTACTGCACTGCTGATGTCTGAGAAAGATGCCATTGTTCTTTTTGTTGTAAGCTTCTTAAGAGAGGGGGAATATGTTGTGTATTCAGTCATTATGTGCTGTTCCTGCTATTCCACCACGCCAGAAGAGGGCGCACTTACCTAGATGATACTGATACCGTGTAATGTGTTTAAGAGAAAAATACTAAGAGAGTAAAGAAGTTACTACATGTGTGAACTTACGGTACCCGTCTCCCGTTCCTTTCCTTTATTACATTACACTAGTAAGTACAAGTCTAGTATAGAACAGTCGGACATCCATTATTTTTCTTATTCAGCACCCCTGGTCAAAAATAGGTTCCCGCGCGCCTGGAGGGGGAAAAACAATCTTACCGACCTAGGCACGATTTCCAAATTCAACTCCCGGACAGCCCCCACATGTTACACATGCTGGCTCACGCATGAGCTACATAAGGGAGTTCCACGCCAGAATGAGTAAATAAAGAATATTTATTAACGTAATATAAGAAAAAGTCAGTGTAATGAGCAAGGTGTAGTGCGAGTGTATGTCTAGGGATGTGTTTAAACAAAACAGAAAGACGACGGTCGAGAGGAGAGGAAGCCCCTCTGCGCTTGGAACCCAGGCCTTCAAATACAGGTGCTCATCATTTGGTAGGGCAATACCAAACACCTGCACATCTCGGGCAACCTGCTTCACACAGAGACAGACAAGCATGAGTGCAAGTGGGCGGGGCCAGTGGAGACCCAGCAGGGTCATAACAAGCTATAGCCAGCTAATGAGGTAAGGTCTATGGAAGCATCATGTTGCATTCATAATGCAGACCCTAAAGCCCAATCCCATTTCTCATTCTTCCCCTTCCCCTAGCCCAGTGTTTCCCAAAGTCTGGGTCGCAGGAGATTTTATTTGGGTCGCCAGCACAATTTATGTTGTGTTATAGGCCTAACTGATACCATTTGTCATTTGATACCAGGAAAGCTAACAGTTTTCTATTAGGGTGTAGATTGTTAACTACCACATTCACGGTTTTGTCATAAAAGCTCATGAAACTGGCGCATGATGGGGGACGAACGCATCGCAGAGGGGGTGCCAGCATGGATATCTACCTCTCAAAATGAAACCGTTCTGTGTGGCACCTGCCATGTACCTCGCAGTTGCAAACTGCAAGGGACATGAATCCGCCTATTTGCGCGAACATTAATAGATACCAGCTCCTCAACTTTACCGATTAAAATCTAGTGACCGCGCTGTCAACTAAAGCAGACATCCATAGACCGGACATAAGGCCATTCAATTTGCATACAGTTTCGATTGCAGATGCAATCTTTAAAGTTAATAGCAACCTCCTCACATTCTTATTTCTGATTTAAAATGCACAACAGTGTATTATAGTCTACAATTTAAATGGGCATTTTAAACACTATTCCTCACGTTTTCTACCTCGCTAACTCCAAAGTAAAGGCGCATTCTTCCGGCTATTGCGCAAACGCCTCTTGTTCTGATATAACGACTATACAATATAATATAATACAACAATACAATATAACGACTTGAGTTATTTGCTGTTTACATTGGAATTGACGTCCACAGTGTTATGGACCCATTTGTCTGCAACGCAACGTAGCCTACAACATTTTTTTTTAGAAATACAGGAACAGCTATGCTGACGAATGACGACTGCACAACATGCGACAATTTCCCCTACTCTCGGATGCGCATTAAAACGTAGGCTATCTTTTCAGTAGTCATTTCCAACTTTTTACGCTGATGGTGCTCAAAATGCAACACAACCGTGTTCAAAGCAGGGATCCTATAGCAATGTATGGTTGGGGGAGGCATAGAAAAGTTGGAGAACCTGTGGCCTAAAACAATATTGGTGGTTGCAGGGTAGATTTGAAGTGAAATGGGTCGCGATGGTCTGTCATTTTTAAAAAGTGGGTCGCCAGAAAAAAAGTTTGGGAAACACTGCCCTAGCCTACCCCTTGTCTGTTGAAACAGAGTGGCAAGACATAGGGTGAGAACAGTGATGGGCAGTAGCTTACTACTTGAAGCGAAGCTACTAGCTTAATTTAAAGGATATTTCCGGTATTAAGCACGTTGAGTCCCTTTTCTGGTTTATTTTGGATGAACTAGAGTGGTGGACACCGAAATTTTGAAGATTGGTCCTTTCTCGACTTTTCTGACTTGTTTTGAATTGGCAACAGAAAGAGAAGGCACATGGCAAAGGTTGCTGCTATTGAAAAATACGTTGAGAGTGAGTGTGTGTGCATGTGTGTAGCTGGGTAGGTCATGGTACATGGTACAAAAATACAAAAGTAAATGCACTAACACAACACTTAACCCACAACTACTGACAATGGAATTACTCTTTTAGAGTGAGTGAGGAAGAGAAACAGAATATTTCTGTAAATGTTTAATGTTAATTTAGAATCATTTATTTCTTTGAATCATTATACAGTTTCAAAATGTTTAATTGTTTGTGTTTTTTATATGAAAGATGTGGATTGTTGTAGATAAAAGTAGCTTGTATATTTCAACTGTTTTTTAACTGGTTTAATTTCTAAGTGTATATATGTAAAAGCTTGTATAATTTTTAAATGTCTGTTTTATTTGCAAGGTTGTGTTTGTTAAACTTGTTATTAAAAGTAGCTTGTGCTTTTAATTACTAGTTCTGGATTTGTGTTTATTTTCAAGTACTTTTGGTAGTTACTGTAATGGGCCACATGTGGCCCGGGGACCCAGCCAACATTCAGCCAACACTCAGCAAATCAGTTTTATAGTATGTGGGCCAGTACAGGCCCGGCGAGGACCCAGCCGACATTCAGCCAGCACTCGAAACAATAAGTCATTTTACTGTGTGTGAGCCACACCTGGGCCAACAGAAACAATAAGAGTCTTTTTACTGTGTGTGGGCCACACCTGGGCAAAGAGAAACAATAAGAGTAATTTACAGTGTGTGGGCCACACCTGGGCAAAGAGAAACAATAAGAGTCATTTACAGTGTGTGGGCCAGAGCAAATTCTTTGTGTCAGTTATCAGTGACTGGGCCATTTTTGGGCCGGGGACCAAGTCAGTAGTGGGCCAACACTGAGGCAACCCCAAGGCAATGTAGTGGCCCAGAAGTGGGCCAGGCAAATTTTGCTATGTGGTTTCAAGTGCCAGACTGATGGCAGTAGAACACTAACTTCCTGTCTGTCTGTGCATCTGAGAGGAAGTAGACTAATAGCCTCCCTGCGGTCTGAGAAGCAGACAAACAGAAAAAACACTAAAATACCGGTACTCAGTTTCCTGAGTACTTGACACCAATGTTTGACCTACATTATGTTCTACTTACTGATAACATTTAAGTCCTTTCATTATTTTTTTGTCTTTATAATTTTGGTCTACCTTAAAGCATGATGTCCAGCAATCGTGAGCTTTTTTCTATCGCAGCGGGATTGGAGGTGATTAATAAGGGTTTTGTTAATGAGAAGACTTAATAGCTGAATAAATTTGCTTGGTACACTTTTAAAATGAATGTGAAACTTGCGTTGTTTTTTAACACATCTCTGTGTCCTGACAGGGACAACACATTTTGCGTTATTTGTCACATTGTCACAACACATCACTAGTGTCACATTGTGTTACACAGCATTTGTGTAATTTTTTATAACACACTTTTGTGTTATTCTTACACAAAATCAACACATGTGTGTGTCAACTTGAATTACTACATTTACTACTACGATATATTGCAATTATTACTATAATTACTACCATTTAGGGCTGGGACAACGCGTCAACGTAATCGATGATGTCGACGCAAAAAATACATCAACGCAAAATGCAGTGTTGGGCAAGTTACTTCAAAATCGTAATGTACTATGCATTACTTATTATTGTCATTTAAAAGTAATTTGTTACATTATAATATTACTGTCTCTGAATTGTAAGGCATTACACTACTATTGCATTACTTTTAAGTTACTTTCACCAAAATATCTAGAAATATGGATTTGCCATTCTAAATGCAGTTTATTACGCTCAATGCAGCTTGCTCTTACAATGGAGGGAGATGTGGTATAGCATAATGACTGAGCTAGGCTTAAGGCAACAGTAGAATGCAATAGGCGCAGTGCTCATAATGCAATACAAGGAACCATAATAGTCAGAATGTTAAAAACCGACAAAAGGTCAAAGTCTGGTAAATTGTGATAGAAATACTGTAACTTTAAGGCCTAGGCCTACTCATTAAAATCAATAGAGAGCCTACTATATTGTAAATCAAAGCTTAAAGGAACCGTATGTAAGATTGTGGCCAAAATGGGTACTACAATCACTTTCAAATTACTGTAGAGCGGTGTATCCCCTTCCCCTCCCCTCTGACTGGCAGAGTTGGCAACCGGATGACGAAACACTACTGACTTTGTGATTAGTAGATAGGTGGAGGGTGGCGCATTAGGCCAAAACACAACATGACAACATCAACATCAGTTGAGGGCTGCAACTTCACTTTTTAAATGACAATATCCTGGCCAGACTACTGTTGTCAGTGATATAAGTATTTGAAATGAACATGATTTCTTAATGTTTAGTGACATATCAGGGCAATTTTATGATTAATTGAAATACAATTTTTACATACGGTTCCTTTAATAAAGACATGTCAAGATGGTGGCCTGCTGGCCATTTCGGTGCCCTAAGTGAGTGGCTTTGAGTGAGTGACATTTAAATGATAACTCAAACACCTAAAGTAAAATAAAAGGCCTATTATTTACAGACCATTACTGTGTATTTTTAAACATTAATTTCTGAAGAAATGCTGTTTTACTTATAAATGGTGCACTGTCACTTTAAGAGCATTGATCTTTACGTTGTCATAATGCCCTTTTGCCAGCTCTTGTTTACAAGCCTTATTTGTTTGAGTTACATTGATAGCACAATATTAACAATAATATGCACAATGTTAAGTTGTTTTAAGCAACCTTCATTGCTTTGGAAATGGAAGTATGCAATGACATGTTGCTTCACATTTCGTTTTGCGAATACAAGTGAATTATGAGCCTGGTATCCACCTAGCTATCTGAATGGAATGCGTTTCAGTCGACTCATATCATGTGCTTCATGTAGCCTAAATGCTTGGAAAACGAATGATTGAAGACCCACCAATTCTAGTACTACGTGGTGATTGAGAGAACCCAAAAGGTATCAAACTTCCATATAACATCGTGTTAGTGCATTTTGACATTGTAAACGTTATTGATGAAGAGTGAAACGCAGTTTGCAGTAAAGCTACTATTCATTGGTTACATTTGGGTGCCCCCTCTGTCCTTTGGTGCCAAACGCAAAATGCGTGATCCGTGTGGTGGGAGCGGTGGCACTGCCAGGCTACACAATATTTTTCTGCATTTCTATCCCTTTATTCTCTTCAATTTAAGTTCACAGCACAAAGCTGACATGCACAACAGCATAGTTTGTGTTTTATCAAGAATCAAAAAGATTAGCGTGGCACTACTTTAGATGTTTCATTAATTTACTTGTGCTATTTCGCGAGCTGAGAGATCTTTCGGTTTCGCACACAAAGTGCACTAACTATTATGTTCTTCATAGCCTTGTCTCTGACAAGCTGAAAATAATGAGCGTAGGCTTATGTCCATCCCGCAAATAGAGTCCGCCTGCGAGTCTGCTGCAGCCACAGTCATATTCAACCAGTATCAGGAGATAACGTTCTACTATTTTGCGCGGATTTTTTCTCCTCTGTTGTTCTCGCGTGGTGTTTGCGAATATGTATCAAAACAAATCAAGCGCTTAATTTTGGGTTAAACTGCATTGTAACGAAGTTTGTACCGAGTAAATAATACCCCTTTTTTTTTTGTAATGCCTTACATTACCGCGTTACGGCAAACAGCAATATATTACAGTAATTACATTACTTTTGTAACGCCCCAGACAGCATTTACATCTGTGCCAGATCCGTTTTTGAATCGGCAGATTCGCGCAGCAGTCGCACTCACTATGCAGATCTGCACCAACTTTGCGCCAGACTTGTCTGTAGCTTCTGACTGTGACAGTCCATCCAGCGGGTGCGGCGCCTATTCGGGGCAGCTTCGCAGACCAGACGCGCCACAACTGAATTGAGTCCGCCCGGCGGGTGTGGGCCAGATCCTCAGGAGCTGCGCAGACCTGACGCGCCACAACTAACGGAACACTTTTCCCTCACATAAACCTGCAACTGCAACTACGTTATGTGATTATGCAGAGTGGAAGACTAGGCTGCACCGTCTTTGTGATTATTGGTAAGTACATTATACAAGTATCATTTTAAATGTAAACTGGTGTTGATGTCATTTTAGTCTGCTAAATATTTAGGCCTGTTCTGTATTAAACATGAAAGTTTACAAACTTAGTTTACTCTGAAATTCTGACAACCTGAAACGTGCCAGACAAGCTGGGTAGTAGCTACGGTTAGCTTGTAGTCTAGGTTATTTTAAACATGCATCCACAACTATGTGAACATGAGCTTTAAGGCTAGCTTTAAGGTGAGCTTTGCTTATTATTCACCAAAATCGCTTAATATCGTGTCCATTGTGTGTTAGCTGCAAATTCTTAGCCATTTGTCTGTAGCTACCCTTGCTGCTAGTAGCACTGCAGCTTTAGACGGCCAGCGTTTTTTAAGCCTGTTTAAAATGGATTTAGAGTGGAAAAACTTGGCTGTAAAGCCTTTTATCGAAGGTCCACAAGAATTGTCGCTGTCCTCCTTGGGATGCAATGAGTTGTTGGCATACTATAACGTTACTGTTATAAAATAAATAATCTTTGGATGTTGAATCTAATATTTACTCTTTGTTTCTTTGCTTTGTGTGCTTTTTGTACGTCTCACAGGAGCAGTGAGGAAGAATCGCAGGTTGATGCCTAACGTTAACTGTAACGTTAGTCCATTGGGCTAGTTTTTGCCCTGGTCCTCTGACATCCATCCGTGAACGGCGCTGCTATTCACCGTCTGCTCGAAAATATTTCTCAGGACAGCTACTAGCCTCTTAGCCTCTGCGAGAGATCTGCCGCGACCAAGGAACTGCTGCTGACCTGCGAGCTGCCATGATAGCAGCCTGCCCTGCAGTCTGGATTGAGTAGCCTAGCTAACGTCGAAGAACTCTCACGAAACAACAAACTGTCGCTGTCAAAGTCCACCGACCTGCTGATCTGCAGGATCGCCCAACTGTTCTGTGCTTTCAGTGCTCCCCAGACTGCCAGTAATCTTCCTCCGACACAGCTGAGCGCCGTCGTCATCATCATCATCGGGACATCAGCCGGTTAGATGCAACGGACTATGTTAACATGACATTTTCTTTCAGTGCGTTTAGCGGAGTTTGTTTATCAACATAAGCCTTATATTTCACATATTGGTTTCTGTTATGTTGTAGGCCTAGGCCTAAGCTTAGGCTAGCGGACACAGTGTTCTCTTTTGCCTTTTTAAAATAACAAACTATTTTGAAAATTACAAATTGTGTGGGTCTTAATTGTCTGATAGCTTACATATGAATCACAGACCAGGGCCAGATGAGCCCCAGATGTAGAATATGAGTCTGGGCCAGATCCGCACCAAATGCCATGGCAATATTAACTGTACTGGGCCAGTTCTGGCCCAGATCTGTCTATGATCCGTAATTCCAACCTGTTCCGGTATTGGCCCGTTGGAAGAAATGACCCCGGGGCAGGTCCGTTTAGAGGATCTGCGCCAAATGCTAATGAAGATCTGGACCAAATCTGGCCCAAATATATTTTGCTGTCTGGGGCATTACTCCCAACACTGGCAAAATGTGCCCGTCAATTCGTCAAGCATAACGTGTGCCGCTAAATATTTTTAATCTTACACCTTCAGTGTTTCCCATGCATTGACTAATCTGTGGCTGGGTGCCACGAGATCAAAACCGGCTGTCACACGTCTATGTTGTAGGCTACTATTTAAATTAAAGATAAGATAAAATCCTTTCATTGAGCTGCACTTTGGGCTTCTATACTCTTTGCACACACAGCTTGTCCTTGCCCCACCAGCTCTCTCTCGTAACGAGCCCGCTGCCCCTCCTCTGTGTGCATTAACAAAATATTCACGATTGTTGAAGGATTGTTGTTGCCACATAGAACTATTTCATACTGTAGAAGACGGTGGGCTAAATTGCTATTAAATCCGCTTAGCATCGTGACAATGCTGCGCAAATTTGTTCAAAACTGCTGCATTAAAGTTAACTCTGCTAAGGTCTTATCATAGTTTAGTCTCTCCTCAATGTACTAAGTTAAGTTATGCAATCAAGCAGTATCTCAAAGCTAACGTCAGAATATTGTTTGGATGTCGAGTTTGTACGAGCTTACTTACTGGTAAGCCATGGATGAAAAGTGAGGTCAGACTTCTGCTGAAGGCACGAGACAATGCATTCAGATCTGGTGATGCTCCAGCCTATAGCTCATCCAGGGCTAATCTGAAAAGGGGCATCAAAAAGGCCAAGCACAACCACGAGCTAAAGATTGAGGATCATTTCAAGAACAGCTCTGACCCCCGACACATGTGGCAAGGCATCCAGACCATCACAGATTACAAAACTACTAACTCCACCTCCCCTGTCACCGACACCTCCCTGCCTGATGGGTTGAACCACTTCTATGGTCGCTTTGATAGGGACAACAAGGAGGTGGCCATCAAGGCTGTGGTCTCTGCAGATCACCAGCCCCTCACACTAAACCATCGATGTGTGTGCGGCACTGAGCAGAACTAGTACACATAAGGCCGCTGGTCCTGATGGTATCCCCGGACGCGTACTCAGGACCTGTGCAGTGCAGCTGACTGAGGTTTGGACTGACATATTTAACCTGTCACTAGCCCAGGCAGTTGTCCCCGTGTACTTTAAAACCACCTCCATCGTGCCGGTGCCAAAACACTTACTGCAACAAGCCTTAATAACTTCCGTGCAGTCGCACTCACCCCCATCATCATGAAGTGCCAGGCTGGTCCTGACCTACCTCAAGACCTGTTTACCACCCTCACTGGACCCCTTCCAATTCGCCTACCGTCAGAACAGGAGTACAGAGGATGCCATCTCTACGGCACTTCACTCTGCCCAGTCCCACATTGACAATAGCAACACCTATGAAAGAATGCTGTTCATTGACTTCAGCTCAGCATTTAACACCATCATCCCAAACTGATCACCAAACTCAGAGAACTGGGCATCAATACCCCCCTCTGTAACTGGATTCTGGACTTCCTAACCAACAGACCTCAGTCTGTTAGGTTAGATAACCACACCTCCTCAACCATCAACCTGAACACTGGCGTTCCACAGGGATGTGTGCTGAGCCCTCTCCTCTACTCCCTCTTCACCTACAACTGCACACCTGTACATGGCTCTAACATCATTGTCAAGTTTGCAGATGACACTACGGTAATTGGTCTCATCAGCAACAACGATGAGTCGGCCTATAGGGAGGAGGTCCAGCACCTGACATCGTGGTGCACTGATAACAACCTGGCTCTCAACACCAAAAAGACCAAAGAGCTCATTGTGGACTACAGGAAGTCCAAAGCTGGCACACACACACCCATTCTCATCAACAGGACTGAGGTGGAGCGTGTCACCAGCTTCAAGTTTCTGGGTGTCCACATCTCTCTTGGACCTCTCTTGGACCCTCAACACCTCTACACTGATCAAAAAGGCTCAGTGTCTCTTCTTTCTAAGGAGACTAAAGAAGGTCCATCTGTCTCCTCAGATGGTGGACTTCTACCGCTGCACCATCGAGAGCATCCTCACCAACTGTGTCACAGTTTGGTATGGCAACTGCTCTGCCCATGACCGGAAAGCATTGCAGAGGGTGGTGAAAACTGCCCAATGCATCACCGGTTCCTCACTCCCCTCCATCGAGGCCATCCAAAGCAAGCGATGCTTGCGTAAGGCGTGCAGCATCATCAAAGAATGTTCTCACCCCAACCACAGACTGTTCACCCCACTCCCCTCCGGGAGGCGTTACAGGTCTCTCCGCACCCGAACTAGCAGGTTCAGAGGAAGCTTCTTTCCTGCGGTTGTCACCCTACTAATCTCTAGCTCTGCATCCCGGTGACATGCACCGAACTAGGCCCGCATCACCCCCTGCCCCGCCCCCCGCCTGATGCCTCGTTGCCTGTGCCTGTTGAGGTGTCCACGATCATGGCAGCCTTGACAGGGACAACAAGGAGGCAGACATCCCCCAGCCCTATTTATTTTGCTCTTATAAGGTTACTGTTAATACTGCACATACTTATATTTAATTTATACTACTCTAAACCACCTTCTGAAAACAACTGTATACTGTCTACACTGCACTATATCTTTTGTCCTGTCCATGGGCGGACTGGCCATCTGGCATACCGGGCATTTTCCCGGTGGGCCGACGCACCTTTTGGGCCGATAGAAAAGGCTATATATATATAATTCAATCATTTTGGTCAACGATTGGCCCAAAGGAAGGACAACCAGCGGCCCATTGGTTACATTTCCATATTGACACTCGACTGATCCAATAACAGCTCACGTCAGGCCCCACCCCTCGCATTTTGGCTCAGAGCCAGGATTTTGTGAGCACATCAAAAGTTAATCGAAGTTGCCTACACTAAATTGCGGCGGGTGCCGGTGTTACATGGCAACTGGCTCCCGTGTTAACTGGCTGCGTTGATGACGTTTCATGATTGACGACGAGTCTTTGACAGATGTGGCCGCTTGCAGATTTGTCACTTTCTGATATACTAGAGACGCACACAAATATGCATGACATGTCAAAAATGTATGTACTGTAGTACTACATGCACTGGACCATGAATATGCCACCCAAAAAACACCTTAATAGCATAAATTAACTTCACGTGGGTATCGAACCACGAATAAATTGACCTGTTTGCTTGTTAATCAGACGTCTATGGACTTGCGCCACGAGCCAGCTGACAGCACTTGCAGAAATTGACTTCAGTTGTATGATTAAAAGAAGTCAGCTAACGTTATGATAATTGTAACAAGTTAACATAGCTGTTCATGTTATCTGGCTACCATGTTATCATTCTAGCGTTGTCCAAGCCATTTAGTAGGCCTTCATGGTTAAGTATCATGGTTAAGTTTTACAAACGTTTCACTGAGGTTAGGCTGTGGCCGCCCCTACCTGAAGTGTCTGTAGACCAAATAAATCAGCAAATAAATCAAATAAAAATGTGTTGACTAATTGTGTATCCTTTTGTTCAGCCTATTCTTTTAAGAATTCAGTTAATGAAACACAGGCATTGAAACCCACACTGCAATGGGCAGGAAAAGTCTATAACGTGTCCATATTTTACACAGAATTTGCGCACAGGGAGAATCAAAATTCTTAGGCTCATAGGCTATTAACGTTAATGCTGCTGACATGTAAACATGGGTTTGATATTTTATTGATATTTTATTTAGCCTACCAATTCACACATTTGTGCTTCTACTGTGGCGCAACAGGTTAATGCCTATATGTTGCTTTTACACGCAGTCGACATGGGTTCAATTCTCCCCATTACACGTTTTTGTATTTTTATTTATTTATTTTTAGACCAGCAACGCTTCCTCAATTTAGGCTGCAGATACTAGGTGGTATCTACATTTCAACACTTGACTATTTATATAGCATGAATATGTTTCAGTGGTTGTACCACGATAGCTGCTTCCGGAAGACATCTGATCTTTTTGGTGAGCCGAGCGTCCCAAGCAAAAAAGAGAGAAGAGTGTGACACGGCATGAAAGACCATATCTACAATGAAGTCTTCATCAAGGTAAAGATCTCTGTTAAGATGTTGACTCCCGACCCTCTCATTGCTAAACATTCCCTCCAATGGTGGTTTAATGGTGACAAGAGTAGCCTTTCACAAATGTACATTATCTTCATGCATTAGTTTAAATATATGTTTCTTTAAATGTGAATCGATACTGTCTGAGTTCTTGTGTACTTTTTTTTTATCCAATTTCCATAACCAGAAAAGCAGAAATGAAACATGGCTGAATATGGGTCCCAGTAAAATTGAATATACTAAATGTTAATTGTAATTGTTTTTCATCTTGAATTTAAATGATGCATGGCATGTGTGATGACCTCAAAAGCACTAAGACAGTGGTTTTCAAACTTTTCACAATGAGTACCACCTCAGAAAACAATACCACCATTATGACTGGCATTAAAAAACAATTCACATATTGTATTTTATTGCCAATTTCACATATTGTATATTGTACATACTGTTTTGCGTTGTTTGTTGCTGGCAGGTGCCTTGGAAGCTTAGTCACATGTGCTGGGCTTATTGTCACCAACTTCGGTTTCTGTTCGACATATTCAGGGTATCTGCACATTTTCCAAGTGCAAATGTAAAGACTTTTAAGACCTTTTCAAGACATTTAAATGGAAAAATTAAGACTATATCACGGCAAAAAGATACATACAACAACTTGAATCTGTTTTATGCAATAGTTTTTTTTTCTACTAATTTTAACACCCACCATATTTTGGATGTATACAGAAGTTACCAAATATACTGCTACTGGCTGAGGCTGACTGTTCTTCACCAGTGTCTGTAGTAGCCTAGGCTACTTGCCAAAGACATGTGTAGGCCCTACTGGACTGGATTCCCTTCAATATTTTTTTCTAAGGTAGACTAAGCTATTTAAATATTTTAATAGGCATACTTTATCTATTGCATCTTTTGTCCCATATGCAGCACAGCAAATTAAAGTTAATCCACTGCTTCACATTTTGCATACCAGTTGTATCGAAACCAACCAAAGCTTGACTGAAACACTGACTTAATTAAGAGACATGTCCTCCTGGCATATCCTGGCACTGATGGTTTCATCTCAAGCACGCACGTACTATGAACACTTACAGATCCCACTAAACATTGGACGTCGTATGGACGTTGAGATGATGTCTATATTGCGTCCGTCGGTCCATGACCAATTCTGAACTTTGGAACGACGTGCAAACTAGGTCCACTATTTGGACGTCTAATAATGACCCCATTTGTACGTCAATATGTAGTTGAACATTTGGACGTCGGTGTAGGTCACTTTTTTGGACGTCTAAAACAGGTGCAGGGAATTAACATGATTTAAAGCTACATTGTGTACTTTTTTGAGTTAATTCTTAGCAAAAACCCATTTGTTCTTTCAAAAATATGTGCTCATTCATGTGTAATTATTTCCACTTACTAATCAAAGTATTCTCGTAAGTGTAGAATCTGCTATTCCAAATACATACGCGCGAGTCGCGCAAATGGCTGAATCCATGTTGCGCCTCCATCTTTGAAATACATTCGCCAACGAGGGACATTCCTGGAAATTCAGCTCCGCCTTTCGCGCTTGTAGGCAACACTCATTGCATGATCAGTCTACTCGCGACTGCCGGCAGATTTGAAAGTCTGTTGAAAATGGAGGATTACAACTATTCTCGAGGACATGAAAAGGAGTCGCCAAGGAAGCGAAAAAGAGAATTAAAACGCCAACGCGACCGGAAAAACAACAGACCAAAGTCAATATTGGAGTGGCTTTTCTAAGATGGAAAGAGCTCGTGAGGAGCAAGGATTTTAAAAGGGACGCCGAAATTGCCTGCTTTCTCCTCGACAGGTAATTTGGCCTATTCGTGTAAACATACAGTCTATGGTGTAAATTCGAAGTTTTATAGTTGCTTGGCTTAGTATAGCATGGTTGTCCATAACGCTAGAATGACGTCTGGGATACTTTTCCTCGCGTCGATGAAAAAGGATTGTAACATAAATCTGCTATGACGGATCACAGGCAAAGGGCACTAAATTGTAGTTATTGGGGGCCAAGCAGCGAAGCTGCGAGGCAACCATTGTGATTGTTAGTTTTCTTATTATTAGGGGTCCGAGCAGCGTAGCTGCAGGAACCCTATTGTTTCTGTACCGTTCATTTTTTGGCCAAAATTCTGTAAAAGTCATACTGCAGCCTAAACCGTAACTCCAAAACTCTTGAAATTTTCAGGTATGGTTACCAGTACCCCCCTCTACCCATAACCCAAAATTTGGGGTACTGCACCCAAAGGTGGCGCTATTGAAAAAAAAAGTTAATTATGCTTATTTCTCCTTACCAGATTCACCTAGACTCAAAATTCTTTCAGAATATTAATCTCTAAACTCAGATGCATCTTTTTGGCCCTGGTCTTATGGTCTACAAATGTTTACTTTTTCCACAATTTCATGGAAAAGCCAAACATTATAAAAAGTTTCACACTCTTCAAAAATAATCGAATCTTCACCAAAATTCTCACAGACAATGTTTAGACCACGCCTCACAAAAGTTATCGCTCAGAATTTTGATATTTTGTTCCATTTCAGAGATATAGGCCAATAAAGTTAGACCACTTAGGCCTTTTTTCCTAGATCACCTATATTCCTATAAACCGTAAGTCCTAGAAACTTGACATTTTCAAGTATTGTTACCAGTACCCCCCACTACCCATAACCCAAATTTGGTGTACTGCACCCAAAGGTGGCGCTCTTGTCAAAAACGCTTATTTCTCCTTACCAGATTCACCTAGACTCAAAATTATTTCATCATATTAATCTCTACATTCAGATGCATCTTTTTCACCCTGGTCTTATGCTCTAAAAATGTTTACTTTTGCCACAATTTCAGAGAAAAGCCAAACATCATACAAAGTTTCACAGGCTTCAAAAATTATCAAATCTTCACCAAAATTCTCACAGACAATGTTTAGACAAAGCCTCACAAAAGTTATCAAAATAATTTGGATACGTTGTTCCATTTCAGAGATATAGGCCAATAAAGTTCGACCACTCAGCCCATTTCTCCTATATCACCTATATTCCTATATGAGTAATTTTTTTTTCTTGGATAACAACCATACAACCATCATTAGGTGGATACCATTAACAGTGCACATTTTCAGATATGTACTCTTTTTTATAAAGCCCTTAATTCTATTGTCAAATGTATGCTAGGAATTTTCTTGATGTTGTGTGTTTGCCAACACACATTTTCACCATTTGAATGTGACTGCTCAATGTGTATGATTGTCAGTGGCTGAGTGGGATAATGCCTAGTGCTGGTGTTTGTTAGGTTGAGAGTTCAAATCCTGCTAGAGCTTTAGGCTCAAGATGCACATGCTATTGGTTATTGAAGATTCACACTATTGAACAGCACCTGAATGACATCAGACAATTAACATTCACACTCATTAGTTGCCAAGAATCAGAATGCCGACACACTCTATGACATATAGGGGAACTTCTTTGTTTACTATTTTTCCTTCATCATTAAGTCTATCATATTTATATTTCATCCATTACTGTTCTTCTCTATAAATGTCTAATTGCCCCAGAATATCCAAAAGTTTTCAGGTGTACTTTTTCAGGAAAGCCCTTCATTTTATTGTCAAATATATACTTGGAGTTTTTCTTGTGTGTTTACCAACACACATTTTCACCATGTGAATGTGACTACCCAATATGTAGGATTGTCAGTGGCTCAGTGGGATAATGCCTAGTGCTGGTGTTTGTTAGGTTGAGGGTTCGAATCCCCGGTAGTGCTTTAGGCTCTAGCTCGAATACTATTGGTTATTGAAGATTCACACCATTGAACAGCACCTGAATGACATCAGGCAATCAACATTCACACTCATCAGTTGCCAAGAATCAGAATGCCGAGACACTCTATGACATTCAGGGGAACTTCTTTGTTTACTATTTTTCCTTCATCATTAAGTCTATCATATTTATATTTAATCTATTAGTGTTCATCTCTACAAATGTCTAATCGCCCCTCCATGCTTGGAGTTTTTCTTGTGTGTTTACCAATACACATTTTCACCATGTGAATGTGACTGGCCAACATGTAGGATTGACAGTGGCTCAGTGGGATAATGCCTTGTACTGGTGATCCTTAGGTTGAGAGTTCAAATCCCACTTGAAGCATTAGTGGGTTGTGGATGTTAGCATACTACAATAGAATGCTGTTGGGTTGTGGAGGTTAACACACTATAACATTACAGCTACTTGTCAATATGGACTTGTAGTGCAAGGCAAGTATTACTGTATAATTATAAGCTGTAGCCTATAATTATTTGTTATTCTTATAATATTTGTCATTTCTTATACATATTTAGTCGGCTCTTCCACTTGACAGAACAACTCTATATCGGTTAAGGATGTCACGCATGAAACAATGCTGCAGAAACACGAAAATACGACTTTGAGTTTAGTAGGCTATAATTTTCAGTTCCTGTTTATCTATTGCACAATGGGTAATAATTTAAAGGAATCGTGTTGCAGTCTTGTAAATAGTGACCCTGCAAGATCCCTAGTCATTGCAAAATCATAGTCTGTGACTTAAAACTCTACTACTTGTCTTTAGATGTGAGAGGGTCTGAGACTGTAGTCTTTCAAAAATCTTTTCCAAATCTTTGCAAATCTTTCCAAAGTTTACCTGCTGGGAAACCCTGTAGCTCCGGAGCAGGGGCTCAGACCAGGATAAATTGTTTGCTCGCCCTCAGTTTGCTCTTTTGTTCATCTCAACCCAGCACTCCAGTGTGTCCTGCTCTGTGTGTGTCTTTGAGTTAACGTAAGTCATCACTTTAATCACCCTCACTATGACTTTTGTGATGTTTATCAGTTTGTAGAGTAGCTCTGCCATCATGTGTAAAGTTAAGGTCTTTGTTTGTTGGTTTGGTGTGTTGGAGTCCCATGTGAGAGATGATTAGGTGATGTTGGTTGACTTGGGATGTCAAGTATTGTTTAGTTGTACCTTATATAGCCATATGATTTCAGTTTATTGTTCAAATGTCAATTGGTTTGTTTGTGAGTTGGGATCTGTACTGATTTACCCCATTTCACTGATTACTCCATTTTCTGTTTGTTTCCTCTTTGATGCAGCACACATACAAGTAAAGAACAAAAGAACAGATGAATTGAAACTCAAATAAAGTTAACTTGTGTTGCACCGAAACCTGCCATCTCCGTGTCATCACTCCATACCATTGAGCCTTCTGAGTCACACCATTGAACAGCACCTGAATGACATCAGGCAATTAACATTCACACTCATTACACACTGCTGGTGTTTGTTAGGTTGAGAGTTCGAATCCTGCTAGAGCTTGAAGCTCAAGATGCACATGCTATTGGTTATTGAAGATTGACACCATTGAACAGCACCTGAATGACATCAGGCAATTAACATTCACACTCATTAGTTGCCAAGAATCAGAATGCCGACACACTCTGACATATAGGGGAACTTCTTTGTTTACTATTATTCCTTCATCATTAAGTCTATCATATTTATATTTCATCCATTACTACTGTTCTCTATAAATGTCTAATTGCCCCAGAATATCCAAAAGTTTTCAGGTGTACTCTTTCAGGAAAGCCCTTCATTTTATTGTCAAATGTATACTTGGAGTTTTTCTTGTGTGTTTACCAACACACATTTTCACCATGTGAATGTGACTGCCTATTATGTCGGATTGTTAGTGGCTCAGAGGGATAATGCCTAGTGCTGGTGTTTGTTAGGTTGAGAGTTCGAATCCTGCTAGAGCTTTAGGCTCAAGATGCACATGCTATTGGTTATTGAAGAGTCACACCATTGAACAGCACCTGAATGACATCAGGCAATCAACATTCACACTCATTAGTTGCCAAGAATCAGAATGCTGACACACTCTGACATATAGGGGAACTTCTTTGTTTACTATTTTTCCTTCATCATTAAGTCTATCATATTTATATTTCATCCATTACTGTTCTTCTGTACAAATGTCTAATTGTCCCAGAATTTCCAAACGTTTTCAGGTGTTCTCTTTCAGGAAAGCCCTTCATTTTATTGTCAAATGTATACTTGGAGTTTTTCTTGTGTGTTTACCAATACACATTTTCACCATGTGAATGTGACTGGCAAAGATGTAGGATTGACAGTGGCTTAGTGGGATAATGCCTTGTACTGGTCATCCTTATGTTGAGAGTTCAAATCCCACCTGAAGCATTAGTGTTAAAATACTGTTGGGTTGTGGAGGTTAGCATACTAGAATAGAATGCTGTTGGGTTGTGGAGGTTAGCACACTATAACATTACAGCATTACAGCTACTTGTCAATATGGACTTGTAGTGCAAGGCAAGTATAACTGTATAATTATACGCTGTTTATCTTATTGACTCCGACACAGAACCCACCACCACAAATACAATTCAATTCTGTGGGAAACACTGCCTTCCATTATCAAACCCTTCATCTTATCCACAACAAATAAATAGTCCTGTAGAATCAAGTATTGTTAGAATACTGTTGGGTTGTGGAGGTTAGCACACTATAATGTTACAGCACAGGGTAATCCTAATTTTATGCATCAAATTTATTCCAATCCAACTCAAAAAATTTTAACGACACAAAGTGAAGGTTTTATCCAGATCAAAACCAAGAATAGATTATGTGATCTAATCCAATTTCAGGATCCTTGTTTCCCTTTGAACAACCCATTTTCAAGATTTGATCCAATCCGATAGCTGAAATCCGGTAACTGAAATCCGATAACCGAAATCCGATCACGTTTCTTTTGAACAATTGTGCCCAAACAATCAAAGCATATGTAAAACTAAAAAGCTATGCTATCATGTTCGTTTTGCTCGGACCCCGTAAATCACCGCTTGCGGTTATATTTATTATTATTATTATTATTCCGCCATTGAAGTCAATGGCAGCCTATAGAACCGTCTGGCAAAAAGTTCTGAAATTTGGCACACTGATTGGAGACAGTCCAATGATTCATTTCATCAAGTTTCATGTCGGCACCTCCAGCGCTCTAGCGCCACCAACAGGCCAAAGTTGGACTTGCGTTCACGCACGTAACTTCTGACCCGTATGGCCGATTGTCAAAAATGAGGTATCGTTGGATTCCTTGGGCCAAGCCGAGTTCAACGCACCCTATGACGTCATTTTCCGCCATGATGGATTTTCCGCCATTTTGGATTTTATCAAAAACACTAAAATGTCTTCTTTGGTCACAAATTTTGTCCAATCGACACCAAACTTCACACACATCATCTACAGAACACGCTACTTTCAGGAATTACTTTTTGTCTTCGGAAATACAACCGTTCGCCCGTAACAGCCAATCAAAATTTGTGGCGAAGCCGCCAAACAGGAAGTGAACTCATATCTCAGCAACCCTTTCTTGTATCATAACCAAACGTAGTATATAGACTACTGACCCCATCAGGAGGATGCTCAAACATTTTGGTGACCTTTGGCCTCTAGGGGGCGCTGTAATTAAGAAATATGCCTTTTGGCCTGTAGCTGCTGTTGTGTTTAGAATTAAAACGTACTAGTGGTGTCTCACAATACTGTGGAAGGACCTTTGGTCAACAGAGGACAACTTGTGACATCAACATAATTGATTTGGCCGCCATATTGGATTTAATCAAAAACACGAATAAGTATTCGCAAGTCACAAATTTCAGCTGATCCTCACCAAAATTGGCAGAGACCATCTTCAGACCATGCCTTATCAGTGTATTTTTTTCTGGAACAATTGTAGAAGCGTTCGCCTGTAACAGCCAATCGAAATTTGCGGCGAAGCCGCCAAACAGGAAGTGAGCTCATATCTCAGCAACGCTTTCATGTATCAAAACCAAACTTAGTACATGGTCCTCAGGACCCACCAGGAGGATGCTCAAGAAATTTGGTGACCTTTGACCTCTAGGGGGCTCTCTAATTCGCAAAAATGTATTTTGGCCTGTAGTTGCTGCATTATTCTGCAATGGAGGTCAATGGCAGCCCATAGAACAGTCTGGTTCATCCTGATGATGCACAAATAATTTGGTTATCTTTGACCTCTATGGGGCATTGAAATCACAGCAAGCATGATAATATCTCAATCGATCTTTTATTTTTGATGTGAAACTGATGACAGCGAGTTCCATCAAGTTAATTCTAAAGCGTGCGTGCAAGGATGGGGCAGGGTGGGACGGGCACGGGCGATTGCGGCGGTGGGTTGGCTGGGTGAGTGGGCGGCGACACTCAGCCCTGGTTCAGCCCCACAAAATCAGTTATGTTTTGATGTGAAACTTGACCTTGTAACTCAGCCAATCTTGGGTTGTTTGACATGGAACTTGCTGTGACTGCTTAATGCTATATGCCTGATGCCACGGCATTGAGTTGCATGGCAAATCTGGACTGCTGAACTGCCTGCTTGGCCCCCACATTGCTGCTTGCAGCTATATTTGGGGGCCTAGCAGCGAAGCTGCGAAGGCACCCATTGTTTTAGTAGTTTTTCCTATTATTATTATTATTGGGGGCCTAGCAGCGAAGCTGCGAAGGCACCCATTGAGTTAGTAGTTTTTCCTATTATTGGGGGCCAAGCAGCGAAGCTGCGAAGGCACCCATTGAGTTACTAGCTTTTCCTATTATTACACTTCTGCCATTGGAGTCTATGGCAGCCCATAGAACGCCTGGCTAAAAAGTTCAGATTTTTTGGCAGAAAGTTTCGGGACACTCCACTGACCACTCACACTCATTTACGGACCTCTAAACCCAGCCATCTAGCGCCACCAACAGGTCAAAATCTGGCCGAAAATTGAACCGCTGGGTCTAAAGTTATGACATTTGGCACACTGATTCAGCACTGTCCCATGATGACTCTCACCAATTTACAGAACTCTATGCCCAACACTCTAGCGCCACCAATGGGTCGAACCTGGATTGCATTCACGCATGTGACCATTGAACGGTGCGTCCGATTTTCACATATCAGGCACCGTTGGAATCCCTGGACCGACCTAATTTCAATGAACCCTATTACGTCACTTTCCGCCATATTGGACCTCCGTCATATTGGATTTAGTCCAAACTCTACAAAAAGTTTCAGCGGTCAGAAATTTCATCCGATTTTCATGGAACTTGGCGGAGATGATCTTCTTCCCGAGCCGCACAAAAGATACTTGTCAGATTTTTCAATTTCATTTTTGTTTGCCCGTGACAGCCAATCAAATATGGCGATGAAGCTGCCAAACAGGAAGTGGACTAACATCTCTGTGGCATTTTGAGCTAACATAACAAAACTCGGTACCATTAGTCAGGACACTGTCCCAATCTCTCACAGCAATTTTTATGCATACATTGAATACTCTAGCGCCACCACCAGTTTAATGCTGGACATGCGTTCATGCGCGTATTCCTTGACTCTTTTGTCTGATTTTCACAATTGAGGTAGCGTCTGAATCCCTGGACCATCCCGAGTTCATCGACTCCTATCCCGTCACTTTCTGCAATATTGGACCTCCGACATATTGGATTTAGTCCAAACTCTACGAAAAGTTTCAGCGGTTACAAATTTCATCCGATTTTCACAGAACTTGGCGGAGATGATCTTCTGCCCGAGCCGCAAAAACGATACTTGTCAGATTTTTCAATTTCATTTTTGTTTGCCTGTAACAGCCAATCAAATATGGTGATGAAGCCGCCAAACAGGAAGTGGACTAACATCTCCGTGACGCTTTGAGTTAACATAACAAAACTCGATACCATTAGTCAGGACACTGTCCCAATCACTCACAGCAATTTTTATGCATATACATTGAACACTCTAGCGCCACCACCAGTTCAATGCTGGACATGCGTTCATGCGCGTGATCCTTGACTCTTTTGTCTGATTTTCACAATTGAGGTAGCGTCTTAATCCTTGGAACATCCCAAGTTCATCGACCCCTATCCCGTCACTTTCCGCCATATTGGACCTCCGCCATGTTGGATTTAGTCCAAACTCTACGAAAAGTTTCAGCGGTTACAAATTTCTTCCGATTTTCTCAGAACTTGGCGGAGATGATCTTCAGACCGAGCCGCACAAACGATACTTGTCAGATTTTTTAATTTTAAGTTTATTTGCCCGTGACAGCAAATCACACATGGCGACGATGCCGCCTAACAGGAAGTGGGCTAACATCTCGGCTACGCTTTAATGTATGAAGTCCAAACTTGGTACAGGGACTTGGTATCTGATTGTGAGGACGCACTAGGAAATTGGCATCATTTGGCCTCTATAGGGGGCGCTGCAATACAGGAAGTGAGCTTGTATCTCAGCAATGCTTTGATGTACGAAGTCCAAACTTGGTATAGAGACTTGGTACCTGATTGTGGGGATGCACTAGGAAATTGGCGTCATTTGGCCTCTACAGGGGGCGCTGCAATACAGGAAGTGAGCTTGTATCTCAGCAACGCTTTGATGTATGAAGTCCAAACTTGGTACAGGGACTTGGTATCTGATTGTGAGGACACAGTAGGAAATTGGCATCATTTGGCCTCTATAGGGGGCGCTGTAATACAGGAAGTGGGCTCATATCTCAGCAACGCTTCGTTGTATGAAGTCCAAACTTGATACATGGACATATTAGCTGATTGTGAGGATATGCAAGGAAAGTGGTCTCATTTGGCCTCTAGGGGTGTTGCAATAAAGAAAGTGAGCTCACATCTCAGCAACACTTTGGTGTATGAAGTCCAAACTTGGTAGACGGATATGGGAGCTGATTGTAAGAACGCACAAGGACATTGGTGTAATTTGGCCTCTAGTTGTGCTTTAACAAAGTAAATTAGCTTATTTCTCAGCCGTTCTTTATCCAATTGCCATCAAACTTGCTGTGAGTGCTTGCTCATCCCATGGCAACGCCATTCCTGCTATAGCGCACTGCTTGGCCCCCGCATTGCTGCTTGCAGCTATATTTATTATTATTATTATTGGGGGCCTAGCAGCGAAGCTGCGAAGGCACCCATTGTTTTAGTAGTTTTTCCTATTATTATTATTATTATTATTATTACACTTCTGCCATTGGAGTCTATGGCAGCCCATAGAACGCCTGGCTAAAAAGTGCAGATTTTTTGCCTGAAAGTTTCGGGACACTCCACTGACCACTAACGCTAATTTACAGATCTCTAAACCCAGCCATCTAGCGCCACCAACAGGTCAAAGTTTGGCCCAAAGTTGAAAAGCTGGATTGAAAGGTATTCGCAAGTCATTATTATTATGAAATTTAGCGCCCTGATTCAGGACCGTCCCATGATCACTCTCACCAATTTACAGAACTCTATGCCAAACACTCTAGCGCCACCAATGGGTCGAATCTGGACTCACATTCACGCATGTAACAATTGAACGGTGTGTTCGATTTACACAAATCAAGCACCGTTGGAATCCCTGGACTGAACTGAGTTGAATGACCTCTACTACGTCACTTTCCGCCATACTGGACCTCCGCCATATTGGATTTAGTCCAAACTCTACGAAAAGTTTCAGCGTTCACAAATTTCATCCGATTTTCACAGAACTTGGCGGAGATGATCTTCTGCCCGAGCCGCACAAAAGATACTTGCCAGATTTTTCAATTTCAAGTTTGTTTGCCCGTGACAGCCAATCAAATATGGTGACGAAGCCGCCAAACAGGAAGTGGACAAACATCTAGGTGAAGTTTTGAGTTAACATAACAAAACTTGAGACCATTAGTCAGGACACTGTCCCAATCACTCACACCACTTTTCGTGCATATACATTGAACACACTAGCGCCACCACCAGTTCAATGCTGGACATGCGTTCATGCGCGTGATCCTTGACTCTTTTGACTGATTTTCACAATTGAGGTAGTGTCTGAATCCTTGGACCATACAGAGTTCATCAACCCCTAACCTATCACTTTCCGCCATATTGGACCTCCGCCATATTGGATTTAGTCCAAACTCTAAGAAAAGTTTCAGCGGTTACAAATTTCATCCGATTTTCATAGAACTTGTCGGAGATGATCTTCAGACCGAGCCGCACAAACAATACTTGTCAGATTTTTTAATTTCATTTTTGTTTGCCCGTGACAGCCAATCAAATATGGCAATGAAGCCACCAAACAGGAAGTGGGCTAACATCTCGGCTATGCTTTAATGTATGAAGTCCAAACTTGGTACAGGGACTTGGTATCTGATTGTGAGGACGCACTAAGAAATTGGCATCATGTGGCCTCTATAGGGGGCGCTGTAATACAGGAAGTGAGCTTGTATCTCAGCAACACTTCGGTGTATGAAGTCCAAACTTAGTACAGGGACATATTAGCTGATTGTGAGGACATGAAGTAAAGTGGTCTCATTTGGCCTCTAGGGGTGCTGTAATAATGAAAGTGAGCTCACATCTCAGCAACACTTTGGTGTATGAAGTCCAAACTTGGTAGAGGGACATGGTAGCTGATTGTGAGACCGCACAAAGACATTGGTGTAATTTGGCCTCTTGCTGTAAGTGCTTGCTCATGCCGTGGCAACGCCATTTCTGCTATAGCGCTCTGCTAGGCCCCCGCATTGCTGCTTGCAGCTATATTTATTATTATTATTACACTTCTGCCATTGGAGTCTATGGCAGCCCATAGAACGCCTGGCTAAAAAGTTCAGATTTTTCCGTCGAAAGTTTCGGGACACTCCACTGACCACTCACACTTATTTACGGACCTCTAAACCCAGCCGTCTAGCGCCACCAACAGGTCAAAGTTTGGCCGAAAGTTGAAAAGCTGGGTTGAAAGGTATTTGCAAGTCATTATTATTATGAAATTTAGCGCCCTGATTCAGGAATGTCCCATGATCACTCTCACCAATTTACAGAACTCTATGCCGAACACTCTAGCGCCACCAATGGGTCGAATCTGGACTCACATTCACGCATGTAACAATTGAACGGTGTGTTCGATTTTCACAAATCAAGCACCGTTGGAATCCCTGGACTGACTTGAGTTGAATGACCCCTACTACGTCACTTTCCGCCATACTGGACCTCCGCCATATTGGATTTAGTCCAAACTCTACGAAAATGTTCAGCGTTTATACATTTCTTCCGATTTTCATGACACTTGGCTGAGATGATCATCAGACCGAGCCGCACAAAAGATACTTGGCAGATTTGTCAATTTCAAGTTTGTTTTCCCGTGACAGCCAATCAAATATGGTGACGAAGCCGCCAAACAGGAAGTGGACAAACATCTAGGTGACGCTTTGAGTTAACATAACAAAACTCGAGACCATTAGTCAGGACACTGTCCCAATCACTCACACCAATTTTCATGCATATACATTGGACACACTAGCGCCACCACCAGTTTAATGCTGGACATGCGTTCATGCGCGTGATCCTTGACTCTTTTGTCTGATTTTCACAATTGAGGTAGCGTCTGAATCCTTGGACCATCCCGAGTTCATCGACTCCTATCCCATCACTTTCCGCCATATTGGACCTCCGCCATATTGGAATTGGTCTAAACTCTACGAAAAGTTTCAGCGGTCCCAAATTTCATTTGATTTTCACAGAACTTGGCAGAGATGATCTTCAGACCGAGCCGCACAAACGATACTTGTCAGATTTTTTAATTTCATTTTTGTTTGCCCGTGACAGACAATCAAATATGGCGATGAAGCCACCAAACAGGAAGTGGGCTAACATCTCGGCTATGCTTTAATGTATGAAGTCCAAACTTGGTACAGGGACTTTGTATCTGATTGTGAGGACACGGTAAGAAATTCACATCATTTGGCCTCTATAGGGGGCGCTGTAATACAGGAAGTGTATCTCAGCAACAGTTCGGTGTATGAAGTCCAAACTTGGTACAGGGACTTCGTATCTGATCGTGAGGACACAGCAAGAAAATTGGCATCATTTGGCCTCTATAGGGGGCGCTGTATTACAGGAAGTGAGCTCGTATCTCAGCAACACTTCGGTGTATGAAGTCCAAACTTGGTATAGGGACATATTAGCTGATTGTGAGGACATGAAGGAAAGTTGTCTCATTTGGCCTCTAGGGGTGCTGTAATAAAGAAAGTGAGCTCACATCTCAGCAACACTTTGGTGTATGAAGTCCAAACTTGGTAGAGGGACATGGTAGCTGATTGTGAGAACGCACAGACATTGGTGTAATTTGGCCTCTTGCTGTAAGTGCTTGCTCATGCCATGGCAACGCCATTCCTGCTATAGCGCTCTGCTAGGCCCCCGCATTGCTGCTTGCAGCTATATTTATTATTATTATTACACTTCTGCCATTGGAGTCTATGGCAGCCCATAGAACGCCTGGCTAAAAAGTTCAGATTTTTCCGTCGAAAGTTTCGGGACACTCCACTGACCACTCACACTTATTTACGGACCTCTAAACCCAGCCGTCTAGCGCCACCAACAGGTCAAAGTTTGGCCGAAAGTTGAAAAGCTGGGTTGAAAGGTATTTGCAAGTCATTATTATTATGAAATTTAGCGCCCTGATTCAGGAATGTCCCATGATCACTCTCACCAATTTACAGAACTCTATGCCGAACACTCTAGCGCCACCAATGGGTCGAATCTGGACTCACATTCACGCATGTAACAATTGAACGGTGTGTTCGATTTTCACAAATCAAGCACCGTTGGAATCCCTGGACTGACTTGAGTTGAATGACCCCTACTACGTCACTTTCCGCCATACTGGACCTCCGCCATATTGGATTTAGTCCAAACTCTACGAAAATGTTCAGCGTTTATACATTTCTTCCGATTTTCATGACACTTGGCTGAGATGATCATCAGACCGAGCCGCACAAAAGATACTTGGCAGATTTGTCAATTTCAAGTTTGTTTTCCCGTGACAGCCAATCAAATATGGTGACGAAGCCGCCAAACAGGAAGTGGACAAACATCTAGGTGACGCTTTGAGTTAACATAACAAAACTCGAGACCATTAGTCAGGACACTGTCCCAATCACTCACACCAATTTTCATGCATATACATTGGACACACTAGCGCCACCACCAGTTTAATGCTGGACATGCGTTCATGCGCGTGATCCTTGACTCTTTTGTCTGATTTTCACAATTGAGGTAGCGTCTGAATCCTTGGACCATCCCGAGTTCATCGACTCCTATCCCATCACTTTCCGCCATATTGGACCTCCGCCATATTGGAATTGGTCTAAACTCTACGAAAAGTTTCAGCGGTCCCAAATTTCATTTGATTTTCACAGAACTTGGCAGAGATGATCTTCAGACCGAGCCGCACAAACGATACTTGTCAGATTTTTTAATTTCATTTTTGTTTGCCCGTGACAGACAATCAAATATGGCGATGAAGCCACCAAACAGGAAGTGGGCTAACATCTCGGCTATGCTTTAATGTATGAAGTCCAAACTTGGTACAGGGACTTTGTATCTGATTGTGAGGACACGGTAAGAAATTCACATCATTTGGCCTCTATAGGGGGCGCTGTAATACAGGAAGTGTATCTCAGCAACAGTTCGGTGTATGAAGTCCAAACTTGGTACAGGGACTTCGTATCTGATCGTGAGGACACAGCAAGAAAATTGGCATCATTTGGCCTCTATAGGGGGCGCTGTATTACAGGAAGTGAGATCGTATCTCAGCAACACTTCGGTGTATGAAGTCCAAACTTGGTATAGGGACATATTAGCTGATTGTGAGGACATGAAGGAAAGTTGTCTCATTTGGCCTCTAGGGGTGCTGTAATAAAGAAAGTGAGCTCACATCTCAGCAACACTTTGGTGTATGAAGTCCAAACTTGGTAGAGGGACATGGTAGCTGATTGTGAGAACGCACAGACATTGGTGTAATTTGGCCTCTTGCTGTAAGTGCTTGCTCATGCCATGGCAACGCCATTCCTGCTATAGCGCTCTGCTAGGCCCCCGCATTGCTGCTTGCAGCTATATTTGGGGGCCAAGCAGCGAAGCTGCGAAGGCACCCATTGAGTTACTAGCTTTTCCTATTATTACACTTCTGCCATTGGAGTCTATGGCAGCCCATAGAACGCCTGGCTAAAAAGTTCAGATTTTTTGGCAGAAAGTTTCAGGACACTCCACTGACCACTCACACTCATTTACGGACCTCTAAACCCAGCCATCTAGCGCCACCAACAGGTCAAAATCTGGCCGAAAATTGAACCGCTGGGTCTAAAGTTATAAAATTTGGCACACTTATTCAGCACTGTCCCATGATCACTCTCACCAATTTACAGAACTCTATGCCCAACACTCTAGCGCCACCAATGGGTCGAACCTGGATTGCATTCACGTATGTGACCATTGAACGGTGCGTCCGATTTTCACATATCAGGCACCGTTGGAATCCCTGGACCGACCTAAGTTCAATGACCCCTATTACGTCACTTTCCGCCATATTGGACCTCCGCCATATTGGATTTAGTCCAAACTCTACGAAAAGTTTCAGCGGTCAGAAATTTAATCCGATTTTCATGGAACTTTGCGGAGATGATCTTCTGCTCGAGCCGCACAAACAATACTTGTCAGATTTTTCAATTTCATTTTTGTTTGCCCGTGACAGCCAATCAAATATGGTGATGAAGCGCCAAACAGGAAGTGGACTAACATCTCTGTGGCACTTTGAGTTAACATAACAAAACTCGATACCATTAGTCAGGACACTGTCTCAATCACTCACAGCAATTTATATGCATATACATTGAACACTCTAGCGCCACCACCAGTTCAATGCTGGACATGTGTTCATGCGCGTGATCCTTGACTCTTTTGTCTGATTTTCACAATTGAGGTAGTGTCTGAATCCTTTGACCATACAGAGTTCATCGACCCCTATCCTATCACTTTCCGCCATATTGGACCTCCGCCATTATGGATTTAGTCCAAACTCTACGAAAAGTTTCAGCGGTTACAAATTTCATCTGATTTTCACAGAACTTGTCGGAGATGATCTTCAGACCGAGCCGCACAAACGATACTTGTCAGATCTTTTAATTTCATTTTTGTTTGCCCGTGACAGCCAATCAAATATGGCGATGAAGCCACCAAACAGGAAGTGGGCTAACATCTCGGCTATGCTTTAATGTATGAAGTCCAAACTTGGTACAGGGACTTGGTATCTGATTGTGAGGACGCACTAGGAAATTGGCATCATGTGGCCTCTATAGGGGGCGCTGTAATACAGGAAGTGAGCTTGTATCTCAGCAACGCTTTGGTGTACAAAGTCCAAACTTGGTACAGGGACATATTAGCTGATTGTGAGGACATGCAAGGAAAGTGGTCTCATTTGGCCTCTAGGGGTGCTGTAATAAAGAAATTGAGCTCACATCTCAGCAACACTTTGGTGTATGAAGTCCAAACTTGGTAGAGGGACATGGTAGCTGATTGTGAGAACGCACAAGGACATAGGTGTAATTTGGCCTCTTGCTATGAGTGCTTGCTCATGCCATGGCAACGCCATTCCTGCTATAGCGCTCTGCTAGGCCCCCGCATTGCTGCTTGCAGCTATATTTATTATTGGGGGCCTAGCAGCGAAGCTGCGAAGGCACCCATTGTTTTAGTAGTTTTTCCTATTATTGGGGGCCAAGCAGCGAAGCTGCGAAGGCACCCATTGAGTTACTAGCTTTTCTAATTATTACACTTCTGCCATTGGAGTGTATGGCAGCCCATAGAACGCCTGGCTAAAAAGTGCAGATTTTTTGGCAGAAAGTTTCGGGACACTCCACTGACCATTCACACTCATTTACGGACCTCTAAACCCAGCCATCTAGCGCCACCAACAGGTCAAAATCTGGCCGAAAATTGAACCGCTGGGTCTAAAGTTATGAAATTTGGCACACTGATTCAGCACTGTCCCATGATCACTCTCAACAATTTCCAGAACTCTATGCCCAACACTCTAGCGCCACCAATGGGTCGAACCTGGATTGCATTCACGCATGTGACCATTGAATGGTGCGTCCGATTTTCACATATCAGGCACCGTTGGAATCCCTGGACCGACCTAAGTTCAATTACCCCTATTACGTCACTTTCTGCCATATTGGACCTCCGCCATATTGGATTTAGTCCAAACTCTACGAAAAGTTTCAGCGGTCAGAAATTTCATCCGATTTTCATGGAACTTGGCGGAGATGATCTTCTCCCCGAGCCGCACAAACGATACTTGTCAGATTTTTCAATTTCATTTTTGTTTGCCCGTGACAGCCAATCAAATATGGTGATGAAGCCGCCAAACAGGAAGTGGACAAACATCTAGGTGACGCTTTGAGTTAACATAACAAGACTTGATACCATTAGTCAGGACACTGTCCCAATCACTCACAGCAATTTTCATGCATATACATTGAACACTCTAGCGCCACCACCAGTTCAATGCTGGACATGCGTTCATGCGCGTGATCCTTGACTCTTTTGTCTGATTTTCACAATTGAGGTAGTGTCTGAATCCTTGGACCATACAGAGTTCATCGACCCCTATCCTATCACTTTCCGCCATATTGGACCTCCGCCATATTGGATTTAGTCCAAACTCTACGAAAAGTTTCAGCGGTTACAAATTTCATCCGATTTTCACAGAACTTGTCAGAGATGATCTTCAGACCGAGCCGCACAAACGATACTTGTCAGATCTTTTAATTTCATTTTTGTTTGCCGGTGACAGCCAATCAAATATGGCGATGAAGCCACCAAACAGGAAGTGGGCTAACATCTCGGCTATGCTTTAATGTATGAAGTCCAAACTTGGTACAGGGACTTGGTATCTGATTGTGAGGACGCACTAGGAAATTGGCATCATGTGGCCTCTATAGGGGGCGCTGTAATACAGGAAGTGAGCTTGTATCTCAGCAACGCTTTGGTGTACAAAGTCCAAACTTGGTATAAGGACCTGTTACCTGATTATGATGACGCACTAGGGAATTGGAATCATTTGGCCTCTATAGGGGGCGCTGCAATACAGGAAGTGAGCTCCTATCTTAGCAGCGCTTTAATGTATGAAGTCCAAACTTGGTACAGGGACTTGGAACCTGATTGTGAGGACACAGTGAGAAATTGGCATCATTTGGCCTCTATAAGGGGTGCTGTAATACAGGAAGTGGGCTCATATCTCAGCAACGCCTGATTGTATGAAGTCCAAACTTGATACATGTACATATTAGCTGATTGTGAGGACATGCAAGGAAAGTGGTCTCATTTGGCCTCTAGGGGTGCTGTAATAAAGAAAGTGAGCTCACATCTCAGCAACACTTTGGTGTATGAAGTCCAAACTTGGTAGAGGGACATTGTAGCTGATTGTGAGAATGCACAAGGACATTGGTGTAATTTGGCTTCTTGCTGTGAGTGCTTGCTCATGCCATGGCAAAGCCATTCCTGCTATAGCGCACTGCTTGGCCCCCACATTGCTGCTTGCAGCTATATTTATTGGGGGCCAAGCAGCGAAGCTGCGAAGGCACCCATTGAGTTACTAGCTTTTCCTATTATTATTACACTTCTGCCATTGGAGTCTATGGCAGCCCATAGAACGCCTGGCTAAAAAGTTCAGATTTTTTGGCAGAAAGTTTCGGGACACTCCACTGACCACTCACACTTATTTACGGACCTCTGAACCCAGCCATCTAGCGCCACCAACAGGTCAAAATCTAGCCGATAATTGAACCGCTGGGTCTAAAGTTATGAAATTTGGTACACTGATTCAGCACTGTCCCATGATCACTCTCACCAATTTACAGAACTCTATGCCCAACACTCTAGCGCCACCAATGGGTCAAAACTGGATTGCATTAACGCATGTGAAGATTGAACGGTGCATCCGATTTTCACAAATCAGGCACTGTTGGAATCCCTGGACCGACCTAAGTTCAATGACTTCTATTACACCACTTTCCGCCATATTGGACCTCCGCCATATTGGATTTAGTCCAAACTCCACGAAAAGTTTCAGCGTTCACAAATTTCATCCGATTTTCACAGAACTTGGCGGAGATGATCTTCTGCTCGAGCCGCACAAACGATACTTGTCAGATTTTTCAATTTCATTTTTGTTTGCCCGTGACAGCCAATCAAATATGGCGATGAAGCGCCAAACAGGAAGTGGACTAACATCTCTGTGGCACTTTGAGTTAACATAACAAAACTCGATACCATTAGTCAGGACACTGTCCCAATCACTCACAGCAATTTATATGCATATACATTGAACACTCTAGCGCCACCACCAGTTCAATGCTGGACATGCGTTCATGCGCGTGATCCTTGACTCTTTTGTCTGATTTTCACAATTGAGGTAGCGTCTGAATCCTTGGACCATACAGAGTTCATCGACCCCTATCCTATCACTTTCCGCCATATTGGACCTCCGCCATATTGGATTTAGTCCAAACTCTACGAAAAGTTTCAGCGGTTACAAATTCCATCCGATTTTCACAGAACTTGTCGGAGATGATCTTCAGACCGAGCCGCAAAAACGATACTTGTCAGATCTTTTAATTTCATTTTTGTTTGCCCGTGACAGCCAATCAAATATGGCGATGAAGCCACCAAACAGGAAGTGGGCTAACATCTCGGCTATGCTTTAACGTATGAAGTCCAAACTTGGTACAGGGACTTGGTATCTGATTGTGAGGACGCACTAGGAAATTGGCATCATGTGGCCTCTATAGGGGGCGCTGTAATACAGGAAGTGAGCTTGTATCTCAGCAATGCTTTGGTGTATGAAGTCCAAACTTGGTACAGGGACTTGGAACCTGATTGTGAGGACACAGTAGGAAACTGGCGTCATTTGGCCTCTACAGGGGGCGCTGCAATACAGGATGTGAGCTTGTATCTCAGCAATTCTTTGATGTATGAAGTCCAAACTTGGTACAGGGACTTGGTATCTGATTGTGAGGACACAGTAGGAAATTGGCATCATTTGGCCTCTATAGGTGGCGCTGTAATACAGGAAGTGGGCTCAAATCTCAGCAACGCTTCGTTGTATGAAGTCCAAACTTGATACATGGACATATTAGCTGATTGTGAGGACATGTAAGGAAAGTGGTCTCATTTGACCTCTAGGGGTGCTGTAATAAAGAATGTGAGCTCACATCTCAGCAACACTTTGGTGTATGAAGTCCAAACTTGGTAGAGGGACATGGTAGCTGATTGTGAGAACACACAAGGACATTGGTGTAATTTGGCATCTAGGGGCGCTCTAACAAAGTAAATGAGCTTATTTCTCAGCCGTTCTTTATCCAATTGCAATCAAACTTGCTGTGAGTGCTTGCTCCTGCCATGGCAACGCCATTCCTGCTATAGCGCACTGCTTGGCCCCCGCATTGCTGCTTGCAGCTATATTTATTATTATTATTAGGGGTCCGAGCAGCGTAGCTGCAGGAACCCTATTGTTTCTGTACCGTTCATTTTTTGGCCAAAATTCTGTAAAAGTCATACTGCAGCCTAAACCGTAACTCCAAAACTCTTGAAATTTTCAGGTATGGTTACCAGTACCCCCCTCTACCCATAACCCAAAATTTGGGGTACTGCACCCAAAGGTGGCGCTATTGAAAAAAAAAGTTAATTATGCTTATTTCTCCTTACCAGATTCACCTAGACTCAAAATTCTTTCAGAATATTAATCTCTAAACTCAGATGCATCTTTTTGGCCCTGGTCTTATGGTCTACAAATGTTTACTTTTTCCACAATTTCATGGAAAAGCCAAACATTATAAAAAGTTTCACACTCTTCAAAAATAATCGAATCTTCACCAAAATTCTCACAGACAATGTTTAGACCAAGCCTCACAAAATTTATCGCTCAGAATTTTGATATTTTGTTCCATTTCAGAGATATAGGCCAATAAAGTTAGACCACTTAGGCCTTTTTTCCTAGATCACCTATATTCCTATAAACCGTAAGTCCTAGAAACTTGACATTTTCAAGTATTGTTACCAGTACCCCCCACTACCCATAACCCAAATTTGGGGTACTGCAACCCAAGGTGGCGCTCTTGTCAAAAACGCTTATTTCTCCTTACCAGATTCACCTAGACTCAAAATTCTTTCATCATATTAATCTCTACATTCAGATGCATCTTTTTCACCCTGGTCTTATGCTCTAAAAATGTTTACTTTTGCCACAATTTCAGAGAAAAGCCAAACATCATAAAAAGTTTCACAGGCTTCAAAAATTATCAAATCTTCACCAAAATTCTCACAGACAATGTTTAGACAAAGCCTCACAAAAGTTATCAAAAGAATTTGGATATGTTGTTCCATTTCAGAGATATAGGCTAATAAAGTTCGACCACTCAGCCCATTTCTCCTATATCACCTATATTCCTATATGAGTAATTTTTTTTCTTGGATAACAACCATACAACCATCATTAGGTGGATACCATTAACAGTGCACATTTTCAGATATGTACTCTTTTTTATAAAGCCCTTAATTCTATTGTCAAATGTATGCTAGGAATTTTCTTGATGTTGTGTGTTTGCCAACACACATTTTCACCATTTGAATGTGACTGCTCAATGTGTATGATTGTCAGTGGCTGAGTGGGATAATGTCTAGTGCTGGTGTTTGTTAGGTTGAGAGTTCGAATCCTGCTAGAGCTTTAGGCTCAAGATGCACATGCTATTGGTTATTGAAGATTCACACTATTGAACAGCACCTGAATGACATCAGGCAATCAACATTCACACTCATTAGTTGCCAAGAATCAGAATGCCGACACACTCTATGACATATAGGGGAACTTCTTTGTTTACTATTTTTCCTTCATCATTAAGTCTATCATATTTATATTTCATCCATTACTGTTCTTCTCTATAAATGTCTAATTGCCCCAGAATATCTAAAAGTTTTCAGGTGTACTCTTTCAGGAAAGCCCTTCATTTTATTGTCAAATGTATACTTGGAGTTTTTCTTGTGTGTTTACCAACACACATTTTCACCATTTGAATGTGACTGCTGAATGTGTATGATTGTCAGTGGCAGAGTGGGATAATGCCTAGTGCCGGAGTTTGTTAGGTTGAGAGTTCAAATCCTGCTAGAGCTTTAGGCTCAAGATGCACATGCTATTGGTTATTGAAGATTCACACTATTGAACAGCACCTGAATGACATCAGACAATTAACATTCACACTCATTAGTTGCCAAGAATCAGAATGCAGACACACTCTATGACATATAGGGGAACTTCTTTGTTTACTATTTTTCCTTCATCATTAAGTCTATCATATTTATATTTCATCCATTACTGTTCTTCTCTATAAATGTCTAATTGCCCCAGAATATCCAAACGTTTTCAGGTGTACTTTTTCAGGAAAGCCCTTCATTTTATTGTCAAATATATACTTGGAGTTTTTCTTGTGTGTTTACCAACACACATTTTCACCATGTGAATGTGACTACCCAATATGTAGGATTGTCAGTGGCTCAGTGGGATAATGCCTAGTGCTGGTGTTTGTTAGGTTGAGGGTTCGAATCCCCGGTAGTGCTTTAGGCTCTAGCTCGAATACTATTGGTTATTGAAGATTCACACCATTGAACAGCACCTGAATGACATCAGGCAATCAACATTCACACTCATCAGTTGCCAAGAATCAGAATGCCGAGACACTCTATGACATTCAGGGGAACTTCTTTGTTTACTATTTTTCCTTCATCATTAAGTCTATCATATTTATATTTAATCTATTAGTGTTCATCTCTACAAATGTCTAATCGCCCCTCCATGCTTGGAGTTTTTCTTGTGTGTTTACCAATACACATTTTCACCATGTGAATGTGACTGGCCAACATGTAGGATTGACAGTGGCTCAGTGGGATAATGCCTTGTACTGGTGATCCTTAGTTTGAGAGTTCAAATCCCACTTGAAGCATTAGTGGGTTGTGGATGTTAGCATACTACAATAGAATGCTGTTGGGTTGTGGAGGATAACACACTATAACATTACAGCTACTTGTCAATATGGACTTGTAGTGCAAGGCAAGTATTACTGTATAATTATAAGCTGTAGCCTATAATTATTTGTTATTCTTATAATATTTGTCATTTCTTATACATATTTAGTCGGCTCTTCCACTTGACAGAACAACTCTATATCGGTTAAGGATGTCACGCATGAAACAATGCTGCAGAAACATGAAAATACGACTTTGAGTTTAGTAGGCTATAATTTTCAGTTCCTGTTTATCTATTGCACAATGGGTAATAATTTAAAGGAATCATGTTGCAGTCTTGTAAATAGTGACCCTGCAAGATCCCTAGTCATTGCAAAATCATAGTCTGTGACTTAAAACTCTACTACTTGTCTTTAGATGTGAGAGGGTCTGAGACTGTAGTCTTTCAAAAATCTTTTCCAAATCTTTGCAAATCTTTCCAAAGTTTACCCGCTGGGAAACCCTGTAGCTCCGGAGCAGGGGCTCAGACCAGGATAAATTGTTTGCTCGCCCTCAGTTCGCTCTTTTGTTCATCTCAACCCAGCACTCCAGTGTGTCCTGCTCTGTGTGCGTCTTTGAGTTAACGTAAGTCATCACTTTAATCACCCTCACTATGACTTTTGTGATGTTTATCAGTTTGTAGAGTAGCTCTGCCATCATGTGTAAAGTTAAGGTCTTTGTTTGTTGGTTTGGTGTGTTGGAGTCCCATGTGTGAGATGATTAGGTGATGTTGGTTGACTTGGGATGTCAAGTATTGTTTAGTTGTACCTTATAGCCATATGATTTCAGTTTATTGTTCAAATGTCAATTGGTTTGTTTGTGAGTTGGGATCTGTACTGATTTACCCCATTTCACTGATTACTCCATTTTCTGTTTGTTTCCTCTTTGATGCAGCACACATACAAGTAAAGAACAAAAGAACAGATGAATTGAAACTCAAATAAAGTTAACTTGTGTTGCACCGAAACCTGCCATCTCCGTGTCATCACTCCATACCATTGAGCCTTCTGAGTCACACCATTGAACAGCACCTGAATGACATCAGGCAATTAACATTCACACTCATTACACACTGCTGGTGTTTGTTAGGTTGAGAGTTCGAATCCTGCTAGAGCTTGAAGCTCAAGATGCACATGCTATTGGTTATTGAAGATTGACACCATTGAACAGCACCTGAATGACATCAGGCAATTAACATTCACACTCATTAGTTGCCAAGAATCAGAATGCCGACACACTCTATGACATATAGGGGAACTTCTTTGTTTACTATTTTTCCTTCATCATTAAGTCTATCATATTTATATTTCATCCATTACTGTTCTTCTCTATAAATGTCTAATTGCCCCAGAATATCCAAAAGTTTTCAGGTGTACTCTTTCAGGAAAGCCCTTCATTTTATTGTCAAATGTATACTTGGAGTTTTTCTTGTGTGTTTACCAACACACATTTTCACCATGTGAATGTGACTGCCTAATATGTCGGATTGTTAGTGGCTCAGAGGGATAATGCCTAGTGCTGGTGTTTGTTAGGTTGAGAGTTCGAATCCTGCTAGAGCTTTAGGCTCAAGATGCACATGCTATTGGTTATTGAAGAGTCACACCATTGAACAGCACCTGAATGACATCAGGCAATCAACATTCACACTCATTAGTTGCCAAGAATCAGAATGCCGACACACTCGAAGACATATAGGGGAACTTCTTTGTTTACTATTTTTCCTTCATCATTAAGTCTATCATATTTATATTTCATCCATTACTGTTCTTCTCTACAAATGTCTAATTGTCCCAGAATTTCCAAACGTTTTCAGGTGTTCTCTTTCAGGAAAGCCCTTCATTTTATTGTCAAATGTATACTTGGAGTTTTTCTTGTGTGTTTACCAATACACATTTTCACCATGTGAATGTGACTGGCAAAGATGTAGGATTGACAGTGGCTTAGTGGGATAATGCCTTGTACTGGTCATCCTTATGTTGAGTGTTCAAATCCCACCTGAAGCATTAGTGTTAAAATACTGTTGGGTTGTGGAGGTTAGCATACTAGAATAGAATGCTGTTGGGTTGTGGAGGTTAGCACACTATAACATTACAGCATTACAGCTACTTGTCAATATGGACTTGTAGTGCAAGGTAAGTATAACTGTATAATTATATGCTTTTTATCTTATTGACTCCGACACAGAACCCACCGCCACAAATACAATTCAATTCTGTGGGAAACACTGCCTTCCATTATCAAACCCTTCATCTTATCCACAACAAATAAATAGTCCTGTAGAATCAAGTATTGTTAGAATACTGTTGGGTTGTGGAGGTTAGCACACTATAATGTTACAGCACAGGGTAATCCTAATTTTATGCATCAAATTTATTCCAATCCAACTCAAAAGTTTGGAACGACACAAAGTGAAGGTTTTATCCAGATCAAAACCAAGAATAGATTATGTGATCTAATCCAATTTCAGGATCCTTGTTTCCCTTTGAACAACCCATTTTCAAGATTTGATCCAATCCGATAGCTGAAATCCGGTAACTGAAATCCGATAACCGAAATCCGATCACGTTTCTATTGAACAATTGTGCCCAAACAATCAAAGCATATGTAAAACTAAAAAGCTATGCCATCATGTTCGTTTTGCTCGGACCCCGTAAATCACCGCTTGCGGTTATATTTATTATTATTACACATCTTTCCGCTGCCATTGAAGTCTATGGCAGCCCATAGAACCGTACAGTAAAAAGTTTTGAAATTTGGCACATTCATTCCATACATTCCCATATTCCATTTCACAAATTTTCAAGTCTGAACCCCAGGCAGTCTAGCGCCACCAATGGGTCAAAGTTGCCATTACATCCATGCACTTAACTTTTGAACCGTATGTCCAATTTTGAACATCCATATACAGTTGGAACCCCTGGACTGACCTGAGTTCACTAACTTCTATTACGTTACTTTCCGCCATATTGGACCTCCGCCATATTGTATTTCATCAAAAACACTTAAAAGTTTTCACAGGTCACAAACTTCATCCAATTTTCACGAAACTTCACACAGATGATCTTCAGACCATGCCTCATAATTGCATTGCCTTTGACACCCATACTCACAACTGGTCGCCAGTCACGACCAATCAAAATTGGCGGCAAAGCCGCCAAACAGGAAGTGAACTCAGATCTCGGCAAGGCTTTCACATATCAAAACCAAACTCAGTACATCGACTCAGGACCCAATTAGGAGGAGGCTCAATAAATTTGATGACTTTTGACCTACAGGTGGCGCTATAATTAACAAAACTACATTTTGGCCTCTATGGGGTGATGTGTTTGAAATTAAAACATATTAGTCATCTCTGTTAATACTTTGGGAGGTCCTTAGGCTGACACATATCAACTTTTGACATTAACATAATTGATTGGACCGCCATATTGGATTTCATCAAAAACACTTAAAAGTTTTCACAGGTCACAAACTTCATCCAATTTTCACGAAACTTGACACAGATGTTCTTCAGACCATGTCTCATAATTGCATTGCCTTTGACACCCATACTCAAAACTGGTCGCCAGTCACGAACAATCAAAATTGGCGGTGAAGCCGCCAAACAGGAAGTGAACTCAGATCTCGGCAAGGCTTTCACATATCAAAACCAAACTCACTACATGGGCTCAGGACCCAATTAGGAGGAGGCTCAATAAATTTGATGACTTTTGACCTACAGGTGGCGCTATAATTAACAAAAGTACGTTTTGGCCTCTATGGGGTGATGTGTTTGAAATTAAAACATATTAGTTATCTCTGTTAATATTTTGGGAGGGCCTTAGGCTGACACATATCAACTTTTGACATTAACATAATTGATTGGACTGCCATATTGGATTTCATCAAAAACACTTAAAAGTTTTCACAGGTCACAAATTTCATCCAATTTTCACGAAACTTGGCACAGATGATCTTCAGACCATGCCTCACAAACGCATTGCTTTTTGTACCTTTATTCAGAACAGGTCAGCCGTGACGACCAATCGAAATTGGCGGCAAAGCCTTCAAACAGGAAGTGAACTGTTATCTCCGCCAAGCTTTCACATATCAAAACCAAACTTGGTACATGGGCTCAGAACCCAATTAGGAGAAGGCTCAATACATTTCGTGACTTTTGACCACTATGGGGGCGCTATAATCACAGGAAGTAGGCTCATATCTCAACAACACTTTCACATATCAAAACCAAACTTGGTATATGGACTTGGGACCCCATCCTGTGGACACACAATCAATTTGGTGACCTTTGACCACTAAGGGGGCGCTAGAGTTACAGGAAGTTAGCTCCTATCTCAGCAACGCTTTCACATATCAATACCAAACTTGGTTCATAGACTTGGGACCCCATCCTGAGGACACACAAAACATTTGGTGTACTTTGACCACTAGAGGCGCTATAATTAGCAATACTTTCTCATATCAACCTCAAACTTGGTACGTGGACTCGTGGTCACAACCTGAGGACGCACAATACATTTGGTGACTTTTGACCACTAGGGGTGCCATAATTAGCAAGACTTTCTCGTATCAACACCAAACTTGGTACGTGGACTCATGAACACATCCTGAATAGCTACAATACATTTGGTGTCTTTTGACCACTAGGGAAAACTATGACATGAATTAGGCTCAAATCTTACGCTTTCATGGATTGAAATCAAACTTTGTACATGGACTCAAGACCCAATCCCAATCCAGTCCAATTCAATCCAATCCAATCAACAATCACATGAAGTAGGCTCATATCTCAGCAATCCCAATCCAATCCAGTCCAATTCAATCCAATCCAATCAACCATCACATGAAGTAGGCTCATATCTCAGCAATCCCAATCCAATCCAATCAAATCCAATCCAGTCCAATCCAATCCAGTCCAGTACAATCCAATTAAATCCAATCCAATCGACAATCACATGAAGTAGTCTCATATCTCAGTAATCCCAATCCAGTCCAATCAAATCCAATCCAGTCCAATCCAATCCAATCCAGTCCAATTAAATCCAATCCAATGAACAATCATATGAAGTAGGCTCATATCTCTACAATCCCAATCCCAATACAGTCCAGTCCAATCCAATCCAGTCCAGTCCTGTCCAATTCAGTCCAGTCCAATCCCAATCCAATCCAATCCAATCCAGTCCAATCCAATCCAGTCCAGTCCAGTCCAGTCCAGTCCTGTCCAATTCAGTCCAGTCCAATCCCAATCCAATCCAATGCAGTCCATTCCATTCCATTCCATTCCATTCCATTCCAATCCAATCCAATCCAATCCAGTCCTGTCCAATTCAGTCCAGTCCAATCCAATCCAGTCCAGTCCTGTCCAATTCAGTCCAGTCCAATCCCAATCCAATCCAATCCAGTCCAGTCCAGTCCAGTCCAATCCAATCCAGTCCTGTCCAATTCAGTCCAGTCCAATCCCAATCCAATCCAATCCATTCCATTCCATTCCATTCCATTCCAGTCCAATCCAATCCAATCCAATCCAGTCCTGTCCAATTCAGTCCAATCCAATCCAGTCCAGTCCTGTCCAATTCAGTCCAGTCCAATCCCAATTCAATCCAGTCCAGTCCAGTCCAGTCCAATCCAATCCAGTCCAGTCCAGTCCAATCCAATCCAGTCCAGTCCAGTCCAGTCCAGTCCTGTCCAATTCAGTCCAGTCCAATCCCAATCCAATCCAATCCATTCCATTCCAGTCCAATCCAATCCAATCCAATCCAATCCAGTCCAGTCCAGTACAATCCAATCCAATCCAGTCCAGTCCAGTCCAATTCAATCCAAACCAATCCAATCCAATCCAATCCAATCAACAATCACATGAAGTAGTCTCATATCTCAGCAATCCCAATCCAGTCCAATCAAATCCAATATAGTCCAGTCCAGTCCAATCCAATCCAATCCAGTCCAGCCCAATTAAATCCAATCTATTCAACAATCACATGAAGTAGGCTCATATCTCTGCAATCCCAATCCCAATCCAGTCCAGTCCAATCCAGTCCAGTCCAGTCCAGTCCAATCCAATCCAGTCCAGTCCTGTCCAATTCAGTCCAGTCCAGTCCAATCCCAATCCAATCCAATCCAATCCAGTCCAATCCAATCCAATCCAATCCAATCCAATCCAGTCCAGCCCAATTAAATCCAATCTAATCAACAATCACATGAAGTAAGCTCATATCTCTGCAATCCCAATCCCAATCCAGTCCAGTCCAATCCAATCCAGTCCAGTCCAGTCCAATCCAGTCCAGTCCAGTCCAATCCAATCCAGGCCTCTCCAATTCAGTCCAGTCCAGTCCAATCCCAATCCAATCCAATTCAATCCAATCCAATCAACAATCACTTGAAGTAGGCTAATATCTCAGCAATCCCATTCCAATCCAGTCCATTCCAATCCAGACTTGTCTAGTCTATCTTAGTCTAGTCCAGTCCAATCCCAACTTCTGCTTATTTGCTTGGCCCCCACATTGCTGCTTGCAGCTATATTATTTATTATTATTCCGCCATGGAAGTCTATGGCAGCCCATAGAACCGTCTGGTCAAAAGTTGTGAAATTTGGCACACTGATTGGGGACAGTCCAATGATTCATTTCACCAAGGTTCATGCCGGCACCTTAAGCGCTGTAGCGCCACCAATAGGCCAAAGTTGGACGTGCGTTCACGCACGTAACTTTTGACCCGTATGGCCGATTGTCAAAAATGAGGTATCGTTGGAATCCTTGGACCAAGCAGAGTTCAACATACCCTATGACGTCATTTTCCGCCATGATGGTTTTTCCGCCATTTTGGATTTCATCAAAAACACTAAAAAGTTTTCACAGGTCACAAATTTTGTCCAATCGACACCAAACCAGACACACATGATCTTCAGACCAAGCCTCACAAAAGATACTCCTTTTTGTCTTCGGAACTAAACCCGTTCTCCCGTAACAGCCAATCAAAGTTTGCGGCGAAGCCGCCAAACAGGAAGTGAGCTCATATCTCAACAACCCTTGCATGTATCAAAGCCAAACTTGGTACATGGACTCAGGACCCAATCAGGGGGACGCTCAAGAAATCTGGTGACCTTTGACCTCTAGGGGGCGCTGTAATTAAGAAACATGCCTTTTGGCCTGTAGCTGCAGTTGTGCTTAGAATTAAAATGCACTAGTGGTGTCAGGTAATACTGTTGGAGGTCCTTAGGCCGACCCAAGCCAATTTGTGATGTCATCGTAATTGATTCGGCCGCCATATTGGATTTAATCAAAAACACGTAAAAATTTTCGCAGGTCACAAATTTCAGTGGATCCTCACTAAAATTGGCAGACATCATCTTCAGACCATGCATTATCATTGCTTTGCTTTCTGGAACAATTGACAGAAGCATTCGGCTGTAACAGCCAATCGAATCTTGCGGCGAAGCCGCCAAACAGGAAGTGAGCTCATATCTCAGCAACCCTTGCATGTATCAAAGCCAAACTTGGTGCATGGCCTCAGGACCCAATCAGGGAGACACTCAAGAAATCTGGTGACCTTTGACCTCTAGGGGGCGCTGTAATTAAGAAACATGCCTTTTGGCCTGTAGCTGAAGTTGTGCTTAGAATTAAAACGCACTAGTGGTGTCTGGTAATACTGTTGGAGGTCCTTAGGCTCACCCAAGCCAACTTGTGATGTCATCGTAATTGATTCGGCCGCCATATTGGATTCAATCAAAAAAACATATAAGTGTTCGCAGGTCACAAATTTCAGCGGATCCTCACCAAAATTGGCAGAGACCATCTTCAGACCATAACCTTTCAATATATTGCTCTCTGGAACAATTGACAAAAGCATTCGCCCGTAACAGCCAATCGAAATTGGTGGCGAAGCCGCCAAACAGGAAGTGAGCTCATATCTCAGCAACCCTGCCATGTATCATAACCAAACTTACTACATATATTTGTGACCCCATTAGGAGGACGCTCAAAAAATTCGGTGACCTTTGACCTGTAGGGGGTGCTGCAATTAGCAATATTGCATTTTGATGTGTAGTTGCTGATGTGTTTTATCAATCTTTTATTTTTTGATGTGAAACTGATGACAACATGTTCCATCCAGTTAATTCTAATGCGTGCGTGCAAGAGCAGGGCAGGGCAGGATGGGGTGGGACGGGCTGGGGTGATTAGGTGGGGGGGGCTGGCTGGCGGAGGCGGTGGCAATACTCATCCCTGTTTCAGCCCTGTTGATCGATCCCGGGTGTCTGCTGAGTTCTATCTTGTCACCGTGGCTACTCCGGCCTATTCTGCTTGGCCCCCTCATTGCTGCTTGCAGCTATATTTAGGGGTCCGAGCAGCGTAGCTGCAGGAACCCTATTGTTTCTGTACCGTTCATTTTTTGGCCAAAATTCTGTAAAAGTCATACTGCAGCCTAAACCGTAACTCCAAAACTCTTGAAATGTTCAGGTATGGTTACCAGTACCCCCCTCTACCCATAACCCAAAATTTGGGGTACTGCACCCAAAGGTGGCGCTATTGAAAAAAAAAGTTAATTATGCTTATTTCTCCTTACCAGATTCACCTAGACTCAAAATTCTTTCAGAATATTAATCTCTAAACTCAGATGCATCTTTTTGGCCCTGGTCTTATGGTCTACAAATGTTTACTTTTTCCACAATTTCATGGAAAAGCCAAACATTATAAAAAGTTTCACACTCTTCAAAAATAATCGAATCTTCACCAAAATTCTCACAGACAATGTTTAGACCAAGCCTCACAAAAGTTATCGCTCAGAATTTTGATATTTTGTTCCATTTCAGAGATATAGGCCAATAAAGTTAGACCACTTAGGCCTTTTTTCCTAGATCACATATATTCCTATAAACCGTAAGTCCTAGAAACTTGACATTTTCAAGTATTGTTACCAGTACCCCCCACTACCCATAACCCAAATTTGGGGTACTGCACCCAAAGGTGGCGCTCTTGTCAAAAACGCTTATTTCTCCTTACCAGATTCACCTAGACTCAAAATTATTTCATCATATTAATCTCTACATTCAGATGCATCTTTTTCACCCTGGTCTTATGCTCTAAAAATGTTTACTTTTGCCACAATTTCAGAGAAAAGCCAAACATCATAAAAAGTTTCACAGGCTTCAAAAATTATCAAATCTTCACCAAAATTCTCACAGACAATGTTCAGACAAAGCCTCACAAAAGTTATCAAAATAATTTGGATACGTTGTTCCATTTCAGAGATATAGGCCAATAAAGTTCGACCACTCAGCCCATTTCTCCTATATCACCTATATTCCTATATGAGTAATTTTTTTTTCTTGGATAACAACCATACAACCATCATTAGGTGGATACCATTAACAGTGCACATTTTCAGATATGTACTCTTTTTTATAAAGCCCTTAATTCTATTGTCAAATGTATGCTAGGAATTTTCTTGATGTTGTGTGTTTGCCAACACACATTTTCACCATTTGAATGTGACTGCTCAATGTGTATGATTGTCAGTGGCTGAGTGGGATAATGCCTAGTGCTGGTGTTTGTTAGGTTGAGAGTTCGAATCCTGCTAGAGCTTTAGGCTCAAGATGCACATGCTATTGGTTATTGAAGATTCACACTATTGAACAGCACCTGAATGACATCAGACAATTAACATTCACACTCATTAGTTGCCAAGAATCAGAATGCCGACACACTCTATGACATATAGGGGAACTTCTTTGTTTACTATTTTTCCTTCATCATTAAGTCTATCATATTTATATTTCATCCATTACTGTTCTTCTCTATAAATGTCTAATTGCCCCAGAATATCCAAAAGTTTTCAGGTGTACTTTTTCAGGAAAGCCCTTCATTTTATTGTCAAATATATACTTGGAGTTTTTCTTGTGTGTTTACCAACACACATTTTCACCATGTGAATGTGACTACCCAATGTGTAGGATTGTCAGTGGCTCAGTGGGATAATGCCTAGTGCTGGTGTTTGTTAGTTTGAGGGTTCGAATCCCTGGTAGTGCTTTAGGCTCTAGCTCGAATACTATTGGTTATTGAAGATTCACACCATTGAACAGCACCTGAATGACATCAGGCAATCAACATTCACACTCATCAGTTGCCAAGAATCAGAATGCCGAGACACTCTATGACATTCAGGGGAACTTCTTTGTTTACTATTTTTCCTTCATCATTAAGTCTATCATATTTATATTTAATCTATTAGTGTTCATCTCTACAAATGTCTAATCGCCCCTCCATGCTTGGAGTTTTTCTTGTGTGTTTACCAATACACATTTTCACCATGTGAATGTGACTGGCCAACAAGTAGGATTGACAGTGGCTCAGTGGGATAATGCCTTGTAATGGTGATCCTTAGGTTGAGAGTTCAAATCCCACTTGAAGCATTAGTGGGTTGTGGATGTTAGCATACTACAATAGAATGCTGTTGGGTTGTGGAGGTTAACACACTATAACATTACAGCTACTTGTCAATATGGACTTGTAGTGCAAGGCAAGTATTACTGTATAATTATAAGCTGTAGCCTATAATTATTTGTTATTCTTATAATATTTGTCATTTCTTATACATATTTAGTCGGCTCTTCCACTTGACAGAACAACTCTATATCGGTTAAGGATGTCACGCATGAAACAATGCTGCAGAAACACGAAAATACGACTTTGAGTTTAGTAGGCTATAATTTTCAGTTCCTGTTTATCTATTGCACAATGGGTAATAATTTAAAGGAATCGTGTTGCAGTCTTGTAAATAGTGACCCTGCAAGATCCCTAGTCATTGCAAAATCATAGTCTGTGACTTAAAACTCTACTACTTGTCTTTAGATGTGAGAGGGTCTGAGACTGTAGTGTTTCAAAAATCTTTTCCAAATCTTTGCAAATCTTTCCAAAGTTTACCTGCTGGGAAACCCTGTAGCTCCGGAGCAGGGGCTCAGACCAGGATAAATTGTTTGCTCGCCCTCAGTTCGCTCTTTTGTTCATCTCAACCCAGCACTCCAGTGTGTCCTGCTCTGTGTGCGTCTTTGAGTTAACGTAAGTCATCACTTCAATCACCCTCACTATGCCTTTTGTGATGTTTATCAGTTTGTAGAGTAGCTCTGCCATCATGTGTAAAGTTAAGGTCTTTGTTTGTTGGTTTGGTGTGTTGGAGTCCCATGTGAGAGATGATTAGGTGATGTTGGTTGACTTGGGATGTCAAGTATTGTTTAGTTGTACCTTATATAGCCATATGATTTCAGTTTATTGTTCAAATGTCAATTGGTTTGTTTGTGAGTTGGGATCTGTACTGATTTACCCCATTTCACTGATTACTCCATTTTCTGTTTGTTTCCTCTTTGATGCAGCACACATACAAGTAAAGAACAAAAGAACAGATGAATTGAAACTCAAATAAAGTTAACTTGTGTTGCACCGAAACCTGCCATCTCCGTGTCATCACTCCATACCATTGAGCCTTCTGAGTCACACCATTGAACAGCACCTGAATGACATCAGGCAATTAACATTCACACTCATTACACACTGCTGGTGTTTGTTAGGTTGAGAGTTCGAATCCTGCTAGAGCTTGAAGCTCAAGATGCACATGCTATTGGTTATTGAAGATTGACACCATTGAACAGCACCTGAATGACATCAGGCAATTAACATTCACACTCATTAGTTGCCAAGAATCAGAATGCCGACACACTCTATGACATATAGGGGAACTTCTTTGTTTACTATTTTTCCTTCATCATTAAGTCTATCATATTTATATTTCATCCATAACTGTTCTTCTCTATAAATGTCTAATTGCCCCAGAATATCCAAAAGTTTTCAGGTGTACTCTTTCAGGAAAGCCCTTCATTTTATTGTCAAGTGTATACTTGGAGTTTTTCTTGTGTGTTTACCAACACACATTTTCACCATGTGAATGTGACTGCCTATTATGTCGGATTGTTAGTGGCTCAGAGGGATAATGCCTAGTGCTCGTGTTTGTTAGGTTGAGAGTTCGAATCCTGCTAGAGCTTTAGGCTCAAGATGCACATGCTATTGGTTATTGAAGAGTCACACCATTGAACAGCACCTGAATGACATCAGGCAATCAACATTCACACTCATTAGTTGCCAAGAATCAGAATGCCGACACACTCGAAGACATATAGGGGAACTTCTTTTTTACTATTTTTCCTTCATCATTAAGTCTATCATATTTATATTTCATCCATTACTGTTCTTCTCTACAAATGTCTAATTGTCCCATAGGGATGTGCCAAGCGAGGCTTTTGAAACAGTGGCGCTTCTACAGCCAAACTGGTTTGATGCTTCGAAGCTTTTGACACACTACTCCACAACGCCATCTGGTGGTCAATAAAAATCCCAACACCAACATTACAGACATGCATGAATTTGCAGAAATGCACGAATACTCGAATACAAATGTTTTTATTTCAGAATATGATTTATTCTGCTGTGCTGGCGCTTAATCGGCTCTTTTTACGGAAGACATCACCAGCTTTGGAAAATGTACGTTTAAAAATATGAACTTTAGTATCTGCCTGCACCCGTCGGACTTGAACCCGCGAACAGTAGGCTATCATCCCGGATCGGGAGTCGAGCGTGCAGTCAACCGAGCTAAAAGCTCCTTCATAGGCACTATTCTTGACGTTGTTTAGGCTACTAATGTAGGCTACATATAGCCTAGCATACTGGCTAAAGTTACATTCATGTGGAACAGATGTGCCCGTAAGAGCCTGATATATACTGGCCAGAGCATGAAGATGGGGGATACACAGACTTATGTTAGACATTATGTATATAATTATTTAATGCATTAACAGTTTACCTATTTGGGTGAGTCTGTGCTGTGTTTTGAGACCTGCATGACGTATCAGTGAGGTAACGAAGCTTCGTTTCAATAGGTCACGTGACAACCTCATTTCAAGATAGGCTCCGAAGCGGTGTTTCGAAGCACTAGTGTTTCGCAAGCTCGAGACGTGTGTCGGGACTGTGTCGAGCGACCCATCCCTATTGTCCCAGAATTTCCAAACGTTTTCAGGTGTTCTCTTTCAGGAAAGCTCTTCATTTTATTGTCAAATGTATACTTGGAGTTTTTCTTGTGTGTTTACCAATACACATTTTCACCATGTGAATGTGACTGGCAAAGATGTAGGATTGACAGTGGCTTAGTGGGATAATGCCTTGTACTGGTCATCCTTATGTTGAGAGTTCAAATCCCACCTGAAGCATTAGTGTTAAAATACTGTTGGGTTGTGGAGGTTAGCATACTAGAATAGAATGCTGTTGGGTTGTGGAGGTTAGCACACTATAACATTACAGCATTACAGCTACTTGTCAATATGGACTTGTAGTGCAAGGCAAGTATAACTGTATAATTATACGCTGTTTATCTTATTGACTCCGACACAGAACCCACCACCACAAATACAATTCAATTCTGTGGGAAACACTGCCTTCCATTATCAAACCCTTCATCTTATCCACAACAAATAAATAGTCCTGTAGAATCAAGTATTGTTAGAATACTGTTGGGTTGTGGAGGTTAGCACACTATAATGTTACAGCACAGGGTAATCCTAATTTTATGCATCAAATTTATTCCAATCCAACTCAAAAGTTTTGAACGACACAAAGTGAAGGTTTTATCCAGATCAAAACCAAGAATAGATTTGTTGTCTAATCCAATTTCAGGATCCTTGTTTCCCTTTGAACAACCCATTTTCAAGATTTGATCCAATCCGATAGCTGAAATCCGGTAACTGAAATCCGATAACCGAAATCCGATCACGTTTCTTTTGAACAATTGTGCCCAAACAATCAAAGCATATGTAAAACTAAAAAGCTATGCTATCATGTTCGTTTTGCTCGGACCCCGTAAATCACCGCTTGCGGTTATATTTATTATTATTATTACACTTCTGCCATTGGAGTCTATGGCAGCCCATAGAACGCCTGGCTAAAAAGTTCAGATTTTTTCGTCGAAAGTTTCGGGACACTCCACTGACCACTCACACTCATTTACGGACCTCTAAACCCAGCCGTCTAGCGCCACCAACAGGTCAAAGTTTGGCTGAAAGTTGAAAAGCTGGGTTGAAAGGTATTTGCAAGTCATTATTATTATGAAATTTAGCGCCCTGATTCAGGACCGTCCCATGATCACTCTCACGAATTTACAAAGCTCTATGCCGAACACTCTAGCGCCACCAATAGGTCGAATCTGGACTCACATTTACGCATGTAACAATTGAACGGTGTGTTCGATTTTCACAAATTAAGCACCGTTGGAATCCCTGGACTGACTTGAGTTGATTGACCCCTATTACGTCACTTTTGGCCATACTGGACCTCCGCCATATTGGATTTAGTCCAAACTCTACGAAAAGTTTCAGCGGTTACAAATTTCCTCAGATTTTCACGAAACTTGTTGGAGATGATCTTCTGCCCGAGCCGCACAAACGATACTGGTCAGATTTTTCAATTTCATTTTTGTTTGCCCGTGACAGCCAATCAAATATGGTGACGAGGACGCCAAACAGGAAGTGGACAAACATCTAGGTGATGCTTTGAGTTAACATAACAAAACTCGAGACCATTAGTCGGGACACTGTCCCAATCACTCACACCAATTTTCATGCATATACATTGAACACAGTAGCGCCACCACCAGTTTAATGCTGCACATGCGTTCATGCGCGTGATCCTTGACTCTTTTGTCTGATTTTCACAATTGAGGTAGCATCTGAATCCTTGGACCATCCCGAGTTCATCGACTCCTATCCCATCACTTTCCGCCATATTGGACCTCCGCCATATTGGAATTGGTCTAAACTCTACGAAAAGTTTCAGCGGTCCCAAATTTCATTTGATTTTCACAGAACTTGGCAGAGATGACCTTCAGACCGAGCCGCACAAACGATACTTGTCAGATTTTTTTATTTCATTTTTGTTTGCCCGTGACAGACAATCAAATATGGCGATGAAGCCACCAAACAGGAAGTGGGCTAACATCTCGGCTATGCTTTAATGTATGAAGTCCAAACTTGGTACAGGGACTTTGTATCTGATTGTGAGGACACGGTAAGAAATTGGCATCATTTGGCCTCTATAGGGGGCGCTGTAATACAGGAAGTGAGCTTGTATCTCAGCAACGCTTTGGTGTACAAAGTCCAAACTTAGTATAAGGACCTGTTACCTGATTATGATGATGCACTAGGAAATTGGAATCATTTGGCCTCCATAGGGGGCGCTGTAATACAGGAAGTGAGCTCGTATCTCAGCAACACTTTGGTGTATGAAGTCCAAACTTGGTACAGGGACATATTAGCTGATTGTGAGGACATGAAGGAAAGTGTTCTCATTTGGCCTCTAGGGGTGCTGTAATAATGAAAGTGAGCTCACATCTCAGCAACACTTTGGTGTATGAAGTCCAAACTTGGTAGAGGGACATGGTAGCTGATTGTGAGACCGCACAAAGACATTGGTGTAATTTGGCCTCTTGCTGTAAGTGCTTGCTGATGCCGTGGCAACGCCATTTCTGCTATAGCGCTCTGCTAGGCCCCCGCATTGCTGCTTGCAGCTATATTTGGGGGCCTAGCAGCGAAGCTGCGAAGGCACCCATTGTTTTAGTAGTTTTTCCTATTATTATTGGGGGCCAAGCAGCGAAGCTGCGAAGGCACCCATTGAGTTACTAGCTTTTCCTATTATTATTATTACACATCTGCCATTGGAGTCTATGGCAGCCCATAGAACGCCTGGCTAAAAAGTGCAGATTTTTTGGCAGAAAGTTTCGGGACACTCCACTGACCACTCACACTCATTTACGGACCTCTAAACCCAGCCGTCTAGCGCCACCAACAGGTCAAAGTTTGGCCGAAAGTTGATAAGCTGGGTTGAAAGGTATTTGCAAGTCATTATTATTATGAAATTTAGCACCCTGATTCAGGACCGTCCCATGATCACTCTCACCAATTTACAGAACTCTATGCCGAACACTCTAGCGCCACCAATGGGTCGAATCTGGACTCACATTCACGCATGTAACAATTGAACGGTGTGTTCGATTTTCACAAATCATGCACCGTTGGAATCCCTGGACTGACTTGAGTTGAATGACCCCTACTACGTCACTTTCGGCCATACTGGACCTCCGCCATATTGGATTTAGTCCAAACTCTACGAAAAGGTTCAGCGGTTACAAATTTCATCCGATTTTCACGAAACTTGTTGGAGATGATCTTCTGCCCGAGCCGCACAAACGATACTGGTCAGATTTTTCAATTTCATTTTTATTTGCCCGTGACAGCCAATCAAATATGGTGATGAAGCCGCCATACAGGAAGTGGACAAACATCTAGGTGACGCTTTGAGTTAACATAACAAGACTTGATACCATTAGTCAGGACACTGTCCCAATCCCTCACAGCAATTTTCATGCATATACATTGAACACTCTAGCGCCACCACCAGTTCAAAGCTGGACATGCGTTCATGTGCGTGATCCTTGACTCTTTTGTCTGATTTTCACAATTGAGGTAGCGTCTGAATCCTTGAACAATCTCGAGTTCATCGACCCCTATCCCGTCACTTTCCGCCATATTGGACCTCCGCCATATTGGATTTAGTCCAAACTCTACGAAAAGTTTCAGCGGTTACAAATTTCATCCGATTTTCACAGAACTTGGCGGAGATGATCTTCAGACCGAGCCGCACAAACGATACTTGTCAGATTTTTTATTTTCAAGTTTGTTTGCCTGTGACAGCCAATTACACATGGCGACGATGCCGCCTAACAGGAAATGGGCTAACATCTCGGCTACTCTTAAATGTATGAAGTCCAAACGTGGTACAGGGACTTGGTATCTGATTGTGAGGACGCCCTAGGAAATTGGCGTCATTTGGCCTCTATAGGGGGCGCTGCAATACAGGAAGTGAGCTTGTATCTCAGCAACGCTTTGATGTACGAAGTCCAAATTTGGTATAGAGACTTGGTATCTGATTGTGAGGACACAGTAGGAAATTGACATCATTTGGCCTCTATAGGGGGCGCTGCAATACAGGAAGTGAGCTTGTATCTCAGCAACGCTTTGATGTACGAAGTCCAAATTTGGTATAGAGACTTGGTATCTGATTGTGAGGACACAGTAGGAAATTGGCATCATTTGGCCTCTATAGGGGGCGCTGTAATACATGAAGTGGGCTCAAATCTCAGCAACGCTTCGTTGTATGAAGTCCAAACGTGATACATGGGCATATTATCTGATTGTGAGGACATGCAAGGAAAGTGGTCTCATTTGGCCTCTAGGGGTGTTGCAATAAAGAAAATGAGCTCACATCTCAGCAACACTTTGGTGTATGAAGTCCAAACTTGGTAGACGGACATGGGAGCTGATTGTAAGAACGCACAAGGACATTGGTGTAATTTGGCCTCTAGGGGCGCTGTAACAAAGTAAATGAGCTTATTTCTCAGCCGTTCTTTATCCAAACTTGCTGTGAGTGGTTGCTCATGCCATGGCAACGCCATTCCTGCTATAGCGCACTGCTTGGCCCCCGCATTGCTGCTTGCAGCTATATTTATTGGGGGCCAAGCAGCGAAGCTGCGAAGGCACCCATTGAGTTACTAGCTTTTCCTATTATTACACTTCCGCCATTGGAGTCTATGGCAGCCCATAGAACGCCTGGCTAAAAAGTGCAGATTTTTGGCAGAAAGTTTCGGGACACTCCACTGACCATTCACACTCATTTACGGACCTCTAAACCCAGCCATCTAGCGCCACCAACAGGTCAAAATCTGGCCGAAAATTGAACCGCTGGGTCTAAAGTTATGAAATTTGGCACACTGATTCAGCACTGTCCCATGATCACTCTCACCAAATTCCAGAACTCTATGCCCAACACTCTAGCGCCACCAATGGGTCGAACCTGGATTGCATTCACGCATGTGACCATTGAACGGTGCGTCCGATTTTCACATATCAGGCACCGTTGGAATCCCTGGACCGACCTAAGTTCAATGACCCCTATTACGTCACTTTCCGTCATATTGGAACTCCGCCATATTGGATTTAGTCCAAACTCTACGAAAAGTTTCAGTGGTCAGAAATTTCATCCGATTTTCATGGAACTTGATGGAGATGATCTTCTGTCCGAGCCGCACAAACGATACTTGTCAGATTTTTCAATTTCATTTTTGTTTGCCCGTGACAGCCAATCAAATATGGTGATGAAGCCGACAAACAGGAAGTGGACTAACATCTCTGTGGTACTTTGAGTTAACATAACAAAACTCGATACCATTAGTCATGACACTGTCCCAATCACTCACAGCAATTTTTATGAATATACATTGAACACTCTAGCGCCACCACAAGTTCAATGCTGGACATGCGTTCATGCGCGTGATCCTTGACTCTTTTGTCTGATTTTCACAATTCAGGTAGCGTCTGAATCCTTGGACCATCCCGAGTTCATCGACTCCTATCCCGTTACTTTCCGCCATATTGGACCTCCGCCATATTGGATTTAGTCCAAACTCTACGAAAAGTTTCAGCGGTTACAAATTTCATCCGATTTTCACAGAACTTGGCGGAGATGATCTTCAGACCGAGCCGCACAAACGTCAGATTTTTTTTTTTCAAGTTTGTTTGCCCGTGACAGCCAATTACACATGGCGACGATGCCGCCTAACAGGAAGTGGGCTAACATCTCAGCTACTCTTTAATGTATGAAGTCCAAACTTGGTATAGGGACTTGGTATCTGATTGTGAGGACGCCCTAGGAAATTGGCATCATTTGGCCTCTATAGGGGGCGCTGCAATACAGGAAGTGAGCTTGTATCTCAGTAACGCTTTGATGTACGAAGTCCAAATTTGGTATAGAGACTTGGTACCTGATTGTGGGGATGCACTAGGAAACTGGCGTCATTTGGCTTCTACAGGGGGCGCTGCAATACAGGAAGTGAGCTTGTATCTCAGCAACGCTTTGATGTATGAAGTCCAAACTTGGTACAGGGACTTGGTATCTGATTGTGAGGACACAGTAGGAAATTGGCATCATTTGGCCTCTATAGGGGGCGCTGTAATACATGAAGTGGGCTCAAATCTCAGCAACGCTTCGTTGTATGAAGTCCAAACTTGGTAGAGGGACATGGTAGCTGATTGTGAGAACACACAAGGACATTGGTGTAATTTGGCCTCTAGGGGCGTAAATGAGCTTATTTCTCAGCCATTCTTTATCCAATTGCAATCAAACTTGCTGTGAGTGCTTGCTCATGGCATGACAATGCCATTCCTGCTGTAGCGCAATGCTTGGCCCCCACATTGCTGCTTGCAGCTATATTTATTATTATTATTACACTTCTGCCATTGGAGTCTATGGCAGCCCATAGAACGCCTGGCTAAAAAGTTCAGATTTTTTGCCAGAAAGTTTCGGGACACTCCACTGACCACTAACGCTAATTTACAGATCTCTAAACCCAGCCATCTAGCGCCACCAACAGGTCAAAGTTTGGCCGAAAGTTGAAAAGCTGGGTTGAAAGGTATTCACAAGTCATTATTATTATGAAATTTAGCGCCCTGATTCAGGACCGTCCCTTGATCACTCTCACCAATTTACAGCACTCTATGCCGAACACTCTAGCGCCACCAATAGGTCGAATCTGGACTCACATTTACGCATGTAACAATTGAACGGTGTGTTCGATTTTCACAAATTAAGCACTGTTGGAATCCCTGGACTGACTTGAGTTGATTGACCCCTACTACGTCACTTTCGGCCATACTGGACCTCCGCCATATTGGATTTAGTCCAAACTCTACGAAAAGTTTCAGCGTTCACAAATTTCATCCGATTTTCACAGAACTTGGCGGAGATGATCTTCTGCCCGAGCCGCACAAAAGATACTTGCCAGATTTTTCAATTTCAAGTTTGTTTGCCCGTGACAGCCAATCAAATATGGTGACGAAGCCGCCAAACAGGAAGTGGACAAACATCTAGGTGAAGTTTTGAGTTAACATAACAAAACTTGAGACCATTAGTCAGGACACTGTCCCAATCACTCACACCACTTTTCGTGCATATACATTGAACACACTAGCGCCACCACCAGTTCAATGCTGGACATGCGTTCATGCGCGTGATCCTTGACTCTTTTGACTGATTTTCACAATTGAGGTAGTGTCTGAATCCTTGGACCATACAGAGTTCATCAACCCCTAACCTATCACTTTCCGCCATATTGGACCTCCGCCATATTGGATTTAGTCCAAACTCTAAGAAAAGTTTCAGCGGTTACAAATTTCATCCGATTTTCATAGAACTTGTCGGAGATGATCTTCAGACCGAGCCGCACAAACAATACTTGTCAGATTTTTTAATTTAATTTTTGTTTGCCCGTGACAGCCAATCAAATATGGCGATGAAGCCACCAAACAGGAAGTGGGCTAACATCTCGGCTATGCTTTAATGTATGAAGTCCAAACTTGGTACAGGGACTTGGTATCTGATTGTGAGGACGCACTAAGAAATTGGCATCATGTGGCCTCTATAGGGGGCGCTGTAATACAGGAAGTGAGCTTGTATCTCAGCAACGCTTTGGTGTACAAAGTCCAAACTTGGTACAGGGACATATTAGCTGATTGTGAGGACATGAAGGAAAGTGTTTTCATTTGGCCTCTAGGGGTGCTGTAATAATGAAAGTGAGCTCACATCTCAGCAACACTTTGGTGTATGAAGTCCAAACTTGGTAGAGGGACATGGTAGCTGATTGTGAGACCGCACAAAGACATTGGTGTAATTTGGCCTCTTGCTGTAAGTGCTTGCTCATGCCGTGGCAACGCCATTTCTGCTATAGCGCTCTGCTAGGCCCCCGCATTGCTGCTTGCAGCTATATTTGGGGGCCTAGCAGCGAAGCTGCGAAGGCACCCATTGTTTTAGTAGTTTTTCCTATTATTATTATTATTATTGGGGGCCAAGCAGCGAAGCTGCGCGGCAACCCTTAGTGATTCTACCTTTTCTTATTATTAGGGGTCCGAGCAGCGTAGCTGCAGGAACCCTATTGTTTCTGTACCGTTCATTTTTTGGCCAAAATTCTGTAAAAGTCATACTGCAGCCTAAACCGTAACTCCAAAACTCTTGAAATTTTCAGGTATGGTTACCAGTACCCCCCTCTACCCATAACCCAAAATTTGGGGTACTGCACCCAAAGGTGGCGCTATTGAAAAAAAAAGTTAATTATGCTTATTTCTCCTTACCAGACTTACCTAGACTCAAAATTCTTTCAGAATATTAATCTCTAAACTCAGATGCATCTTTTTGGCCCTGGTCTTATGGTCTACAAATGTTTACTTTTTCCACAATTTCATGGAAAAGCCAAACATTATAAAAAGTTTCACACTCTTCAAAAAGAATCGAATCTTCACCAAAATTCTCACAGACAATGTTTAGACCAAGCCTCACAAAAGTTATCACTCAGAATTTTGATACTTTGTTCCATTTCAGAGATATAGGCCAATAAAGTTAGACCACTTAGGCCTTTTTTCCTAGATCACCTATATTCCTATAAACCGTAAGTCCTAGAAACTTGACATTTTCAAGTATTGTTACCAGTACCCCCCACTACCCATAACCCAAATTTGGGGTACTGCACCCAAAGGTGGCGCTCTTGTCAAAAACGCTTATTTCTCCTTACCAGATTCACCTAGACTCAAAATTCTTTCATCATATTAATCTCTACATTCAGATGCATCTTTTTCACCCTGGTCTTATGCTCTAAAAATGTTTACTTTTGCCACAATTTCAGAGAAAAGCCAAACATCATAAAAAGTTTCACAGGCTTCAAAAATTATCAAATCTTCACCAAAATTCTCACAGACAATGTTTAGACAAAGCCTCACAAAAGTTATCAAAAGAATTTGGATACGTTGTTCCATTTCAGAGATATAGGCCAATAAAGTTCGACCACTCAGCCCATTTCTCCTATATCACCTATATTCCTATATGAGTAATTTTTTTTTTTTGGATAACAACCATACAACCATCATTGGGTGGATACCATTAACAGTGCACATTTTCAGATATGTACTCTTTTTTATAAAGCCCTTAATTCTATTGTCAAATGTATGCTAGGAATTTTCTTGATGTTGTGTGTTTGCCAACACACATTTTCACCATTTGAATGTGACTGCTCAATGTGTATGATTGTCAGTGGCTGAGTGGGATAATGCCTAGTGCTGGTGTTTGTTAGGTTGAGAGTTCGAATCCTGCTAGAGCTTTAAGCTCAAGATGCACATGCTATTGGTTATTGAAGATTCACACTATTGAACAGCACCTGAATGACATCAGACAATTAACATTCACACTCATTAGTTGCCAAGAATCAGAATGCCGACACACTCTATGACATATAGGGGAACTTCTTTGTTTACTATTTTTCCTTCATCATTAAGTCTATCATATTTATATTTCATCCATTACTGTTCTTCTCTATAAATGTCTAATTGCCCCAGAATATCCAAAAGTTTTCAGGTGTATTTTTTCAGGAAAGCCCTTCATTTTATTGTCAAATGTATACTTGGAGTTTTTCTTGTGTGTTTACCAACACACATTTTCACCATGTGAATGTGACTACCCAATATGTAGGATTGTCAGTGGCTCAGTGGGATAATGCCTAGTGCTGGTGTTTGTTAGGTTGAGGGTTCGAATCCCCGGTAGTGCTTTAGGCTCTAGCTCGAATACTATTGGTTATTGAAGATTCACACCATTGAACAGCACCTGAATGACATCAGGCAATCAACATTCACACTCATCAGTTGCCAAGAATCAGAATGCCGAGACACTCTATGACATTCAGGGGAACTTCTTTGTTTACTATTTTTCCTTCATCATTAAGTCTATCATATTTATATTTCATCTATTAGTGTTCATCTCTACAAATGTCTAATCGCCCCTCCATGCTTGGAGTTTTTCTTGTGTGTTTACCAATACACATTTTCACCATGTGAATGTGACTGGGCAACATGTAGGATTGACAGTGGCTCAGTGGGATAATGCCTTGTACTGGTGATCCTTAGGTTGAGAGTTCAAATCCCACTTGAAGCATTAGTGAGTTGTGGATGTTAGCATACTACAATAGAATGCTGTTGGGTTGTGGAGGATAACACACTATAACATTACAGCTACTTGTCAATATGGACTTGTAGTGCAAGGCAAGTATTACTGTATAATTATAAGCTGTAGCCTATAATTATTTGTTATTCTTATAATATTTGTCATTTCTTATACATATTTAGTCGGCTCTTCCACTTGACAGAACAACTCTATATCGGTTAAGGATGTCACGCATGAAACAATGCTGCAGAAACATGAAAATACGACTTTGAGTTTAGTAGGCTATAGTTTTCAGTTCCTGTTTATCTATTGCACAATGGGTAATAATTTAAAGGAATCATGTTGCAGTCTTGTAAATAGTGACCCTGCAAGATCGATCCCTAGTCATTGCAAAATCATAGTCTGTGACTTAAAACTCTACTACTTGTCTTTAGATGTGAGAGGGTCTGAGACTGTAGTCTTTCAAAAATCTTTTCCAAATCTTTGCAAATCTTTCCAAAGTTTACCCGCTGGGAAACCCTGTAGCTCCGGAGCAGGGGCTCAGACCAGGATAAATTGTTTGCTCGCCCTCAGTTCGCTCTTTTGTTCATCTCAACCCAGCACTCCAGTGTGTCCTGCTCTGTGTGCGTCTTTGAGTTAACGTAAGTCATCACTTTAATCACCCTCACTATGACTTTTGTGATGTTTATCAGTTTGTAGAGTAGCTCTGCAATCATGTGTAAAGTTAAGGTCTTTGTTTGTTGGTTTGGTGTGTTTGAGTCCCATGTGAGAGATGATTAGGTGATGTTGGTTGACTTGGGATGTCAAGTATTGTTTAGTTGTACCTTATATAGCCATATGATTTCAGTTTATTGTTCAAATGTCAATTGGTTTGTTTGTGAGTTGGGATCTGTACTGATTTACCCCATTTCACTGATTACTCCATTTTCTGTTTGTTTCCTCTTTGATGCAGCACACATACAAGTAAAGAACAAAAGAACAGATGAATTGAAACTCAAATAAAGTTAACTTGTGTTGCACCGAAACCTGCCATCTCCGTGTCATCACTCCATACCATTGAGCCTTCTGAGTCACACCATTGAATAGCACCTGAATGACATCAGGCAATTAACATTCACACTCATTACACACTGCTGGTGTTTGTTAGGTTGAGAGTTCGAATCCTGCTAGAGCTTGAAGCTCAAGATGCACATGCTATTGGTTATTGAAGATTGACACCATTGAACAGCACCTGAATGACATCAGGCAATTAACATTCACACTCATTAGTTGCCAAGAATCAGAATGCCGACACACTCTATGACATATAGGGGAACTTCTTTGTTTACTATTTTTCCTTCATCATTAAGTCTATCATATTTATATTTCATCCATTACTGTTCTTCTCTATAAATGTCTAATTGCCCCAGAATATCCAAAAGTTTTCAGGTGTACTCTTTCAGGAAAGCCCTTCATTTTATTGTCAAATGTATACTTGGAGTTTTTCTTGTGTGTTTACCAACACACATTTTCACCATGTGAATGTGACTGCCTAATATGTCGGATTGTTAGTGGCTCAGAGGGATAATGCCTAGTGCTGGTGTTTGTTAGGTTGAGAGTTCGAATCCTGCTAGAGCTTTAGGCTCAAGATGCACATGCTATTGGTTATTGAAGAGTCACACCATTGAACAGCACCTGAATGACATCAGGCAATCAACATTCACACTCATTAGTTGCCAAGAATCAGAATGCCGACACACTCGAAGACATATAGGGGAAGTTCTTTGTTTACTATTTTTCCTTCATCATTAAGTCTATCATATTTATATTTCATCCATTACTGTTCTTCTCTACAAATGTCTAATTGTCCCAGAATTTCCAAACGTTTTCAGGTGTTCTCTTTCAGGAAAGCCCTTCATTTTATTGTCAAATGTATACTTGGAGTTTTTCTTGTGTGTTTACCAATACACATTTTCACCATGTGAATGTGACTGGCAAAGATGTAGGATTGACAGTGGCTTAGTGGGATAATGCCTTGTACTGGTCATCCTTATGTTGAGTGTTCAAATCCCACCTGAAGCATTAGTGTTAAAATACTGTTGGGTTGTGGAGGTTAGCATACTAGAATAAAATGCTGTTGGGTTGTGGAGGTTAGCACACTATAACATTACAGCATTACAGCTACTTGTCAATATGGACTTGTAGTGCAAGGCAAGTATAACTGTATAATTATACGCTGTTTATCTTATTGACTCCGACACAGAACCCACCACCACAAATACAATTCAATTCTGTGGGAAACACTGCCTTCCATTATCAAACCCTTCATCTTATCCAAAACAAATAAATAGTCCTGTAGAATCAAGTATTTTTAGAATACTGTTGGGTTGTGGAGGTTAGCACACTATAATGTTACAGCACAGGGTAATCCTAATTTTATGCATCAAATTTATTCCAATCCAACTCAAAAGTTTTGAACGACACAAAGTGAAGGTTTTATCCAGATCAAAACCAAGAATAGATTATGTGATCTAATCCAATTTCAGGATCCTTGTTTCCCTTTGAACAACCCATTTTCAAGATTTGATCCAAACCGATAGCTGAAATCCGGTAACTGAAATCCGATAACCGAAATCCGATCACGTTTCTTTTGAACAATTGTGCCCAAACAATCAAAGCATATGTAAAACTAAAAAGCTATGCCATCATGTTCGTTTTGCTCGGACCCCGTAAATCACCGCTTGCGGTTATATTTATTATTATTATTACACATCTTTCCGCTGTCATTGAAGTCTATGGCAGCCCATAGAACCGTACAGTAAAAAGTTGTGAAATTTGGCACATTGATTCGGGACAGTATAAAAATTAATTTGAGCAAGTTTTATGCCTGAACCACAGAGAGTCTAGCGCCACCAATGGGTCAAAGTTGACATTGCATCCATGCAATTAACTTTTGAACCGTATGCCCGATTTTGAATATCGCAATATCTTTGGAAGTCTTGGATGAGGCCGAACTCAACGCACCCCATGACGTCAATTTCCGCCATGTTGGATCTTCCGCCATATTGTATTTCATCAAAAACACTTAAAAGGCATCAAAGTTCGCAAAGTTTGTCCGATTTTCACGAAACTTGACGCAGATGATCGTCAGACCATGACTCATAAACGCATTGCTTTTTGGAGACATATTCAAAACCGGTTGCCTGTGACGACCAATCAAGTTTGGCGGCGAAGCCGCCAAACAGGAAGTGAAGTGATATCTCAGCAAGGCTTTCGCGTATCAACACCAAACTCAGTACAGGGTCTCAGTACCCAATTAGGAGGAGGCTCAATAAATTTGATGACTTTTGACCTATAGGTGGCGCTATAATTAGCAAAATTATGTTTTAGCCTGTAACGGGTCATGTGTTTAGAATTAAAGCATATTAGTGATATCTGTTAATACCTTGAGAGGTCCTTAGGCCGAAACATGCCAACATGTGACGTCAACATAATTTATTCGACCGCCATATTGGATGTCATCAAAAACACTTAAAAGGCATCAAAGGTCAGAAAGTTTCTCCGATTTTCACGAAACTTGACGCAGATGATCGTCAGACCATGACTCATAAACGCATTGCTTTTTGGAGACATATTCAAAACCGGTTGCCTGAGACGACCAATCAAGTTTGGCGGCGAAGCCGCCAAACAGGAAGCGAAGTAATATCTCAGTAAAGCTTTAACGTATCAAAACCAAACTCAGTACATGGGGTCAGGACCCAATAAGGAGAAGGCTCAATAAATTTGATGACTTTTGACCTATAGGTGGCGCTATAATAAGCAAAATTACATTTTGGCCTGTAACGGGTGATGTGTTTGGAATTAAAACTTACTATTGGTGTCTGTTAATGTTAATGTTAATATACTAGTGATGTCTCTGGGAGGTCCTAAGGCTGACAGATGTGATTTTGTGATGTCAACATAATTGATCTGGCTGCCATATTGGATTTAATCAAAATCACTTAAAAGGCATCAAAGGTCACAAAGTTCATCCGATTTTCATGAAACTTGGTTCAGATGATCTTCAGACCATGACTCACAAACGCATTGCTTTTTGGACCCATATTCAAAACCCATCGCCCGTCTTGACCAATCAAGTTTGGCGGCGAAGCCGCCAAACAGGAAGTGAAGTGATCTCAGCAAGGCTTTTGCGTATCAACACCAAACTCAGTACAGGGTCTCAGGACCCAATTAGGAGGAGGCTCAATAAATTTGATGACTTTTGACCTATAGGTGGCGCTATAATCACAAGAAGTGGGCTCATATTTCAGCAATGCTTTCACATATTGAAACCAAACTTAGTATATGGACTAGGGACCTCATCCTGAGGACAGACAATAATTTTAGCAACGTTTGACCACTAGGGGTGCTATAATTTGCAACACTTTCTCGTATCGACACCAAACTTGGTACCTGGACTCGGGACCACATCCTGAATAAGGACAATACATTTAGTGACCTTTGACCACTAGGGGCGCTATAATTAGAAAAACTTTATCGTATCGACACCAAACTTGGTACATGGACTCGGGAACACATCCTGAAGACGCACAATATATTTAGTGAGCTTTGACCACTAGGGGTGCTACAATTATCAACACTTTCTCGTATCGACACCAAACTTGGTATGTGGACTTGTGACTACAACCTGACTACGCACAATAAATTTGGTGATGTTTGAGGTATGCATATGTGTGGGGGGTTATTGGGGTGTGTGGGGGAAGAAGTTTATCTGTGTATATGTGTGTGTGTGGGACAGGGGGGGTTAATTGGGTGTGTGTATAATGTAGCAACATTGGGTTGCCATGACAACTCCTGCTCAACTGCTTGGCCCCCTCATTGCTGCTTGCAGCTATATTTATTATTATTATTATTACACTTCTGCCATTGGAGTCTATGGCAGCCCATAGAACGCCTGGCTAAAAAGTTCAGATTTTTTCGTCGAAAGTTCCGGGACACTCCACTGACCACTCACACTCATTTACGGACCTCTAAACCCAGCCGTCTAGCGCCACCAACAGGTCAAAGTTTGGCTGAAAGTTGAAAAGCTGGGTTGAAAGGTATTTGCAAGTCATTATTATTATGAAATTTAGCGCCCTGATTCAGGACCGTCCCATGATCACTCTCACGAATTTACAAAGCTCTATGCCGAACACTCTAGCGCCACCAATAGGTCGAATCTGGACTCACATTTACGCATTTAACAATTGAACGGTGTGTTCGATTTTCACAAATTAAGCACCGTTGGAATCCCTGGACTGACTTGAGTTGATTGACCCCTATTACGTCACTTTTGGCCATACTGGACCTCCGCCATATTGGATTTAGTCCAAACTCTACGAAAAGTTTCAGCGGTTACAAATTTCCTTCGATTTTCACGAAACTTGTTGGAGATGATCTTCTGCCCGAGCCGCACAAACGATACTGGTCAGATTTTTCAATTTCATTTTTGTTTGCCCGTGACAGCCAATCAAATATGGCCATGAAGCCGCAAAACAGGAAGTGGGCTAACATCTCGGAGACGCTTTAATGTATGAAGTCCAAACTGGGTACAGGGACTTTGTATCTGATTGTGAGGACACAGCAGGAAATTGGCATCATTTGGCCTCTATAGGGGGTGCTGTAATACAGGAAGTGAGCTTGTATCTCAGCAACGCTTTGGTGTACAAACTCCAAACTTAGTATAAGGACCTGTTACCTGATTATGATGATGCACTAGGAAATTGGAATCATTTGGCCTCTACAGGGGGCGCTGTAATACAGGAAGTGAGCTCGTATCTCAGCAACACTTTGGTGTATGAAGTCCAAACTTGGTAGAGGGACATGGTAGCTGATTGTGAGGACATGAAGGAAAGTGGTCTTATTTGGCCTCTAGGGGGGCTGTAATAAAGAAAGTGAGCTCACATCTCAGCAACACTTTGGTGTATGAAGTCCAAACTTGGTAGAGGGACATGGTAGCTGATTGTGAGAACGCACAAAGACGTTGGTGTAATTTGTCCTCTTGCTGCTGAGTGCTTGCTCTGCACTCTGCTCTATAGCGCTCTGCTAGGCCCCCGCATTGCTGCTTGCAGCTATATTTATTATTACACTTCTGCCATTGGAGTCTATGGCAGCCCATAGAACGCCTGGCTAAAAAGTGCAGATTTTTTGGCAGAAAGTTTCGGGACACTCCACTGACCACTCACACTCATTTACGGACCTCTAAACCCAGCCGTCTAGCGCCACCAACAGGTCAAAGTTTGGCTGAAAGTTGAAAAGCTGGGTTGAAAGGTATTTGCAAGTCATTATTATTATGAAATTTAGCGCCCTGATTCAGGACCGTCCCATGATCACTCTCACGAATTCACAAAGCTCTATGCCGAACACTCTAGCGCCACCAATAGGTCGAATCTGGACTCACATTTACGCATGTAACAATTGAACGGTGTGTTCGATTTTCACAAATTAAGCACCGTTGGAATCCCTGGACTGACTTGAGTTGATTGACCCCTATTACATCACTTTTGGCCATACTGGACCTCCGCCATATTGGATTTAGTCCAAACTCTACGAAAAGTTTCAGCGGTTACAAATTTCCTCAGATTTTCACGAAACTTGTTGGAGATGATCTTCTGCCCGAGCCGCACAAACGATACTGGTCAGATTTTTCAATTTCATTTTTGTTTGCCCGTGACAGCCAATCAAATATGGTGACGAGGACGCCAAACAGGAAGTGGACAAACATCTAGGTGACGCTTTGAGATAACATAACAAAACTCAAGACCATTAGTCAGGACACTGTCCCAATCACTCACACCAAATTTCATGCATATACATTGAACACACTAGCGCCACCACCAGTTTAATGCTGCACATGCGTTTATGCGCGTGATCCTTGACTCTTTTGTCTGATTTTCACAATTGAGGTAGCGTCTGAATCCTTGGACCATCCCGAGTTCATCGACTCCTATCCCGTCACTTTCTGCCATATTGGACCATCGCCATATTGGAATTGGTCTAAACTCTACGAAAAGTTTCAGCGGTCACAAATTTCATTTGATTTTCACAGAACTTGGCAGAGATGAACTTCAGACCGAGCCGCACAAACGATACTTGTCAGATTTTTCAGATTCCACTTTATTGGCCTATGGCAGCCAATCAAATATGGCCATGAAGCCGCAAAACAGGAAGTGGGCTAACATCTCGGAGACGCTTTAATGTATGAAGTCCAAACTGGGTACAGGGACTTTGTATCTGATTGTGAGGACACAGCAGGAAATTGGCATCATTTGGCCTCTATAGGGGGTGCTGTAATACAGGAAGTGAGCTTGTATCTCAGCAACGCTTTGGTGTACAAACTCCAAACTTAGTATAAGGACCTGTTACCTGATTATGATGATGCACTAGGAAATTGGAATCATTTGGCCTCTACAGGGGGCGCTGTAATACAGGAAGTGAGCTCGTATCTCAGCAACACTTTGGTGTATGAAGTCCAAACTTGGTAGAGGGACATGGTAGCTGATTGTGAGACCGCACAAAGACATTGGTGTAATTTGGCCTCTTGCTGTAAGTGCTTGCTCATGCCGTGGCAACGCCATTTCTGCTATAGCGCTCTGCTAGGCACCCGCATTGCTGCTTGCAGCTATATTTGGGGGCCAAGCAGCGAAGCTGCGAAGGCACCCATTGAGTTACTAGCTTTTCCTATTATTATTACACTTCTGCCATTGGAGTCTATGGCAGCCCATAGAACGCCTGGCTAAAAAGTTCAGATTTTTTGGCAGAAAGTTTCGGGACACTCCACTGACCACTCACACTTATTTACGGACCTCTAAACCCAGCCGTCTAGCGCCACCAACAGGTCAAAATCTGGTCGAAAATTGAATCGCTGGGTCTAAAGTTATGAAATTTGGTACACTGATTCAGCACTGTCCCATGATCACTCTCACCAATTTACAGAACTCTATGCCCAACACTCTAGCGCCACCAATGGGTCAAAACTGGATTGCATTAACGCATGTGAAGATTGAACGGTGCATCCGATTTTCACAAATCAGGCACTGTTGGAATCCCTGGACCGACCTAAGTTCAATGACTTCTATTACGTCACTTTCCGCCATATTGGACCTCCGCCATATTGGATTTAGTCCAAACTCTACGAAAAGTTTCAGCGTTCACAAATTTCATCCGATTTTCACGGAACTTGGCAGAGATGATCTTCTGCCCGAGCCGCACAAACGATACTTGTCAGATTTTTCAATTTCATTTTTGTTTGCCCGTGACAGCCAATCAAATATGGCGATGATGGGCCAAACAGGAAGTGGACTAACATCTCTGTGCCACTTTGAGTTAACATAACAAAACTCGAAACCATTAGTCAGGACACTGTCCCAATCACTCACAGCAATTTATATGCATATACATTGAACACTCTAGCGCCACCACCAGTTCAATGCTGGACATGCGTTCATGCGCGTGATCCTTGACTCTTTTGTCTGATTTTCACAATTGAGGTAGCGTCTGAATCCTTGAACGATCTCGAGTTCATCGACCCCTATCCCATCACTTTCCGCCATATTGAACCTCCGCCATATTGGATTTAGTCCAAACTCCACGAAAAGTTTCAGCGGTTACAAATTTCATCCAATTTTCACAGAACTTGGCGGAGATGATCTTCAGACCGAGCCGCACAAACGATACTTGTCAGATTTTTTGTTTTCAAGTTTGTTTGCCCGTGACAGCCAATCACACATGGCGACAATGCCGCCTAACAGGAAGTGGGCTAAATCTCGGCTACGCTTTAATGTATGAAGTCCAAACTTGGTACAGGGACTTGGTATCTGATTGTGAGGACGCACTAGGAAATTGGCATTATTTGGCCTCTATAGGGGGCGCTGCAATACAGGAAGTGAGCTTGTATCTCAGCAACGCTTTGATGTATGAAGTCCAAACTTGGTACTGGGACTTGGTATCTGATTGTGAGGACGCACTAGGAAATTGGCATTATTTGGCCTCTATAGGGGGCGCTGCAATACAGGAAGTGAGCTTGTATCTCAGCAACGCTTCGTTGTATGAAGTCCAAACTTGATACATGGACATATTAGCTGATTGTGAGGACATGCAAGGAAAGTGGTCTCATTTGGCCTCTAGGGGTGCTGTAATAGACAAATTGAGCTCACATCTCAGGAAATCTTTGATGTATGAAGTCCAAACTTGGTAGAGGGACATGGTAGCTGATTGTGAGAACGCACAAAGACATTGGTGTAATTTGGCTTCTTGCTGTGAGTGCTTGCTCATGCCATGGCAACGCCATTCCTGCTATAGTGCACTGCTTGGCCCCCGCATTGCTGCTTGCAGCTATATTTGGGGGCCAAGCAGCGAAGCTGCGAAGGCACCCATTGAGTTACTAGCTTTTCCTATTATTACACTTCTGCCATTGGAGTCTATGGCAGCCCATAGAACGCCTGGCTAAAAAGTTCAGATTTTTTGGCAGAAAGTTTCGGGACACTCCACTGACCACTCACACTCATTTACGGACCTCTAAACCCAGCCATCTAGCGCCACCAACAGGTCAAAATCTGGCCGAAAATTGAACCGCTGGGTCTAAAGTTATGACATTTGGCACACTGATTCAGCACTGTCCCATGATGACTCTCACCAATTTACAGAACTCTATGCCCAACACTCTAGCGCCACCAATGGGTCGAACCTGGATTGCATTCACGCATGTGACCATTGAACGGTGCGTCCGATTTTCACATATCAGGCACCGTTGGAATCCCTGGACCGACCTAATTTCAATGAACCCTATTACGTCACTTTCCGCCATATTGGACCTCCGTCATATTGGATTTAGTCCAAACTCTACAAAAAGTTTCAGCGGTCAGAAATTTCATCCGATTTTCATGGAACTTGGCGGAGATGATCTTCTTCCCGAGCCGCACAAAAGATACTTGTCAGATTTTTCAATTTCATTTTTGTTTGCCCGTGACAGCCAATCAAATATGGCGATGAAGCTGCCAAACAGGAAGTGGACTAACATCTCTGTGGCATTTTGAGCTAACATAACAAAACTCGGTACCATTAGTCAGGACACTGTCCCAATCTCTCACAGCAATTTTTATGCATACATTGAATACTCTAGCGCCACCACCAGTTTAATGCTGGACATGCGTTCATGCGCGTATTCCTTGACTCTTTTGTCTGATTTTCACAATTGAGGTAGCGTCTGAATCCCTGGACCATCCCGAGTTCATCGACTCCTATCCCGTCACTTTCTGCAATATTGGACCTCCGACATATTGGATTTAGTCCAAACTCTACGAAAAGTTTCAGCGGTTACAAATTTCATCCGATTTTCACAGAACTTGGCGGAGATGATCTTCTGCCCGAGCCGCAAAAACGATACTTGTCAGATTTTTCAATTTCATTTTTGTTTGCCTGTAACAGCCAATCAAATATGGTGATGAAGCCGCCAAACAGGAAGTGGACTAACATCTCCGTGACGCTTTGAGTTAACATAACAAAACTCGATACCATTAGTCAGGACACTGTCCCAATCACTCACAGCAATTTTTATGCATATACATTGAACACTCTAGCGCCACCACCAGTTCAATGCTGGACATGCGTTCATGCGCGTGATCCTTGACTCTTTTGTCTGATTTTCACAATTGAGGTAGCGTCTTAATCCTTGGAACATCCCAAGTTCATCGACCCCTATCCCGTCACTTTCCGCCATATTGGACCTCCGCCATGTTGGATTTAGTCCAAACTCTACGAAAAGTTTCAGCGGTTACAAATTTCTTCCGATTTTCTCAGAACTTGGCGGAGATGATCTTCAGACCGAGCCGCACAAACGATACTTGTCAGATTTTTTAATTTTAAGTTTATTTGCCCGTGACAGCAAATCACACATGGCGACGATGCCGCCTAACAGGAAGTGGGCTAACATCTCGGCTACGCTTTAATGTATGAAGTCCAAACTTGGTACAGGGACTTGGTATCTGATTGTGAGGACGCACTAGGAAATTGGCATCATTTGGCCTCTATAGGGGGCGCTGCAATACAGGAAGTGAGCTTGTATCTCAGCAATGCTTTGATGTACGAAGTCCAAACTTGGTATAGAGACTTGGTACCTGATTGTGGGGATGCACTAGGAAATTGGCGTCATTTGGCCTCTACAGGGGGCGCTGCAATACAGGAAGTGAGCTTGTATCTCAGCAACGCTTTGATGTATGAAGTCCAAACTTGGTACAGGGACTTGGTATCTGATTGTGAGGACACAGTAGGAAATTGGCATCATTTGGCCTCTATAGGGGGCGCTGTAATACAGGAAGTGGGCTCATATCTCAGCAACGCTTCGTTGTATGAAGTCCAAACTTGATACATGGACATATTAGCTGATTGTGAGGATATGCAAGGAAAGTGGTCTCATTTGGCCTCTAGGGGTGTTGCAATAAAGAAAGTGAGCTCACATCTCAGCAACACTTTGGTGTATGAAGTCCAAACTTGGTAGACGGATATGGGAGCTGATTGTAAGAACGCACAAGGACATTGGTGTAATTTGGCCTCTAGTTGTGCTTTAACAAAGTAAATTAGCTTATTTCTCAGCCGTTCTTTATCCAATTGCCATCAAACTTGCTGTGAGTGCTTGCTCATCCCATGGCAACGCCATTCCTGCTATAGCGCACTGCTTGGCCCCCGCATTGCTGCTTGCAGCTATATTTGGGGGCCAAGCAGCGAAGCTGCGAAGGCACCCATTGAGTTACTAGCTTTTCCTATTATTACACTTCTGCCATTGGAGTCTATGGCAGCCCATAGAACGCCTGGCTAAAAAGTTCAGATTTTTTGGCAGAAAGTTTCGGGACACTCCACTGACCACTCACACTCATTTACGGACCTCTAAACCCAGCCATCTAGCGCCACCAACAGGTCAAAATCTGGCCGAAAATTGAACCGCTGGGTCTAAAGTTATGACATTTGGCACACTGATTCAGCACTGTCCCATGATGACTCTCACCAATTTACAGAACTCTATGCCCAACACTCTAGCGCCACCAATGGGTCGAACCTGGATTGCATTCACGCATGTGACCATTGAACGGTGCGTCCGATTTTCACATATCAGGCACCGTTGGAATCCCTGGACCGACCTAATTTCAATGAACCCTATTACGTCACTTTCCGCCATATTGGACCTCCGTCATATTGGATTTAGTCCAAACTCTACAAAAAGTTTCAGCGGTCAGAAATTTCATCCGATTTTCATGGAACTTGGCGGAGATGATCTTCTTCCCGAGCCGCACAAAAGATACTTGTCAGATTTTTCAATTTCATTTTTGTTTGCCCGTGACAGCCAATCAAATATGGCGATGAAGCTGCCAAACAGGAAGTGGACTAACATCTCTGTGGCATTTTGAGCTAACATAACAAAACTCGGTACCATTAGTCAGGACACTGTCCCAATCTCTCACAGCAATTTTTATGCATACATTGAATACTCTAGCGCCACCACCAGTTTAATGCTGGACATGCGTTCATGCGCGTATTCCTTGACTCTTTTGTCTGATTTTCACAATTGAGGTAGCGTCTGAATCCCTGGACCATCCCGAGTTCATCGACTCCTATCCCGTCACTTTCTGCAATATTGGACCTCCGACATATTGGATTTAGTCCAAACTCTACGAAAAGTTTCAGCGGTTACAAATTTCATCCGATTTTCACAGAACTTGGCGGAGATGATCTTCTGCCCGAGCCGCAAAAACGATACTTGTCAGATTTTTCAATTTCATTTTTGTTTGCCTGTAACAGCCAATCAAATATGGTGATGAAGCCGCCAAACAGGAAGTGGACTAACATCTCCGTGACGCTTTGAGTTAACATAACAAAACTCGATACCATTAGTCAGGACACTGTCCCAATCACTCACAGCAATTTTTATGCATATACATTGAACACTCTAGCGCCACCACCAGTTCAATGCTGGACATGCGTTCATGCGCGTGATCCTTGACTCTTTTGTCTGATTTTCACAATTGAGGTAGCGTCTTAATCCTTGGAACATCCCAAGTTCATCGACCCCTATCCCGTCACTTTCCGCCATATTGGACCTCCGCCATGTTGGATTTAGTCCAAACTCTACGAAAAGTTTCAGCGGTTACAAATTTCTTCCGATTTTCTCAGAACTTGGCGGAGATGATCTTCAGACCGAGCCGCACAAACGATACTTGTCAGATTTTTTAATTTTAAGTTTATTTGCCCGTGACAGCAAATCACACATGGCGACGATGCCGCCTAACAGGAAGTGGGCTAACATCTCGGCTACGCTTTAATGTATGAAGTCCAAACTTGGTACAGGGACTTGGTATCTGATTGTGAGGACGCACTAGGAAATTGGCATCATTTGGCCTCTATAGGGGGCGCTGCAATACAGGAAGTGAGCTTGTATCTCAGCAATGCTTTGATGTACGAAGTCCAAACTTGGTATAGAGACTTGGTACCTGATTGTGGGGATGCACTAGGAAATTGGCGTCATTTGGCCTCTACAGGGGGCGCTGCAATACAGGAAGTGAGCTTGTATCTCAGCAACGCTTTGATGTATGAAGTCCAAACTTGGTACAGGGACTTGGTATCTGATTGTGAGGACACAGTAGGAAATTGGCATCATTTGGCCTCTATAGGGGGCGCTGTAATACAGGAAGTGGGCTCATATCTCAGCAACGCTTCGTTGTATGAAGTCCAAACTTGATACATGGACATATTAGCTGATTGTGAGGATATGCAAGGAAAGTGGTCTCATTTGGCCTCTAGGGGTGTTGCAATAAAGAAAGTGAGCTCACATCTCAGCAACACTTTGGTGTATGAAGTCCAAACTTGGTAGACGGATATGGGAGCTGATTGTAAGAACGCACAAGGACATTGGTGTAATTTGGCCTCTAGTTGTGCTTTAACAAAGTAAATTAGCTTATTTCTCAGCCGTTCTTTATCCAATTGCCATCAAACTTGCTGTGAGTGCTTGCTCATCCCATGGCAACGCCATTCCTGCTATAGCGCACTGCTTGGCCCCCGCATTGCTGCTTGCAGCTATATTTGGGGGCCAAGCAGCGAAGCTGCGAAGGCACCCATTGAGTTACTAGCTTTTCCTATTATTACACTTCTGCCATTGGAGTCTATGGCAGCCCATAGAACGCCTGGCTAAAAAGTTCAGATTTTTTGGCAGAAAGTTTCGGGACACTCCACTGACCACTCACACTCATTTACGGACCTCTAAACCCAGCCATCTAGCGCCACCAACAGGTCAAAATCTGGCCGAAAATTGAACCGCTGGGTCTAAAGTTATGACATTTGGCACACTGATTCAGCACTGTCCCATGATGACTCTCACCAATTTACAGAACTCTATGCCCAACACTCTAGCGCCACCAATGGGTCGAACCTGGATTGCATTCACGCATGTGACCATTGAACGGTGCGTCCGATTTTCACATATCAGGCACCGTTGGAATCCCTGGACCGACCTAATTTCAATGAACCCTATTACGTCACTTTCCGCCATATTGGACCTCCGTCATATTGGATTTAGGCCAAACTCTACAAAAAGTTTCAGCGGTCAGAAATTTCATCCGATTTTCATGGAACTTGGCGGAGATGATCTTCTTCCCGAGCCGCACAAAAGATACTTGTCAGATTTTTCAATTTCATTTTTGTTTGCCCGTGACAGCCAATCAAATATGGCGATGAAGCTGCCAAACAGGAAGTGGACTAACATCTCTGTGGCATTTTGAGCTAACATAACAAAACTCGGTACCATTAGTCAGGACACTGTCCCAATCTCTCACAGCAATTTTTATGCATACATTGAATACTCTAGCGCCACCACCAGTTTAATGCTGGACATGCGTTCATGCGCGTATTCCTTGACTCTTTTGTCTGATTTTCACAATTGAGGTAGCGTCTGAATCCCTGGACCATCCCGAGTTCATCGACTCCTATCCCGTCACTTTCTGCAATATTGGACCTCCGACATATTGGATTTAGTCCAAACTCTACGAAAAGTTTCAGCGGTTACAAATTTCATCCGATTTTCACAGAACTTGGCGGAGATGATCTTCTGCCCGAGCCGCAAAAACGATACTTGTCAGATTTTTCAATTTCATTTTTGTTTGCCTGTAACAGCCAATCAAATATGGTGATGAAGCCGCCAAACAGGAAGTGGACTAACATCTCCGTGACGCTTTGAGTTAACATAACAAAACTCGATACCATTAGTCAGGACACTGTCCCAATCACTCACAGCAATTTTTATGCATATACATTGAACACTCTAGCGCCACCACCAGTTCAATGCTGGACATGCGTTCATGCGCGTGATCCTTGACTCTTTTGTCTGATTTTCACAATTGAGGTAGCGTCTTAATCCTTGGAACATCCCAAGTTCATCGACCCCTATCCCGTCACTTTCCGCCATATTGGACCTCCGCCATGTTGGATTTAGTCCAAACTCTACGAAAAGTTTCAGCGGTTACAAATTTCTTCCGATTTTCTCAGAACTTGGCGGAGATGATCTTCAGACCGAGCCGCACAAACGATACTTGTCAGATTTTTTAATTTTAAGTTTATTTGCCCGTGACAGCAAATCACACATGGCGACGATGCCGCCTAACAGGAAGTGGGCTAACATCTCGGCTACGCTTTAATGTATGAAGTCCAAACTTGGTACAGGGACTTGGTATCTGATTGTGAGGACGCACTAGGAAATTGGCATCATTTGGCCTCTATAGGGGGCGCTGCAATACAGGAAGTGAGCTTGTATCTCAGCAATGCTTTGATGTACGAAGTCCAAACTTGGTATAGAGACTTGGTACCTGATTGTGGGGATGCACTAGGAAATTGGCGTCATTTGGCCTCTACAGGGGGCGCTGCAATACAGGAAGTGAGCTTGTATCTCAGCAACGCTTTGATGTATGAAGTCCAAACTTGGTACAGGGACTTGGTATCTGATTGTGAGGACACAGTAGGAAATTGGCATCATTTGGCCTCTATAGGGGGCGCTGTAATACAGGAAGTGGGCTCATATCTCAGCAACGCTTCGTTGTATGAAGTCCAAACTTGATACATGGACATATTAGCTGATTGTGAGGATATGCAAGGAAAGTGGTCTCATTTGGCCTCTAGGGGTGTTGCAATAAAGAAAGTGAGCTCACATCTCAGCAACACTTTGGTGTATGAAGTCCAAACTTGGTAGACGGATATGGGAGCTGATTGTAAGAACGCACAAGGACATTGGTGTAATTTGGCCTCTAGTTGTGCTTTAACAAAGTAAATTAGCTTATTTCTCAGCCGTTCTTTATCCAATTGCCATCAAACTTGCTGTGAGTGCTTGCTCATCCCATGGCAACGCCATTCCTGCTATAGCGCACTGCTTGGCCCCCGCATTGCTGCTTGCAGCTATATTTGGGGGCCAAGCAGCGAAGCTGCGAAGGCACCCATTGAGTTACTAGCTTTTCCTATTATTATTACACTTCTGCCATTGGAGTCTATGGCAGCCCATAGAACGCCTGGCTAAAAAGTTCAGATTTTTTGGCAGAAAGTTTCGGGACACTCCACTGACCACTCACACTTATTTACGGACCTCTGAACCCAGCCATCTAGCGCCACCAACAGGTCAAAATCTAGCCGATAATTGAACCGCTGGGTCTAAAGTTATGAAATTTGGTACACTGATTCAGCACTGTCCCATGATCACTCTCACCAATTTACAGAACTCTATGCCCAACACTCTAGCGCCACCAATGGGTCAAAACTGGATTGCATTAACGCATGTGAAGATTGAACGGTGCATCCGATTTTCACAAATCAGGCACTGTTGGAATCCCTGGACCGACCTAAGTTCAATGACTTCTATTACACCACTTTCCGCCATATTGGACCTCCGCCATATTGGATTTAGTCCAAACTCCACGAAAAGTTTCAGCGTTCACAAATTTCATCCGATTTTCACAGAACTTGGCGGAGATGATCTTCTGCTCGAGCCGCACAAACGATACTTGTCAGATTTTTCAATTTCATTTTTGTTTGCCCGTGACAGCCAATCAAATATGGCGATGAAGCGCCAAACAGGAAGTGGACTAACATCTCTGTGGCACTTTGAGTTAACATAACAAAACTCGATACCATTAGTCAGGACACTGTCCCAATCACTCACAGCAATTTATATGCATATACATTGAACACTCTAGCGCCACCACCAGTTCAATGCTGGACATGCGTTCATGCGCGTGATCCTTGACTCTTTTGTCTGATTTTCACAATTGAGGTAGCGTCTGAATCCTTGGACCATACAGAGTTCATCGACCCCTATCCTATCACTTTCCGCCATATTGGACCTCCGCCATATTGGATTTAGTCCAAACTCTACGAAAAGTTTCAGCGGTTACAAATTCCATCCGATTTTCACAGAACTTGTCGGAGATGATCTTCAGACCGAGCCGCAAAAACGATACTTGTCAGATCTTTTAATTTCATTTTTGTTTGCCCGTGACAGCCAATCAAATATGGCGATGAAGCCACCAAACAGGAAGTGGGCTAACATCTCGGCTATGCTTTAACGTATGAAGTCCAAACTTGGTACAGGGACTTGGTATCTGATTGTGAGGACGCACTAGGAAATTGGCATCATGTGGCCTCTATAGGGGGCGCTGTAATACAGGAAGTGAGCTTGTATCTCAGCAATGCTTTGGTGTATGAAGTCCAAACTTGGTACAGGGACTTGGAACCTGATTGTGAGGACACAGTAGGAAATTGGCATCATTTGGCCTCTATAGGGGGCGCTGTAATATAGGAAGTGGGTTCATATCTCAGCAACGCTTCATTGTATGAAGTCCAAACTTGATACATGGACATATTAGCTGATTGTGAGGACATGCAAGGAAAGTGGTCTCATTTGGCCTCTAGGGGTGCTGTAATAAAGAAAGTGAGCTCACATCTCAGCAGCACTTTGGTGTATGAAGTCCAAACTTGGTAGAGGGACATTGTAGCTGATTGTGAGAATGCACAAGGACATTGGTGTAATTTGGCTTCTTGCTGTGAGTGCTTGCTCATGCCATGGCAACGCCATTCCTGCTATAGCGCATTGCTTGGCCCCCACATTGCTGCTTGCAGCTATATTTGGGGGCCTAGCAGCGAAGCTGCGAAGGCACCCATTGTTTTAGTAGTTTTTCCTATTATTATTATTATTATTATTATTATTATTACACTTCTGCCATTGGAGTCTATGGCAGCCCATAGAACGCCTGGCTAAAAAGTTCAGATTTTTTCGTCGAAAGTTTCGGGACACTCCACTGACCACTCACACTCATTTACGGACCTCTAAACCCAGCCGTCTAGCGCCACCAACAGGTCAAAGTTTGGCTGAAAGTTGAAAAGCTGGGTTGAAAGGTATTTGCAAGTCATTATTATTATGAAATTTAGCGCCCTGATTCAGGACCGTCCCATGATCACTCTCACGAATTTACAAAGCTCTATGCCGAACACTCTAGCGCCACCAATAGGTCGAATCTGGACTCACATTTACGCATGTAACAATTGAACGGTGTGTTCGATTTTCACAAATTAAGCACCGTTGGAATCCCTGGACTGACTTGAGTTGATTGACCCCTATTACGTCACTTTTGGCCATACTGGACCTCCGCCATATTGGATTTAGTCCAAACTCTACGAAAAGTTTCAGCGGTTACAAATTTCCTCAGATTTTCACGAAACTTGTTGGAGATGATCTTCTGCCCGAGCCGCACAAACGATACTGGTCAGATTTTTCAATTTCATTTTTGTTTGCCCGTGACAGCCAATCAAATATGGTGACGAGGACGCCAAACAGGAAGTGGGCTAACATCTCGGCTATGCTTTAATGTATGAAGTCTAAACTTGGTACAGGGACTTTGTATCTGATTGTGAGGACACGGTAAGAAATTGGCATCATTTGGCCTCTATAGGGGGCGCTGTAATACAGGAAGTGAGCTTGTATCTCAGCAACGCTTTGGTGTACAAAGTCCAAACTTAGTATAAGGACCTGTTACCTGATTATGATGATGCACTAGGAAATTGGAATCATTTGGCCTCCATAGGGGGCGCTGTAATACAGGAAGTGAGCTCGTATCTCAGCAACACTTTGGTGTATGAAGTCCAAACTTGGTACAGGGACATATTAGCTGATTGTGAGGACATGAAGGAAAGTGTTCTCATTTGGCCTCTAGGGGTGCTGTAATAATGAAAGTGAGCTCACATCTCAGCAACACTTTGGTGTATGAAGTCCAAACTTGGTAGAGGGACATGGTAGCTGATTGTGAGACCGCACAAAGACATTGGTGTAATTTGGCCTCTTGCTGTAAGTGCTTGCTGATGCCGTGGCAACGCCATTTCTGCTATAGCGCTCTGCTAGGCCCCCGCATTGCTGCTTGCAGCTATATTTATTATTGGGGGCCAAGCAGCGAAGCTGCGAAGGCACCCATTGAGTTACTAGCTTTTCCTATTATTATTACACTTCCGCCATTGGAGTCTATGGCAGCCCATAGAACGCCTGGCTAAAAAGTGCAGATTTTTGGCAGAAAGTTTCGGGACACTCCACTGACCACTCACACTCATTTACGGACCTGTAAACCCAGCCATCTAGCGCCACCAACAGGTCAAAATCTGGCCGAAAATTGAACCGCTGGGTCTAAAGTTATGAAATTCGGCACACTGATTCAGCACTGTCCCATGATTACTTTCACCAATTTACAGAACTCTATGCCCAACACTCTAGCGCCACCAATGGGTCAAACCTGGATTGCATTCACACATGTGACCATTGAACGGTGCGTCCGATTTTCACATACTAGGCACCGTTGGAATCCCTGGAATGACCTGTTCAATGACCCCTATTACGTCACTTTCCGGCATATTGGACCTCCGCCATATTGGATTTAGTCCAAACTCTATGAAAAGTTTCAACGGTCACAAATTTCATCCGATTTTCACGGAACTTGGCGGAGATGATCTTCTGCCCGAGCCGCACAAACGATACTTGCCAGATTTTTCAATAAAATTTTTGTTTGCCCGTGACAGCCAATCAAATATGGCGATGAAGCCGCCAAACAGAAAGTGGACTAACATCTCCGTGACGCTTTGAGTTAACATAACAAAACTCGCTACCATTAGTTAGGACACAGTCCCAATCTCTCAAAGCAATTTTTATGCATATACATTGAACACTCTAGCGCCACCACCAGTTCAATGCTGGACATGCGTTCATGCGTGTGATTCTTGACTCTTTTGTCTGATTTTCTGATCTTCTGACCGAGCCGCACAAATGGTACTTTTTTAATTTCAGGTTTATTTGCCCGTGACAGCCAATCACACATGGCCTTGATGCCGCCTAACAGGAAGTGGGCTAACATCTCGGCTACGCTTTAATGTATGAAGTCCAAACTTGGTACAGGGACTTGGTATCTGATTGTGAGAACGTACTAGGAAATTGGCATCATTTGGCCTCTATAGGGGGCGCTGCAATACAGGAAGTGAACTCGTATCTCAGCAATGCTTTGATGTATGAAGTCCAAACTTGGTATAGAGACTTGGTACCTGATTGTGGGGACGCACTAGGAAATTGGAATTATTTGGCCTCTATAGGGGGCGCTGCAATACAGGAAGTGAGCTTGTATCTCAGTAACGCTTTGATTTATGAAGTCCAAACTTAATACAGAGACAAAGTAGCTGAATGTGAGGACATGCAAGGAAAGTGGTCTCATTTGGCCTCTAGGGGTGCTGTAATAGAAAAATTGAGCTCACATCTCAGCAACTCTTTGGTGTATGAAGTCCAGGGACATGGTAGCTGATTGTGAGAACGCACAAGGACATTGGTTTAATTTGCGCCTCTAGGGGCACTATAACAAAGTAAATGAGCTTATTTCTCAGCCATTCTTTATCCAATTGCAATCAAACTTGCTGTGAGTGGTTGCTTATGCCATGGCAACACCATTCCTGCTATAGGGCACTGCTTGGCCCCTACATTGCTGCTTGCAGCTATATTTATTATTACACTTCTGCCATTGGAGTCTATGGCAGCCCATAGAACGCCTGGCTAAAAAGTTCAGATTTTTTCGTCGAAAGTTTCGGGACACTCCACTGACCACTCACACTCATTTACGGACCTCTAAACCCAGCCGTCTAGCGCCACCAACAGGTCAAAGTTTGGCTGAAAGTTGAAAAGCTGGGTTGAAAGGTATTTGCAAGTCATTATTATTATGAAATTTAGCGCCCTGATTCAGGACCGTCCCATGATCACTCTCACGAATTTACAAAGCTCTATGCCGAACACTCTAGCGCCACCAATAGGTCGAATCTGGACTCACATTTACGCATGTAACAATTGAACGGTGTGTTCGATTTTCACAAATTAAGCACCGTTGGAATCCCTGGACTGACTTGAGTTGATTGACCCCTATTACGTCACTTTTGGCCATACTGGACCTCCGCCATATTGGATTTAGTCCAAACTCTACGAAAAGTTTCAGCGGTTACAAATTTCCTCAGATTTTCACGAAACTTGTTGGAGATGATCTTCTGCCCGAGCCGCACAAACGATACTGGTCAGATTTTTCAATTTCATTTTTGTTTGCCCGTGACAGCCAATCAAATATGGTGACGAGGACGCCAAACAGGAAGTGGACAAACATCTAGGTGATGCTTTGAGTTAACATAACAAAACTCGAGACCATTAGTCGGGACACTGTCCCAATCACTCACACCAATTTTCATGCATATACATTGAACACAGTAGCGCCACCACCAGTTTAATGCTGCACATGCGTTCATGCGCGTGATCCTTGACTCTTTTGTCTGATTTTCACAATTGAGGTAGCATCTGAATCCTTGGACCATCCCGAGTTCATCGACTCCTATCCCATCACTTTCCGCCATATTGGACCTCCGCCATATTGGAATTGGTCTAAACTCTACGAAAAGTTTCAGCGGTCCCAGATTTCATTTGATTTTCACAGAACTTGGCAGAGATGATCTTCAGACCGAGCCGCACAAACGATACTTGTCAGATTTTTTTATTTCATTTTTGTTTGCCCGTGACAGACAATCAAATATGGCGATGAAGCCACCAAACAGGAAGTGGGCTAACATCTCGGCTATGCTTTAATGTATGAAGTCCAAACTTGGTACAGGGACTTTGTATCTGATTGTGAGGACACGGTAAGAAATTGGCATCATTTGGCCTCTATAGGGGGCGCTGTAATACAGGAAGTGAGCTTGTATCTCAGCAACGCTTTGGTGTACAAAGTCCAAACTTAGTATAAGGACCTGTTACCTGATTATGATGATGCACTAGGAAATTGGAATCATTTGGCCTCCATAGGGGGCGCTGTAATACAGGAAGTGAGCTCGTATCTCAGCAACACTTTGGTGTATGAAGTCCAAACTTGGTACAGGGACATATTAGCTGATTGTGAGGACATGAAGGAAAGTGTTCTCATTTGGCCTCTAGGGGTGCTGTAATAATGAAAGTGAGCTCACATCTCAGCAACACTTTGGTGTATGAAGTCCAAACTTGGTAGAGGGACATGGTAGCTGATTGTGAGACCGCACAAAGACATTGGTGTAATTTGGCCTCTTGCTGTAAGTGCTTGCTCATGCCGTGGCAACGCCATTTCTGCTATAGCGCTCTGCTAGGCCCCCGCATTGCTGCTTGCAGCTATATTTTTTCATTGCTTTTGCTTTGTAGCCTAAATATATCCTAATCTGATAATGCTAGTGTAGCCAATTCCAAGGGTGACGTTCACATCCTGAGGCCTGTCCTGTAGTCTTATTAATTGTAGACGTAGCCTACTAAATTGTCTGAACGTTTTTCACTGCATGAAAACAATTGTTGATTCTATGTGATTGTTGTTTGATAATAACTGAAAGTATATTTTTAATATCTTGGTGTTTACCATTTTATGTACTGTTATATGTTGTGAAACGCTCTGCTTATTCATTTCAGATGAGCATCTTGGCGCAATTGCAGAAGCCCCTGAAATTGAGAACCTTGAACAGAGGTAACCCATCAATGCTCATAATGTCTATACCCGATGACATTCTCTATTGTATATTTTCATGATATAAGCATTTATATATATTTTTTACAAAGCCTACATGACATGAGCATCGTGGAGGAGGATGTGGACGAAATTCAATGGTCTTGTTATGTGATGCACGTGCATGCCTTCATTGTAACCTTGCCTGTAACTCAGTCTAGGCAAAATAGCACTATACAGATTAGTAACAATATGTTGAACTATATAAAATGGCGTGTATGTCTAACGACACTGCATGTCTTCCACAGGATCAGCTTTCCAGGAGACTGCAAATTTAGAATGATGGCCCATGTTGCTTCAAAGGCACCATACAAAAAGGAAGGGTTCATGTGTAAATACCATAATTTGTTAATTTCTGTAAATAAATATATTGCAAATAACATTGTTGACCATGTTACTGTCATTTGGTGTTTCAAAATGGTAAATTACCACAACTCCTTTTTTAATTATAAGTTTGTGGATGTAATGTATGAGGTACAGCATGAACAGTCTCTTATCAATTCTAAAAGTTTTTATTTTCATGAAAGCAAAATATAGCGATGTACCGGTGTAAAATAAATTAAATACAGTTTTAAAAGGAACAGGCAGTACAAGAACACTAATACAAAACTATTTACAATAACACAACATTATAGGAAGGTGAAATAAATTCCAGAGATGTCCCTGAGGGTCAGGGAATTTATCCCTTATCCTACACACACAGCTTGGGATCACTCTTCTATTACCCTGTCCTAGAGACCCATGCTGCCAGAAAATGAAATGTCTGTAGGTAGCATATCTGAACTCTATTGTCATCACCTGGCTATCTTACATGGCCTAATGCTGTGATGTCTGTGATGTACTGCCTGTGAATCTGGAGAAAACCTTCATCTAGGCAGTGCTGTGTGTAGTGAGGCAGAAGGCTCACACAGGTGGCAGGGTTTTGTCCACAGCATTTTCTCTTCTGATCGATTGGCATGTCTCTGCAGTGTGTACAACTACACCAAGGCATCCCTGGCACAGGTGGGGGGACGACATGTCTGCACTGATGCATCAAACACCAGACCTGGCTGCCTCACTATAGCAACTGTGTGGTGAGGTTCCTGTGCTCTTGCAGGCTCATTCCATCCACAAGTCTGAAGAAATAAGACACAAGAAATAAGATCAGATAGGCTTGTTTAGGTAGCAAAGTTAGATTGTTAGCAGAGTAGTAGTAATAGTAGCCTATTTGATCAGTGTTCACACAAAATGATGAATACTATGTATGTGTATGGACAATGAAAAGGTGAAAATGTTGTGTAACATTTTCTATAGACCATAACGTAATTATGTGTCGTGATTTCACTGGGAGACAACTCGCATCATGCAGTTGACTGGCAACAGCTAGAAATTGCTACAAACAATTGAGATACAAACAGGCAGGGAAGCTACACCAAGCGCGTGACTGAAGCGTTCCGTTCACAACGCGTAAAATCAATTTTAGATGAATGGTCTATTTTTTTCTGCAGCAGACGCAACGCAAACGAACGTGCCTGGTGCAGCTTCCGAGCTAATTTCGGTGTCATTGACATTGATACTGTTCAGAGAAATATATTAAAAACACAAACCTCCGTTGCTTCTCTCCTTTGTCTTTGAAGTTCTTCCAGTCTCTCCTCGTCATCTTTTGGAGTCTTACTTTTTCTTTGCCTAGGAGGTCTCATCGATCCTCTGCCACCGGCTCTTGGCTTTTCTTTACCTTACCCTCTTCCTTTACCTTTCCCTTGCACCTCCGTTGCATCGACTGATCTCTGACTCTGCTCACTGAGAAAAATAGTAGGCTACGCTGTAAACATTGCCTTTACACTATTAATCTCGCACATACAGAATAACGATAGCACTGAATCTACTGTACTATAACATTAGCATGCATTCGTTTGGGAACCTGATAGCTGATGCTAGCAATGAAGTAGTAGCCTACCAAAATAATGAAAACGTAAAACTAGGCTATTCACTTTACATAGAGGTCATACCCAACATGTTTACTGGCTATATAACTAAATGCAATGTGTAATTGTTTTCTAAAGTAACCTTATAACTGGAAGGAACACCGGACGAAGTCGTAGTACTGGAAGCAATGTTAACTTTGGCATGAAACGGCCACCGTAGGAGTTAAAATGCGCTCGGAATGGGAGGGGCTAGAAAGTAATATTCAGTTGGTTGTCATATAGAATTTCACCGCTAGATGGGAGAAGTTCTTACACAAGGTAGCTTTAAAGAGACCAGCGGATCCTCTAACTCTTGTGGGTCTAACCTTAGTGCTGCTAATGACTGACGGACTCGACCGACGACCTGACAAAAAAAACATAGGCGCCAATCAGAGCTTCAGAGCTAAGGCGAGGCTAAAGATTGCGTTAGGTGTCGCTAAAGAACTCCCGTAACTCTCGCTACTTAACAGTAATTGCGCATGACATTAATTAATCCGCACACGAGTTTTATTTATTTTTATACCGTGTATTCTCCGTGTAAATTCATGCACCGAACCGTGACGCCCGTACCGTTTCGGTTCAATACGAATACATGAACCGTTACACCCCTAGTATGTGATAAAAGAAAAACCAAACTTATTTATCTCAAGTGTAGACACAATGAATGCGATACAAGTAGTCCAGAATCCAGTTACAGAGGGAGGTATTGATGCCCAGTTCACTGAGTTTGGTGATCAGTTTGGAGGGGATGATGGTGTTGAACGCTAGGCTGAAGTCAATGAACAGCATTCTTACATAGGTGTTGCTATTGTCAAGGTGGGACAGGGCAGAGTGAAGTGCCATAGAGATGGCATCCTCTGTGCTCCTGTTCTGACGATGAATTCAATGAATAGATTAAAGATCATTTGTACTCGTTTCAGCTACAATTTAAAAAACATTTGTACTGCAGACCTATGTATGTCATCATTTAACATTAATTTCAACTCGCAATTGAAAGTAAGGAAGGTAGAATAGTAATGATCAATAAGGTCTGCATTCCTGCATGCTCTGAAAACTCAAATTAGCTTTTTTTGCACATAAATATTGAATTTTATCAACCAAAATGAAGAGCAAAATCACATAATGAGTCAAAATATGTATGCCAACATCAAACACCACATATGCATCAGTAATAATAAGATTTGGATTATTTTCTGGGCTCTTATGAGTGTTTTAACAAAAAAAGCTTATAGGCGGAATTTCCTTTTTTTTTTCAAATCAGAGGTCAACTTTGAAGGCCTGTACAGCCACAAAGCTACAAGATCCAACTTGCTATCATACCATTTTATACTCCAGAGATATATAGCTTTCAGAAAAATATAGTGAGAATTTGCCCCCCCAAGTGGTAGTGACTACCCCCTGTGGCTCATGGACTATTGCCTCAACGCACCGTCAGGTGTCACGTAGTTGCAGTCACATGGCTGCATCAAGTTTCGTTTCATTTATCAATTCAAAATAGCCGACGATTATCATCAAATACTTAATTTCCAAAGCAATGAAGGCTGTTTATACTAACTTAATATTATGCATATCATTGTTAATATAGTGCTATAAATGTAGCACAAACAACGCTAGAGTTTGTTTATCAAGCATAGTCTATATTTTAATGGAGCTGGCAAAACCCCTTAAAATGACAGTGCACCATTTATACTAGTACTTCAAACTAGTAATGTTTTAACAGGCCTAGTAGTATTTTTCATATTTTAAACAAAAATACTTTTATTTTATTTTATTTTTTTTGGGGGGGGGGGCACCACAAATGCAGTTCTGCTTAGGGCACCCAAATGGCCAGCAGCAGCACTGGGAATTACAGTAATTTTCCACCTCCCCTTGAGATGAACAATGATTTTTACCTTTCTCCAGTTCATCCAGCCGTTCTCTGAGTCTGCTGATACCACTTTTAGGAAAATTGCTGGAAATCTTAGACACTTTTTAACGTGATGCTAGCAGGCGAGAAGTTAATGGTCTAATCAGATTCAATGATCTATGCTAGGCTGGAGCTAAAACTGGTATCGCCAGACTCAGAGAATGGCTGGATGAACTCGAGAAAGGTAAAAATCAAATGTTTAACTCAATGGGAGGTGGAAAATGAGTGTAATTCCCCAAATGGTGGAATATCCCTTTAAGAATTGTTAAGACTTTTTAAGGATCCACGGGGACCCTGAATATTCTCCACAATTCTCTTTCTAATACTTCCCGTTTGGAGCCATGATTGCATGAATGTTTTTGATCCATCATATTTGCTTCCTTTTCCTTTGCTTGCCATCATAGCTTAGCTTGTCAACCATTTGCTAATGCTCCATACAGTTAAACTAGCCTAGGCCTATTGGCTCCTATTGGCTGATATAAAGACGAATATAGGCCTACTTTTAAACAATAAAAAAAAATGTTTCAATTTAACTTCATTGATCGCGTGGTTAAGGATTTTGAATTATATACAGTATATTTTGATATAATCTGAAGTGATAACTGTATGTCATCTTTGTAAAGAAAAATCTTGGAGACTCCTAGAGTACCATTAGAAGGAGTCCGTAGAAGGAGTACACGTACCATAGTTTGAGAACCAATGCACTAAGAAATAACAAAGTGAAAATATCAAAGAAATGTCTACTCTTTAATGTCCAGAGTAAAATGTTTGACAGGGCTTTTATTGAAAGTGTTTTAACTTTCTGTATCATCTGCTGGTTTGGCAATACCACTCAGTTACAGAAAAAGACTGACCGAAAAATAACTAGATGTACCGCAGAGCGGTACAAAATATGACCGCCGCCCAGTCCAGCACATTTTTTCCACAAAAAAACGCTGAAAGGCATATATGATTCTAACTGTCTCACTGAATTGCATTATGCACACTCAATTCTCACTGGTATCTGCTAGACAACAAGTATCAAAACATGATTAGTTCATAGATTTTACATGTAAAATACATTTTATACAACCCCACCCCCATCTTGCCTGTTCATAATTCTGAGAAATTCTTGAATTGTGTGCATGTGTGCGTGTACATGTTTATGTTTGTGTGTGTGTGGGTGGGTGGGTGGGTGTATGTGTGTGTTTTGTGTGTGCGTGCTTGTGTGTGTGCCTGTGTATGTGCCTGTGTGTGTGCATGTGCATGCATGCGTACATATGTCTACTGTGTGTGTATGTGTCATACGTATGATTACTGTGAATGTATGTGTGTGCGTGTGTATCTGTTTATGCACATGTTTGCATATGGAATGGGTTAACATGACCCCTGGAGGCAAACATACGCAAAAAATGGGTCATCCTAGGCCCTACGGTTCTCAAGATATTCACAGAAAACTCTGTTGATGTACGGTCACTAAATGTACTCATAAATTAATTTATTGTATGGCCCCCCATGAACGAAAGTCCACGAAACTTGGCATGCATTCGAAGGGTGTCATAATGATCCTACACTTTCAGTTTTGTGCAGTTTTGACCATGTCAGCCAGAGATATTGTGATTAAAACACCACATTTTTTGCTTTTTAATTTTTAACTAGGTGGCGCTATACATGGAATAAGTGGTAATGGGATGGGTTGACATGGCCCCTTAAGACCAACATACAAAAAAAGGTGGTCCTCCTAGGCCCTACGGTTCTCGAGATATTCACACAAAACTGTGTCCGGCCACCTACAGGCCAGTTGGTGTACAGTAACATAAATTAATTTATTGTGTGGCCCCCCATGAACAGAATTCCACTAAACCCTACGGTTCTCGAGATATTCACAGAAAACTGTGTCTGCCCTACCCTCCTTTCGGGGGGTCCAGTCCAGCAGGGGGGCTACAGATCAAAACGAAAAACGATGGTTCCATGCTATTCCAGAGACCGGAGTTCCAAAGAATCCTTGACGGAAAATTGGCCATGCGAAAAAAAAAAGAACAAAATCTGACTAAACCTATATGACCGCAGCTTCGCTGCGCGGCGGTGATAATAACAATAGCCAATAAACTATGAGGAAGCATGCTACCAAGCATAGCTGTCAACCCTTCCGTTTTTTCCGGGTTTCTCACGTATTTTAACTTTTTTCCCCGCTCTCTTCCCGTTTTAATATTTTCCCGTAAATATCCCGTATTTTAACAATCTCATTACATTAGCTCTACCATCAGACTTGTCAGTCTCTGTCCTGTTGCTACCCCCTTGCCCTTCCAGCGAAAGAAATGTTTTTAAAGCATCGTTTTGCTTGCTTGAAGGCGACAGTGAGACTATTTAAGATGACAGCGTGGTTGTTGTGAGAGCAAGATTCAGTGGCACCTGCATAGTACGGCCGCACGCACTGTGTGTATCAGCCTACCAGGCTACTCCGCTACGAGTAGAGAAAGAATTCCCCCTGTTTGTATATTCACTCCAAGTTGGCCTACCATAACTTCCCAACTCTGCACTGTAGCCCATAAACTGCATGACAGGCTATTTACATTTTTCTCTAAAAATAACCAATGCATTTGTTCAACTTTATTATTTTTAAAGCTCAATGTTGACAGCTATGCTACCAAATAGCCCATGGCTGCATTTACAAAGACTGACAAATGAACAAGGCCAGAAAAATAGTATGTGACAAGAGGAAATCCATTGGCTTTTCATTTAAACTGCTGTCATGTGGGCGGCAATATCCCCTGATATAGTTACCAGCACCTTTCAGCAATGTGCTCCAGAGAAACCAAGTGTCCTTTGCTTGACAGTATTGGCTAAATATTGTGTGTATGTTCTCTGCTTTCTCAGACAGGAAATCCATCATCAGGAACATGGCACTCAATATCTCACTGTTTGCCGCAGGATCTTTTTTTTTCTCTTCCTCTTGTGCATAACTTTCACCACCTATAAATTTCAGCAGAGGCAAAAGTCATTCATCGATCCTGTCAATGCTACCATGATTCTGGTGTGGCACTGGCCCTTTGGCTATTCCACCCAACTAAACCCCAACATCTGCAGTGAAACCTACAGCATTCCCAACTGCGTCCTCATGGACAATCGCTATTGGTTCCATAGGGCTGACTTTGTAGTCTTCCACAACCGGGAGCTGATCACAGGCAGCCAGAGGCTGCCGACAGATCGCCCACGGCCCCACTATCAGCGTTGGGTCTGGTTCTCGCTGGAGAGCCCTGAGAACAATGGGAACTTGAGACCATTTGCGGGTTACTTCAACTACACCATGTCCTACAACCGGGATGCCGATTTCTACATACCATATGGAAGGCTTGTGCCAAAGAAGCCGGTGAAGGGTGTGACAGTTGATGATTTCATACCAAAAAATAAGTCTTCACTGGCATGTTGGGTTGTGAGCAACTTTTCACCCAGACATAAGAGAACATCTGTGTACAATAAGCTTAAGAAAGTCATTCAAGTGGATGTATACGGGGATCCATTTAATAAGTATCTGAGTCAAAGCAGTCTGCTCCCCACAATCTCCCGTTGCTATTTCTACCTGTCTTTTGAGAACTCTCAGTTCAAGGACTACATCACTGAGAAGTTCTGGAGGAATGCCCTGTTGGGTGGCGCCGTGCCAGTGGTTTTGGGGGCACCCCGGGCACACTACGAGGCAGTAGCACCAAAAGGGTCCTTCATCCACGTAGACGACTTCAGTTCTGTGGAGGAACTGGGAAAGTACCTGACGGACCTGGCTGAGGATAAAGAACGCTACGCCTCATACTTTACCTGGCATCTGAATTACACCGTTCAGGTTGGTGGCACCTGGGAGCACAGGATGTGTTCAATTTGCACCATGACTGACAGCCTGCCACCTAAACAGGTCTATAAGGACCTGCAGGCTTGGGAGTGGAGTAAATTAATAAATCAATACAGTTATACCAAAACAGAGTGAAAGCACCAATCACATATTTGTGCTCTTAATATGATTTTATATCAATATATTTCTTACAGTTATGATATGGTTTTAGTGGAAGAGTTCCAATGAATGAGATTTTCTTGTATTTTGTGTATGTGTTGCACATGTGTTGTCAATTCAGTGAAGACGTTTTTCTTTTTTTCAAGTTTCTTTCTTTTGTCAGTTTGCATGTTTTTTGTAACCTGACTCTCGCCAGATGAATTTCGTTCCGCCTAGCTCCACTCACATCCATCTGGGATCGCTTCCGTTGAGAGTGATTTCGGCACCAGATTTTATGGTAGAACCAATCAGGAGGCAGGGTGGGAGTTTCATAAATGTGACGTAGCGGAGAAGCGACTGTGAGACTGTTTTGATTCAGACAACGCATCGAGGAAGCAAGCGTCACGGGTTGGCTTCGATGTGAGTGGTTGAAGTAGCACATCAATAAAGATGACGGACAAGTGGCTTTTCCAATCATATGCAAGGATTTTTGATAAGGCCCAGCCTTTTGAAACACCTTTCCAATGGAGCGATCCCAGATGGATGAGTGGAGCTAGACGGAACGAAATTCATCTGGCGAGAGTCAGGTTATGTTTTTTGTTGATTTGCATGGGTTTTCTTAACATGTTCTTAATATGCCAGAGCAAGTTTGCATCCCTCTGCCTTTGCAACCTTCTTTGCCTATTCAGACATTAACTTTTGAATTTTGGTTCATTTCTGGTTTGCTTGGTAAAGGTAGCCAATGCAGATTTGTTGTTGTTGTTGTTTTGGCTACTGGGCTCCCCCTGCAGTTGTGGAGTATTCATATTTTACACAGCTGTCATAATTACCACTCATGGGTTGTACCCTTCCCCCTGGACACAGAACATTTTGTTTTCAACCCGGCAAAAATAATCTCAGAAGAGCTATGTAAGGTTATATCACATTATTTCTTACAAATATTAGGTTGTTGCACAATTGCCGTAAAACTGTTTGTGATTCTCTTGGTCTGGGGAGAGTGAAGTTGCGAGGGTTGAGTACAGATAAGGTGCTCTATTCCCTCTATTACAAGTTTGTTTACCATCAAAATGACTTCAAAGTTGTTGTATTAAGGTAAAGAATGTGCATAAGATGCCTTTAATAGTCCTCATTAGAGTTTTATAAAATGTCATCCCCCTCTTTTTAAACAAGATAACTGATACAGTAGGGGGATGTGACAAATCACTCACTAGGTAACTGAGTGTTATTGACTAAGACTCAATAAAAAGATAGAATTTGAGTGTCATTTCTTAGACACATTTTACAGGAAATGACAAAGGGCTGTAAAACATTTAGTCAGACTGCATTCTGACTTTCCTGTCAGTGTTCAGATCTTAGAATTCTCATACATGCATTGTGCAGCTGGAAAACATTGTGTTTTGTCCTATAGTACCTAAACTTGAATTGTAGATTGAGGCTTATTCATCATGTATACCAAGTCTTTAATATGTGAATCAAACTGTGACAAGGGTTCCGTAAGAGAGCCATTCCCCGAAACAATTGGACGGCCCGGAGGGTTTAATAAGTGTTTGTGGATTTTAGGGAGAGTGTAAATGACAGGTCGTTTAGGATTTACTTGAAACATGAACTTATATTCAGCCTCACTGATCTGTTCCTCACGTAAAGCCTGTTTCAGGACTGTCTTAATTTCACTGCTGAATTTACTTGTGGGATCTGACTGTAACGGTATGTACACATCACCATCACTCAGTTGTCGCAACAATCCTTATTATAACAACAATCCTTATTCTAAGTTCCTTAAGACATATTGGAGGTACAGTACATTGACGATTTATTTTTCATTTGGAGTGGCAGTACTGATGATTTAAACAAGTTCCATGAATATCTCAACGCGAAAATGGATTTGATCAAATTCACACTAGAATTTAGTTTCGAACGCATTTCCTTTTTGGATGTTCTTGTTAAAAAAGTGGGTACAGTCTTGCATACCGAGCTATTTAAGAAAGAGACAGACAGGAACACTTTTTTACATTTCAGCAGTTATCATTCACCTGCTTTAAAGAGAAGCCTCCCTTACAGCCAGTTGACTAGAGTCAACTGTGACTCTGACGATACGTTTGAGTGCCATGCCAAAGTCCTGTGCGATGGATTCAGGGATAGGGGGTATGGTGATAATTTACTTAACCAACATTTGGGAAAGGTGCGTCAGATTTATCGATCTGAGCTGCTTACATCTAAGTCCAGGAACACTTCTGATCAGGGGTTAGCCATGGTTTCCATAGTCTCATATCACCATCAGTAAAACGCATAGTCAATAAACACTGCCACATAGTGAAGACAGATCCACAAATTGCCAACGCTTTTACTTGCCCACCCAGACACTTCTAGGACATCCAACTTACGGGATTTTTTTAGTTAAATCTGATTTGCCCGCCACTAGACCCACACATTTTTTGTCACAGATCCCCAGTGGCAATTTCCCATGTCATAACTGCGTACACTGTCATGCTATGATTAAGGGGAACACATTTTTGCACCCCAATACAGGAAAAAAGATTGCAGTGAGAGGTAGAATTACATGCAACACCAAGTATGTGGTTTACCTTCTTAAGTGTCCTTGCAACTTGTATTATGTGGGGAAAACAAAACGGTTACTAAAAACTAGAATATGTCAACATAAATGTTCCATACGCAACCACGATGAGAAATCATCAGTGGCTAGACATTTTAACCGGGTTAACCATAGTACCGATGACTTAAAATACATGGGGATTGAGGTTGTGGAAATGCCTCGCAGAGGTGGGGATAGAGAGAATCGACTACTTCAGAGGGAGGCTTATTGGATACACTCCCTGGACACACTCATTCCCAAAGGGATGAATGAGGAAATTATATTGTCTTGTTTTTTGTAATATGTGGTATATGGTAATGTTTGGAATGTGCAGGACTTTGACATAGGTTGTTCATGTTTGTCACATATTTATGCTGTTGTAGTTTGTTGACTTTTGTCTTTTGTTTTTTGTTGCAAACTGCAGTTCAATTATTCTATGTTTTTGTACATTGAAACTGGGTCTCCCCCTGTTGAAGAGCGCTGGGTACCTGTGGGGGTTAAAGGTGATGATCTAGTTCATTTAAACACACCTACTTGGGGTCAAGGGTGAAATTGCCTTTTTTCACACTGAAGAAGGGTGTCAGCCCGAAACGTTTGTGAGGCAATTAAAAAGTAAACGAAACTGTTGAGTGCTTGCTTTATTTATTTTTTAACACGGAAATGATGCCAAAAACCTCCCCTACGATGATGAGTGACAGGTCTTTGATGGTGAGTATGCATGTGCTACTGTGTACTGCGAAGGATGGAGGATGATGAATAAATAGCCTAAATGAATATGTAAGACAAAGCAAATTGTTTAGTAGCTTAATGAAATACATAAGGGATTGATCAGTATCTTGTAAATGAATCTGTATGACAACAAGTTTGCAAAGAGGAGAAACAGTTTAATTTGATTTACAATGAAACGTTACATATAGTTTACATGTTGACAATGAATGGTTTTGATGGTTGTTGGTGGCGTTATTGTATCACTTAGTTACAATGCACAATTATTCCCTCATGATTGGGAGGTCTTGTAGCTGCATTCACATTTCAAAACATTGCAATGTGAAATGCCACAAAAGCGGCTCAGGATTGTTTGTGAAAAGGTCTTAGTGAGTTAGGAGTCCTATTGACTTCTTCTAAGCTATCCCACACTTAGGTGCTACTTTTAGGGCTAAAATGCTTCGTGAAATACTCTTAGTTAAAAAAATTAGGAGTCCTAAAGTTACGAGTGACACATTGCTAGGTGTTTCTCCTAAATTCCCTAGTTAGGAGCTACTTTTAGCCTTAAGATTCTTTGTGAATACAGCCCCTGCTCTATAAGCACCTTATGTCGGCTTGGGATTGTTTTGATAGCCTATTGATGCATCTCAACTCTATTCCATCAAGGGTGGTGAAAGAGGCATTTGAGAGTGTGGGTCCCTCCATCCTCTCTATTATCAATTCATCACTTCTGGCCAAGTACCAACTCATTTTAAACATGCAATAGTGCAGCCCCTGCTTAAAAAGCCAGAGCTTGATGACACTGACACAATTATAGACCCATCTCAAAATTGTCCTTTCTTTCTAAAATCCTAGAAAAGGTTCTTTCATCAACTCCAATCCTTTCTATCAGAGAATGAGATGTTAGGCATCTTCCAGTCTGGATTCCGACCTAAACACAGCGCGGAATCTGCTTTAATTAAAGTCACTTAAGACTTGTTACTATCAGTGGATGCAAAGAACTGCGCATTACTTATGCTGCTAGATCTTAGTGCCGCCTTTGGCACTGTAGATCACTGCATTCTTTTAGAGCGCCTTGAGCACTGGGTTGGAATTTCAGGTACTGCACTGAAATGGTTTGAAATGCTCCCTTATCTTATGGTGTTCCACGGGGATCAGTGCTTATATTTGTATTTTAATCTCACTGTACATGTTGCCACTCAGTCAAATTATGAAAAAGCATATCCTATCATTGCTATGCGGATGATACACAACTGTATCTCCCATTTAAATGTGGTTCCTCTGGTGCTCTAAACCCATTGCTTGATTGCCTAAAAGAGATTAAACAATGGATGTCCACCAATTTTTAAAAACTGAATGAATCCAAAACAGAAATTCTATTTTTTGGTTCACATGAAGCTGCAAATAATGCAATTAGTGAACTAGGGTATTTTGCCAGATATGTAAAACCTTATGCAAGAAATCTTGGCTTTCTTCTTGACCCTGATTTTAAATTGTAGAAACAGATTAATGCTGTTGTCAAGTCATCTTTTTACCAAAGCCAAAACTATGTTTTCTTTCAAATACTTTGAAATATTGATTCATGCCTTTATTTCATCCCGCCTGGACTACTGTAACTCTTTATTTTGGTGTCACTCAGTCCACTCTATCCCGACTTCAGATGGTGCAAAATGCAGCTAAAAGGCTGCTCACCAAGTCTAAAAAGACACAACATATTTCTCCAGTTTTGAAATTCCTGATTACCAGTGAAATTTATTCACTTTACTCTACTTTAGAGTAGATTACAAAATTCTTCTTTTTGTCTTTAAAGCTTTAAATGAGCATGCTCCCCAATACTTAAGTGAGCTTGTACACTTTCACTGTCCTCCCAGAACTCTGAGGTCCTCAGATAAACTACTGCTCTCAGTACCTCAGAGTCATCTAAAAAAACGGGCTTTTTCAGTAGCTGGGCCTAAGTTGTGGAACAACCTGCCTTTTCACATTAGATCCACACCAACTATTGGTGCTTTTAAAGCCAAGTTAAAAGATCATATGCTATCAATGGCTTTTAAATGAAGTGTGGAATGTAATTATATATGCTATATATATGTACATATTATTTTAGTTTTATTTTCCTGTTGTGCTTTTTTGTGTCTTTATTCATTTTGTTTAACACTATTTTGGGTGGCCCACGATGACCCAGTGGTTTCCCTGTCTGGCCCACTTGTTAATGAAGTTGAATAGCCCAGAAGGTAATAATTGGAGAGAATTTGTTATAACCTCTAAATTTGAGGTGGTCAGATGCATTTTGTCTACACAAGCTGTCATTTAAACACAACATTTCCAAATGATTTTAAGGACATGGTTTTAACGTTTTATGTGTAGGCATACATGAGGATGCATCCTATTTGTATTGTCATTGCACAAGTAAAATTCTAGTTCATAGATAAAATGCTGTTGATCTGATCTGTCCCAGAATCAGGATCAGTGTCTGTGTGGAACAGGATTGCTGGAGGTGCTCTGATTGTGGCTGTGTGCAGTGCTGCCATCTGCTGGTGGTTGAAGAGACTGCAAAGAAGAGTCACACAGGAGGTAGGCTACCTTATCCTACTGTGGTTCTAAAACTTCATGTCTGCTAAATAATACTGTACTTTATTTCAGATAGAAGTGACCAAGAAAGAGTAAATTCCCTAATCTAACATATTATTTTGTATTATTATACAAACGTAAATATAAATAATACAAATGTTACTATTGTATTATTGTTATTTGTCACTTTGGACAAAAGTGTCTGCTAAATACCATAAAAATAACCATAATGGCCCTCACATTTCATGCTCTGCATGCACTCTGCTCACTCATCTTTCCAGCCATTTCATCATGTGACATATCATGGTTATGGCTAGCCCTTCCCTTGAGGTCAGCACTGCTGTACAGACAGTCATCTGAATGGACACACATGCATACTTCAGATCTGGAATTGCAATCTATCTTCTTTGTCTAGCCTATTTTGTAGCCCAGGCTATTGTCTCAGTCCATTGAAGCCCAGCTGAGATCAGTAGAGACAAAGACAAAACTGTTGGGCAGCGCTGCTTACCTCTGGGCTCCCATGTTGAGGTTCACCAGTTGTAAAGCAGCAGTGTTTATTCTGACCACACACTTTACCTCAGCTATGTGTGTTGGTGTGTACTGTTAATATCAAGGCTTTCAATAAATTAAGTTTGTATAACTTATCAGTGCTACATTGATCTTCATTGCACTTTTATGACATCACGATACATCACTGTATGGAGATCTTTTGTTGCATCATATTGCCGTCAACCTCCTTGGTGTCCCCAGAGTCATGGACGGATTATGAACTTTCGGGCCCCTGGGCCCAGATGTATTAAGGACCCCCCACTAATATGTGTGAGGGGGGGGGGGGTTGGGGGTCCTCCCCCAGAATTTTTTTAATTTGTTTGATGTGATTTCCTGTATCCTGGTGCATTGGGGATGGCCAATACTTTAATTAAATCAGATTCATAGCCTTCATCCTGATGTGTTGATATTGAGGCAATGATTCCATGCAAAGGCTTGGGCTTCAGGGCCCCCTGACCCCTTGGGCCCCTGGGCCTGGGCCCGGTAGGCTCGTGCAGTAATCCATCCCTGCCCAGAGTGCATTTAAAGTCTTGAGGAGTTAATCCCTTTTGAACACATCTGGCTGGAGAGCTTCAAGGCTTCATAAAGCTTCATCTTGCCCCCACTAGCTTGATGTCCTCTCATTTTCTCAGAGGGAACTGTGATGCTTACGGAGGCTTAGGAAGTGAAACATGAGGGGAATAGAAAGAGAAAGATCATAGCTCAGTTCAAGATCCAAATGCACAAATAGGCTGACACCAGACATAATTTCACTGCATTTCTTACTTCCAGTAACTATATGCATGTGACAATAAACTTCCTTGTATCCTTGTATCCTCCTCAGACTGATGACTGGAATAGACTTTTGATGTTGTGTGTGTGTGTAGTGTTAGTGTGTGTGTGTGTGCGTTTCTGTGTGTAAGCGCACGTGTGTGTGTGTGAGTGAGTGTGATTGTCTGTGCACGTGTTTAGTGCTTTTATCCGCCACCATCAAGCTCAGACAAGCCAGACCAATCGAACAAGTACAGTGCACACATACAGTACACACACACACACACACACACACACTCACTAATAAATACACCCATGAGAAAAATGTTGAATATCGTGTAAAAGTCAATTTCTCCTTTCTTATTTATTTCAAAAGGTGAATCTTTCATATTCTAGATTCATGACATATAAAGTGAAAATATTTCAAGCCAATTCAATTTCAATTTTTTTATCTTGATGATTACAGGTTGCAGCTCATGAAAACCCCAAAATTGGTTTCTCAAAATATTACAATAAATTATGTTATCATACAGAAATGTCGGTTTCCTGAGCCTTTAATTTCTTAGTCTTGTTCAGTAAACACAATCACAATTATGGGAAAGACAGCTGACTTTATAGTTGTCCAGAAGACACTCATTAAGCATTTTCCTTCAGACAACGAACCCATTCTTGAACCGGTTCCATTCAGAATTATTTTAACCGTGGTGCTATCTAGTCAACCAGCCCGCGTTTCCACCAGTTTTGAACTGAACCAAGGGTGCGTCATCAACAGTGGGTGTCCTCCTCTTTTCACATAAGAACAAATGTATCATTACATTTGGATATCAGGGTCCAATCAAGGTCCAAATTCTGGAGGAAGAGTGGAGAATCATGGAATCCAAGTTGCTTGATGTCCAGTTTGATGTTTCCAGTCAATGAAGCCTTCTGACAGGAGATTTTAGAACACTTCATGCTTCCATCTGCTGATCAAGTTCATGTCTGTGGAGTTTTCTTTCTATCTAGGGTAATTGACCACAGGTCTCTGCCTCTCAAGGTGTTGTTAGCTGGTCTATTCTCTCTCTGCAGATTCTGTGTTTGAGACTGTTCCTCCACGTATTGACATCTCTGCTGAAAAAAAAAAACAGCCTGATCAGCTTAAGGTGGTTTGCTGGTTGAGCAACTTGTTAACCAGCTTGTTTGACCACCCTATGATGGTTGAGCTGCTAGACCAGCAAAACTGTTGCGAAAACATACCTTCAGCTGGTTTACCCAGCTTACGATAGTAATTTAGCTGGTGTTGCTGGTCTACATTGCTGATTTAACTGGCCATGCCAGCTTATGTTGATCATTCTAGCAAAACAGCATGACCATCTTACACCAACAATGTCAAGCTTAGCAGGCTGGTCACCAGCATGACCATCTCACACCAGCTGTATCCTACACGACAGGCTGGTCACACCAGCAAAGACCAGCTAAAACCAGTATACCTGTATAAGCTGGTTTCTAGCTGTTTTTTCAGTAGGGATGTGGTTGGTGTCTATGCTGTGCTGTACTATTTCTGGCAGATTAACTTGGGACCCCATTTGACCAAAACTAGCATCTCTTCCTCATGTAGTTGGCCATAGGCCATGACATTTTCTGTTAGTTTCAGTATAATGTTCCCTCTTTTTGAATCAAGCACACTCATTGTTTCTCAGTAAAATGGAGATACATCTCTCTGCTTTGCTATTTCTTGTGATCTACATCCTGCAGACAGGTTAGTTGTTCTAATATCTACATACAGACAGGTTAGTTGTTCTAATATCTACATCCTATACAGACAGGTTAGTTGTTCTAGTATTTATCAGACAGGTTAGTTGTTCTAATATATACATCCTACAGACAGGTTAGTTGTTCTAATATCTACATCCTACAGACAGGTTAGTTGTATCTAATATCTATCCTACAGACAGGTTAGTTGTTTTAATATCTGGACTTGTTTGGACTGTTCCTACATCTGTGATGTATAGACCTTGTCAACTTCAATCATTCTTAGAGATTAGATGTCTACTTCTGCAATGAATTTGCATTAGTAGTGCTCTTAATCTAGTGTTCATGAGGGATATACCCTCATAGTGCTCGTAATCTAGTGTTCATAAGGGATATACCCTCATAGTGCTCGTAATCTAGTGTTCATGAGGGATATACCCTCATAGTGCTCGTAATCTAGTGTTCATGAGGGATATACCCTCATAGTGCTCGTAATCTAGTGTTCATTATACCCTTATACCGGGGTGGCAGACTCAGATAGGCAGTGGGCCTACATGAAGTACAATGTAGTACATGTAGTACAAAGTAGTGTGACTTTACAAATCATCATCAAAAGTATTTCATCTGTCAACTGGTTTGTCTATTATTTGATGTGTTTCATTGTTCATAAGTGTTATCATGCTGGACATGCGTAGTGCAAAATCTGGGGAACTCAGTTCCAGATGCGGCTCTTGATGCTACTCTCTCAGACTTGTATTAAAGGTGTCTGTAAAAAGGTTTATGTGAGTTATGGTATGAAAGTGTTGAAATTGACACTTTACATTTTTGATACCTTTGCTGTATCATTTCAACGCATATCCATATTATATAGAGGAGTGTCAAGTTAACCTCTTTAGATGAGAACCCATCCTGACAAATTATGGCGAAATGCTGACTCATAACAGCATGCATCCCTGGTACTCTGGTCCTAATTACATGCACACAGGAAAATGCCACTAAAAGTCTTCATAGGTGAAATACGCTGCAACGAATCAGTCAGTAAACATTGGTTGTAGTGTTATCCAATTGCGTCGAAGTCCGGAATCAGTCAGTAATCATTAGTCGTAGTGTTATCCAATTGCGTGCAGTGAGATTTTCAAATGCATGCTTGGTGCCTTCCCTTGAGTTCAAGTCAAGTCAAGTCGGCTTTTATTGTCAATTTCTTTACATGCACTGGTCATACAAAGAATTGAAAACATTAAATTAAATTAAAGTGCGAGACTGAAATATAGAACATATATCAAAAGATAGAAATATAAGACATATATAAAAAAAATAGAGGTAGTTGTGTTGTATATTTACATAGTCTTAGCTTAACCTTCTGACAGAGTGGCAGAGTGATAAATAACATTGATAACAGTTACATGAAGTTTAAACTTGTGCTTGTGTGACCCGTATATTTACATTGATATGCAGTAATTTCAAGTATATCAGGCTTGATGTGAAGCAGCAACACGTTAGGCTGCACAGTCACAGTGCAGTTCCACAGGGCGGTGTTGGGGGGGGGGTTAGGGTAGACAGGATCCTAGGTTCCTGGCTGGCTGGTGGGTGTGGGGGGCTGTCAGTGATGGGAGAGTGGATAGAGTGTTCAGCATCCTGATTGCTTGGTGGATGAAGCTACTTGCAAGTCTGGTGGTGCGGGAGCGGAGGCTCCTGTACCTCTTTCCAGAGGGCAGGAGGCTGAACAGTTCGTGTGCAGGGTGGGTTGTGTCCTTGACAATTATTAGTGCTTTGCGGGTGAGGCAGGTGGTGTAAATGTCCTGCACGGAGGGGAGTGGTGCTCCAATGATCCTCTTAGCTGTGTTAACAATGCGCTGGAGGGTCTTCCTGTTCTGATCTGTGCAGCTTCCGCCCCACACTGTGATGCTGCTAGACACGATGCTCTCGATGGTCCCTCTGTAGAATGTAGTCATGACGGGAGGCGTGGCACTTGCCTTCTTCAATTTGCGCAAGAAGTAGAGGCGCTGCTGGGCTTTCTTCGCCAGTAATGCTGTGTTGGTGGTCCAGGAGAGGTCGTCGCTGATGTGCACCCCCAGAAATGTTGTGCTGCTCACTCTCTCCACAGCATCTCCGTCGATGGACAGTGGTGGCAGTTGTTTGTGGCCTCTCTGAAAGTTGACAACAATCTCCTTGGTCTTGCTGACATTCAGCAGGAGGTTGTTGTCTTTGCCCCATTTAGCCAGCAGGTCTACTTCTTCTCTGTAGTGAGCCTCATCGCCCTTAGTGATGAGGCCCACCAGTGTTGTGTCGTCCACAAACTTCACCAGATGGTTGGAGCTGTGAGTGGTTGTACAGTCATGTGTTAGAAAAACTGTTCAGGTCATTTAGCAGAGAGGTGTTGTTCTCACAGCTCCGTGGCGCAGGCTTGTAGTCAGTGATGGCCTGTATGCCCTGCCACAGGCTCTGTGCATCTCTGCTGTCTTTGAAGTGTGTTGTTATTTTGTCTGTGTAATCCTTTTTTGCCTTCCTGATGCCCTGGGACAGGTTAGCCCTCGCTGTTCTTAGGCCAGCTACATCTCCAGCTCTGAAGGCTTTGTCTCTGGCCCTCAGCAGTCTGTGGACGTCTCCTGTCAGCCATGGCTTCTGGTTGGCCCGAGTGGTGATGTGTTTTATTTCTGTAACATCATTGATGCATTTGGTGATGTAGGAGGTCACAGTGTCTGTGTATTCCTCAATGTCAATGTGGTGGTTGTGGGTGGCAGCTGTTTTGAAAATATCCCAGTCTGTTGTTTCAAAGCAGTCCTGAAGTTGTGAGACGGCCACCTCCGGCCACACTCTCACCTCCTTCAGAACTGGTTTGGTGACTTTTGCTCTTTGTCTGTATCGGGGCAGCAGCAGGATGCTAATGTGGTCTGACTGTCCGATGTGGGGGAGGGGTTTGGCTTTGTAGGCTTCTTTCTGTTGGGCCATTTTCATTATTCGTGGCCAGACCCTTAAAGGAACACGCCACCCAATGTCAGTAGTAATACTGTATATGTTCTTACCTTAACTTTCACGAGTTGAGTCATACCTCTCCCATGTCGGTACGTGCACTGAAACGCTCTGGTGCGCGGCGCGAATGTTTAGCATGTTGCTATGCTAGCGGGCTCAGACATAGCCATAGAGGGAGGAAGATAGCAGTAATCAAAAACATCCACATTTTCCCTACTTAAATACAGTTGCAAGAGTAGTTGATAAAAATGTGTAAGGTCACACAACATGAAACGTGGCAATTTTCCAAGCGAATAAACAGGAGAACTACAATGTGTGCCGCAATAGCACTTGGGAGTACTTCGACCTAGCGTAGTAATATTAATTAACACCAGGGGTGAAAGTAAGCCGGTACTGGCCGGTACGGAGTACCACTAAAATATTTGGAGAGGAAAGAAAACTATACTGTCTCTGAAAAATATTGCACTTTCAGCATGACAACACAACTGCTAACGTCAAATTACCAGAAGCAACACGTTTCCCCCAAAATATATTTCATATACATCGTTCTGAACTGTATCTGAATTGTGTCTAAACCTCCCGTGCAGCTGGACAGACAACGAGCAAGCTATAGCGCGCGTACAGTAGCCTAATTGCGCCAACGTGCACTGGTATCCAAAGTGTTTTAGCAGACGGACGTTTCTTGGAAAGTCTCCGAAATAAATAAAAAAACATACAGGCTAAAGAAAAATATGTTGATGTTTCAATAGCCTATTCTGGTTTTATGTGTGCAGTGTTTCGCTGGAGAGACAAGAGACAGACAGCGTGTGTACGGCTTAACCAGATCTTGCGCAGCAATAATGAAAGTGTTTTAGCGGACAGAAGTATTGTAGCGACCGGCTGTCAATCAGGGAGTGCCCGCGCTATGCATAACCCCGGGCACGCTCATGGTTGGCAGCCTGGCGAGAGGGGGGCGGGACCCCTGGACAATATAGGCTACTGTTCGAGAAAGTTCTGCCTCTTTCGGTTCTGGGCCTGACACGGCCCGCTGTGTTATATGCTGCATTGTGTGCTTTGTGACAATAAACCAGTTCATGATAGTGAAACGCTACAGTATGTTGCAGTCTCCCAAATAAAAAGGCATGACTCAAAGAAACGTGTTTCATGATATACAGTAGCCTATATAAAAAAACGATTGGAAGTGGGAGCGAGCAGAGTAACTAGGCTAAATAAATAAATAAATGTTGAAATTAAGTGTTTGCAATTTATTCATAATCAAAAACAGATACAGGTGGGTTAAAGATATCTAGTGATACTAGAGTGATAAGAAGTCCTAGTGAATGCTTAGACTATAATACAGTAAATAAACAAACAAATAAATAATAAATAATTAGGCTAAGTGAAATTTTCGGCGCGCGCTTTGCGCGCACATTATAACTCTATATCATAGTACCACCAAGAAATAAAAACTACTTTCACCCCTGATTAACACCTAATTGTAGATCCTATCCACCGTTTGCAGCGAAGCGGAATTCTATGAAACATGAAATCACTATAATACTTCTGCTTGTTATCACAACCCTTCACAATGCATGTTATAACCATGATTGTTCACAATCTACTTTACCACTACCTGCTACTTTGCTAAGTCAGCTCAAACTAACGCCAGCAGGGCAGGTTGTCTCTATTTACGGAAATGACTGTGTGTGTGCCTCGGAGGCGGCTCTGTGGTGGATGAGTGCGCACAGGACACAACATATGCAGCCGCCTCTGTTCCTCCGAAGTCGAACGGTGGTGGACAGAAGGCACTAAGCTCTAAGGGAAGGCACGAGTAGGACGAGTCCATGACCTTAGGAATGTATGCCGGGTTCGGTCGTAATGAGACTTTAGAATCTCCTGGGCCAAACTGCAGACATGATGGATGCACCGATAAGGCGTGTAAATCACCAACTCGCTTGGCTGAAACCAACGGCAAGAGCAGTGCTGTCTTAAATGAAAGCATTTTCACATCCACCTCCAATAAGGGTTCGAACTGATAAAGCTTCCAACACCAGTGGCAAATCCCATCCGGGAGACAATGATTTAGTCACCCGTAAGCGGCGCGCTCCGCTCATGAAACGACAGACCAGGGGATGCTGTCCTACTGTCTTACCGTTTAAACCCACATGACACGCAGATATAGCGGCCAGATATACTTTAATCGTGGAGAACGCTTTTCCCTTGTCAAGGAATTTGTAGGAACGTTAACACAATCCCTACAGAACACTGAAAGGGCACTTCACCAGTAGAAGTGCTCCATTCTTCAAATACACGCCACTTAGCATCATACAAAGTACGCGTGGATGGAGCTCTTGCACTTTGAATAGTCATGATACAATTTTCAGGTAGACCACAAGACGTCAAATTAAACCCCTCACGGGCCAAGCCCAGAGGGCCAGGCGCTCTCTGCACAATGGTAGCGGCCTCGGGTGTGCGTAAAGCATCTGTGTTATCTCCGCTAACCAGTGTTTTTGAGGCCAATTCGGAGCTACCAGAATGACCGTGAAGTTCTCGTCCCTCACCCTGGCTAGGGTGGGGGGTATTAGAGCTAACGGAGGGAATGCTATGGCTAATGTTTGGGACAAACTAGCCGGCAGCTTAGAAGCTAGTTCAGCGAACTCTAGTTTGGAGACTAGCAAGCTCGACTGAGGGTAACCACTGTTTGGGGACAGGCTGGTTATTATAGTTGTTTGGAGACAAGCCTATCTGTCGAATACTATCGAATAGGGACCAGCGCCCGGCGAGCGAGTTGTGAGCCCGACTCTGTGGACAGTTAGCATAGGCCCTTGCAGTATCAACATTGTTTGCTTCTGAGCGAGAAGAGGTAGTTGAATGACGATACGGCACACGGGCTGTGGGATATATAGGGGACCGCCTTTGTGCGCCTTGCGTCAGACGTGGCCAGCCAATCATGGCTGGCGTAGTGAGAAAGTGCTTCTGAGGGATAAGCGGGGAGGCGTACCCCATATGTGAGATACCGAACGAATGCTTGAAAGAGAACAGTAGTATTCACAAGGTCTATAACTAGCCTATAACTAGCTAATACTAAAAAATCAATTAACCACCATGTCCTTATTCAACTTCAACTGCTGCTATGAGTGACCCTGCCACACCACCGCTGTCTGATAAAGGGAGTGGCTGGGTTGCTTTTTTTGTCATCTGACAAAGTAACAAATCGATTGCCATTATGAGTGAGAAAACGGTTGGAAACGATGTTTTGCATTAATGCTCTGGAAATGTATTTGTTTTCACTGACATCCTCGTGTTTTTGCCATTTTCATTTATTTCAGCAAACATTTATAGCATTGCTGGTTAAAAGCATGCATTTCCTTTCCTTAGTAACCATTGTTATAGTAGCCTAGGCTACACAAATGTGATATCGCGATATAGCTGAACTAGCTGGTATTTGGTCGATTCAAACGTCCATTTAATAGGCTATACACATAGGCTAGCACTGTCAACTAAAATGTGTACCAAAAAGCGAAGTTTCTGGCATTTCTATGCCTTGAACAAGCGCATAATATGACGTAGGCCTACACTTTGTTTTATTGAAATAGCTTCTGATGTCCTCCACCATTCTTTTCTTGCCCGACATCCTCGAATCGACAGCCAAGCAAAGATTGTAGAGCTAAGATCTTTGCAGCCAAACTTGTGCAAAAGTGTGCCAAACTTCTAATCGACAGCATAGGCTACAGGGAGCTAACCTGACTCTCGCCAGGAGCTAAGACAATCAAAAAACAGACCTGTCTCAAAGACGTATTTTGGGTGGCGGTACTGAAGTGGGAAATTATTTAACCCTTTGTGTACCGCAAGTTTCAACCTGAATATTGGTGGGGACAATTCAGTCATTATTTGATATTGGTGTGGACACGTCCTTCGGACCCCACGCAAATCTACGCCCATGGGTTCTTCAAAAAGCAAGCAAATAATGACCTGCTCAGCTGTGCCTGCGCTAACAATAGTGTTTAGTGCGCCACAGATTATGTTGTGCACCACTGTTTATGTTTAATTTAACTGAACACAACCTCTGTCTCTTCACAGCTGGGTCTCCTGTGTCCTCTGTGTTCAGCCAAACTGGGGGATCTGTCACTCTGGAGTTCCAGCAACAACAGCAGCTGGAGAGGGAGAGTATAGATTTCATACAGTAGTACTTTGGCCAAGTTAAAATAATAAAATATATTCCCCACAAAGGTACTGTTACAGTATTCACCCATAAAGGCAGAGTGGAGTTTAATAATGAGACCTTCTCTGGAGCTGAAGAACCTGCAAAAGAATGACAGTTGACTCTACAGAGGAGAGATCAGTGCTGGAGAGACAGAAGTTCAGGCTGAGTTCAGACTCTCTGTTCTGGGTAAGTGTGACTGATGCTGTGTTAAATAATAATAACAAAAATACATTTGATCACTCTCCAGCTCTATCATAAGGTGCAATGTGTGTGTGTGGGTGTTTGTGTGTGTGTGTGTGTGTGTCTGTGTGTGTGTGTGTCTGTGTGTTTCAGATCCAGTGGAGGCCCCTGTCATGCCTGTTGTCTCCAGCAAGTGGTCCAACAATGACTCCTGTAACATGGCCGTGACCTGTAGAGGTCATGACCTCTCTCTGACCTCCACCTGTAGCAGCAGCACCTGCTCTCCAGAGGAAGAAGTGTCCAATGACTCCACCCTCACCCTCTCTGTCAGAGGAGGTGTTATCATCTGTAACTATAGTAACCCAGTCAGCTGGGAACATGCCATCTTGAAAATGGAATCTATGTGTTCAAGAGATGCAGGTAAGAAAGAGATGGAGAGGTTCAGACACAGGGTTCATCTGTGTAACCATGGCAATCACATCATCTGGGGCAGTGAGCTGAAGACAGAGCTGAGCAGAGTTGTTCAAAATACATTTTAGTTTGTTCATAAAGTTGATTGTTCAAAACAATGTGAAAGTCTTGGGACAACAAAATGATTGGAAAAAAGTGTTCTTCCCACTGCATATTTGTAAGAATGATTATGTGGTTATAACAAAGATCATAATGATGATGAGGAAGAAGAAAAGGATGTTGTGTATCAGGGCTGGAGAAAAGGAAATCAGCAGGATTTACTTATTACTTAATTATTCTAATTAAATCACGATGAGAATATGTAAGCGATAATGTATAGAACGCCGGTCATTATTGGGAAAACTAGATGTACCGCAGAGCGGTACAAAATATGACCGCCGCCCAGTCCAGCACATTTTTTCCACAAAAATAAATCACGCTGAAAGGCCTATATGATTCTAACTGTCTCACTAAATTGCATTATCCACACTCAATTCTCACTGGTATCTGCTAGACAACAAGTACCAAAACATGATTAGTTCATAGATTTCACATGTAAAATTCATTTTATACAACCCCACCTCCATCTTGCCTGTTCATAATTCTGAGAAATTCTTGAATTGTGTGCATGTGTGCATGTACATGTTTATGTTATGCGTGTGTGTGTGTGTGTGTGTGTGTGTGTGCTTGTGTGTATGCCTGCGTATGTGCCTGTGCATGCAAGCGTACATATGTCTACTGTGTGAGTATGTGTCATACGTATGATTACTGTGAATGTATGTGTGTGTGTGTGTGTGTGTGTGTATCTGTTTGTGCACATGTGTGCACATGAAATGGGTTAACATGACCCCTGGAGGCAAACATACGGAAAAAAATGGTCATCCTAGGCCCTACAGTTCTCAAGATATTCACAGAGAACTGTGTCTGCCCTACCCTCCTTTCGGGGGGTCCAGTCCAGTGGGGGGGCTACAGATCAAAACGAAAAATTACGGTTCCATGCTATCCATGTGGGGGTACATGCCCACCAAGTTTTGTGTACCCCGGTCTTTCAGTGTCCCGGGAATCCTTGTTGGTGTACGTCACTAAATGTACACATAAATTATTTTATTGTAAGGCCCCCCATGAACGAAAGTACACAAAACTTGGCATGCATTCGGAGGGTGTCATAATGATCCTACACTTTTAATTTCGTGCAGTTTTGACCTTGTCAGCCAGAGATATTGTGATGAAAACACCTAATTTTTTGCTTTTTAATTTTTAACTAGGTGGCGCTATACATGAAATAAGTGGTAATGGGATGGGGTTGACATGCCCCCTTAAGACCAACATACATAAAAAAGGTGGACCTCCTAGGCCCTACGGTTATCGAGATATTCACAGAAAACTGTCTCCGGCCACCTACAGGCCAGTTGGTGTATAGTAACATAAATAAATTTATTGTGTGGCCCCCCATGAACGGAATTCCACGAAACTTGGCGTGCATACAGAGGGTGTCATAATGATCCTACACTTCCAATTTTGTACAGTTTTGACTTTGTTAGGTCACAGATACCTTCAATTACAACACCTCATTTTTACTTTTTTGTGTTTAACTAGGTGGCGCTATACATGAAATGAGTCGTTATGGAATGGGTTGACATGGCCCCTTGAGATCAACATACAAAAAAAAATGGTCCTCCTAAACCCTACGGTTTTCGAGATATTCACAGAAAACTGTGTCTGCCCTACCCTCGTTTCGGGGGTCCAGTCCAGCGGGGGGGCTACAGATCAAAACGAAAAACGATGGTTCCATGCTATCCATGTGGGGTTACATGCCCACCAAGTTTCGTGTACCCCGGTCTTTCAGTGTCCCGGGAATCATTGACAGAAATTTGGGCATGCGAAAAAAAAAAAAAAAAAAAAAAAAAAAAAAAAAAAAAAAATCTGACTAAACCTATATGACCGCCGCTTCGCTGTGCGGCGGTCATAATAAGTCCCGACAGGGCGAACCGGACCCCGATGCGCAGTGGAGGGGTCTTGTTCCGACCTGAAGGGACTTATTTTCCCAATAATGACCGCCGTTCTATACATTATCCCGCTTATTACACGGCTACTTGCCAAAACTAAATAATAAACTCCCAACGATATGACTTTAGCCTACATATCCTAGCCTATTTGTTACCGTTCATCGTGGCATTTGCTGAAACAAATAGTTCGCAACAACACACACTGAACTTGAATCAAACATTCTTTAGAACACAGCTGATCAACCGTCTGCTTTTACTTTTGAATGAAGTTCCAGTTTGAATGAAGTTCCTGTATTAGAAGCACAAACTCTGTTACCATTGACAGCGGTCATTATTTTTTTCTGAGGTCCTTTCTTTTGAAATAATGACCGCTAGAACTTTGGTAAATCCCATTCAAGTCAATGGAGCGTTCTACTTGCCTTGTGAAGAGCCGTGTAATAAAAATACGTAAAGTATTGTATATATTTGTACAGTGTGCATACAGCCATGCTGCAGAATAATGAAGGCAATGACATTTCTATTCTCTTCCCTTCTACACCCTCAGCAACTCCCTCCATGAGATTGATTGTGATCGATGTGATCATAGTGATTGCAATATTCCTCGTTGCTGGTGTTGCAACAGTATATGTGTATCGAGATGGTGCAACAGGAACAGCAACAGGTAAAGAGACATTTCTACATCTCTACAGGCACAGAGGCATTTGTAGCATCATATAACATATAACCTTCATTGGGGTTTTGAAAGAGAAGTGATATTCATCATGTACTTACAGGTCCAACTCAAGCAGAATACGCTGAGGTCACAGTAAGCAGAACTTTTCCTCCCTCATCTTCTCACGGCCACAAATTATATTTCTACGATAAAGACCTGCTCCCGGCACCTCTCACAAAAAAGCAACCTAGGGTGTTTCTGTGAATGTACTCGAGTCAAACTTTCATTCAAGGACATAATTAGGTCGGAAGCGGCACTTTTAAGCTTGACTGTATTGTCGTTTTCGAGTCAAATTGCCTTTGAATTGGAGTCGTAGGGGCACTACTATTTTGAATAATGATCACATCAAAATCGACACCACATGAAACTTTGATTGAAGTATTACCAGTGTCTCTACACATGAACTCGAGCATTCAGAACATTGTTTGTGTACACAGAGTTTATTAAAAAGAGAGCTTTTGGACAACTCACTTCTTGACTGGCAAGATGGTAGTGAGCAGAACTAAAGACATGACCTAAAGTGTGTTGAAACATGATACCGAGTGTGAACTTTTGTCTCATAGTTCATCTCGGCTTTTCCCCTGCATTTCGAAATCTGGCGCTAGTTTGCCGATGCTACCAACAGGTTTTCGATGGGGGTGCCTCGGGCATTGGCCTAGCCCTGCAAATAAATCACTGTATTACACGATTTACGAGGCTCAAAGTAGCTCCACACTTCATTGGTAGACTTCCGAGGGCCCTGATATTTAAAACGAGACATCGAAAACTTTGACAAAGCACTGGTAGTTTATTTACAAGACGAAATACAGACAGTACCTTCAGGAAGTTTACCGTTTGCCGGCATCTTGAATTTAGTCATGATAAGTTGAACAACGAGTACGAATGAACAGGTATGATAAGGAATCAGATTCCAAAAATAATTCAGTGGAAATGCATGAATTCCAGTTGCTGCTACTGGAAGCAACTGGAATCCATGCATTTCGACGGAATTTTTTTAGAGTCGAAGCACTGCCCACTGTATGTGGAGGCTACTGGTTGTAGGACATCCTGCGCCAGATTTCGGAGTGCAGGGGACAAGCCGAGATGAGCTATGAGACAAAAGTTCACACTCGGTATCATGTTGCAACACATAGTCAATATCACACCGAACTTCTCCTTTGAACGAAAGTTTCACTCAGGTACATTCGCAAAAAGACCCTAGACTGCATTTTGTCGAGAGTTTAAGACTGGTTTATCAATGAAACCCATTAGGCTACTTAGTTGCAGTCATTGCCGAAAACCCGGCCTCGCATAGATACGTGGTGGGAAACGTTTTCAGCGCTTTTACGGCTATCTCGGAATATTCTGCTTTGGTTTTGATCCAAAAACCCGCCAGAGGGGTTTCCTTATACACACTCTTAAGACCACCGTCATTTGCAATTTCGATCAACTGCTCTTCCTCCTGCGCTGACAAGTTAGGACTATTCGGGATATTGACAAATGGGTTGCGGACCCACTCATTGGTTTGCCGTGGATCTTTGGAGGATGGGAAGTAACGCTCAAACTCATTTGAAAGCGCAACAAGGTGATCGCGCACCAGCTGCGAGAGAAAGGGCCCTGCCTTAGTCTCTCCTAAAACCCCCACTACTGTTTGGAACATATCAAATACACCCTGGTCCACTCGTCGTCCCCAAGCTTGACTTTAAATGCAGCGACTTTATCTGCCAGTTTAAAGACAGTCGTCATTCTCCCCTGGAGTGACAGGTTGAGGTCATTAAGCAACCCTAATATGTCACACAGGTAAGCGAGTTTTGACACCCAGTCCTCATAACTAAAATGTGCAGCTAACGGTGACTTTTTTTCTGTAAGAAATCTCTGCAGCGGCTCTCGCAACTCAAACACTCTGGCCAGTGACCTGCTAAAGATGCTTGTTTTTTTGTTGCTCATTCTAGCAGTTTAGCTAACTTCGTGAGACACTACCGTTCGCCAAGAACTGATCAAGTGAAGTTAGCTGACCTGAGGCTGCGCAGCGCTGAAGGCAATACTGTATGTAAAAGTGTTGAAGGCGGGACAGACAGACGTAAGAAAATAGACCTTGCAAAATGCAAACATGCGTGCAATCAAACAACTGCATATAGGCCTATGCCTTGTAAAAACGTGACATTATTGCGAATTAAATTTAATTTAGTTTGCATGCATTTTTTTTTAAAACTCATGTTGTAGGCTACGGCCCGGTTAGGAATGTCCTGCGGCCCAGTTAGGAATGTCCTGCGGCCCGGTGGTTGGGGACCGCTGTACTACAGCCAGCAGCCTCCACATACAGCACTGTGCAGGATACACAGCTAGCTGCAGCTGATGAGAGTCCCTATGATCATAGACATATACACTAGGGGTGTAACGGTTCATGTATTCGTATTGAACCGAAACGGTACGGGCGTCACGGTTCGGTGCATGAATTTACACGGAGAATACACGGTATAAAAATAAATAAAACTCGTGTGCGGATTAATTAATGTCATGCGCAATTACTGTTAAGTAGCGAGAGTTACGGGAGTTCTTTAGCGACACCTAACGCAATCTTTAGCCTCGCCTTAGCTCTGAAGCTCTGATTGGCGCCTATGTTTTTTTTGTCAGGTCGTCGGTCGAGTCCGTCAGTCATTAGCAGCACTAAGGTTAGACCCACAAGAGTTAGAGGATCCGCTGGTCTCTTTAAGATCGTAAGTTTGAGAACTTCAGTTACAGTAACGTTAGTACAGGCGAAAGAGTGGTGGATAAGATGAAACTGTGTGTCGGCGTTGATCAGCAGTTGTTGGGTATGTGAGTGGAAAAAATGCTACACATATTCGAAGCCATCACCCAGATGATGTAGGCTACCAATCACTGAAACGAGGGGAAAAAAAACTTACCCTGCGCTTCAGCAGCCTTTGGATACACATAAAAATAGGGCCAAAACCTATGGCTTAAATTAAATGATTTCGTAATGACAGAAAGCTATGTAAATCGCGTGGTAATTACCTTTATGTTGGGGTAACTTGTAACTTCTCACATGAGGAGCTGGTAGTGTTAAGTGCATAGACAGCAAAATAAAGTGACAACGCTAACCAGGCTAATAAACAAACCATGCTACGGTGAGTTAACGTCAAAGGGCAAAGTCACGTGACTTCTAGTTGTAGTCTGTTTATGAAATAAAAGGAGCAATTTCGTTTTTTTTAAAAAGGCAAAATATTGTGATATTTTCACAGTTAGTAGGCTAGATTATTACTTTACACACAATACAAAAAAATATTGAGGCAAATTGTAGACCCTTCCATATACAACTAAACACAGATGTTGAAGGTCTTGCTTAAGTGGATTTTTAAAAATAATTTTTCTATGTAATTTGCACTTTCAGAAATAAGAGATGCTGTAGGCCTATTTTCAGTTTTATAGCTGATTGTCTTATTTTGTTTACAAGTTACAGATGGAGTCTGGGTACTTATTGTACTGTTTAGACTACATCTTACACACTTCAGGCTGTTCAGATAGCTAAGGGAAGAGACTGTATGACACTAGGTGGTACAGCCTGAGACATGTACAAAAAAAAAAATGCTTTCTGCATATTTGTTTTGCTTTTCCCTCCATTGTACCGAACTCGTACCGAACCGTGATGTCCGAACCGAGGTATGAACCGAACCGTGACTTCTGTGTACCGTTACACCCCTAATATACACTAGATGTCGCCTTGACTACTGCTGTTCATTGGAACGAATGCGTCAATCGAGACGCCATCTTGCTTCAGTGATCCACTCCTCTATAATGCATTAGCGTCAATCTGGGCAAAGATCTAGCGAAAATAAAATCACCATAAATCGTCAAAATCTCAAGCAATTATCTAGTTTTTTGGGTTGTTCCAACTGACAGGCATGTATTTATGGTTGAGTCTAGAGAAAACTAAGCTTAAGACGATAATAAAGATACATTTTACCCGTCTAGCCCCATAGACTCCCATTCATTCTGCACTAGCTAGCGGCGGCCCCTAGAGGAACAATGAGTAAACTGCAACCAGGTTCGATACAATGAAAGTAAACAGGCTCTTCTAGACAGGCTCTGGTTGAGGCCACATACCCCTCGTCTCGTTTACTCATGTAAGTTGTAATCTCACCAGAAGTTGCTGTAGATCTGTAGAACATTTACCTCTGCTACTACATAGGCTACGCCAGTCGTTACTTTTATAATCATGGGTCAGTGCCATGGGCAAACGAGATGTAGCTGAATTCATAAATGACAAAGCCATGAGAAAGGTGATTTTCTTACGTTTCAACAACAAAGAAGCCGATCTGCCATCATTGTGAGAAGTTCCCAAATTTGTCGCTAATCGCTAAAAAGGTTTTCTATCGCTGGGGATGGCCAAACGTCGCTAAATAGGTAACGCTGACAATACAGGAGAACTAGTTTAGCACTTCAGATCCCTGTACAAAGATGGCGGCGGTGTTGACGCATGCTGAGAAGCAGAAGGCGACATCTAGTGTATATATCTATGCCCTATGATGAGGTGAACCCCCAGATATACTTCCAGTATGTAGTAATCAGGAAAACACTCTTATTACTCCTTTAATGGGTATCTCTGCCTCCATATAACCCAACACAACCCTGTCATCATGTGCCTGTAGATCTGTCTGCAAACCCTTGATGTAGACACATCCTCTCTGGATCCACTCAAAAACCCTAGCAGCAATGGAGGAGTCGTTCCTCAGGTAAACATTTACAAATAAAAGTAAAGTGACTGGCATTTAGGTGACACTTTTATCCAAAGAAACAAAATTAGCAAAGGCAGGTTGGGGTTCAGCATGTTGTAATAGTAGTACTCAGCACAGGTCTGAGAGCATGGTGGTATTAGAGAATAGGTCTATTTTTCGTATTCTCATTTGGATGAGACTTGTGAGGGAACTGCAATGTTGATGAGGTGCTGTGGCCAGACCCAACTAGGTAATAGTAGTACCCAGCACAGGTTAGAGAATAGGTCTATTTTCCGTATTCTCATTTGGATGAGACTCGTGAGGGAACTTGAACTGCAATGTTGATGAGGTGCTGTGGCCAGACCCAACTAGGTAATAGTAGTACCCAGCACAGGTTAGAGAATAGGTCTATTTTCCGTATTCTCATTTGGATGAGACTCGTGAGGGAACTTGAACTGCAATGTTGATGAGGTGCTGTGGCCAGACCCAACTAGGGGACAGGATACACTCATTTACTAACAACTCACTTTTTACGAACAACTTGTTATCACATGATCTTCTATGCAGTATGTGCAGCATATTTTTCACGCCTATAAACCATTTCACACCCATTCCCCTTACATTTGTGTTTAATGTAGTGCAGGTGTACTGAATGCATGCATAGCCTATATGTTTATGATCGCTGCTGCAACACAGCACAGTCATATAGGATCCATGACACCCAAACAATTATTTTTTTTTGGGGGGGGGGCAGGATTTGCCTGTGGCTTGCTTGACGGAATACCCTCCGGATGTATTCTGTATGTTTGTGTGCAGACAGCTTCAAATGTGTCCAGCCAAACTGGAGGATCTGTCACTCTGGAGTTCCAGCAACACCAGCAGCTGGAGAGGGAGAGTATAGATTTCATCCAGTAGTACTTTGGCCAAGATAAAATAACAAAATATGTACCTCACAAAGACACTGTTACAGTATTCACCCATAAAGGCAGAGTGGAGTTTAATAAGGAGACCTTCTCTCTGGAGCTGAAGAACCTGCAGAAGAGTGACAGTGGACTCTACAGAGGAGAGATCAGTGCTGGAGGGAGAAGTTACGGTTGAGTTCAGACTCTCTGTTCACAGTGAGTGTGACTGATGCTGTAATATTGTTTAATATGAAACATTTTCATTTGGTTATAATAATAAATATTTATTTGGTTACTCTTACAATCTTTATACTCCACCATTTGGGGAATTACACTCATTTCACACCTCCCCTTAAGTTAAACAATTGATTTTTACCTTTCTCAAGTTCATCCAGCCGTTCTCTGGGCCAGATGTACTAACGTTTTTGTGCCCACTTCAGGCGTATTTGATTCGCAACGTGCACGTAAAAACACTGCGAGGTATGTACAAACAGGCCGCACTGAGGAAAAAGCACAGACTGCCTGTCGCAGGAGCTGCGAATGGTTATGTGTGCTTTTCTGTGTCATGCATATTCATTCATCGGAGGGTCAGGGGAAAGTGGGAGTATCGCACAAACACAGGGGAGTAGAAGTGCTAACAGCGATTGATTAGGTATTCCGCCATATGTAAGAAAACAGCGCACGTATGTTTTGCGGTGAAAAGCAGGTGTAATCCAAATCGTGGTTAAATGCGTCAATTAGAGAAACTTTTAGGGAAGCTAAATCAGTATTTAGAGCATTGGTTTTCTTCATTGTACTATGTTAAAAGCAACCTTAAAGGAGCCATATGTAAGAAATGTATTTCAATTAATCATAAAATGGCCCTGATATGTCACTAGACATTAAGAAATCATGTTCGTTTCAAATATTTATATCACTGACAACAGTAGTCCAGCCAGGATATTGTCATTTAAGTGGTGAAAGTGAGGTTGCAGCCCTCAACTGATGTTGATGTTGTGTTTTGTCATGTCATGTTGTGTTTTGGCCTGATGCGCCACTCTCTACCTATCTACTAATCACAAAGTCAGTAGTGTTTTGCCATCCGGGTTGGCAACCTCAAGTCAGAGGGGAGGAGGAGGGGATGCACCACTCTACAGTAATTTGAAAGTGATTGCAGTACCATGTTTGGCCACAATCTTACATATGTTCCTTTAACTTTTGTTTGCCTTTCTAATATCGTAGTTTCACTTTCACAACATACACTTCCAATCTGCTATACTGTATTAAAGGTGCTCTAAGCGATGCCACACGTTTATTAGGCTAAAACATTTTATGTCACTTACTGCAAACATCACCAACCCCAAGCTGTGTCCTGAATACACTGTAAAAAAATGCAATCTCTGTGGACAGCCCAGGCTCCAAAAACGGCAACAAAAACAACCTGGGCAAACCTAGCCCATAAAAACATAACAAACTGTTCCAGCAAATCACAGACGAGATGCACGTTTAGGAGAGTTTCAATTGCACGGGAGCAGCACGGGAGGGAGGGGGAGGAAGTAGCGAGCTAGCTCTCTGTTTTGTTTGAAAGTAAACAGAAGTGACGTTACCCAGCATCGCTTAGAGCACCTTTAAGTCATAGCCCTAGTCTACGTGCAGTAAATAGTTTAAGTATTTTTTAAGTAAATTAGTAGAACTACTAGGCCTACTCTGTATGCCGCTGCTCGTTGTATCGCTAAAGTTTTATTCTTTTTAATGTCGCAGTTGGTTAACTTTACATAGTGGTTCAGCTGTTGGCTGAGTCTGGCGATACCACTTTTAGCTCCAGCCTAGCATAGATCATTGAATCGGATTAGACCATTAGCATCTCGCCTGCTAGCATCACATTTAAAAGTGACTTATATTTCCGGTAATTTTCCTATTTAAAACGTGTCTCTTCCCAAGTTAGAAAGTGTAATAAGACTAATGGAGAATGAAACGTGGTGATTTTCTAGGCTGATTTGACATGGAACTATACGACTATTATTCAAGCGTAATAATCCAGTCACTAATCAATTCCTCTGCTGCAGCTTGCTGGAAGTTAGCCTATGGGGACTATTTTCAGGTGCTGCATGATATCATTGTGCTGCTGCGCAGATGGTCTTCCTTGATTATTACACTGGAATGAGAGTAATAAGAAGACAGTTTGGGTACTCTCCATTGGGAAATGTTTCTAACCCTAGCATCATAATGGGTGTAGACTTTACATCAACTTTGAGATCATTGGATTAAAAGAAAACACAGTTCCTTATCAAAGTAAATAATCATTGGTACCAATGATCCCCAGTTTTTTTAGTATGAACACATGTAAATCCAACAGTTAGCTGTAAAAGCTAAAAACAATACAAAACATTTTACGTCATTACAAACCCAAATTGTTTGGGAATGGGAACAAGAAGCATTGAACCGACAATTTAGAGTGCGAGGGAAAGAAAAAGCAGAACTATGGACAGAGAGAGAAGCCAGACATCCTGAAAGTTCCGGGAGTATCCCGCATATTGATAGCGGCTCCCTGACGTCCGCAAATTAGATAAAATCTCCCGGAATCTACAGTGAGCGATCAAGAGCGCGCATGCGAGACCGAGTGTGCATCTGTGTGTAGCGTGCACACGACGGGAGAGAGAGAGGGCGTGTGTGTCTGAGCGCATCCAAGACAGAGAGCATCCTAATTGGCCTGTTTCGCTAAATCAACCAATCAGTTTTCAGTGTGGGCGGGCTTTTATCTCTTTTCTCCCGAACTTAATTAATCAGTTCAGTGTATAGGAACAGAAGCATCATGGGCATGGCAGAATCAGTGCTTCAAAAAAGGAAAATGTTAGAATTTCAAAGTGTAGGCTACCCTTCTCTCATAAGAATGATAATGATAGGCCTAATCATGCATGCTGCACTGTTTGTAACAGTGACTTTAGCATTGCCCATGCTGGTTAAATGATTGCAAAAGAAATGTTGAGGTGAGTTTAACAAGTGTAAATTCATGTGCATAATCAGGCCTATACCCTGCCTACTAGATGGCTAGTACATAAAAAGAACTACCAAAATCTACATATTTTATTTTCACAATTTCTATATATAGGCCTTACTTATTTGGTGTACTGACTAGACATTATTGAACATATTAATCTGTATTGAAGTAGGCTAAAGTTTTTTTTTTTTTTGGGGGGGGGGGGGCTTCGTGATACCTCCCTGAAATGACTTTTTGCAGGTTGGGATGTCTGGAGAAGCAGAGTAGAGAGGGACATTTCCATGCAGATGAGAGAGAGCGAGTGGCTGCACCGAGGGTATCTGAGCATGAAGCCGAAGAGTGGTGACAGGTGCAGGTTGTGTAGCCAGCTGGGGCATTGGGCGCGCGACTGCTATGCTATGCGCGCGACTGCTAACCAGAAAGGGCACCGCACACGCAACTGCAAAACAGGACAGACACAAAATGGTGGATCTTCATCACAGCAGCGTAGCTGTGGTCCTGTGTGGACTCAGAACACAAACCGCGCATAGGATAAGCAGAACTTGATTCAGGAGTCGCCAGGTCCTGAGAATGACACTTCAGACTTACTTTTTGAACTGTATCCTCAACTCACATCAAATCCAACGACACAGTCCAAACTCTCTCTTTCTGTAAACGGAGAATTTATTTTTTGGTTGAAACTGGAGCAGACATTAGCACAATGGGAAAAAGGGATAGCAGCAAGTTTGCAATGTATGAAAGTTTCAAAAGTGTGCATGTGTCAGGAGCATATCCGAGACTTTGTCTAAGCCGCTAACGGTGGGATATGAACATAGTACATTACAACATTCATTTCTCCTCTCCAAAGTTTCCCCTGAAAATTTGTTGGGTCGGGACTTATTATGTAAGTTAAATCTCACCATCACATTGACAGCGGGAGGAGTGGGATTAGAGGGCCCCATTATGATATTTTGTCAGAAATTATGCCCTACATGGATAGGTTATGAGTGTAAATTCCCCAATAGCATATTTGAATCACCAGTGCCGACCCAAGGAGAAACAGACACCTGAGTATTTGCGTTGTATAATGGCAAACTTTACTGAAACTCCACCTCCGGAGTATTTAGAAAGTTGGTACCAAGTAGGAGAAAAAGTCGACTCTATTGTCATTGTTACCACCAGAATTGAAAGATTTGTTTGCCCATGCCAACTCTTATCCACATGTGGCTTTGGCTAAGACAAAGGGTGAATGGAGTGATATTGGCCTGTGGGTGAAAGAGTGTGTGAATGAGAATGATTGGGCACCGGTGCATCACACCCCACACTTATTTCACTCAGCTACATAAAACATATACTTCTTACAAAAGCATGGCTCCCTAACAGTGAAGCCAGCATACAGAGCTATATTTGTACAACCTGAGCCAATACAACAAAGGAAGATGGTAGCTCTGTCTCCTCAGGAAAGCTAAAGTATTTACTCAGCTGTTCCAATAGGCATGGTCGGCTACTGCAGAGCCTGGATCCTAAATTACGCGGAGAGAGCCAAGCCGTTACAGGCTTGCGCAAATGCATGCAAAAATCTGACTGACTGTCATGACTTCCTGGCTCAAGGCCGCCACAACAAAAAAGGGGGAGACCACACCGGAGTATATTTAACGCAAAATAGGTTTATTAAAGAAACTATGTACAGAGGTCAGTAAATGTAAGCCAAAGTAAAACTGTAGTGTATGTCAGCTTAATGAAATGTAATGCAAAAAGGTATGTCAGTGGGGAGTGTGCTGTCGAGCGAGCAAGCAAGAGGTCTCTCGTGGACTGGGAGGTCCAGGTTTTATGCGGCTCCTAATTACGCCACCAATTAGCCACGTCATCAGACTCCTAGAGCTCCCCCTGCAGGCCGAGAGACAAACACAAAACAGCATCCAAAAACTAACCGATCAAGACTTTGTAGTTCTTCAGAGCCCTATTTTTACAACCCCTGCTGTCTATACCACGTCCATTACGGACACTAGGGCTGGGATAAACGATTATTTTCTAAACGATTAATCTAGCGATTATTTTTTCGATGCATCGATTAATCTAACGATTCATTTTTTCAGTCCGATTTCGATTCGATTATCTCCCAATTAATTCACTAATAGCAACTTATACATGTTTATTTACATATATGAATGAAAAAAACATGAATTCTTTAACATTGCAATATATGTTTATTGCTCTTAAGATTCCAAAATAAAAGACAATACAAGTGCAAAGTAATACATTCTTAGTCAGAGGTAGCATTCAATAAAGTTCAGTAGTGTATGTCTAATTGAGTGCCTGTCATTTTAAGACGTTTGTGTGGGAATCCTTGCAATTAACATTAACACAGTTACAGTTTTTCTCAGTCGCTTTGGTGCTTTTCTCAGATCAGAATGAAAATTCTATTAGTTCAACCTCTACAACATTTTGTCATTTGTGCACATCATAGTAGCAATTTCTCCTTCCTCTGAACAAATTGCACATGCTTTTGGACATGTATCAGTCGCTTTGTCATGTCAGTCAAAATAAACTATACTTATGGATGCTGAATAGTCGTTCCCAATAAAACTAATAGTCTTCATTTCATTGCTTGAGTCATTACATACAAAATTGGTGAACTAGTTATCAAATTCTATCACAATGCTGTAGAATTGCAAAGAGCATATAGTAAAAATGTGAAATGTACATCAGTGTCTTGTACTCACTTACTCTCCTAACTACAGCAATTTCTAACTTTACTGTTTTCAAATGGCTGTACAAGTACTATATAGTGCTGTCTTGAGCATGTTCAGGTAGTGTCACCGAGTTCTGACCTTTTTTTGCATGGGAAAACACTGAGAGAATAAACTGCCATAATGAAAACATGACAAAGCCATTTGACTATCTTGTTCATAAACGATGGTGTCAAGACTTCTCATATTGATGACACTGGCCGTTTCATTGACATAAATACTTGCTTTTGAGGAATGGACTATCCATTTTGAGCAAGTGACCTGCTTTTTCAGGTTATCCACTAGGTTTTGCAGTTTGCACTAATTGTTTTGAGAAATGCACTAACTGCTGTGCAAATGTTAATAGTGATGTGAGAAAAGCACCAAAGCGACTGAGAAAAACTGTAAAAGGCTGCTGATGTGTGGATGCAATTCATAACGTAGTTAGTTCAAATAACGGTTCGTACTTCTCCTTTGGACAAGCACTTTTGAGTCTTGGAAAACACTTTTCCATTTACATCGGGATTTTGCAAACATTCAGAGTCAATAAAATGAGCCTGAGTAACGAATACAAGCAGCTGCAAGTAAGCATGCTAAACTTGACATCCAAAAAGTATTCTAACATTAGCTTTGAAATACTGCTTGATTGCATACTGTAACTTAACTTAGTTTAGTCTCCCCAATGTACTATGTTGTGATAAGACCTTAGCAGAGTTTACCTTAACTTTAATGCTGCAGTTTTGATAGGGTTGCCACCTGTGTCTGACAAAAATCCTGGACATTTTGACCATCCAATCGACCTTTTTGTTTGTAAGCAACGGCGCCTTTCGCACATCTAACCCAAGATAAAAACCGTCATTCTAAGCGACAATTGTATAGCTAAAATTAGTAAGAATGACAATTTCTAGTTATTTGTTTAGTTAATTGCTTTATTTAATAGCAGACCTTTATTATTTTTGTTATATTTTCAACAGTTTTTAGTTGTGGACACCTGGGGGCAGTATTGAGAAAAAAGGGGGAATACATAATTAAGTTCTGCTTTTTTGCTTATGTGGAATAAACTTTCCTTTCTCTGTCTCTCCTTGTCCCACACACTCTCCGTCTCCACCTTACCATTTGTAATGAACCTCCACAGTGCGTGCCCCCACCACCACCACCCATGTTATGCTACGTCATTTTTGTAGAGCCAATAAGGCTGTGCATACGTTTATGGACGTAGGCACGCTTCAATTAAACTGAAATACACATTTTGCGCATCATGTACAAAAATCCAGGACATTCAGTGTCCAGGATTTTTATTTTTATTTTCCTGGACAGACCATGAAAATCCTGGACAATCAGGAAAATCCTGGACAGGTGGCAACCCTAAGTTTTGAACAAATTTGCGCAGCATGGTCACGATACTAAGCGGATTTAATAGCAATTTAGCCCACTGTGTTCTATGCAGTGCTTCTATGTGGCAACAACAATCCTTCAACAATCGTGAATAATTTTTTAAATGCACATGCAGAGGAGGAGCAGCGGGCTCGTTACGAGAGAGAGCGGGCGGGGCGAGGAAAGGCTGTGTGAGTAAAAAGTGCAGCTCAATGAAATTATCTTATCTTTAATTTAAATAGTAGGACTATAACATAACATCAATGTGTGGTGGCCGGTTTTGATTTCGTGGTGCCCAGCCACAGATTAGTCAACGTATGGAAAACACTGAAGGTGTAAAATTAAAAATATTTAGCAGCACATGTTATGCTTGACGAATCGACGCTCATATTTTGCGTCGACGTCATCGATTGCGTCGACGTCATCGATTACGTCGACGCGTTGTCCCAGCCCTAACGGACACTATCATCACTATTGCCACTGGCACCTCCAGCTATGTTGGACAGAGACGCACCTCCATTCACAGACGCAACGTGACTATCAGTCAATAGACGATCGATCATATTCTCCAAAAGGCAGATATTCTCCTTCAGAATCAGAATAGGTGAATAACAGATCCAAGACTTCATCACACGTGAATTTTTTTTCCAACATTTGGTGTATTTCTGCTTCAATTTGTGTAAAACTATGGCCCGCATCGCTTCCACGTTATGGAGGAAATGCGCGTCTTCTTCGCGTGTTTCTCGCGTGTTTTTCATGTCCTTCTTGAAAACTTTGGAAAAAAAAGGTTGAACTTGAATCGAAGCTCTGGGTGTCTACTAGGGGTGAACGATTTTGGAAAAAAATCTAATTGAGATTTTTCTCACCAATATTGCGATTGCGATATGCAATTATTTTTAAGCTCTTTATCTTCTGTCTTATTCAACAAAGACAAGCAATATATTATTCTATAGTATGACCAACACAAAATTAGATAAGTTAAACATAAACTGTTCTTTCCTGGAGCCCAGGCCTATTAGGGGTTTGCACCGACGTCACGTTCTGGCCGGTAACTATGGTAACCCAGCACGCGCGGCCATATTGGCGATACTCAGTGAATGAAGTACAATGGAGTATTATGCACTTTGGATATCTTACGTGATTGTAGCCGTGTCTAAACAACAGAAAATCTCATCAAAATGCGTCTAAGATGCAAAGGCATATAGGGCAGGACTTGGACCACAAGAAAAGGCGCGATATTTCGAGAAATTACGGATTATTGGCAGCGCAGATCCATATGAGTTGGGTGAGGGAGACGAAGTACCAAGTTCAACCACAAGCGCCCCCCTTCCTCTGATAACTTCTGGCATTATTGTCCCTTCTCCCTGGTTTTTTAATAACTTTTGGAAGTCGATACCTACACCAGATGTTTTTCTCAGTCTGACCTATTAGTACAACCTAAAACACGGCAATAATTAACCATTTTCCTTGACGATGTTAGGGATTTACTTCAGTGCCTAATGCTTTCTAATGAGGCGAGTATCTCCAATATGGCGATGTCCAGATCTGATGACACGCCGTGCAAACCCCTAATGTTATGATGGCATTAGGTCATTGAATAAGATTGATGAATGAAATATTTTTTATTTAACTATTTTAATCACATTAGTAGACCTATATTTGTCGAACTTCCAGCCTTGTAAACATTTAATGATTCTTATACATTTCTATTTTGTTTCTATTTCATGTAAATATGATCTTTCGTTAGTTAACAGTTAGGTCTACATGCAGTGGCACTGACACCTTCTCCTTGTCCTGTGCTCTCCATACACGCGCGGGCACACACACACACGAACACACACACGAACGCACGCACACAAACACACAAACTCGCTCCTCTCCTCTGTAGGCTACTTGCACGTGAATCGGAACAAACTACTGTAGATTGTTGCAGCGCAAATAAATGCGGCCGAATGACCGTTCCGCTCGGTGTTAACTAAAGGTTAGCATCATCAACACCACAGCAATATGCATGCATGCAAATTAACTAGTTTGTTCATATCACAACAAAGCCAATCGCGGAGACAAAATTTTCTAAACAGGCAAAGTTAGCAGCATGTATGTAGCCTAAAGCCTTAGCTGGTAAGCTAATGTTAGAACAGCTGGGTTTTTGGTGGTTAGCTGTGTCAACTACTTGCGGATAACATTATGCATCAATTCATTACTGTGAGATAAAATGTTTGCGCCGCCAACCCCCTTGGATATCGCACTGTACTCCAGTCAGGGGCGCAGCTACCCATTTTTGAGGGGTATGCAACAACAATATTGGCGCCCCCCCCCCAAAACAAAAAACACAAACAACAAAAGCAAAATAAAAGGCCAATAATTTACACTATTACTGTGCATGAGTGTCTATTGAATATGTTTTTAAAGATATGCTGCCAATTTGATGTTTTACTTGAAGTTATACTTGATAAGTATTGATAAATGGTGCATTGCCACTTTAAGAGAGTCTTAACGGTTTCTCATAACGTCCTTTTGCCAGCTATTGCTCACAATGGATAAGGCTGATACTAGGCACTCTAGCATTGTTTGTTTGCACCACATTGACAACACAATATTAAGTTATTACAAGGAGCCTTCATTGTTAGGATATGGAAACATGTAATGAGTTGCTGCTGTTTGCAGTTTGCCATTAAAAGTGCAGTATGAGCATGGTAGCCACCTAGCTATCTGAATGGAATAGGCTATGTTTCAATCGGCATTATGCTTAACAAACGCTAGTTCGTCTGTTAACATTTATATTTGCAAGCCTCCATGTACAGACGTCATCACTTTAAATACTACCTGTTGCCTTTCACCGTCCACTTATTTAACTGCTGTTGCATCCCTTAACATGCCATCTCCTTTTCCCACTTTCTTTTTTTATTTTTAGTCGTCAACAGCTTTTTTTTTGCTGTATCCATCTTTTCCCATAGACGGCAACTCACTACTCGTAGGCCTATCTGCTCACCCAGCACTCACGGCGCCCCCACTCCCTCTTCTATTTCAAAATTCTATGATGGAATCTTATGAGATAGGGCGCTTACTCTAGCCTGTTAGTCCTCTAAAATGTTATAGACCATTGAGAAAATGTTGAAATGATTTAAAAACGGACAGCAGTAGCTACATATAGAAAATACCAAATATATGGCAAGCGCAATAAATGCGTTTTGGTTACGTCACATATTACAAAGTGTAATCGCAGCCTTTGCGGTTTGAAAATCACGTTTCATCATATCGCGATATCGCAAATGCAATAAATCGTTCAGCCCTAGTGTCTGCCAACTAGTGGCCAAGAGTACAAATGAGATTTGACACTGTACTCGCGTCTATCGTCTGTTTTATTCAGTAATGACGCTTGTCGCAATATTGCGACGTGGGCGGTTAGAGGGTTAAGGACAGACAGAGACAGAGAAGACAAAGATAGAGACATGCACACAATCAGACTTACCCATCCGGGGGCCGAGACAGTGCATCGGCCATCACATTCTCAACGCCCCAGATGTGACGAATGGACAATCTGTAGGGTTGCAAAAAGAGTGCCCACCACATAAGGCGTTGGTTAGAGTTCTTCAAGGACTGGCGGAATGTGAGGGAGTTGTGGTCTGTAAAGACCACCACAGGATGTACCCCACCCCCCACGTAGACGTCAAAGTGCTGGAGCACCAAGATTAATGCCAGGGCCTCCTTCTCAATCCACACAAAACAGGCAGCACCAACTTGATCCACACAATGTTCTATTTGCGGTAAAGGAACACATTCCGTTTTTTTGACCATGTTCATCTTTCTGTAATCTGTGCAAAACCTATGCCGACTAGGCCGAGCATCTCCCACGTCTATATCGTGCTCGATCAGACTGGTGCCAGTTGGCGTGTCTGAAAACAAAGACGAAAACTAAAAAATTAAAGACTTTAACTGTTCCCGTTGCTCCCCTCCCAAATGACTCAAAAGACCATCCAAGTCAAGGTTGTGCTTGATGCATAGCTGTTTCAATGCTTCCGCAAAGGTCTTAGATGTCAAATTGGACCCACGGTCACTTTGAACCACTTTTGCAATACCAAAGATAGATATGAATTGAGATAAGGACTTCACAATGGACTTAGTAGTGATGCTCGGTACAGATGGAATTGGATGTAGGGGTGCCGGTTTAATGCATGCATTCGGTTTACCCGCAATTTGACATACATGGTGTCGTGTTCTTTATAATATATATACGCGAGTCAGTCAACTGTGTTCCGAACATGAACTAACTTTATTTTCTCTCCTCCAAAACCATTCCCAGCACCAACAACACATTAGACCCCAACAGGACAATGTCATTAATCATTTTACAATATGCCACACATGGCAAGACTTAATAAACTTCGCTACATTCCTTTTAATTTGCGGCCAATAGAAATGTTGAAGCAGCCGACTGTAGGTCTTCTTCACTCCAAAGTGTCCATCTACTTCCCGTGAACAGTTTTTAACACAATACTACGATATTCATCAGGCACTACTACCTGCAACACTGGATCTGCCACCTCCATGTCTGCATGTGGGTGGTTGACGTGAACTCAAATTCAAAGTGAAAAAAATAATAATTCAAAAATATATGTCAAATGACATACAATTATATTCCCTTATATTTGAATAATTCAAAACTGAATGTGTCCATTTCTAATTCTTCATATATTTTGCATATTATTCACTTTTTGGTGTGGCAGTCCTAAAATGTGTCCACCGGTGCAACAAAATAAGGAATGACATTATTTAATTCAGAGAATGTTGGACAGATAAGATAGATAAGCCCAAGGCATATTAGTTTGCCCCAATTATATTTCCACATCAAACATACCCCCAAAACATTCAGAATTATGTTATTTATATACTATAAGATGTACACACAGAGACTTCGCCCAAATGTCTGGGTTACATTCATTATAATTAGTATAAAATATAGTATCTTTATTTCATCCTTATAGCTGCATAGTGATGATATCATTATTATACTATCCAACAATTTTTACATAATTTTTTCATTATGCAATTCACTGCAAAGTGCTCCTTATTTATTTGGGTGATTTGGCCCACAAATGGCTTCTTCTCGTACCTCACTATGACAAATTTCCCCACAGTGTACTCTTCCCCTTGCTCCACTTCATTTCCACTATTGTAACTTTCAGGACTCTTGGGCTGGGCTTCAAAAGTCTCAGAGGAGCCGCTTTCCTTTGCTCGATTGTCTGGCCTCGCCTTTTTAGGGGAGAAGCGGCAGAAACAGCTGAGAGCCTTGTAGAAGATCTCCCCTGGCGAGAATGACAGGATCTGGTGCGTGGTAAGTATGCCTGGGACTTTTGGTACAGACGGTGGCAACATCTCATGAAACATTTGTATGTCTGCCTCATTGATCAATTTGAATTGGATGTTGGGGACCTCTTTTTGGATCAGGATTTCATAAAGGTCCTTTGGGCTTTGTATGTCCTGCCCTCCATGGACATGGTTGTCGGCCATTGGCTTGACTGCACCGCCAACCCCATCCGGTGTGCCTTTTCCGTGGGCTCTCTCCGAGTAGTTCCACGTAATCCTCTTCAGTGGATATGGCACACTGCTTAACAGGTAACAGTTGGCCTTGTTCCTGTACTGAGTTACTGGACTATCACTCAGTACGTGCATAGTGTCAATTGTGTGGCCAGACTTTTTCACAATGTCCTGGGCCACTGGTTTCAGATGGGCCCAAACAGCACGCTCACTGTGGCTGAATCCGAGATAGTGGCGTAGGACTGTGACCCTGTGCATGTGAATGCCACAACAGTGTGGATAGAAGCCTGCTGCCTGTTCCCTCCAAAATTAAATGACTGAATTTCTGTATTCAATTTACAGGCGTAATTTTCAGAAAAGTCCATGTGCAGGACCATTTCATTCTCTTTCAGGTGTTCCTTCAGATGCCTGAACTTCTTGGCCTGATGAAGCCAGTTGAACTAGTGGTTGGCAATACCTTCCAACTCTTTCTGGAACTCTTCAACCAGTTCTCCCACTGTACCATTCTCAGTCTTCTTCACCCAGTTTTTATGTTTTGTCTCCGACCACCACATCTTCCTTCGCCAAGTGTTCCCATCTGGCCCGATCATCTGGGTTGTGTGTGGCAAGCTGGACTTCATCAAAGCAGCACTCAGTGCATGTGCGCTCCATGCATTTCAAGTTCTCAGTATTACAGGTTATGCTGGAAGAAGATCTGATAGGCTTTTTGATGGTAGGATACCACGCTGTTATAACGCATCAATAAGTAGACACAGGTTCTCGTGTTGGTAGCAGGCGCATGTATTGCGGCCATTTGATTTGGCTTCTGTTACATAAAATGGCCTGTAGCGTACAAACTGTCTGTAAGACAGTCGAAGGTGTGGTCCAGCAGTCTGGAGGTATTCCTTGTGCAAGTCAACCAACGATTTTGCAAGTACTCTCCTCTGCATTTTTCTTTTCTTCCAATGGTTTCTTTCTTCCCTGGAAGAAGCCTGCTGTTCTCATCCCTTAATAAGAAGGACTCCACTTGTTTCTTCTTTTCGTGGGCAGTGTTTTCTCGCTTTGTTTGTTTTGCTTGTGTTTTTCTGTCAGCATGTTTATCCATATTCCGTTTTTGCACGAGGCGTTGATTCTTTCGTCTAAACCTATTTGCTCTTCTTTTTTCAGCCTCAAGTTTCTTCATTAATGTCTCATTTTGTTTTCGTAGTTTCCGTAGTTCTTTGGTCATTGAAAATGTTCTTCTTTTTTGGGGTGTATTTTGGTCTTGGGGGAACTTCTCTGGTGTGCTACAAAAAACGGGTACTGGTACTGGGGCTTCATTGATCACTTCATGCAGAACCGGCCTTGCCACTGGGGCTCCATTGATAACTGGCCTTGCCACTGGGGGGTCATTGATCTCTTCGAATGGCTGGTCATGATCCTGAGGTGATTGTGGCGTAATATAAAGGACAGCATTAGTGGCTTTTTCCCTTGCCCTACATCTCCGCATTAGTGGCTTTTTCCCTTGCCCTACATCTCCGCTTTGACTCTCTCCATTTCTCTCGTAGCTTCTTCTGTGTTGCTGGCGTCAGACTTCACGCTTAGCTGAACAATTTTCTCGCATGCTTTCTTCTTCTGATATCTGGAGAAAATGATAAAACCCAACCATGAATACTATGATATGATGGTGCATTAATAATGTCATGAAATGTTTTAATTCTTAGGCAAAAATAACTTGTCAAATTTACTTTCTGCGTTTCTCTCTCAGGAAGTTCTCTTTCCTCTCAGGATCTTCATTCAGCCTCTCCCTAAACTTCCTAGACCTTTCCTTGGTAGTCATCTCAGCCTCTCACTTTCAACATGGAAATCAAACTAGCTTTAACAAAACAGGGAAGGAAGGTTTGAGTTGACGGGCCATCCAAATGCGGCCGTCCATTAACCTCCATTCATTTTTTAGACTCGGATTATATCTCTTTTGCATATTTAAACTAATTTTTCAATAAAACTTGTAATACAAACATTTTTTGTTTACATGTTTGCTTTCACTATGGTAAGGTTCATTATGATGGGAGTAAAGGAAAAAAATAAGTGAAACTGACTTCATGTTGTACTATAGGACAGTGCGTTGCACCAGTGGACATTTTCGAAATCAATGCTAGTATGTGGCCTAGCTATATGAGAGACATTCTTGATCCTGAGTAACAGTGTTAAGGTTTTCAATGAATGTAAATTGATAAAAAATATTCAGATCAATACTTAAATTGCGTTGTACCAAAGGACTACCTTAAGACGACCAGTTCCAACACTGCACGGAAATAGTGATATTATGAAAATATTTGAGACAGAATTGACCTTGTATGCAGTCCATCTGCTCCAGTGATATCTTCTGTCCTTCCTGATTCTGGAAGGACCCCTCTCAGTAATGGGGTGGTCACATTAATGTCTGTTTTATATCCACATAATGGCGTTGCTCCAGAAGGACACCAGTTTTGCGGACAAAATGTAATGTGTCATAATAACTCTACATAGGGACCTTAACACTTATAACCTCTAGATTCGGTAAGTAAACACTCATATGACATGCATTCAAATATTTTAATGTATTTAGATAAATATTTCATAAATTACAGTCATTTTAAGATAAGTAATACTACCCAGAACTGTTGCACCGGTGGACAAATGCCATGTTCAAAACAGAATATTTGCATAGTTGAAGAACGATACTCATTGTTTGCAGATGGATTAGATGTAGAAGAATGAACTGCATATTAAAAAATGAATTTTAATGAAATATTATCAAATTTTAGTTATATTTGTCACTGGGAACACAAAAATTGAGCACATCAACAACCCACGTGGCAACCAACTGCGAAGCAGCAAGCCATTCCGAACACAGTAACCGTTACCAGACTCATCTGAAGCCAACTCAAGATACTTTGCCAGACCTTTATCCTTTATCTGGGCATCCACAATTTCACTATGGGAGAGAGGTGTTGGTAATTTAGGAACAAATAATTTTACAGTACTGGACTTGGATACATCAGCCGTGTCCTTTGCCTGTGTCTGAGCTATTGCCAGAGTAACCACACAGGCAGTGAACACCTCTGGAAACTCCTTGAGACACTCGTCTGGCTCAGCCAATGGCTTAACCACAGGAGGTGGTGCTGGCAGGGGCGTAGATTTGCATAATTACGACTGAAATGTCCCCACCAATATTCAGGTTGAAATGGGGAAAAAAGCGCTCACATGCGCTACACAAAGAGTTAAATCATTTCTCACTTCAGTGCTGCGGATCATCTCGTACAGATCTTGTAATGTGCAGTAGCCTATAAGGGTAAATCGCGCTGATTTGAAGTTACCTATAATAACTACCAGTGAGCCGCAATCTCCTGCGCAGCATGCAGCGCTTCGTCTTTACTTCACTACAAGCATGAAGTGCGTCCAAATTCACCCATTCTTCTCTGTTGAACTTTTGTTCATGAAAGAGCCTTTTCTCAGCTTTTAAACGGTGCTAGCTAGCCACTGTTTGCTGTAATAAACAGTTCGCGAGAAAAATAACTTCAAGAGATTTAATAATTATTCTCTGCGCCCATCTCCACATCCATTCGTCTCGGTGGAATATCGTAGGCCTACACACTCTTCACGCAACACATGACAAACCATATATCAGAATAAACAGCAGACCTTACCGAACACAAAGGTGTAATGCATTCCCGTGTATAGTTAGCTGTTCCAGAGTAATCCGGTTTTGAAATAAATTATAGCAAAATTCAACATGGTCTTTCGGCTGCATTTCTTAAAACTGAGCTGTGCTTACATCGCCTAGATATCTGTAAATATTAGAATCAGAGAATATACAGGCAGCTCATGTTTGTCAATGTAGCCTTAATGATTTCTTTTCACAAAATGCTAAGCATGCATGTATTTAACTTTCTTAAAACTGAGCTGTGCTTAAATGGGCATGATTTCATAACAGACCAAATAGAAAATAAATGTTAAATATAGCCTACATATCTGTAGCCTACATATTAAAATCAGATTATGTAGGCTACACAGTGTAGTTAGATCAAGTTGGACAGTAGCACATTTTAATCATGGATAGTTGGACAGTAGCACATTTTAATCATTTTATATATTCGGAGGGGGGGGGTAGTGGGTAGTGTCCCCACCAAAGCTCAGACCAAACCTACGCCCTTGGGTGCTGGTGACCCCTCCGGCCAGACACAATGACCCGCCAGATTGTTTCCAATAATAATGTCCACACCATCTATGGGCAGAGATGGTGGAACCGCAATAGTGACTTCCCCATTAATAAATCCAGAGTACAAGCAGATCTTATGTAATGGCACTGAAAAAGATTGAAGTCCAATACCACATATTAAAACAACACTGCCCGTGTCTGAGACAGAAGAAAAAGGCAAAACAGATTGGCTAATAAAAGACTCGGATGCACCTGTATCCCGCAGAATTTTAACAGGAACCCTCTGAGCATTGCCTACCAGCGAGACAACACCATCAGTAATGAATGGACTCTAATCAACACTGATAAATTCGCTTTACCAATAATCTCCACTGGCACATTTGGCCACTCAGATTCCAAAGACTTATAGTAGAGCGGCTACAAGGCCAATTTGGCAAGAATCGTGCAAATTATGATACAAGCATGAAACTTGGTAGGTATGTGCTTATGACCAATACAATCAAATCTACCTGATTGGCCACTTGAAATAGTGGCCATTTTCCAAGATGGCCGCCAAAAAAGACTCCAGAAATTGATTTATTGCATAGAATTGACCTAGCAAATTATGATACAAGCATGAAATTCGACATGTATGTGCTTAAGACCAATACAATCAAATCTACCTGACTGGCCACTTGAAATGGCGGCCATTTTCCAAGATGGCCGCCAAAACAGACCCCAGAAATTGATTTATTGCATAGAATTGACCTAGCAAATTATGATACAAGCACGAAACTCAACATGTATGTGCTCAAGAGCAATACAATGAAATCTACCTGATTGGCCACTTGAAATGGTGGCCATTTTCCAAGATGGCTGCCAAAAAAGACCCTAGAAATTGATTTATTGCACAGAATAGTCAAAGCAAATTATGATGGACGCATGAAATTTGGCATGGATGTGATCAAGACCAATACAATCAAATCCACTTGATTTGCTACTTGAAATGCTGGCCATTTTCCAAGATGGCATCCAAAAAGACCCGAGAAATTTGCAAAGTTCAAATGTGCAAATTGCAAATGTGGTGTAAATAATTGTTCACTCTCCTTAAATATGTTTCCATAGATGATGAAGTGATACAGATATTAAAAATGTTCCACAATGACAAATAAGCCACTTATGACACACAAATAGCATGGTGATAACATGCTAATAATGCCAGTTCTTAATGTCAATGGAGGGTGTTGCGTGATGCCACCCCCCCAAACAAATAAAATGGTTATGACATGCTAATAATATAATGACACTAATATGCTAATAACGGCAATTCATGGTTTTCTCGATGTTGCTGTTAAACAAAAGATGCGTGTACACCAGAAACAACCTCAGCTACAAAGTAGCCAAGGTCGTTGAAGAACCTTTGTCATGAATTCGCTTTTTTCGCTCTGGATGTTTGATTTAGCTAATCACATAACGGCTCTGGCTTGTCAGCCTGGGACATTCGAAGATAAGAGCATTCCAATTGTTTTTTGCCGAACCGCTCATTACCATCATATTAGCTGACTTTTAATTGCTAAATCGCTTAATCGCTCTGGGGGTCGTTTCCAGAAAGCATCGTTTGCTAACTTGCGTCGCAACCTCGGTAGTACGCTCCATCGTTCTTGGATTTGGTGTTTCTAGAAAGGGTAGTTCGAACTCTCAATCGCAAACAAGGACGCAAAGTTTGGTCGTTTGAACTACTGCCTCTAGGCAGTCGCACTTGTGTCGTTCCTTGGTAGTTCCTGTTGGTGTCCGGAGCGCCTAACCAAAAATCACAACCGCCTAACCAAAATTTGCGAAGTGGATGTTTATCTCGTGACTCAATGATTGATCTATCCTGTAGCTTAATTTTGATTAAGACACTGCTCCTCTACTGGGCTCATTCTTGCTATTTATGTTAATTAAAGTATTGCCTTGATTTTAGTATTATAATCTTCACAGTCCCTAACAGCAGCAGTGTTAAATGGTGTAGTGGCTAAATCAGATGACTTATTATCCCAACGTTGTAGGTTCGATTTTCTTATGATGTGAGATTGTCCTCTTGCTTCTCGCTACCTGCAGATGAACTAGTGTGACACGTAGATTCAATTGTTTTTGACTGATGTATTGTACCTATGGTCTCTCGATGTAGAGTAACTATATACATAAATATGTATGGTCAAAACCTATTGTTGTGTCTCGTAGGCCTACTTTTACTCAGAGATGAAAAGAAGAGATAGGATGCGAACTCCGGCCGAGCGCGCAGTGCACCAACGCGCTGCCGTTAAGCCACGAGACAGTTAATAACCTATGGGATACCCAGGTATTTGTCCAGGCTATATATTTTTTCCAACACAGATATATAACACAAATAATGACTCATATTGGTCTGCTTAAGTTAACTGTTTTCTATGCTTGCAATAGGTTTAGGTTTTGGCTGATGGCAATGACAATACCAGCATTAATCACTCGGTTTAGATTAGAAACATGTCGACATAGGCCGTGACAGAACATTTCTAGGGGGTGGGGTATTACACGTTGCCACTGTTTCCACCAATGATATGTATCGCTGCATCATCAACAACGTTGTTGGAACTATGGTGTTCGAACGTCGGAGGTAGCGAATTGCGACACAGGTACGATGCTTTCTGGAAACAGGTGTAACAGTGTCGTTGTTTGGTCGCAAGTTGCGTCGTACCATGGTGGTTGAGCAACGTCGTTGCTAACTTTTCTAGAAATGACCCCCAGGTCGTCCAGATTGGTTCGCTCCAGGCGAATTCACTTTGGTCGCTTTATTCGCCGACCCTCCATAGACAAATAATGACTTCCGTCTTTCCGGTCGCATAGGTCGCTTTTGGTTTTACATGCAAATAACAGCGGTAACAGTTATTAACGACAAATAAGCCCCTTATAACACACTGATAACATGGTGATAACATGCTAATAATGACAATTCTTGATGTCAATGGAGGGTGGTGCGTGATGCGATACCATTGTGGTAATAATATGCTAATAACGGTAATTTATGATTTTCTCGATATGGGCGTTTAAAAACACTAATAACGTGCTAATGGTACTAACGGTAATAATATGGTAATAATGTGCCGCTCACTATAATTTCTGCTCTCTGCGACTGTCCCCACAATTACCCCAGAGTTAGAGAACAAGGCGACCAGAGTGAATCAATCAGCAGTGGTCCAATGTCGCTGTAAGTGACTAAAATTAATTCCGAATAACCTCAGTGGCTGGTTTAATTCAGATAGTTTTGGTCTAAATATTGTAAGGATATGGATAGTGATACAGTGCATATACTCAAATGTAAAACGGCATATACAGTGTAATTTGTGGTAGGAGAGTAGGCTACAAAGTAGGGCAGTAAGAACAGACAGGAATATTATATATGAGGCATACTAGCATATAAGTGTTCTGTGTAACCACTCTGAAGGCCTGACTGACCGCAACGTCAAAAAAAAAAGGTTTGGTTTGACTAACTGTAGCAACATTGCCCTTTTCCATCCTCAAGGTGAGGGTGGGTAAAGAAATATAACATCTTACTTGTGACATGGTCAGAATAATCAGCAATTGATATTGATATACTGCCACACCACTCATCAAAGGCATTTTCTTCTTCTCCACCTGCTGTATGTGTTTGCACAGCTTTGTTAAAACAGGCTTACATTGTTGAAAAACAAATAGCATTTTTATACACGTGCGTCTTTCTGTTAAAATACCTACACTAAATTCTGAATCACATTTTGCCAATCAGCCCAAAACGAATTGAAATTTAAATAACTGTTCCATGCATGGATTCAAAAGGTGATCAAAAGATCATACCTCAATCTGATTTTTTAGATTAACAATGGACAACGACTGACTGGTCAAAGTGCTGTCTGTGTCAGCAGGACACAAAAGAACAAGTCTCCTGATACGAATCCTGCAAAGACAGATAAAGATGGCTATACATTATTAGCAAAAAATATCCCACTCCCACTCTCTTAATGCATTGCCTATCAAACTTGATTGTGCAAGACTTAACACAGGAATGAATTGAATTTCCAATGACTTCATCATAGAAGGAAACAGAAATGTAGTGAATGTTAACATTGATTTGGGCCACATCTTCTAAATTAATTGCAATTAATGAAGTTCTAGTGTCTTATTTGCTGGCCATCTTTAAAAATGGCTGCCATATTACATTTTCAAGTTGCAAATGAGGTGGATTTCATTATATTGCTCTTTAGCACAAACACACAAAATTACATACTTGTATCATCATTTTCTTGCTCACTTCTGGGCTAAATTCAGTCTTTTGGCGGCCATATTGTAAAATGGCTTCCATTTCAAGTGGCGAGTCAGGTAGATTTGATTGTATTGTTTTTTTAACACATTCATGCCAAAATTCATGCTTGTATAATAACTTGCTTGATCAATTCTGTGCAACAAATCCATTTCTATGGTATTTTTTGGCGGCCATCTTGGAAAATGGCCGTCATTTAAACTGGAAAATCAGTTAGAATGTATTGTGTTGGTCTTAAGCACATACCTGCCAAATTTCATGCTTGTATCATAATATCTTTGGTGAATTCTGAGCAATAAATCAATTTCTAGGGTCTTTTTTGGCGGCCATCTTGGAAAATGGCCGCCATTTCAAGTGGCCAATCAGGTAGATTTGATTGTATTGGTCTTGAGCACATACCTGCCGAATTTCACGCTTGTATCATAATTTGCACGATTTTTCCTGTAGAAGGAGCCACATCTGATTTAACAGCCTCAACATGACCTGCAGGGACAGGCCTACTCTTAGCAACACAGCCAACAAATTTTCGCTTGTCTTACCCTTGCTGCGTGCGCTTAAAGAAAAATTCCGGTATTTAGCACCTTGAGTCCCTTTTCTGGTTTGTTTTGGATGAACTAGAGTGGTGGACACCGAAATTTTTATGATAGGTCCTGTCTCGACTTTTCTGACTCGTTTTGAATCGCCTTTGACTAGTCAGAGTGGCTGCCTACAGGCATGCTGAAACATTTCCTAAAACAACCCTTAACGTTCCGTTTTCAAAACTGTGCAACTCACCGAGGTGTATTGCCGAAAGTTGAGGGTTTTCAGAAGCTGCGTGATGTCTGCGCCTGGCAGCGGTGCTATGCCCGAAAATAATTGCAAATCTAAATTGGTCTAGTAAATCCCTTCGTGTTAATTTGCATTGATATTTGTACTCGATGTGAATGTACAGGTTACTAAATAATTATAAAAAATCTTAGAGTTATTTGATTCACTTTTGCAACGACATGCTAGCTGGAACAGTTGCTAAGCTAAAGCTAACCGGGCCATTTCTAGATTAGGACAATGGCTGGGTCGGCTATAAAACGCTTTGGCTCACTCATCCAACTCTAGGGACTGCGGGGAGTGGCCCAGTTTCACCTAGGGGTGGCGTATTCCTTTAAGCCTCTTACGGTCAATTTCCCTATCCAACTCTTGGTGTTTAAGCCTTTCAAACTCCAACAACTCACTATGTTTAAGCCGTTCCATCTCCAATAAACAATCCCTTTCTCTTTCTTGTGCTTCCAAATTCTTTTGTTCAAGCTGCATTTGCAACAGCTCTTTTTGTTGATCAAATGTCAGCTGGCTAGGTTTAAGAGACAACATGCTGGAAATCGTGTCTAAAATTTGTGTTGTCGTTGGATTCAACCCAACTGGTGCCTCTAAAAAGTCGTGCTGCCGGATTTCTAGTCCTGATTGGAGTGTCCCCGGTCTTTTCTAGATGACTTAGGAATGGTTAGTTCCAGGTCATAATGATCCTCTACACTGAACAGCTGATCTTTCGTCAATGTCGCTAACAACCCCTCCTATGGAGCTGCAAAAAACTCCTCCAATTCACTCATCCCAAAGTTTACTGTTACTCATTCAACACTTAAACAACCAACGCTCATATAAACTACAAATGGATCTTCCAGACTAACCAACCCTAAATAACTACAGCAAGGCAATGCAGCTCATGAAACAGGACAAACCAGCCACGTAGCTTTCCCGTATCTAAAACATTTACCCACCACCATATAAACCTAGCTTCACACTGTGCCCAAGAGCCAAGTTCTTTACTCACCAATACCGCTGGAGTCGAGCTGCCCCGACTGAAGCCAATTCAGCCCGGATCTCCACGGCGATGTCCTATGCCCAGACAAAGTAACACTCCAGCCTAAAGCCCCAGCGCAACGGCGCTGTAAACCGAGGATAAATGATTGCTCCAAAATGTTTTCTTCCTGCTACATAAACTGAAAAATACTTTGCGCAAAATATAAGGTTGGAAATGAAATACTTAACTCGACATGGACTATTCGCCACCCCAATGTACCTCAACACAAGCCCAAACAAATTACCACCTATGCGGTTCCCCCAAACCAAGTAGGCCAAATTTACGCCTGTACGTCTCATTCACCAATCAACGTCAATTATCTAGCTCGCACCCACACTATGCCCCGCATTAGCCAATTATCTAGCTCGCACCCACACTATGCCCCGCATTAGCCAATTATCTAGCTCGCACCCACACTATGCCCCGCATTAGCCAATTATCTAGCTCACACCCACACTATGCCCCGCATTAGCTAATAGTGGGAGTCGAAGCCTACTGTACATACCAAAGTCTGACGCTTACCGAAAAAAAATTACAATTCAATTACACCGAATCGAGCCCCCAAATGTCATGACTTCCTGGCTCAAGGCCGCCACAACATAAAAGGGGGAGAACACAGAAGTATATTAAACGCAAAATAGGTTTATTAAAGAAACTAGGTACAGAAGTCAGTAAATGTAAGCCATAGTAAAACTGTAGTGTATGTCAGCATAATGAAATGTAATGCAAGAGGTATGTCAGTGGGGAGCGCAGCCCTGCCGCAAGTGTGCTGTCGAGCGGGCAAGCAAGAGGTCTCTCGTGGACTGGGAGGTCCAGGTTTTATGCGGCTCCTAATTACGCCACCAATTAGCCACGTCATCAGACTCCTAGAGCTCCCCCTGCAAGCTGAGAGACAAACACAAAACAGCATCCAAAAACTAACCGATCAAGAGGGCTAGTGATGAACCCAGCATGGTAAAGCTGGAGCGTCACACTGACAAACTGACATTGACTGATGAATGCAAGATTGCTTTTGTGGATTTGAAAAACACATTGGCATCAGCCCCTGCGATGGGACTGCGGTGCTGGCATACGGTGTCTTATTTCACCCTCTGTCACCCTCTCACAGTCCGCATGAAGTGCAGGCCATGCTGCTACAGGCCCAAACCTCACATCTCAGGCCTGTTTTCCGGGTCACGAATTGGTTTTTGGTAAAAATTAACTTCTGATTATAATTTCTGCAAGTTTCAAATGAAATAGTTATTCAGTTTTGTTCTTGGTTGTGTTTATCGTACATCAAATCCGGTGTAGCCTATGTACACAGACATAAAAGACATGCTTTTTGTTGATTGGCAGCAAAAATAGAGTTTACATTATTACCTAGCAACTGCCGCACAACCACAGACCCCACTTTGCACACGCGCCTGTCTAGCCTAGTTGCTCTGTAGGAGCAGAAAGGGACAGCAGCAGGGAAAGGAGTCCAAAGTGAGTGTGTGTGTCTGCGTCAATGAGTGCATCAGGGCAAATGTAGGTAAGAAACTATATGAAATGTTTCAACATTGTACACCACGTGCATCATGCACAAGGGCACCAAGGGACAGAGGGGGTACCAAAATGTAGCCAATACATAGCTTTACTGCTAACTGTTTTTCTCTCTTTGAGAATGTTTATGATGTCAAAATGCACCAACTCTGTGTTACATGTGTAGCAGGCAGACCTTGTCTGCTTGCTTGCTCTTTCCTCCTGGCCTCTCCCTGGCCCTCTGCTAAAGAGTGGGTGGGGCCAATCATTCAATTAGGCAAACCATGCACTACTTAAGGAGCTGTACAGCAAGACGCTCGGTAGGAGGGTGTCTTGTTTTAAATTTCTGGGTGTGTTTTTTGACACTAGACTTACGTGGAGAATTCATATCTCCAGGGTAGTAGACAAGTGTAAGACTGTTCTGAATTTAATGAGGTGTCTTGTTGGGAAAGAGTGGGGTGCTGATTTGGCCTCTTGAAATTGATCTATATATACTTGATCAGGGCGAGGATCGACTATGGATGTTTGGTGTATGCCTCTGCGGCAGCATCAGTGCTGGCCAAGCTGGATGTAGTTCAGGCTACTGCATTGAGAACATGTACTTGAGCTGTGCGGTCCTCTCCTGTGTGCGCCTTGCAAGTGATTACTGGGGAAATGCCTCTGGGGGTGAGGAGAAGACAGTTGCAGGCCAACTATTGGGTGAACCCGATCATCCTGTGAGAAATGTTATTGAGCCAAGCTGGGAGAGTGTAGTGGCAGATTTGCCGAGTTTTGGGTGGACTGGAGAATCTGTGGCGCGAGAAATGAATGTTCTACATTGTTCCTTTTGCTCAACAGTAATATGGCCTGTGATTCCTGTGTAGCAGCTACATGTTCCAGAAATGGACCTGTCGCTACTTGAAATTAAGGAAAAAGATCCTGAAGTGGAGTTAGTGTATAGTTTTCATTGTCATATAGAAGAAAGATACCATGACTGTTTTAATATTCACTGATGGGTCAAAGGATCAGGAGTCAGGGGTTACTGGAGCAGCCTTTTTTGTTCCGAAAATGAAGGTTCATGGCTCAAAGAGAACGTCTGATTCATTACATGTGTTCACAGTTGAGCTATATGCCATCTTGATGGCTGTGCAGTGGGCGGATCAACTACGAGATAGGAAGGTGTTAATATGCAGTGACTCTGTGTCTGCAGTCAAAAGCCTTGGGAAGGGAATGTCAAAGGGGCGGCAGGATATTGTTTATGAGATACTATTGGCACTCAATAATGTAGGCAAAAAGGGAGTGAAGGTGTCATTTTTATGGGTGCCTGCACATGTGGGAATCAGATGGAATGAGAAGGTGGATGTATTGGCCCAGGAGACAACTCGAAAAGAAGCCATAGATGTTCCTCTGACACTGTAAGTCTGAAGGAAAGAGTATTGTGTGGCAGAATTATCTTATTAAATGGTAACAGCTTTGGGATCAAGACACAAAGGGCAGACATCTCTATTCCATTATTGGTAGTGTTTCTGACTCAGTTACGGCCTGCACTAGTGGTAAGCGGAAGGAGGATGTTATCATTGCAAGACTGAGAATAGGCCATACATGTCTGAATAGCACACTGTGTATTTTAGGAAAGCATCAGGACTGACTTTGTTCTTGCCAGCAGAGGGAGACTGTTGAACACGTATTGCTATTTTGCAGGAAGTATGAATCACATAGGCAAGACTTGTTCAGGTGCCTAAAGCGATGTGGGCTGAAGGAAGCGTCCCTAAAAAGTGTGCTTCATGTGGACACAAGTGTAGAGGGAAAGCGCCACTTTAAGTTTTTATCTGATACTGGGCTGTATGGGAGAATTTAATTTTGTAGAGCATTAGTCCAGCAGGAGGCAGCGATGCAACATTGTGGATGCCAGCTGCCGTAAAACCTAATAGAAGAAGACGCTCGGTAGGTTCCACTGGTTGTCCCTCGTCTGAGCACTGGGATCTACCGACCGTCAGCCCTGTAGATGGATGGATAGGCTGTCCTCATCTGTTGTCATTGAGAAAATTGGTATAGAGAAGAGTATGGGTAGCACAGCCTTTCCATCCACGTTATTCTCAGCGTAGGTCGTGCTGCTGCCTTGTCTTAATTTTGTTGTGTTTCTGTTTAGCTTTGCTCGCACTTAGCAACTGCCTGCATTGTACTTGTAACCTTTTGTTTTACCTTACTTTATTATCTTAGTTATCCAGTGTTTGTCTATTCCGTAGAGTCTGGGGGCAACAACTTTTAACTGTTTGTTAATTTGGCAGGCAGGGTTCTCGCTGGCGGGAGGCTAGTCAGTCACCTAGTGGTGGTGCAGTAAAGATGCACATTTTGGTGTGAATTATCAGAATGTTTGCTGTGGTCTGCGGTGTTACTATCTTTCTTGATGGTAATCTTTCTTGCTGTGTGTGTGCATGTGTGTGGGCTCTAGGGCACATTATCAGTAGTCTGCCTCCCCCAGGTAAGCCCCTGCCTTGCTCAATTTGCTCCATCATGCCTCCCCTATGGAACCTCTGTCTGTTAGTTGTGATCATTTAAAAAAAAAAAAAAAAAGTACAACAAGAAAACATAATAAATATTTTTATACTTTCCTAACCCGGACTAGTCTTTTCATGTCTTTTTGCAGCTATTCCCCTTTCCTTTTCCCTGGCTTCAGTTGAATAAACTTGGTCATGCTTTCACTGGAATTCACGTCTCTGCCTCATGTATACGAACCTGTGTGCAATGGTGCAATTATGTGTTCTCTTAACTTATTCCCTGGGTGCAAGGCCCAGGGTGGCGTAGTCTGGCTACAGTGATTGGCTCTTAGTGCTGTCCTCCGAAACCTCGCCCTGCTACACATGCAAGGACGATCATGCAGCGGCACCTAACTTGAATGTTACTTACTCTAATTAAATGGGAACGCATCTTGAGTGCGCACCAGAGAGAGAGATAGACTGGCACGTTCCAGGTGTCATTGTTGATATCCCCTTTTAATGAAACTTATAACTGCTTGTAACAATTAATATTATGCATAGTATTGTATAATAATTTTATGTATCAATGTGGCACAAACAAACAAGGCTACACTTTAAGGATTATCCTTATATCTTACAAGAGCTGGTGAAAGGGTTTTATGAGAAAGCTTAGACTGAGTGACCTTAATAGTTAGGGAAAGTTAGGCTTTTTTTCCGCCAATCTGCAAAAAAATGTCTTACCAATAGCTTTTTTTACCATGTGTTCCTATAGGTGTCTAGTAACACCTCCCAATTTATCCACGGCCAAATCCTCGGGGAAACACCTGGAGAGCCCATCAAGTTTGGGGTGCCCAGAGGGACTGTGCGAAACATTTTGTTGACCAATATTAGCTTTTGAGATGTCTAACTAGGGGTTTTTAGGGGAGCTGAATCTATCCCAGCCATTAGTTTTGAGTAAAAATGACTCCAAGTCCATAACAAATCCATAACAAGTGCTTTTATTGAACAATTACAAAACAAAACTTTCTTAATCAGTTTAAAATTTAACAAACCTCATCCCTCAACTCCCCTGCACTTCCTCACTCCTGTTATCTTCTGGCTGGCTGATGTTCTGGCAAGAGTTACCATGACAGTTCCAACAAGCAGAAATACACTTGACTCCTTGCTTTTTACAGCAGCACCTGAGAGTGTCACAGACGCCTGCACAGTTGCAGCTGACAAACTTCAGAAGGTAGTCTGGTGCAATGGGATCTGGTGTGACTGGTGCATAATCATGTTCTCCTTGTTTCTATCCACACTCAAGGACATCTAGTGATGGATTTTGTAGCAGTAGCCAATCTCTGGTCTGGAGATATGCCCGCAGAGAGTGCTATGCTGCACCTCCTGTAGTCGGAGGTAGTTTCTAAGGCTTGACACTAGTTATGTTGTCCTCATGAGTTTTACATGTTGCTTGCTGTCCACCCTAAACGTTGGACACAGCTTGTATAACAGTGTAAATTTACTGTCCCCTCAAAATAACACAACAAGCAGTCATTAATGTCTAAACCGCTGGCACCAAAAGTGAGTACACCCCTAAGTGAAAATGTCCAAATTGTGTCTAAAGTTTTAATATTTTGTGTGGCCACCATTATTTTCCAGCAGTGCCTTAACCCTCTTGGCCATGGAATTCACCAGAGCTTCACAGGTTGCCACTGGAATCCTCTTCCACTCCATGGCGACATCATGGAGCTGGTGGATGTTAGAGACCTTGCACTCCTCCACCTTCCATTTGAGGATGCCCCACAGATGCTCAATAGGGTTTAGGTCTGGAATAATGCTTGGCCAGTCCATCACCTTTACCCTCAGCTTCTTTAGCGAGGCAGTGGTCGCCTTGGAGGTGTGTTTGGGGTCGTTATCATGTTGGAATACTGCCCTACGGCCCAGTTTCCGAGAGAGGGGATCATGTTCTGCTTCAGTATGTCACAGTACATGTTGGCATTCATGGTTCCCTCAATGAACCGTAGCTCCCCAGTGCAGCACTAATGCAGCCCCAGACCATGACACTCCCACCACCATGCTTGACTGTAGGCAAGACACACTAGTCTTTGTACTTCTCACCTGGTTCCCTCCACACACACTTGACACCATCTGTATCAAATAAGTTTATCTTGGTCTCATCAGACCACAGGACATGGTTACAGTTATCCATGTCCTTAGTCTCCTTGTCTTCAGCAAACTGTTTGCGGGCTTTCTTGTGCATCATCTTTAGAAGAGGCTTCCTTCTGGGACGACAGCCATGCAGACCAATTTGATGCAGTGTGCGGTGTATGATCTGAGCACTGACAGGCTGACCCCCACCCCTTCAACCTCTGCAGCAATGCTGGCATCACTCATACGTCTATTTTCCAAAGACAACATCTGGAAATGACGCTGAGCATGTGCACTCAACTTCTTTGGTCAGCCATGGCGAGGCCTGTTCTGAGTGGAACCTGTCCTGTTAAACCGCTGTATGGTCTTGGCCACCGTGCTGCAGCTCAGTTTCAGGGTGTTGGCAATCTTCTTAAATCCTAGCCATCTTTATGGAGAGCAACAATTTTTTTTTTCAGAACCTCAGAGAGTTCTTTGCAATGAGGTGCCATGTTGAATTTCCAGTGACCAGTATGAGAGTATGAGAGCGAAAACACCACATTTAACACACCAGCTCCCCATTCACACCTGAGAACTTGTAACACTAACGAGTAACATGACACCGGGGAGGGAAAATGGCTAATTGGGCCCAATTTGGACATTTTCACTTTCACTTCAGGGGTGTACTCACAAGCGGACATTAATGGCTGCTTGTTGTGTTATTTTGAGGGGACAGTAAATTTACACTGTTATACAAGCTGTACACTGACTACTTTACATTCTTGCAAAGTGTCATCTCTTCAGTGTTGTCCCATGAAAAGATATAATAACATATTTACAAAAATATTAACTCAGTTAATCCTCATGAGTTTTACATTTTGTTGATCACCGTCCACTCTCTGCATTTGTCTCTCTCTCACACACACACACACTCACACACACACACTTTGCGTGTAACACACTGGTACTATAATCACAGATAGTTTTGTCTCAACATGGTGTGTGTGAGAAAGGACATTTTGCATGTGTGAGTATGTGTGTGTGTGTGTGTGTGTGTGTGTGTGTGTGAGAGAGACAGAGACAGAGAGAAAGTATCAGTGAAGGTGTGAACTTTATTTGTAAGTGTGTGCATATGTGTTTGTGTGGGTGGTTGTGAATGTGTTTGTGAGAGAGTCAATGTGCATAGATGTGTGTGTGTGTGTGGTTGTGAATGTGTTTGTGAGAGAGTCAATGTGCATAAATGTGTGTGTGTGAGAGAGAGAGAGATAGATAGAAAGAAAGTATCAGTGAAGGTGTGAACTTTATTTGTAAGTGTGTGCATATGTGTTTGTGTGGGTGGATGGGTGGTTGTGAACGTGTTTGTGAGAGAGTCAATGTGCATAGATGTGTGTGTGTGTGGTTGTGAATGTGTTTGTGAGAGAGTCAATGTGCATAAATGTGTGTGTGTGTGTGAGAGAGAGATAGATAGAGAGAGAAAAGAGTGTCCAACGTTGAGGGTGGACAGCGAGCAACATGTAAAACTCATGAGGACAACATAACTAGTGTCAAACCTTAGAAACTACCTCCGACTACAGGAGGTGCAGCATAGCACTCTCTGCGGGCATATCTCCAGACCAGAGATTGGCTACTGCTACAAAATCCATCACTAGATGTCCTTGAGTGTGGATAGAAACAAGGAGAACATGATTATGCACAAGTCACACCAGATCCCATTGCACCAGACTACCTTCTGAAGTTTGTCAGCTGCAACTGTGCAGGCGTCTGTGACACTCTCAGGTGCTGCTGTAAAAAGCAAGGAGTCAAGTATATTTCTGCTTGTTGGAACTGTCATGGTAACTCTTGCCAGAACATCAACCAGCCAGAAGATAACAGGAGTGAGGAAGTGCAGGGGAGTTGAGGGATGAGGTTTGTTAAATTTTAAACTGATTAAGAAAGTTTTGTTTTGTAATTGTTCAATAAAACCACTTGTTATGGATTTTTTATGGACTTGGAGTCATTTTTACTCAAAACTAATGGCTGGGATAGATTCAGCACCCCTACAAACCCCTAGTTAGACATCTCAAAAGCTAATTGGTCAACAAAATGTTTTCATTATTTTCGCCCAGTCCCTCTGGGCACCCCAAACTTGATGGGCTCTCCAGGTGTTTCCCCGAGGATTTGGCCGTGGATAAATTGGGAGGTGTTACTAGACACCTATAGGAACACATGGTAAAAAAAGCTATTGGTAAGAATTTTTTTTGCAGATTGGCGAAAAAAAAGCCTAACTTTCCCTAACTATAAAGTGACTGCACCATATACTGCAAGTTAAACAGCATACAATTAGCAGCATTTCTTAATATTTAATATATATATATATATATATATATATATATATATATATATATATATATATATATATATATATATATGATTTTCACAAATCAAATGTGGCAACCCTAATGCCAGCCTACGAATGTAATAAAAAAATAAATCATGCATAATTTAAAAAAATAACTCAGTTTAGGCTACTTGGCTACACAATAAGGTTTCTATACAGCACAGCGCACGTTCAATGAATAGGCCTAAATGAAAGCGGCTGCCTTGTCTCGCAATAAACATCCCAACACTCTTTCAACTACATTAAATGTAATAGTGAACCAGTACCAGTAGGCTATCAAATGCAGAAGATGTTCGGTTTGGTTTGGGATTTTATTTACTTTTGGACTGTTTGATTTTATTGCTAAATGTTGGGACTGATGGGCACTGAAATCTGGGGGGTATTTGATGGTTGACTATTATGTTTCATGCAATTGAAAAAGTGTCGGGATTTCCACCGCTGTTTATTGCGAGACAAGGCAGCCGTTCATTGAACAGGGGCTGTGCTGTAATGGAAACCTTTTTGCATAGCCAAGTAGCCTACATTGAGTTATTGTTTAATTATGCATGATTTACTTTTTATTAAATTCGTAGGCTGGAATGCCTTGAGTCGCGGCAACAACTGTGTTTAAATAGTATAGGGCCTATGCTTCAGCATATCTCGAAGGGGGCGGCAAGTGAATTAACTTGAGAGCGAGTGTTGGAAACCCATGGTGTAGGAAAACGACTTTTCTTTCTTTACCAACAGTATTACTCCAACCAACAATATAATAAAATATTAAGAAGTCTTATTTCATTGAATTAAATCGAAACAATGTCTTGCTGGTGGACTAATAGCCCATAACAATTATTAAGCTACCTCGTCTTGTATTTGGGGACCGGCCTTTATTTGTCCAGCTATAAATAGAATCAATCCCGGGCATAATTTGAGGATTTATGGTAGCCTAGTCTCCTGCTCATCCCGACATTAGCTGTTATGTTTATTAATAACAAACTCAACAAAGCCTACTAATGTAACTAATGTAAGACATTCATTTCAAACATGATTTCAAAACAAAAGAGGCACACTCTTAAAAGGGTGAGTTTCCACTAGGACACGGGCGACTAGCACTTTCTTTCTCTCCAATGCAGGGGTGAAAGTAAGCCGGTGTTGTGCCCCTTCTGGTTTTTCCACCTACTGGTTTCCGAGCTGTTTCCGAGCTTGTCCAGATGTCATGTATACCTATCAACAGCAACTGACTGCTACCCACGTCGACAGATTCGCTACATATTCATAAACATTTTACTGGCCTTTGCATCGCACCTCAATAAAAACTGCACTGAACTGAACTGAATACCTGAGCACTACATTACTATAACATTTTCCAGCGGGGAAAATGCTTTTTTAAAGTAACCTAATTTCGATTATCTGTGTCGCGCTGGATTCGAACCCGCATCAGCAAAAGTATCACCATGCGAGACCGCCTCGCTCTCCACTAAACTATCAGCATCTACATAACTTCTGGAACATACCGCTGTGTTCACTCAGTAGGCCATGATTCACCGTTTATCTGAATATTTTGAAACAACTGGTTACCTTGATTTAGGCTTCAAAAACATAACTGTATCATGCACTCTACCTTCTGTTACACCTCTGCGCTATTCATGTGCAAGGATTTGTAATAAATTCTACCAGGCAACGCACGGATCATGAAACAATGGGTCTAAAACAACTGGTTACCCTGGACTGAAAACGCATGATCTCGCTCTCAAACAGCTAGGCTGCAATAGCCTACGTTCCTTGGATGCATAGGCCTACACTGGCCTTTGCGTGTCGCACCTTAATATAATCTGTACTAAACTGAACAGCTGAGCACTATAACATTCTCCAGCGAGAAAAAGATTTTTTAGAAGTCGCCTAATGACCATGACCATGATCTAGATTCGAACTCTCTTCAGGAAAACGAATTACATGCATGACCACACCGTTCCCCACTACACTATCAACACTGTGTCGATAGTCGTTTAACTACTTTCTATCAGGTCATACATCACTGTTTGTCTGAATATTCCGAAACAACTGGTTACCTTAATTTAGGTTTAAAACATATCGTGCACTCTGCTACACCGCTGCGCCATCTGTGTGCAATGATCTGTCAAAAATTCTACCAGGCAGCATATGGATTCTGAAACAATGGGTCTGAAACAACTGGTTACCCTGGCCTGGAAACGCATGAATTCGAGACTGTGAAAAACAGCTACAATAGCCAGTTCCTTTGGTTTAGGACAAGCAGATTTCTATGGCCATGGCGTCTCGTTTTTCAAAGTTATAGCCTATGCTATCCTAAAACGTTATGTTTACGACGGAAGATAAGTATTTGCAACCCCTACAATGCTTTTCATTTCAGGTTTTTAATTTTAAAAGGTTAACCTCATATCCCTGTTATCACAAGCAGCTTGTTCTAAATTGGGATGAAACTGGTTACCTTGCCTCAATTAGGCTACAGATGAAACACAAGCTGCTTGCGCATATACCAACATTATGTGCTAGTTAATTTGCACCAAAAGCTCTCCAGCTACAGCTGTTGAGTGTTTGACAGCGAGATCATGCGTTTTCAGTCCAGGGTAACCAGTTGTTTTAGGCCCATTGTTTCATGATCCGTGCGCTGCCTGGCAGAATGTATGACCAATCCTTGCACATGAATAGAGGTGTAACAGAAGGTAGAGTGCATGATACAGTTATGTTTTTAAAGCCTAAATCAAGGTAACCAGTTGTTTCAAAATATTCAGATGAACGGTAAATCATGGCCTACTGAGTGAAAACAACGTCATGTCCTAAAAGTTTTGTAGTTGTTGGTAGCGGTTGGTAGTGTAGTGGAGAGCGAGACAATCTTGCATGGTGTTACTTTTGCTGAGGAGGGTTCGAATCTAGCGCGACAAATCATCGAAATTAGGTTACTTTTTTAATAAAACATTTTTCCCGCTGGATAATGTTATAGTGATGTAGTGCTCAGATGTTCAGTTCAGTACAGTTTATATTGAGGTGCGACACGCAAAGGCCCGTGAACTGTGTATGAATCCAAGGAACGTAGGCTATGGCAACCTAGCTGTTTGAGAGCGAGATCATGCGTTTCCAGGGCAGGGTAAACAGTTGTTTTAGACCCATTGTTTCATGATCCGTGCGTTGCCTGGTAGATTTTATTACAAATTCTTGCACATGGATAGCGCAGAGGTGTAACAGAAGGTAGAGTGCATGATACAGTTATGTTTTTGAAGCCTAAATCAAGGTAACCAGTTGTTTCAAAATATTCAGATAAACGGTGAATCATGGCCTACTGAGTGAACACAGCGGTATGTTCTGGAAGTTATGTAGATGCTGATAGTTTAGTGGAGAGCGAGGTGGTCTCGCATGGTGATACTTTTGCTGATGAGGGTTCGAATCCAGCGCGACACAGAGAATCGAAATTAGGTTACTTTAAAAAAGCATTTTCCACACAACTGCTAACGTCAAATTACCAGAAGCAACACGTTTCCCCCAAAATATATTTCATATACATCGTTCTGAACTGTATCTGAATTGTGTCTAAACCTCCCGTGCAGCTGGACAGACAACGAGCAAGCTATAGCGCGCGTAGGCTACAGTAGTAATTGCGCCAACGTGCACTGGTATCCAAAGTGTTTTAGCAGACGGACGTTTCTTGGAAAGTCTCCCAAATAAAAAAAACATACAGGCTAAAGAAAAATATGTTGATGTTTCAATAGCCTATTCTGGTTTTATGTGTGCAATGTTTCGCTGGAGAGACACGAGACATGTACGGCTTAACCAGATCTTGCGCAGCAATAATGAAAGTGTTTTAGCGGACAGAAGTATGTTGCAGTCTCCCAAATAAAAAGGCATGATGACTCAAAGAAACGTGTTTCATGATATACAGTAGCCTATATAAAAAAACGATTGGAAGTGGGAGCGAGCAGAGTAACTAGGCTACCAAAGCACTGAAAACACACGTGCACTGAGAACACGAAAGAACGCACGCACTTATTCAAACATTCCATGCACTTATTCAAACGTCCCATCACGTCCGTGGGAAAAAATAATCCAAACATACCAACAGAAAACCACAACGCTTCGAGAGAGATTCAAGTAGAGAGGACAAGTAGAAACTATACAAAGAAAATGCAGAGAAAAAAATATGATATGTTTTTAAAAAAGACCATAGCAATGAAACAGAAAGCAGTGGGATGCCCTTCCTTATGTGAAGATTTGGCTTGGCAAAGGAAGGAGAGCTGCTCATTCAACCCAAGGCATGGCTAGTCGTCAAGCAGATGAGGACAGCTACTTCAAGCCTCTTTGGAATTTATTTTAAGTGTTTTACCTTTTCTGTTCTGTTTCAACTATTCAGCTAAAACATAAATAAATAAATGTTGAAATTAAGTGTTTGCAATTTATTCATAATCAAAAACAGATACAGGTGGGTTAAAGAGTGATACTAGAGTTATAAGAAGTCCTTGTGAATGCTTGATAAGTAGACTATAATACAGTAAATAAACAAATAATAAATAATTAGACTAAGTGAAATTTTTGGCGCGCGTGCGCATTATAACTCTATATCATAGTACCACCAAGAAATAAAAACTACTTTCACCCCTGCTCCAATGGAATAAATTTTGCATAGGCCTCATTTGAGGCCGCTTTGTCTTCTGTCTCCACACCCTCGGGCTTGTTACGGTTCCCCACAGGAAAACCGCAACATAAATTGGAGAACAACTGGGTTAAGGCTCAAAAAGGGGTATTTATTCACGTTCCCTAAAAAGGGCAAAAAGCAGGCTCGAAAACCGGCAACAATGCTCAAAAGCGCTGAAAAACTGGAGACGACGAGGTGGTAGCAACCAGCAGGAAAACCCAGAAAATGCTCTGCATACCAGGTCCAGAATGTGCGCATCCTGGCTAATTGGATCACCTGATTAGGGAGCAAACATAGAAAATGGCAGGTAACAGCACCCCTACCACTCACAGCCAGTAGGGTGTGCCAAAAATCATGACGATAAAACACAAGGAACTTCGGGGGCAGTAACAATAGTAATAATACCTTTCAGCCATTGCAGCCGGAGGTGCCCCAAAAACGTAATATCCCAGAGTTCATAATTCTTTTCATCCCCGTCAAACAAAAGCCGCGACCACTATGTTCGGATGATCTTCTAGCGTTACTCATGGTGCTACTTCAGCACGCTATTAAACAAATAACGCAGTGTTATCTTGACTTAGGCTCACTCTGGGCCCATAACCTGTTAACAGAGTAGACGCAACGACATGACTGACTTCCAACACACAGCAACAGCTGCGCTCACTCAAGGTGATTTATTCAACACACCAATCACAGTACAGGTACACACCCACATTAACAATCACAGGTGTCAGTATTCAATCAATGCAATCAACTCAGGATGAAGTCAAATAAAAATCCATAAACAAAACAAAACAAAACATACAAGTTGAGAGCACATAGTTAACAGAGGCGCTGCTTAACAGCGCGCTCTGCATACATTAGAGTCTTTGTATAGCGCTGGTTATTGTGTGCAGGTCTGAGACGAGGTCCGCCGTTCTCCTCTTCATAAAATGGACTTTATTTCTCTGATCATCGTCATTTATATCAATGATTAATGTGAATGATGTCAGTAAAAAGCACAAAAAACAGAAAACAAACAGTTACAAAGAATAGCACACGTGGCGGGCTGGCTCACGGTACCGATCCACTTGCACGACACGACATACGCATGGGGTCGCGCTGCCTCCCCTCATTCAGTCGTGTGTGGGCGTTTAGTTTAAAATGTCAGTTAGCAGCTCATATTCAGTTCATTTTAACGTATCTTAAGTGTTTTTCCACAAATTGACCACAATTTTAGGCATGTAGGCTACTTAACAGTATACAACAGTAAACAAACTATGCAAGCCATTTCGAAATCTTGTTTTATTTAAACTACTCAATGCAATCTCAAATCCTCACCAGAAACACCAACAGTCAATATATTCATCCAAATCCTAGTTTCGTTTGTTTTATGGACTACTAGGTGGTCGTGGAAGAGATCGTTAAAACGTTATTTGTCTTGTAAGCGGAACCAAAGTTTCACAGGCACTGTTGTGGTAGAACAAAAGACCTACAACCTCGTGCTTTCATTGGATAGTCGCCTCACGTTCAACGGATTCATTTGCATAAAGATGGGCATCGGCCAGCTTTTTGACGCGCGACATTATTTCAAATGCAGCGCTGCCTTCCCAGAATGCTTTGCAGGCGCGTTAAAGTCACTTGACGTCACCCATAGGACTAGAGTGGAATGCGACACGACAAATTGAAGTGAAGTGCTAGTGGATCTGTACCGTCAGAGTTCGCGGGTCGCGGTAACCCGCCTGCACTCGGGAATATGCGCTGAGCGAGCGCCAGCCTAATAAAGGGAGATGGGAGTGACACAGGCAGCCGAAGCTTCGAGCGGGATTCGAACCGGGGATGCCACTGGCATAATTCCTCATGTCCTTGGCAGAGCAACGACATCTCAATAGTGCTACGGAGGCGCTGCTTAGCATTGTGCTCTGTAGTATACATTATAGAGTCTCGTCATGGCACTGGCTATACGGTCCGCGGCGGCTTCCTCGTAAAATTTTTATTTCTTTGACTATTGCAATTTATATCAATGATTAATATGAATGATATCAGCAAAATGCATAAAAACAGAAAGCAAACAGTTACAAACAGTCACGCACTTTGCAGCATGACGGCTTCTACATACAGTTGCGTGCGTTGCAGTGCTGGAGACGCATCCCATTCACTTTACATGTGACTTTTCACGTCATCCGTTGCCGAACTGAATTGTGGGTCCGTTGTGTCACGTTTCTCCCGTCGCTCACGTTGAGAAGTTCAGCTGTTGCTGCACCGACAGACGGCACCGGCCAATCAAGCCAATCGACGGACGGCACCAACCAATCAAATTACGGTTATACTTAAAGTCATTTGCATAGCTACCGTCGGGAACATCCACTGGCATGCGTTGACGGAATGCAACTGTGTGTAGAAGCCGTAAGAGTTTGCGTGCCCTCCTGCACTCGCGAATGCGCTGACCACCGGCAACTACAGACTGTGGCAACTAGTGACAAGGCTTTCAAATGCGGATTTTACTAAGAAAAATAGCATTACCTGTTAGGATATTACCCAGGATATTGTCACAGCTAAACCTAGCTTCTGTAATCTTTCAACCAAGGTTAGGAGTCATGTTGACTAAGGGTGTGCCGCACAGACAGTCGCTTATACAGTAGCACAGAATAGAAGTCACCATCACTGACTGTTAATTGGGCTACCAATCTTGCAGTCGCAATAAACAATGGATCCGAGACATTTTCCTGTCCCTATATTCTGTTTATGTAGGCTAATGTATTTGTGAATGTAGCCTGTACAGTGCAAAGAAATAAGATAAACTATGGTGCATTTCCATACTCGTAGAAATGAACATTGCGAGACACTAACTTATCTCCTTTTATGATCTCATTCAAGAAAGATTTTCTTTGACTGATCCTTGCACTATGCGAAAATATTTTCCACTAGCCTAAAACCGTGAGTCTGAAAGCTAATTGCGTTCACGTTCTCTTTAAAGTAACAGGCACACAATTAGACTTGCACACCACAAATGTGATGATATTGAAGACAAGTGTAGACTAATAATTAAAAATCAATATGATGTATTCAAATTACCAAATATATGTTTAGCTATTAGTCATTATGCAGATCATATAATGCTAAATAATTAACAATATACAGTATATAAAGTTCATATGAATTCCAAAATATGAAATAGAAACCTATGACAACCATCACTTTCTGTGTGTGTGTGTGTGTGTTTGTGTGTGTGTGGAGGGTCAATCAAATTCTATGATTGCCACTGATGTGAATGATCACACAATATTTAATATTACTGATGGCGTCAAGGTGGTGGGGGCCCCCAAACCAAATAAAATTTAAAAAAATTGCAAAGGTATCGAAATTACTTGGTATTAAAACAATAATGTTGGTATCATGACAGCAAGAGTTGGGGATGTGTCCCCACCAAAACTGAGACCAAACCTTTGCCCTTGCTAAATATGGAATAATTGCACAAAATTATAAATCTTTACAATTTCTATTTCAATTCAATTGGTGGACTATACATCTGCATATCTAATATTGGATCAAATTACATGAATATTCCATTTCTATGGATTCTTGTGAATATTTCAAGACCCAATATGCTATATCTATCATATTGCTAAAGACACTGCAGCTAGAAGGTAGATTTGATCACACTTGGCCGGCGGCCATCTTAGCTTACTCTCTTGGAAAGGTATGTAGTTGGGTGAAATGCGCAGCCTCAACACTAGATGCCACTAGTCCTGCATACAGCACATTTGAAGAGGCCCTATTATGGCCATTTGCACTGTTCATAGACCTCTGAAGTTCGCCTACAAAAAAGAACCAAAACGGCCATCTTTGCCCATATAAGGAGATCCGGTTGTTAATTGAAGCTAACTTCAAGTTGCATTGCAAGTTAGCTCTGGGGTAGCAAAAATCTAAGTGTGCCGCTTTCACGTACTGGAGATCACAGTATCCACTCGAAGGCAGAGGACATAAGTGTGTTCAGGAAAACGTCTGCATTTCAGACTTTTTCATCCCCGCGAGATCGCCAGATACCGGATGTCAAAGATGGCAGTTTTTTTGTAGGCGAACTTCAGAGGTTTATTGTTTTTTTGTGATTAGATTATTCCTGTGGGTTCATAACTTTGCAGACCACTTCCACAAAAAAACTATATAGCACACTACAGGAGAAGGAAAAAAGCATAATAAGGCCCCTTTAAATTATTCCTTTGCAAGAAACTTGTGCAAGAAACTTAACCCATAAAGAATACAGAACATTTTTACCAAATGTAATGCCCACCAAATATGCACTTCTATGTGAATACTGAATGACAGATACCCTAATCCATTATCGTTGACAATGAGGTTATAATTAACCTAAATACGTTATACAACATACTGTTTGTCTGACTTAAAACAGCTGACCATTTTGTAGAGCACATTGTGCCCATTTTAGCCTAGTAAAATTGCTTTGCAATGAGGCAATGTGTGTAATTTCCTGTCTTGAACAACTTGTCTCTTAACATCCTCTTTTTTGCGGTTTTGTCGTCCTTCAGAAGATAAAAGGCAGTTCGGTTCTCAGTTTGTCCCTGAGCTATAACATTCTCTTTACACCCCAGATGAAAAGCATGGAGAGACTATGGGCCCAATGCTTGTGGCTGCTTCTGCTGGGTATGTGACTGCACTCTTGACACTCCTGAAGCACACTCTGACGCCTGATGTGTGAGAGTGTGCGTGCATACATGTGTTCATGTGGTGTGCTTAAAGTGTTGACATGAGAAGGCTTTCAACTGTATGAATTTAAATTGTAAACTGACTGACTAATTCAATTTCAAAATAGGAATATTTATTATATAAGATTTAGGATTAGTTGTAGAATGTCTAAATATCTAAATTTGCATCAGTGTGAATCTAAACTGCATAATGTGAACTGTACTGCAACTTAGCCTGGATTCACAGATCATTGTGGGTTTTTTTTTCACTTGTCACCATCATGTTACATTTCCTGTTGCAGGTCTAATCCCCTTGTGTCTAATAAATTATCTTTTTTTCTACAGCTATATTTTCTTTTCTAATAGTGCTTATCATCCTAACTATATTAGAGAATAACTACCATATCATTTGTCAATTGGCTACATACTGCACTATGTAGCGATTGAGGGGATGTTCTGTATGCAGCTCTAGTGTGTGCATTGGTTATGATAGCAGATCATTCATAGACATTGTTATTGGTATAGGTAAACAATATTCACAGTTTGCCCTTAAGGTGCAGTCTTTGATATTCATTGCATCATTAAATTGGAAAAGAACTAAGAAACATCAGTTACTAACAACCTATATACAGCAGCATACATTATTTTGTATTAACCCATTTACGCCTAAAATGCCTGCTAAAGACGCCTATAGAATCCTATGGCATTCTAGACTAAATAACCTTATTTCCTGAGGGTTTTCTGAAAACATACAAAAAATTGTCAATGTCTACCAAAATGTTATATCTAAGCCTCTGTAGCACCTAGAAACATGAAATAAAAAGCATGCTGCGTTACGCAGCATCCAGCGGGAGGGTCAATGTTGCGCTACGCAGCATCCAGCGGGAGGGTCAATGTTGCATCATGCAGCATCCAGCGCGAATGGGTTAATGGCCATTAATTACCAGTACTGGTGACAGGGGTGCTGCTAGAGGTGGGGTGGGGTGGGGTGGGGTGGGGGGGGGGGATGTAAGGATAATTCTAAGAGCCCAGTACTGACAAGGGGGTCCAGATTTATTGTCCGTCATAGGGCCCAAATTATCTAGCAGTGCCCCTGACTGGTGACTTGCAGTATAATATACTAAAAGCAATGTTTCCTGCTCATGTCACTCCTATGCTTGACAGGTGTGCTGGTCAACATAGAATGTGAAACCCTTTCACTGGGCAATTCGACTGCAGACAGTGTTAACAACACCTTCAACAGCACCACCAGTGCGTCTGGTGCAGTGCCTGGGATCACCACAACCCAACTGCCGTCAGGAAACCATACAGAAAACAGCAGCACTCCCACTAGCTCTGTGACTAGCGTGCCAGCCACCACACCTCCGAGCAACACCACCACTGACACTGATCGGGGCAATACCACTAGAGAGGTTGACAAGACAGCTACACCCACAAGAGGTCAGTCCCTAGAGACAGATCTGAAGCACTCATACTGTACAATATCACATAACATGCAGTACAATGTAAAGTGTGTACGGGTCATTGACAAATAACGTGTTTTTAAAATAATCTTTAAAAAATGAACAGAATGCAGGTTTTTGAAGTTGGAAGACTGGAAGACAAGTCTTAATGACTGTGCAAAATTTACAGGGGTTTTAATTGATTTCTAGACTGTATTTGCAATTTCACCACCCAGAAAATGTCAGGTGCGCAACCAAAAGTTTCTAAAAAAAACACACTTGTTTATTTATTTATTTTTTGGTAAGTACGAGTGCTTAACACATTATTTTGTAGTTGACCTTGGTATTAAAAGTAACTTATGAATACTTTATTGTAGAGGGTGGGTATTTTGGTTTTCCCACTTTACATTTAAAATGTGAATAAATACTTTACAAATGTAAAAAGTATATTGTTTAATAGAAAAATTAGGTACAACACATTTTTCAACCATTTCTTCACTTTAATCCACTATTTCTTTGTGTAAATTAGTATTTTACCAGGTTGCACCACCTGACGATCCGGTTGCGCCACCTGACTTTTACTACTAATTTCAAATTATAGAGGCATCTTCTTGGTCACCTATATAACCTTTTGGCTTTGCTAGCAAGTGCATCCATTACATTTTCCAATACAATACAATTTATATATTAAAGTTTAATGTCATCAGGGTGATGAAACAGAGTGTGCATTAACTGGGACAGCTCAGCAGTGGCGGTTCTAGACTCAATTACTCCCTGGGCGAGATCCCCCCGAGCGCCCCCCCCCCCCCCACAACAAAAAAATCTTCTTTTTTTTTCAAACAGTCATTTTTTTAAACAGCAACGTTAACCAAAATGATGGAAATAAATAATCAGAACTTTTGAGGTTTTGACCGTTTTGTTGCAAAGCATAATCCATCTCATGGTGAAATTAGTTGTTGTGTTTGTTAAAACCGAATTATTATTTTATAGGCTAAGCATAGGTATTGTAACGATTTGATAACAAACCACACAGTTGTCCAATCAAAAGGTTTATTCACTGGGAACGAGAGCCGGGACACAGATAGACATAGACCAAGACCAAGACACAGAACACAATGCAAACAGGGCAGGTCAAGCACGCACACACACTACACATACAGGGGAGGACGCAGCCTCCCACACAAAAAGGATCACACACGAGGGAGAACTAAAAGGGAAACATGTTACAATAAAGACGCTAACATTACACACAAAACTAAGGAGAATAACGACATAAACCCCCCAAATGTTCGCTCTCGTATCCCAGGATCCCCTGCGCGGGAGAACGCGAACACTGTCTTTTTGCGCCGACGTTACACAGCTCCCCCAACAAGCCATTGCCGTCCTCGGCAATGCCCACGAGGTAGCCACATGCTAACGTCGGCGCGCGTCGCCCGCCACTCAGTTCAGTGCGACAGTACCGCCAACTCACATGGGGTGCACGCCGCAGGAGCTCACTCAACGGGCGCCACGCTGCTAGCAATCCAGTAAGGGCGTGCTAGCTGCCACGTGGCCGACCCGCTCGTCACCAGCTCCCTCTCAGCAGCCGCCCTCAGGCTGCACTTTCCGCGGCGTGACACCGCGGCACTCCTCCTCTCCAGACGGGGCCCTAGGTGGCCTTACAACCGTCGACACTGTACCAAGCACCGGGGTTCGAGGGGGGCCAGATGAAGCTGCGCCAACGCCACTCCGCTCCGTCGAGTCGCCGACCAGGACAGACAGGCACCGACTCCGCAGCAACCGGACCGCGCTGAGCTCTCCCGCTGCAGCTACCGTCTTCGGCGTCCCTCCTCGTGCTGCCATCTCGCAGAGCCGTACTGCTCTGTTCCCGGCCCGTTCCACTCCTTCGCGGCCTCGGCGAAGGCACGACCCCCGAGATGGTCGTGCTATCGAACTCCACACAACGAACTTTTTTCAAAAGGCGCCGGCCAACAGGCCAACTAGAACTAGCGCCCACACAGCACGGTGCCCCTCACACGCACCCAAAAGTTAAAGCACACACCAAAACAGTCACACACTAGATGGCCCTTCCGTCGAAGCTGCCCCACCGTCGTGAGTTCGCTGCCCTCAGCGGCTCCGCCAACCGTCCATCGTCTAGGAACCTCTTCCTCGCCGCACTCCCTCTCTGCTCACGCGTCGCGGCTCGCCGTGGAGTCAGCGCCCAGGCCATCGCCGTCCTCTCCGCGAACGCTTCTTCAGGCTCCTCTTCCGGCAAGAACTTCTCCCATGGCCGCAGGCAGCTCCAACCGAAAGCTCCTCTCCTCCGTCGGCAGTAGCGATAGAAGGCCCCGAGCTTTTTAGTAGCCCTTACAAGGGCTCTCTCTGGATCCTCTTGCGTGGGCCTCCACCCAGTGATGAGGTCTCCCGCTCCCAGCTGCTCCCGCTGAGTGGAGGCCATGTTCGAAAGTCGCTTCTGACACCAATGTAACGTTCAAAGGTTTCAGGACGCCAAGAGTTATTCAGAGCAAGCTTTATTGGCTCACGAACGAGGGCAGGGACACAGACAGACCAAGACACAGAACACAATGCAAACAGGGCAGGTCAAGCACGCACACACACTACACATACAGGGGAGGACGCAGCCTCCCACACAAAAAGGATCACACACGAGGGAGAACTAAAAGGGAAACATGTCACAATAAAGACGCTAACATTACACTTATAACTTAGGAGAATAACGACATAAACCCCCCAAATGTTCACCCTCGTGTCCCAGCATGCCTTTCGCTGGAGAACGCTAACACAGTCTTTATGCGCCGACGTTACACAGCTCCCCCAACAAGCCATTGCCGTCCTCGGCAATGCCCACGAGGTAGCCACATGCTAACGTCGGCGCGCGTCGCCCGCCACTCAGTTCAGTGCGACAGTTCCGCCAACTCACGTGGGGTGCACGCCGCAGGAGCTCACTCAACGGGCGCCACGCTGCTAGCAATCCAGTACGGGCGTGCTAGCAGCCACGTGGCCGACCCGCTCGTCACCAGCTCCCTCTCAGCAGCCGCCCTCAGGCTGCACTTTCCGCGGCGTGTCACCACGGCACTCCTCCTCTCCAGACGGGGCCCTAGGTGGCCTTACAACCGTCGACACTGTACCAAGCACCGGGGTTCGAGGGGGGCCAGATGAAGCTGCACCAACGCCACTCCGCTCCGTCGAGTCGCCGACCAGGACAGACAGGCACCGACTCCGCAGCAACCGGACTGCGCTGAGCTCTCCCGCTGCAGCTACCGTCTTCGGCGTCCCTCCTCGTGTTGCCATCTTGCAGAGCCGTACTGCTCTGTTCCCGGCCCGTTCCACTCCTTCGCGGCCTCGGCGAAGGCACGACCCCCGAGACGGTCGTGTTATCGAACTCCACACACAAACTTTTTCAAAAGGCGCCGGCCAACAGGCCAACTAGAACGGGCGCCCACACAGCACGGTGCCTCTCACACGCACCCAAAAGTTAGCACACACCAAAACAGTCACACACTAGAGAGCCCTTCCGTCGAAGCTGCCCCACCGTCGTGAGTTCGCTGCCCTCAGCGGCTCCGCCAACCGTCCATCGTCTAGGAACCTCTTCCTCGCCGCACTCCCTCTCTGCTCACGCGTCGCGGCTCGCCGTGGAGTCAGCGCCCAGGCCATCGCCGTCCTCTCCGCGAACGCTTCTTCAGGCTCCTCTTCCGGCAAGAACTTCTCCCATGGCCGCAGGCAGCTCCAACCGAAAGCTCCTCTCCTCCGTCGGCAGTAGCGATAGAAGGCCCCGAGCTTTTTAGTAGCCCTTACAAGGGCTCTCTCTGCATCCTCTTGCGTGGGCCTCCACCCAGTGATGAGGTCTCCCGCTCCCAGCTGCTCCCGCTGAGTGGAGGCCATGTTCGAAAGTCGCTTCTGACACCAATGTAACGATTTGATAACAAACCACACAGCTGTCCAATCAAAAGGTTTATTCACTGGGAACGAGAGCCGGGACACAGATAGACACAGACTAGGACCAAGACACAGAACACAATGCAAACAGGGCAGGTCAAGCACGCACACACACTACACATACAGGGGAGGACGCAGCCTCCCACACAAAAAGGATCACACACGAGGGAGAACTAAAAGGGAAACATGTTACAATAAAGACGCTAACATTACACACAAAACTAAGGAGAATAACGACATAAACCCCCCAAATGTTCGCTCTCGTATCCCAGGATCCCCTGCGCGGGAGAACGCGAACACTGTCTTTTTGCGCCGACGTTACAGTATCATTGCAAGATGGCTAACAAACGTAAAAGTTATACTAGGCTAGGCCCTATGAATTAACATTGACGTTAGCCCTTCACTCATGACATGATACTGTTATTATTAGGACATTACATACCTTTATCCTTTGCTCGTTTCTCCTCTTCTACTTTTCTTTTTTTTTGGAACTGGGCACCTGATGGCTTTGACCGCTTTCTGTCCATCGTGTTTGGCACTCGACAGTCGACAACAATCCACAAATTCCCATGATCCACTCGCGACCACAGTCAAGACCAAACCAATTCACCTGGGTGACCTCTTAATCGTTTTGTCACCTATTTTTATTAGCCATTTCACACAGTTAATTAAATGTGCAGGAATCATAGGTCTGCATTCATAACATTATGAGATGTGCGTTGTTTGGAAGAAAGTCAAGGTGTGACTGATTTTAGCCCACTAATAGACTGTTGTAGGCTACTATACAGTGGATCCCCATTCATCCCCCCTTTCCCGTTTCATTAAGGAGACCCAGAGGTGAACTGTCCCCGCAAACCCCTCCCTTCGCCCCTTCCTCTGCACAGTGCACTGCAGTAGGCCTACCTTCTGAGCAACAGGGGCGCCAATTCCCTAATTCCTCACACAAGTGATGGATAATAGAAAATAGTTTTGCGACGTTTATTATTATTATTCTTTTTTTCTTTTTTTTTTTTTTTTAAGCGCTCGTGCCGCCCCCTACAAGATGCCGCCCCGGGCGACCGCCCGGTTCGCCCGTACCTAAAACCGCCACTGCAGCTCAGGCCTTCTGTTCCTCTCAGTTTATATGAAAAAGGAAGATTTTTCCATCATAATTTGTCAGCTTATTCTGTCAAAAAAATTGTGAATCGTATACCAAATCATGAGTTCAGTGTATCGGTACATCCCTACAAATTTCATACTAATAGTTTATATTAATATGTGATTGAAAAAAATTATGTAGTTGGTTTAATTTGTGCACATGTTTTTCTTGTATCCCAATTTAAGTTACCAAGGACACTCACTCAGCAACCACAAGAGCAGGTACAGCACTTTGTAGTCATAGTTTTACTGTATGCACCACAGACACTTTGAAGTAGAGGAATCTATCACTGTAACAACATGCCTGGTAGCCAGTACTCAACACCAGAGTAATTAATCACAGAGTATGTGATGTGTATCTATGATATGACCTAATATGCTGAGGAAATAAATTCAAAGGGTCTTCGGGAAGATTTTTTTTTTCACATACAAGGAATTTTCAGGCCACAGATATATCCTAGGGGACACAATGAAAACACTCCCCTCAATGTCAACACTTATTTCTTTGCATTGATGTGCAACTATAGAGTTGATGAACTCCGGTGATATGCAAATTCCTTGCTGCAGACATTGCAAAGGACTTTATTTTCAACACTTTATTTTTACCAACACCATCAGGCCATTTTTTAAAATTAAATGTTCCAATCAATGATCCAGGCAGCACGTTTTCTTCTCTCTCCTTCATTTTACAGCCTAATTTTTACTGACTAGAACGGCTCGGGGTCAAAGGTCATACGGAATCGATTAATCTGCGCTAATTTTTTTAATCAGTTATTTTTTCTCAAATTAATTAATCGAAATGAATCAGTTATTTTGACAGCCCTAAAAAAAACACATTACTGTTGAATTTAAAATATGTGATTTAAAATAATGTATGTAGTTGGTTTAATTTGTGCACATGTTTTTCTTGTATCCCAATTTAAGTTACCAAGGACACTCACTCAGCAACCACAAGAGCAGGTACACTTTGTAGTCATAGTTTTACTGTATGCACCACAGACACTTTGAAGTAGAGGAATCTATCACTGTAACAACATGCCTGGTAGCCAGTACTCAACACCAGAGTAATATGATATGTAACAACATATTTACTTTGCAGTGGCAACTGCGAGCCAACCATATCAAGAAGGTAGCAAAACAGGTAAATGATTCAAAGCAGTAAATCATGTGACACCCAAACACTGATACCACCAGTAGGCTGCTTTTCCTAAGCATTAGCATTCATTTATGTATTTATGTATGCTAATGCCAGTAGCCATGAAGTATGTACACATCAAATGCATCATGACGTGCAACTCTAACCCTGACACTACCCTAAAGTAAAGAGTTAACACAACAAGTGAGAGATGTGTCAATTGTTGTATTGCATAGTACAATTTAAAAATGATTAACTAAGAAGATTTCCCCTATAGGATATATCATTTTGATAATCATCATTATAGCTGCAATCCTCCTTGTGGTATATTGTTGCTTCAAACAGAACAAAAAAAGGGTAAGGTCCAATACTTTTTGTTTAGAATATACAGAAGAATGAATAACTCCTTAACCTCCAGAAAATCTCAGAGAGCATTTAACAGAATGTTACCGGTGCATACCTGACTGTAGCTCAATGGTATTATTCTTTCTGGAACTTTTAACTGTATGATTGTCCAGCCGCAGTGACTGTTATCGTGCTGATGTTGTGTCTTTGACCATCAGAGATACTCCATTGACCTGCGCAATAAGCATGAGGACGCTGTGATCCCGCTCAGCACAGTGGAGGCTGACGCAGTGTTTGATGCTACGCCCGAGAAAGGTGCTCCTTGTGTCAGCCTATATGAAATGGTTAACTTCAGTCATTTGTGTGATGCATATTTGTTTGCATGACATCTCTTATGTATGGCCTGTGTCACTCCTGTTTAACTATTTAACACTGCATTTGTGGTACCTGTAAATTCTTCAGCCATCATTATGCCATTAAGATAGATCACTTCAGCTAGTACATCTACATTCTACATTTCATTTCTAAGCATAATTGAAGAGCACAATTGGCTTCATGGGACTTTTGCCATCCTGTAATGAATTGATGTGTTTCTCTGCATTTACCTGTAGAGATGGGGACCTTCACTGCCCAAGAAGCAGGTGCGGCCTCTCCAGAAGCTGCGGCCATGGCTCCTGAGCCTTCAGGGAAACCAGAACCTGCGAAGGGTAGGACTCTCTCCAGCACTCTCCAGCACCTTTTTAAGGAACAACTCCAAATGACTAAAAAAAAAACATTTATGTTTTTTCCACCATGTCCATTTCAGTATCCTAAGAAGTTCTCCGATAGGGAAGAAATACATGAATATATGAACATTGTCATGTAATTCTTATCAAAAATATTCCATATTCTTCATATTTTATCTCATCAACTCTTGCAGGAAGTTGTGATATTATGTAGATTTGGACAGATACTTGGTCCTCTACCATACATGGTGCACACAGCTCAACAGCCAAGATGGAAGCAGATTCAAAAAAAAATTCTCTTCTAATTTCCTTCCATTTTTCATGGGAATAGTTGATGCGTACTTCCTGTCAATACTGTCATACTTTATCTGTCAATCGCAATGCATGTTTCATCAGTTGCGGTGTAAAAGGAAACTATCACTCTCAAAATAGACTGGATGTATGAGGCTTTTAAAAAAAACACCAGCTTCACACTAGTACACTCAGCAGCACAACACAGCTCAAGAGCTGAACACGGGCCCCTGTGCATGCAGTACAGTAGATGACCACTGGATGGCCTCAGTGTCAGGGAGGAGGCAGGACAGGCGCTATGAGTCCCAATATAATATTAAGCTTGTTAAGTCAAATAGTGAAGAAAGTGTTGCCAAAGCATACAGTATCTAGAACTCAAACTCAAAGTCTATTATACAGTGTGAAGACATTTGTGTCATTTGAAGACATTGTGTCCATACCATTTGTATATGCCCATCACCACACTTCCTGAGGCTGAGGCAGGGTCACCAGACGAGCCTTTCCTCTTCCCTGCTATTATATACATGCATCAGCCATGTCTAAACAGTGCCTGCTAGCTAACTATACATTAGCACTAATTAGAGATCACAGGCATCTGTGGCGTTCCCATCTACTGTATGTAATGAGTGTGGAGTGGGGTGTAGAGGAGCCCAGACTCATGTGCACGCTGCTGTGCTGGTGTGTTCAAACACATAGCTCAGACACAGCAGAGGCCGAGGGGGTCAGTGCGTCTGGAGGGGCCCCCTTGCTCTCCTCACCTCCTCTGCTCGTAACATGTCTGTGGCCACCCTAAGGCCATGGGGAAAGCACAGGTTTCCCACAAGCTCCAGGTGTGTCAGGCCCATAACCACTAATCTCAATTGTCTGCCTCTGGGAGTGTGTGAATGTGAGAAAGGGGCCATGAAAGAGAAAACAGTTAACTTTTACTCGGCCAAAACTAGATTGTGGGAGGAATGCAGCTGTCGGAAATCTTCTGGGGTTTAATCATGCGACTAATGACAACACCTACCAGTAAAAGCAGAACAGTACTGACACAATTAGAAGACAGTGGTACCACACTATGCTTCTAAACAATATGTTTAAATGTTTGGGTCGGTAGTTAGTTAAATGTGTAGTTAAATGGCCATCATGTTTTTTTTTCTCTCCAGGGGAGCCTGTGGCAGGAGAGGAGAAGGTCACTGAGGCCAAAGTCTCCAGCTCCCAGGAGCCACTGACCGTTGATCAGAAGCCTGAGAAGATGGAGGTGGTGGATCTTATTGACGGAGAGCCCACCGTCTCCACCAAAACCTCTGTGGAGTCTCTGGAGGACCAGCTCAATGACAACAACAGCAACAACTACTGCACTAGAGCTAATGGTCAGTGCCGTTTACCCCCTAACGTCTTCAGATTATTCTTAAAGTAATAGTTAAGTAGTATGATGGATTTTTTAGTAGCCTAAATCCTCAGCAAATACTTTCAAATGCATCTGTCCTCTGCGTGCGCATACTGTACTTCATTAGAAACATGGTCATGGACCAGGGGAACATGGACTACAGCCACTTATGTATCTAATGTGTTGTAAAACAGTTAGAGTCCAGCTCCCGTGGCTCTGTTGCGTGGCGTTAACTCTGTAACGGTCATGGGTTGATGCCAAAGGAAAACTCTCATACTTGTAGAATTCATGCCTTTCTGGTGTTTTAGTCTGAGCTAAATGAATACCTCGTGTGTAACTGAAATCTGCTACAGAACTAGTCCACACTTGTATTCAGTACAATATAAATGTGGTATACTATATACTCTGTCTACTTCTCTTTGCCAATCTCCTTTTCTCTTTCCAACCCTCTTGCTGTGCTGTAGGGAGAGGTTTTAAGGGCAGTGTTTATGAGATCCTTCAGAGCGACCCATTTTAGGAAACACTGGCCTCCAGATCCTGACCACAGTAAGTCTAAACTTCCCCTTCCCCAACCACTTTACCATCCTTACAGCCCAGCAGATCTCCTGAGGTCATCAAGGTGCCATGTTACGTCTCCTCACTTACATTTGTATAAATAGGCGGTCATAACAGCACATCCTCTGATATTACTGCATATTAACATGTGGTCAGCCAGTATACATGGCACTTGGCCACATCAGTCTCCCTGCAGGAGATTCAACATTATCTCCTATCCCACACAGTAGCTATATGGATTTTCACTGAAGCATAGTTTTGTGGTGTGAAAATAGAACTGCAAGGTCAGACTCCTAAACTCATCTTTTATTTACCACCAGAAAAGAAAGAGGGATGGGGAAATGGGTTATTTTATGGTAAAGGAGTGGAAAATAAGCTAGTGCACATCGAGGAAAAATAAAATAGAATCATTTCCTCTTGTCACCACTCATAGAGCTTTCAAGACTGGGGCCTCTCCTCCTGTCATCGGGCACTTGAGGGAGGTACCTCGTCTTGGGGTCCTCTCATTCACTGTTGCCTGCCCAGTACCTTCGGCTCACACCTGGGAGCCTTTGAGCAGTGCGGATGGGCCCCTGACCTGCATGAGGAATTCTGGATGCCCCCAGAGGCCGCTGAAAAGCTCTGATCCACAGCTATGCGTTAGCTGACAAATGTCTGTGTGTGCAAATAGAGCGCAATTAAAAAGATGCTAGCAGGACAGAAGAAGTGGACACAGCGATGAGGCATGTCCCCCATGAGAGACTGCTTGGCTCTTCTCTCATCTAAGCATGCGCATGTGTCAGATCTCAGCTCACTCTGAGCTGTGTGAGAAAAGGTGTTCCATCTTTGGCACCAGACACCCTAACACCCCAGGCACAGGTGCACGTTTCACTCAGAAAGATCCTCAAAAAGACAAATCTATCATTTAAATAGTTCTTAAACAAACATAACAACTGAGGCTTTTAGAAAAGTGAATGATACGAGAATTTCATATTTCACTGGAATTTCTATTCAGGCCACTGGCGGACGCAGTTAAGGTGATCAGTGTTTGAACCAGTGGACACAACATAGGCTTTGTGTGAGGCCCTCACTAGGAATTCTCCTACCCAGGCCCTAACCCACATCTACCACCGAAACCACTGTCTGTGGTACCACCCTTCTGCTTGCATACTTTCCTTTCACAGTGCTGGCAGTGTGTGGAGCAGACAGAAAGCAGCATAAAACATCTCATAGTAGAGGCTTCGGTGTTCCTCCTCTGTATAACTTTTCTCAGAGTGCTTCGGTAGTTATACTATAGTTATTGATGCCCTTATATACATTAACCTGAGTAGCAGGGAAGCTCTGATTATGTTTGTGTTCACATCGCAATGATCTACACTTTGGCTCATTTTAGGGTTGACTTACTCCATATACCACAGACCTTAGTGTTTGGTTAAAAGTAAATCAGAAATGCTATAGTGTAGGGTGGTTAAAAGTAAATCAGAAATGCTATAGTGTAGGGTGGGCTGCATGAAATGCTGTACACAAAGGAATTGTCCCTACAATCGATTGATGTAAGTCACTTTGGACAAAAGTGCTAGCTAAACACATAAATAAATAAACAGACCTTTTCAGTAATGTGGTTAAATTCATAACTTGATATCAGAAAATATTACAGTACACTTTGTATGTAAATACATGCTTTCTAATGTTATATTTACTTATGAAATACTGTGTACCATTCTCTTACATTACATTACATTTTTCAAATGGCTTATATGACCTAGACTCTGTTGTTAAAATGTGGATATATTATTTACAGAGAAGAGCATGGTGTCATTTTTATACCCTGAAGTGAAACTGGATAGTCATTACTGAGCACTATTAATACTACTTTAAAAAAACAGTGCAACAGTGTTTTCAGATATGGATGTGGTTTTCTGTTAAACAATGAGGTCTTTATGTAATTCACTCGCATGCAAGTGTATTGTCTTGCAATGTCCAGAAATGAGCAATGGACCTGAGAAAGAGTAAAGGCTGAGGGAATGAACCAGAGATGAGTAGAGACATACGATGTCAGGAGGGCAAGTCAGGGAAGGAAGAGAGAGTGCATCTGGTTGTGCAGTTGCTTTAGTGCTGAGCTGGAGGCATGAACTTGAGAGTGCCACCCCTCCCCTTCCTCTTTGTCAGCGCACAGGCTAGGGAGACAGCAGTGCGGCCCATCAAACAAACCCCAATCAGCCCAGGGCTGTACCGCCATTACATACCGTGTCATTTTTCTAATGAGCACTGTACACTTGTCATGTCCACCAGTAAGTGGAAAACCATTTCCACCTCTGTCCCCCAGCCCTTTGAGTTAGTGGGAATAGGAAGGTATGACCATGGATGACAGTGTCATAAATACATAGGGAGTAATAACAGACATCCACGCTCAGTCCAGCATACCTGCCGCTGGAGAGCCCCCCGGGGGGGAGCAGGGCTAATAATTAAACAGACCTATATCAAACGGTCTAACCCAGAGCAGGAGACCTCAGGGTTGCTGACGGAACAACATGTCTGCCCTTACACATAGAGATGCTTTGTGCACGTGAAAAGCTTTATCTTTTTAACAGCATAGCCAGCCATACTCTTACACCTAAAACTTGGACTAGAGTGTCCATGGCTATTTGACATGTTTGGTAGGTCCTGGAAAATGTAAAAAACAACACTTATGCAACATCCTCTTTTGACATCTGCCACATCACTTCAGATGAAACCATTAAGAGAAGTAATTTTAATCTATGACACCCCCCATCCCCCTCCCCACACACACACCAAAAAAAAAGCACAGAAAAAAGTATAGAGACATGAAAGCAGTAGGCGTGTTGTTAATGACAGTGAGTGTGAATGAGCTTCCTGAGTGCTGAGTTTGATGTGGTGACATGTGTGGTGGTCATTTCACCTGGGCCCTGGAGGGAGGGTCTGCTCAGAAGCCTGGCTGACACATGCACAGCTGAACCAGCTGCTAGCAGCCTTGCAGAGGCCTGTCTACCTGCCACACATGACCACCGAGAGAAGTGGCCAGCTGCATTCACAGTGCTTAGCTGGGTTAACAAAACTGGGACTCTTTTGATGTCATGATGTGGTGGTGTTTGCCATTTTAATACAGCGATAACAACTACAGTTTACAGTAACTGCTGGTTAAGTGAATTTAGTTCATCTGATATTCTCAGGAACTTAGTTGCATCATGAACAGGAAATGTGTTATGAAATCTCTTTCTTAACTTACATATTTTAGCTTAGAGCTCTAGTACAATTCCATTTACAACATCATGATTTTCACACCCTGTGTTACAGTAAAGAGTCCAGTAGTCTGCTGATGTAAAACAAAACCACACAATGAGTGTAAAGCGATTTTCATGTCATGTGAGGTAGGAGCGTCAGTGTATCTGTTTTTGGCCATCTTAATATAATAACTAAGATGATGAGTACTCCTAATCAGAAGACATGCCATTTGTTGGGAAGTTACAAGTATGTCCACACAACCTGTCAACAGCTTTTCAGAAAGGTGACATTTTATATGCAGAGGAACATCCATCACTGGCTACATTCATTTGCCTCATAAACCTTCTGTGCGTTTTGGTTTGGTTCTCTGTTTTAGAGGCTGTGTACTGTATGTATAGCATGAGGATGATACTTGATAGGTGCCCTGCAGAGAGCCATTGGTTTATAGTCAACCTGTGAGTTGGAAGGCAGAAAGAATGCCCTTTTCCTCTAAAGATCTCCATCCATGCACTTCTCTACCTCTCTCTCTCTCTCTCACTCTCTCTCTCTCTCTCCCAGCTGTCCATCCATTTAGCTTTCCTTTTATACCTCAGCCTTTCCTGGGCATCCTTTGCTCCAAGTGCACATTTAGAGCAGCTAAATCTGTATGAACAAGTGGCAAGTTTACGCACAGGTCATGTACAGTGGCAGTCATTCCTGCACTAGATAAACATTGTGCTGACCTTCCTGTATTTTAGTGTGTGTGTGTGTGTTGTAAGTTGTGTGTGTGTGTGCAACCTCACGCCCTCTGTGACCTGCTCACACCCTTTTGTGTGCTGCTTTTCACTTTGTTTTCTGAAGAATGATTCAGTATTCTCTGTATGGCTGGCCACAGTAAGGGTGGTGTGGTTTATTTAGTTTACAGCTTCTTGGCACATCAACCCATAGGTTCAACTGTTTAAAAAGACTTCCTGTTACAGAAACAGTAACTAGCCATTCCATTCATGCCTCTTGTAATGAGTGAAACATTTGATCGACATCTTTCACTAATACAGATAAGATCTTAATGATAGTCCAAGTCCAAGGATGGTATGCTTCCTTGTTTGTACAATATGAAAGAAAATGTTGACACGAAACAGACACGTTTCTTAGGAAGAGCCTATTTTTACACCTTAAAGGCGCTCTAAGTGATGTTGGATACAGTCACTTCTGTTGACGTTCAAACAAAACAGAGAGCTAGCTCGCTACTCTGGGCTGGACCCTGGGCTGTTAGAAAACCACGTAACATCGCTTAGAGCGCCTTTAAAAGGATACGCCACCATTTGGAGAAACACGCTCATTTTCCACCTCCCCACATCATTCAGCTTACAACATGTAAAAATTAAGCAAACTGATAGATTATCTGGGGGATATTTATATGTACAACACAATAGCATGTCATTGCTACTAAGGTTTTACATGCCTGTGATGTCCAGAAACTAACTAACAGGGTGAATTCTGCCCGTGAACAAGCACACTATTCTAATCTAATACTGAGAGCCATTAAGCAGCAGTACTCTTTCACTCATGCTGCTCCAATTGTGAATTCTTGTGGTGGTCTTGGGTCCGGTGAGTTGCTCTGATCTGGCGCTCACTGACAGACGGACACGTTCACCTGCTGCTATCAGTCCACAGCATCAGTGCTGCATTCCTGAGACCCACACAGTGGCGGGCGGTTCCCCTCATCCTCATCCAGGCCACCTCACCTCCCCATCTGCACGGGAGGAAGAACACTCACAAACTCAGAGTGTGTGTGTGTGTGTGTGTGTGTGTGTGTGTGTATTCATGGTTAGACATTTCTATCATATCAGCCCAGCTGAGATAAAGCCCATGACAGCTCTAGGATACAGAGTTAAGTGTCTGTTCTAAAGGAGAAAATGGCTACAGAGTGAAGTGTCTGTTCTAAAGGAGGAAATAGATACAGGTTCTGAGGTGCTCCACCAGTAGGTTTACTGCAGAGAAATGTGGTGGAAACAGGTAGTTCTGTTTTAAACTTGGTCCTGTTGAGCCGGCATAAATAGAAATGTCTAGTCTAAATGAGCTTTGCGTCTCAAACACAAAGTAGATGGGTTTAATATGTGTGAGTGTTGGAGGTCCTTCACCTTCTGATCTAGGGGTCATCATATGTTGAATTCCAATTAAGCACAAGCGTTTAATATTTGCTCCACAGAAGGTCATCCACTGAAACATTTTGAAGCGTTTATCTATAAAATATATATAGATACTGACTGTAGATTCTCATTACAATATTAAATATTCCTGTGTAGGCCTACTTATATTTTTTTCAGAGATTAAGTCTTAGTTGGCATTTGGTTGTTCATATCTTAAAGAGAGACTGAGACTCTTAGTAAAGCATCTTCTGCGTCAACTTTAGCTGTTTAAACCATCATGGTTTAGCATAAATCAAGCATTTCTAGGGGTAATACAGGTTTTCTTTAGCTGTTTAAACCATCATGGTTAAGCATAAATCAGGCATTTCTAGGTATACAGGTTTTCTTTTGCTCGAACAGATGTCATTTGCCCTAGGGTGAAAAGTCATGTCAAAGGGCATGTGTACAGCAAGCAGAGGACAGAGAGAGAGAGAGAGAGATAGAGAGTGGTGAGGGAGAGAGAGAGAGAGAGAGAGATAGAGAGTGGTGAGGGGAACTATGGTAGAGGAGCTGTGCACCGGTACTGCTCTGAATCCTGTGATTTAAAGTCTTAACTGTCATGTGATAAATCCACTTGTGTACAGCGTTGTCTCTGTTTCCAAGGGAACATTATATTCTATTGCATTTTCATATCAAATGTCTTGTTTTACAGATAGTTAAACCGTTGAAAAGGATGTTGGAAATGGACCTCCACCAATTCAGTTCAAATGTAGCCTACTACACTCTCTCCAACTCTTTATTGTTGTTTTACTAGTTTCACATGCAAATGCCATTCATTATGATTTAATGTTATTGCATTTACATTATTGTATTGGTCTATGCTTCAGTGTAATGTGGTAATATGTTTCCAGGTATGCTTGTTTTAACTTCTGGTGTCATTAGTAATCCATGGCAGGTGAGGTGTCTGGCTGTCGTTCATCACTGTCATATTCCAGATGAATTTCTTTTGATGTTGATAAGGTTTTAGATTCTTGCCATTCCTATGTAAATTTGCACATTCCTCTGTCATTTAGAAAAAATAAATAAATGTTTCCCATATTTTGACGCTTAATTATTGCTGTAACTATTCCAACAATTTACAACCCCCATCATTGACCCCAGCATTGATAAATGGATACAAATGGTTAAAATGGTCCAGGGATCCTACTGCTTTGGATGTCACAGATGAAAAGGAGCTACTGAATTCTATAGGCAACTTGCTGTTCACCTCTGGGCTAGACTACTGCACATTTCAGTGAAGCTCTTTGGGCTATCATCACAGTGTGGATTGTCTTTTGGTAAACATATAATCCCTGCTCTTGGCTCAGGGCCTCTGCTATCCACACGGCCCCTGCAGCTCCAGGTGCACATGAATACAATACATTCCGAACTCCGGAACTAGTTTAACAGAAATGTTGTAGTAATGACATTTTGTAATGAACTTCATGCTGGAGCATGCATTCATTTTATTATACATATAATAATAAAAATATGTGTACTATATAATCAGTTTTGCATGTTAAAAGGTTGCTACGTTGAGCTGCTAAATTAAGCTTGTTTCTATGGAAATTCAGCTAGTTAGGGACAGATAGCAGAGCGACCAAACCCCTGAGCTTAGAGCAGTAAGCAGGTCTTATCTGCTAATAAACTGTCCAAATGCCACACCGTTGCAGCTCGGGCGGGATGTGGAATGAGGGCGCAACCACAGTCATGGGGGCTCCATGCCAGCGGGGAAAACCAGCCTGCATACCCGCTGTGCTCCTGTGTCAGAGGGGAGGGGATCTGGACACTGGCTATTTATACAGGGCGAGTATTTAGGGGAGCGCGTGCTTGAGATGCTGCGATGTGCGAAAGCAAAGAGAAAGGGGCACTCTCCTTCTGGGGGAGCTATTTCTGAAGCAGAGCTAGCAGCCCCACACAGCGCAGTGCAACACAGTCCTGTTTTCTTTTTTAGATGAAGGGATGATGCCAGAATGGCTACTATGGCCTTTAAGGACTTCTCTAAACATGGGAAGAATGACCTCATGTGACATGGCCTGGACAATGTCAGCATGGTTATTGAAAATGTGTGTATTAATATAAAGACAGGCATAAACTATTAGGCCACGGAACACTACCGGACACACGTAGGGATGTTCCGTCATGCCACTAGAGATTTGGTGGGGCCAACGTTGCTACTCGTCTGATTTCCTCTTTGAACAGCTGCAAATTATTTAAGGACTCCTTTCTCGTGCTACACAGTCACACAAAGGCTCATGCACACACACACACACACAATAACACAAAGGTAAAAAAGCCCTTGGCTCTCCATAGTTAGCCAAATGGGCTTGATGTCCATTATTCAAGCTTTCAGTTGTCATGTTTGATCAGTCCTAAGCTTCCCACAGAAACCCAGTCATAATCTCAGAATATCCATGGTGATTACTCTCTCCTCTCCTTACGTATTATCCTCATGTATCAAAGGCTACTAATCCCATCCATCGCTCATTTTTTTCCAACAGTAGGCTACCCATATAATGTCTCAGGGACTTCACACAACTTCTTGCCAGACATTGTCATTTTGCAGATGACCTGACAAATGTTATTATGTTGACTTTCTCACTTCCAGCAGCACTTGTGATGAGTCTGACATGCAGTACTGTAGATCAGACAGGCCGTGGCAGGAGAAAGCACATCTGTTAGCCCCAGATGAGAGCTGCTGTCACACTCCTGTAAAGTCCAGGAGGATGATGATCTGAGAAGATGATGCATAGTCGTGTACAGCTGCACCTCGGCAGTACATCAATGCATTGGTGTACTCACCCGTATGTGTGTTTGCTCAGAGGTTAGGAGATGTGCGGTGATGATAAGGCCTAGTGACACTCCTGAGCTGTGTAGGCATGACAGGCATGCATGTGCAACTTCTGTTTCATTCAGAGAAGAGAAACAACAAGACAACCAATGCTGAATGACCCTTAGTAGAATTCAGCAAAGCAGGGTTTATTAGCATGTACAGTATAAAGGTGAATATGCTTTCATAAGCAAACACAGCAAACATGCTACAGTAACATTTTTACATTTCATTGTAAAAATTCCAGTGCTAAAAAGTTTGCTGCATACTTGTCTTTGTGAAGTGCTGCAAAGTCAATCACCTGTCAGCAACTGCTGCCCTGTCTCTTCACCACCTTATCGGGCAGCAGGCTCAGCCCTCCATTCATCAGTGCTGATTAAAGGTCTCTGTCATCGTGTCTGCTCCAGTAAGGAGAGGCAGTACTGGGCACGAGCGAGAGAAACACTGGACTCTTCCCAGAAGACCCCCCCCGTCTCTCCCTTCACACCTGAAATTGCACTATGAATTACTCACTGACTATTTTAATGGGAATGCAGTGATAACACTTAAAAATATGCCCTCATAATATTTCATAAATGAAAAGAAAAAAAGTTTACATGCTAATAGTGGAATGTTGCATTATGAATGTGCTTTTGTTTTGTCAGCAGGGTTGTGCAAAATTTCCAGAACTGAATTGAAACTGGCTCTTAAATTCCAATTTAATTCTTGAATTTCACTTGCATTTCAATTGAGGTAACAAACAGGAAGCAGAATTGCAATTTGAATTTTGCACAACCCTGTTCTAAACTAAATCTCGGGAGAACAAATAAGGCTAATGTGAAATGTCGAAGGGGAATGGAGGTTGCATATGGATTGCAGATATATTAAAAGAACAGGTTTGTTTGTTTCTATAGTTACAAATTCTACTATCAGTTTGTGTCCAAAACTGGGTGCCTGTTTAGGCCTCAGTGGAAAGGGAGGGAGTACTTGGTTCTATTATTGCAATGTAATGAAATGACCTGTTTGAAATGGATGCACTGACTGCCCATGTAATCTTAGGTATGCTGTGTGTGTGGACAGGGCTTTGCCACAGGGAAATAACCATGGGGGTTGTAAGCAGTTCTGAGACAAACCATTCAATAGATTCAAGAGGTCCTTTTATTTTGGTCCATACCACTGAAGGTGTCAGATTTGAGTGCAGTTCGCTCCATGCGTTTTTCAGTCATGTCCTTGTTAACTTCCTCTATGTGACAAATATATCCAGCAATGTTCCCTGCATAAGCATGCATTTAGATTTAGATAACAGATAAATGAGTTACAGCAAGTGATTCTGGATGGTAGCCATGAATAGTCTGAATGCTGTTTGCATGAAACTATGCAGAGTTGTGGGAGATGGAGAATCATTTCCAACTTACACCAAAGGAAAAATTACACTGCATGATAATCAAAATAATTGTCAGAAATCAATATTCATTGTTGTAAAACAGGATGCAAACAATCATCAAATACAGAAAATGGAAGCACGGTCTTAGTATTTCCCATGGACATGCGCAGATGGACTGCAGATCTGAATGTCAGTGTAAAACATTGCTCCATAAATGGAAAGAGAGTATTTATATCTTGACGTGACCGCACACCAAACTCATGACGTAGACTGGTGTATCTAGCCTAATGCTTTGGTCCCAGTGTACTGTAACTACAGCATGTCCCCTTTACAGACAACACACAAGAAAACAATGCACTCAAGATCACGCACTATCTGCTTAGCAGAGATTTTTTATATGCCAGGTATCTGCATTCTGAAGACTCAGTGGGAGCCTTTGGATGCCTTTTCTGAGGCTAAGATCATGTGTCGCATCATGAGATTAAAGCCATCATCTTCATGGTAGGTGGGGGGCATGCATTGGGGGGTTTCCATCACTGTATTTAAACACAACACCCGGCGACAGTAACCGCAAAGGATATATTTGGACTTTCTAGGAATAATTTATATCGGGTGTTGTCAGCTTCCAGTGTCCTTTCACTAGGTCACTTTGAAACATGATCTTTATGTTCTTTCACCAAATAAGTGCACCTTTGTTGTTGAATTGCAATGACCACCTAATTGTGGTGTGATTTCTTACATATGTCTCCTCTTTGGTTTTGATTAATAATAAAAAAAATAAAAATAAAATAACTTGTGCGTCATGTTAGTGTGTCCCTAAGTATTTGTATTCTTCTTGGTTTTGGATAAATGTTTTTACTGTCAGGAGAGGCTTTTGCCCCCCGTCTGTCCAGGAAGTGTAGGGCCTGTGTCTGAGTGCACACCTGTCTGGACAGCTGCTCAGCGGTCTGCGTGTGGGTGCTGGGGCACCTCCGGTGCCGCCCTGTCTTGTTGGGGTCACCCTCACTGGGGTGCAGGCACGTGAAAGCCAGTCCGCTCTCCCATAAACACTGCATTCCACTGCAACCACCCAGCAACTCCTTCAACCAATGACTCTTAAATGATTCATTTTCACACATTTGCAGTAGGCCTATAAGAAATGTTAGGTTCATTCAGGTTAATGTAAAGGGGCTTTGCAGTTATATATTACCATGAAAGAAGCAAAATCTGCCATTTGAATTTTTGTCTTAGCAAAACAGTGAGTTGCGGGGATTTGGACATACAGTCAATATTAAGTCATGCAAACTAAATGTTGCAAATTAATGTGATGATCTTGTGTTTAAAACAATTTGTGGTCTTTCAAAAGACCTAATCACCCTGCTATTGAATTGAAGTAATTCCAGGACTATATCAGCTACAGTAATATGGTTTGTCTTTGTCATCAGTGGTAAGTGGCATGATAAATCACAATCAGTCAAGTCGCAAATCAAAGCTTTGGTTCATCATAACATTTTAGGACAGATCGACTTAATGAATGCATTTGAATAGTTTTCTCTCAAACCCGTTTAGCATCATAGAATGCTATAGGCTACCTTTGACCAATAGAGAGCGCTGTCGCTGCCATTTAGCCTAATGAATGTGTGCGGGATGCCTGAGGGGAACAAATCGTTTCTGTAATGGTAGATTTAAAATGGCCATGCTCAGTCGTAATTGTCGCAGACTCATTTCACATCTACAGAGAAAGTTAAGCGAAATCATCATGACGAACTCCGTGATCTTACCATTTGTTCCTTAGGTTCTTGAAAATGGGCTACTTTCGCAGATAAGGCAATTCCAACTAGGCTACGTTTATTTTGATACGCAGAGCAATTGTTTACTTCGAAAATGTGATAATAGATTAATAATTTTTGGCTGAGAACAGAACAGTATGCATGTTTTTTGTCTCTTAGAATTTACCACTGGTGAACAACATTCCTTTCAATCTGAAAAGGGCTGTGGGTGAGTGGAGAATGAGCTAGGGGGAGGGCGAAGTTAGGGGGCTCTTGGCTTGACTTTCTTAATTTAGTCGTGGGAGAGGGCAGTCCTGGGGTGGAGCTTACCGCTGTCAGTGTAAGTGTATTACCTGCAGACCTTTAGTGGGCGAGGGACACTTACCCTGCGTGTATGTGAGTGTGTCACTACCACAAAGTGAGAAAGCAAGAGGGAGAAGGGGAATGAGGGGTAACTGAAAAGGAGACAGCATCATCTACATTTCAAAAACTGCCTGCTGCCTTTTTGAAGTTGGCCTTTGGCAACATATTTAATTCTTTGTAAACTGCACATTTTCTGCAGTGCAACTGGCTGTGGATATGGCTGGTTGTCTGCAAAGGACAAGACTTTCTAAAGCATGGGCTTTTGCTCTGCTTGTGCTATTTAGTGTCAGCTGCTGCCTTTCAACTGTGCAAGCAGAGCCATCCATACCAGCATACCTGTTCCGACACAGATCTGGACCTAATGCTGATTCGATTCTGATCGCAAACAATGGAATAAGAGTTCCCTTTGGACGCTCTGTCTATCTGGACCCTGTTAATGACCTGGTGACTGAAGTGCAGCCTGGAGATCGTTGTCACATCACTGTCCTGGACAATGACCCATTGGCACAGAAACCTGGAATTTTAACCCCCAAGAAATTCCCCTGCTCCTTTGGCCCTGAGGAGGTCAAGTACACACATTTTGGATCCAGGAGCCCCAGCAAAGATCGGGTGAAACTCCAGCTGAGGTATGACTCACACACGGACACAGTGGTCGTGCCTTTCATGCTGGAGGTGGAGGTGGTGTTTCAGCAGCTGGAGGTTCTGACCCGAAACATGCCCCTGGTTGTGGACAGACTGAATGGTCAGAGCAACCCAATTGATAAAAAAGGCCTGGAGTTTGCATATGAAGATGACGTCACAAAATGCAAGGTGACAACACTGATTGGCGCAGGTGGACTTCCCAGGTATGGCAAACTTTCAGATAATTCTATTAATGGCCAAATGGTTAACTGTGATGAGTTTGTTAAGAAGGGCATTCGTTACGAGCACACAGCTACAACCAACTCACCAAACAGAGACTACATCCCTATGTTAGTAGAGGTACAAGACAATGACGGCAACACCATTCAGCAGGAACACTTTCATATCATGGTTAGAATTAAAGAAGGATCTGAAAATACCCCACCAAAGCCCAGCTTTGTTGCAATGATGATGATGGAAATAGATCAGTTTGTGATGACTGCCATTACAAGTGACATGCTGGCTGCTGAGGATGTTGAAACAAGTGCAGATGATTTAATCTTTAACATCACCTCTCTCCTGGGCCCACAGCAGGGATTTATCATTAGTACAGACGACCAAAACCTGCCTATCACAACTTTCTATCAGAGAGACATTAAGGACCTGAAAATAGCCTACAAGCCTCCGTCTGAAGATTCAGATGTGGAAAGAATTTTTCAGATTGAATTTGAAATAGTGGACACTGAAGGCGCCGTGTCTGACCCATTCGCTTTCATGATTGTCGTTAAGCCCATGAACACAATGGCCCCCGTAGCAACTAAAAACACTGGCCAACTGCTGTTTGAGGGCCAATCCAGACCCCTGTCCAGCGACCAGAATTTAGAGATTAGTGATGAAGACAATTTAGAGAATGTGAGGATCACTGTTGTTGACGGTCTGAAACATGGAGAGCTGACTGTGCTGGGCTCCCAGCGCAAGTTCTTCACACCGGCTGATCTGGACGCAGGCATTGTTGTCTACCAGCACGATGGCAGCGACACATACAGTGACAACATTATTTTCAGAATGACTGATGGCAGCAACGAGGTCGAGTTTCTCTTCCCCATCACTATCGCCCCCACTGACGATGAGCCGCCAATTATTAATGCCAACACTGGCATCGTGCTGCATAAGAATGAGATGATGCAGATTTCACCCTTCATACTGAGCGCAACAGACATAGACTCTGAGGACTCCACCATTAAGTTCATACTGGAGGCTCCATACTCAACCGTTGGAGAGCTTGTCCTGAGACAGGTGGAGCCTCCTGCTGACCCGTCCACCTGGAAGTTCAGTGAGACAGACGAGATGTTTGAACAGGTTGTGACAGAGTGGTTTCAGCAGGACATTCTTGACGGAAAACTGTTCTACCGCCACACTGGACCTCATAGTACCACCACTGTGATAGATCAGTTAGTCTTCTATGTCCAGGATGACAACGACCCACCAAACAGATCAGGCAAACACACTTTCATTGTAAAAATTCAACCAGTTGATGACCTACCCCCAGAGCTTTACCCTGGAACCAGCCTTCATATGACTGTACAAGAATACGAGCTAACTGCTTTCAAAAAGAAGTTCCTGCGCTACACTGACCTTGACTGTGATGACAGAGATCTAAAATACACAATCAAAAAGGTCCCTATGGACACAGATGAAAATAACCCAGTGCCCTTGGGTAACATAGTCCTTACTGACAGTCCTGACACAGCTATCACAGTATTCACTCAAGCCCAGATCAATCACCACAAGGTGGCCTACAAGCCTCCAGACCAGGAGTTAGGCATCACCCCTAAAGTGCTTCAGTTCACATTCATCGTTGAGGACACAGCTAGTAATTCAGTTGATGGCCTTTTCACCATTTTCTTGCAGCCTGTGGACAACAAGCCTCCAATGATCACCAACACTGGCTTCACTGTGGCAGAGAGAGGCACCTACATCATCACCAAGAATGAGCTTGATGCTTCAGATCAGGACACAGAACTAGAGAATATAATTTTCACTGTGACCCAGATTCCTCGCTATGGGCATTTGCAGTACCTAGGAATAGATATGTCAAAAGATGAGACCTTTATGCTTGAGGACATTGAGAGCGGACGTCTGGCTTATATTCATAATGGTGAGGAATCACTCAGTGATGTTGTCAAAGTAGATGTGAGTGATGGCTTCCATGAAGTACCCATTATCATCAAAATCACCATCAAACCCGTTGATGATGAGACGCCCACCATCATGTTACCAGCTGGGCTCCTCGGAGCCTCCATTAACGTGTTGGAGAACGGGGCAACAGAGATCACCAGCAATGTCATCCAGGGCCATGATGAGGACACAGATGACCTGATGTTGACATTTATTGTGGAGGAACCACCCAGGCTGGGTGAGATCTTGGTGAATGGGGCGCTAGCAGAGCGTTTTACACAGCAAGACATCATCAATGGAGTTGTTGTGTATGCACACACCAGTGGTGAAATTGGGCCTTATAAGGTGCATGACTCTTTCAATCTCACTATATCCGATATGTCTGATGAGTGGGTGGTTGGAGGAAACCAGGTCCAAGGGGTCACAGTGCAGGTCACCATCCTACCTTTGGACAGCATCCCACCTATTGTGATTGTTGGGGAGCAGTTTTTTGTGGTGGAAGGGGAGAAGAACACCATCACTGTTGACCACATTCAGGCTGAGGATGTTGACACCAACAACGATGACATCTTATGCACTATAATTGTCCAGCCAACGTCAGGCTACATAGAGAACATCTCTCCAGCACCGGGCTCAGAGAAGTCAAGAGCAGGCATTGCAATCACTGCCTTCACTATGAAGGATCTCAGCCTAGGCCATATCCATTATGTCCAAAGCATCCACAAAGGCGTAGAGCCTGTGGAGGACAGATTCACATTCCGCTGTTCAGATGGCATCAATTTTTCCGAACGACACTTTTTCCCCATTGTAATTGTGCCCGCCAATGACGAAAAGCCTGAGATTTTTGTACGTGAGTTTGTGGTGATGGAGGGCATGAGCCTTGTGATTGACACACCCATCCTGAATGCAGCCGATAGCGATATCCCTGGGGATGAGCTTGAATTTGAGATCATCAAAAACCCCAAGCATGGTACCATTGTTCAGCAGATGAGTTCTGGAACAGTCCCAGTTGTCAAGTTTTCTCTCGAACAAATAAAGGAGGCCTCCAACATCGTCTATGAGCATGATGACTCTGAAACTAAAGAGGACAGCTTTGAAATCAGGCTCTCTGATGGAAAGCACACGGTTGAGAAGAAGGTGCCCATTATAGTCATCCCTGTTGATGATGAGACACCCAGAATGGCCATCAACGATGGTCTGGAAGTTGAAATTGGAGAGACCAAAGTAATCAGCAACAGGGTCCTGAAGGCTACCGACCTTGACTCTGAAGATAAGGAACTCACCTATGTAATTCGCTATGGGCCTGGACAGGGCTATCTCCAGCGCATTACCAAACATGGAGATGTGATTGGCAACATAACAATAGGGAAGAACTTCACACAAGATGAGGTTGACAAACGACTGATCCAATATGTTCACACAGGCCAGGAAGGAGTCCGTGATCTCATGAAATTTGATGTGACAGATGGCATTAACCCCCTCATCGACCGATACTTCTACATAAACATCGGCAGCATCGACATGGTCTTCCCTGATGTCATCAACAAAGGTGTCACCCTCAAGGAGGGAGGCAAAGTGACCCTGACCACTGATCTTCTGAGCACCACTGACATCAACAGCCCAGATGAATACCTGGCCTTTAGTATTACTCGTGCCCCCAGCAGGGGTCACCTGGAGTGCACTGACCTCCCAGGTGTGCCCATCTCCACTTTCACACAGCTGCAGCTGGCAGGGAACAAAATCTACTACATCCACTCTTCTGATGACGAGATGAAGATGGACAGCTTTGAGTTTGAGGTGACAGACGGCTACAACCCTGTCTTCCGAACATTCAGAGTGTCCATCACTGATGTGGACAACAAGAAGCCGGTCCTGACTGTGAACAAGCTGGCGGTGGAGGAGGGCGAGTCCAAGTTGATCACACCTTTTGAGTTGACAGTGGAAGACCGTGACACACCTGACAATCTGCTCCGCTTTGTGGTCACTCAAGTCCCCGTTCACGGTCAGCTTCTGTATAATGGTAGCCAGCCTGTCAACACATTCACCAAACAGGACCTGAATGAAAACCTCATCACGTACAAACATGATGGAACGGAGACAAACGAGGACAGTTTCTCATTCACTGTTACAGATGGAACACACACAGAGTTCTATCTGTTTCCTGACACAGTCTATGAGACTCGCAAGCCCCAGACTATGACCATTGAGATCAACACTGTTGATAACGGCGTGCCACAGATTGTGGTGAACAAGGCAGCGCCGACTCTTAGGGCACTGCACACAGGGCACCTGGGCTTCTTAATCACCAGCAAAGCCCTGAAGGCTGAGGACAGAGACAGCCCAAGGAAATTGCTCCGGTTCTCAGTGGCTGAACCTCCGCAGCATGGGTTCATCATCAACACCGCCCTGGGCAATGACAGCATCAAGACCTTTTCACAGGGTAAGCACCCTTCTGTTTCTTTTTTGCATCACTATTATCTAACATTGTAGCTCAAGTATCTATTGCTCTCTCCAGCTGACATTGATGACATGAAGATCTGTTATGTGCTGCTGGATGGTAGCAATGCCACAAGTGACATCTTCTACTTCACCGTCGAGGACAACGGTAAGAACATTTGTACATTGCAATTTTGTGTGTTGCCAAGTCTAACTCTTTAGACTTTTCCCCAAGAGTTGTAATGTTACACAGCAGGTGACATGGCCTCCATTCATGTCAGATTTGGCTCTTGTTTGAGGGGCTTCTGAAGCAGAGGGCGGTGTGCTGTGTCTGTCATGCTATAATGTTTGCATCACAAAGGCTTAGAGCAGTTGGCCATGACTGGCAGGCCCTGGCTATCCCAAACACACACACACACACACACACACACACACACACACACACACACACACTGTCACTGTCAAGGGGTGGGCGGGGGGCAAGGGGGCTTCAGGGGAAGAAAAGGGGTCAAAGGGAAATCAGCCCAACTGTGTAGGTGGGTGTTTCTCTAGCCTAAAGGAGAGGAACAGACAATGAAATCCTCTCAGAATTGTATTGTCACCTTAACAATTGATTTTCAGCCAGGATTTTTCTATAGTACTCAGATCTCTTTATGGTCGGCAGCGACACCATGAAATGTAAGTTGCCAGCTTCTGTGACAAAAGTATCCCGAGTATTTCCTGCTCATTTGAATGGAACTCAATCCCATGTACCCAAGAATAGTGCAACCTTTTTAAGTGTATGTCAGTATCCCACTCACCCAGATTCTAGCTTTAAGCGTGAAATTAACTCATGCAAGTCATTGCAGAATGATGAGGATGTTAGAAACGAAGCCACTTTTTTCTGGAAGCTGTTAGAACTATTTTTTATTTTTGCTTGTCATCACCAGTCTGTGAAGTGCTTAGTAGCAGATCATTTCCCTCCTCTTTGGAGAGGCAATATGTTGGATGGATTTAGCTTTCAGAGCCACAGTGTATTTATATTCCTGAGGAATTTGGTTTTGGTCAGGTGGCACATAGCAGTGCTGTCTTCAGTTTCATAACTATCTGCTAGCTCTTTTTGCCAGTTATCTTTCAGAGATTTTAGTAGATGAGAAGTACATATTTATGTCAGGCACGTGTACTGTATGTCACAGACTCCTCTGATGGCCATAGAGGAGAGCTCCGCTCCCTTAAGAGCATATCTGCTTATATGTTGTAGTTTTATGGTGAAGTTAGTCCTATGTATTCATTTGTGTTAGTGTGACTTGATTCTTGAATTGCTTACCCGTTTTGATTGATTGATTTAGTAAAATTGGAATCCAGTGAATGAAAAGTCTTCATATACCTTAATTTTACAAGTATAGACCACAGACAGATGTACTACACAGGACAGGGCAGGTGGACAGCAGTTGTTATGACAGAAGTTTTATAGAACAGTGTTTCTCAAACTTTTTCAAACCAAGGACCACTTAACCAATTAAGCAAAAACTCACAGACCACTTAGTTAAAAAAAGTAGACCTTCTTCAACAGTATACACAATAGGCCTACTGAACCACCTGCATATTGCCTTTGCACCTTGCTTATTGTGTCAAAGGATTCATATGCTTTAAACTGGCTTAGCTTACTTCAACTGTTTGGATTAACCAACAAGTTGGTTCAACATTGCAAACAACTCATCTATATAATATTTTACCACGTCTGTTCGCGGACCACTTGGGATAGCTTGCGGACCACCAGTGCTCCCCAGACCACACTTTGAGAAACACTGGTATAGGAGACACATGCTGTGGGGTTTAGTAATCCAATCCACACTGTAAAGTTCGGCTTGTAACCCCTCTAGGTAGAGCAAACGATCATAATTGTAGGCCAGTGACAGAGGAGAGTGTAGACCAGTGACAGAGGAGAGTGGTATTCTTAAAGGCTGTTTAAGCCAGAGCTTAAAGCAACACCAAAGAGTTTTTTGTACCTTAAAATAATGTTTCCAAAATTGTTTTAGTGGTTCATCAACTCGTAACAGGGGGAACGGCACTTCTGCATTCGCTTCGCGGCCCTCTATCGGCTATTACCGCACTATGTAAGTTTGCCAGATCGGGTAGCGGATCTGTAGTTCGATGGAATGAGACATAAGAAACTAAAAATTTGACTTGCATGATATCGCAATACATTGTACTTTCATAAAATCATGCAACATATTCTACCTTGTCTGTGGACATCGTTATTTGCAAAGCCGTTGCTGGATAAACAAATAGCGTGCGTGCGACAGAGGAAAAGTTCTTTGGTGTTGCTTTAATATATCACTACAGCATGCAGGTCCCTGCTTTCAAAGACTCAAGTCTCAAAAATAGTGAAAGGGCTTACTTTACTCATTGCCTTTTTTTCTGCTTTGACTTTTTCGATTATCTTAAAAGATTGCAACATTTTGGTGGCAGTCGTGGCCTACTGGATAGGGCTTTGGGCTTCTAACCAGTAGGAACGGCTGAAGTGCCCATGAGCAAGGCACCTAACCCCTTACTTCTCCACTGCTCTGGGTTAGTGTGTGCTTCACCTCACTGTGTGTTCACTGTGTGCTCCGTGTCTCCGTCTTCACTAATTCACAGATGGGATAAATGCAGACACCAAATTCCTTGTATACGGAAATATACTTGGCCGAGAAACCTGATTTACATTTGCTTTTTTTTTATCTACAATGGCCACCTAGTAACTCTTTGGATCTTGCTGTTTAGTAAAACTCCTGGCTTTTCAGCCATAAATCACCGGGATTCCTCCAGTGTTATCTTAGCATCTTTGAGTCTTTAGCCTTTAGGTTAGCTATAGGGGATACCTTTTGTTACAGTGTAGTTTTGGTTTGCACAGGATAGAGGAACAAAGCCAGTGGCGTAACTATAGTAGGTGCAGCAAGTGCAGTCGCACCAGGGCCTGTGACCTCCCGGGGCCCGTCGCTACCCCCGCCCTGCCTCCTTTTTTTTTTTTTTTTTTTAGAACTTTAGAATGTTAGAGCACGGAGAGTGAAGCGTCACTTTGACGATCTATCGGAAGATGAGCGCTTAACCGATGCAGAGAGATACTTCAAAGTGCAGGTATTTAATGCAACTCTGGACATCATAATCAGTCAGCTCTCCCAAAGATTTGCAAGTATGCGGGAAACTTTTCATGTGTTTGAGTCTTTACGTCCTATGACCCTTCAACTCGCAGGTGATGATGAACTGCTTGAAAAGGCAAGACGTTTGTCAGACCATTAGGCTATAGCAGGGACATTGCACCGACATTCCCAACACAACTCCTCTCATTCAGGTCTTGCTTTAAAGCAGAGATTTCACAGAAGTCATCTATTTTTCAACTTGCCAAAATGCTGGTGGTAGATTATGACAGTGTAACATCCACATTCGGGGAAGTGTGTACTCATGTTGTTTCTGACATTGCCTGTGAATGTGGCAACAGCTAAGCGATCTTTTTCCAAACTCCAACTTATTAAGACCTATACCTAATAAGCAGCATGGGGCAGGAGAGGTTAGCTATCCTGTCCATTGAAAATACGAGAGCCAGAGCATTAAATATTGGGAACACCGTTGACGAATTTGCACAACGAAAGGCTCGTAAGATGGCCTTCTTCTAATGGCCTAATTCACGCATATTGGGGGTTGTATGCATATGAATGATTTTATTTGGTTTCTGGACGGTTAAATAAGTTAGGCCACATTAAGTTTTGTTTCTGCGCAGTGCGAGTTTATAAGCAAGCAATCTACGCTTGCAGTTTCAGCAGAGGGTTGAAGAAGCGCATTGAGTGTTCCCATAATTCCATGCGAGTTGATGTTAATGCAGTAATATTAGATTACCCTGGCCTGCAGGCTGTTAATAAAATTATTTTTTAATGTTTTTACATGTAATGGGTATGTAGTCGTGTGTTTTTTATTTGAAATTGTAATCTGTACCTACTAAACTACTTCGGTGCCTCAGGCCCTTTGCATAAACAATTGAAGTCACCCTTAATGTGTATTGCATGTATCAGAGCTAATTCATCCTGGGCCAAAGTTCGTCGGTATGGGGCCCGCTTAGCGCTCTCGCACCTGGGCCCACCATTGGCTTGTTATGCCACTGAACAAAGCTCCCCAATCAAACCTCAAACAACTGCTGCCATCCGGCAGGTCAGTCTGAGTCATGGCTGTTCAGTGCCCAGTGTGTGCGCTGTGTGCAGGAGGCACATCTGGATTTTGACAGGGCCTGACGGTTTTCTCTGTCCTGTCCGACCACAAAGAGAGCTATAAAGTGGCCAGTGGCCTGAGGGATTGACCCATTTAGCCCCCTCCCCCCCTTTTAGCGATTAAGTAAGAGGTTTGTGGTTCTCTGGACAAGTCTAAGCAGGTTGTGGGCTTTGTTGGAAGATGAAAAGTGTTTGGCCAAACTACTTTTGGGTGGGGGTGAGGAGAGTGATCAGTCAACCTATAAGAGCAAGAAGAATGCCAGAGGCTGAATGACAGGCACATGATCTTATGAAAAGACACTAGTAGGTAGAATTCATGCAGCAGTAGTCTGTAAAATTATATTTGTTGTTACCACTGTTCAGTGGTTAAATAAAAGATTAAGGCTGCTTACATTATCATAAGATTAGATTTAGAGCACCATTTATAGAAGTGGTGATTGAGCTTAAGCGAATTCTGACTCACTGGTTTCCATCATTTGTCATAATTTGGTAGAACCAACCTGAGCCATGTCTGGTTGTACTGCAGTGGCTTCCATGCGTATGCTGAGAACGTCAGATTCTTGCTGAGGACAAACGAGTTTCCTCTGGCATTCGCAGCATTTTAAATGGCAATCAGATGTTATGAATTCTCTTGCAGTCCATCTAGCATCTTCTCCACCTTGAAGGGTGTTGGTGTGGGCAGCACATGCCTGGACACGGGCATGCAGTCTCCATGGCAGCAAATCAGCTGGATGGTGCTGCCTATCTTGGTTCCTAAGGTAGTTTCCCCAAAAAGCACTTCATGGCAACTCTAACAGGCTGGAATACCAGATATTGCATCTCCTACTTGTCTTAAATGAATAAAGAGCAAAAGGGGGGGGGGGGGGCAGATAGGGAGAGAGATCAACATTCTGCTGAGAATTATTCCTCTCAATTTCTCTGTATCTTTTCCTCCTCATGGCTAATAACGGAGACTTCAGGCCAAAGCAGATAAGAGTTAGGGACTCTCGGGTTTACAGATGACTGTAATGGCTCTTGCTGGCATCTGATTGGCCGGCGGCAGCTACTCTAGCACACAAGAGGAAACAGAGGAGAGATTAACTGATGGAGGCAGCTGCCTGGGGGCATTAGCACGTCTTAAATGCAGTGTGTCCGGCATACCTGCCACTTTGCCTTTGCGTGTGTGTGTGTGTGTGTGTGTGTGTGTGTGTGCGTGTGTGAGTACATGTGTGTGTGTGTGTGTGTGTGTGTGTGTGTGTGTGTGTGTGTGTGAGTACATGTGTGTGTGTGTGTGTGTGTGTGTGTGTGTTGGGGGTACTGGCTGAAATATGCTGGGCTACGCATGCACTTCTGCTCCCATCCAAGGAGAAGAAGCTGGCTCAGCACCTAGTGGTCCTGTACTGAGGGGTTTGAGGCCCATTCTGCCTCTCCAGTAAATCTCCAGTATATCGTGCCAAGTGTGTGTGTGTGTGTGTGTGTGTGTTTATGTGTGTGTGTGTGTTTGTTTGTATGTCAACATTTACTGTAACTGTGTGTGTGTGTGTTTGAATTACTGCGCAGATGGTGAGATCTTAATCAGTGGCTGTCAAAGGGAGGTAGGAGTTCTATGTGGGGAAAGGGGTGTGTGTGGGAGTGCGCTGCTGGAATTTTAAGCCAAAGAGCTGTGAGCTGGCTTAGTGTTGGCTAATGGTCTATATCACACTGTCGTGGGTCACCTACTACAGCTTGGGGGATTACTAGTTGTCTAGTATCGTAACACCCACAATTATCACCACTTTTGTTTGGAAATTCTAAAACAACGATGTTTTTAACACTTCAAAATAACATTTGCTAAATGAACCTTACATTTTTCAGTAGCCATAGGTGTTTAGATTTGAACAAAATCTGGTTTGGTTCTTAACGGGAACATTTACTGCCTGAAATATCCGATTTTGTTTACCACGCTCGGAGTTATAGTGCTGGCCTGATGGGTCGCCTATTTACGCCGTTTCAATGGCACATGAACGGTTAGACTGAGAATTCTCGTCATGAAATTAAAATTCCACTGGAGCTCCAAGCGGATGTGTACACGCAGCCTTACAACACTGTTTACAGCTCTTCGAGTCACGGTAAAATGTCATTTTTGGTACATAGCTATACAGTAATTTAGATACACATATGGTGTGGGTGCTTGCGTTTCTTTAGTAATCCGCCGTCTTGGTTTGTATAGAAATGGCTATTAAGTGACACATACACGCAAGACGGCGGAAATATGGGACCGACGGTAATAGGGGGAGTTCCGATAAATGTATTGTCCCTTGTATGAAGATAAAAAGATGAAATCATAATGTTGGAATGTTGATGTACTGGGCCTCTAACACAGTGGGAAATATGAAATATGAATTATTAGTTAACATGGGGGAGTATTTTAACTTTAATCTTTTTTTTTCATGATGTCCAATGTAGGATCTGATCACAGTTCTGTTACATCCTAAATGTCACAAGAAAATATAAAATATTTAAGAAAGTACACTGATGAAGTAGCTTCTATTGTTTCAGTTCACAAAATTGTTAGTTGAATCCAGTCTTGGCCTTAGTGGTTTCAGTGGATCTAGTTATTGTTAATAACTACACTCACGGAGCTTTATGGTTCCCTTACAAAAATTACGAAAAACGTATGAAAGTTTCCTATCTTTCTGTTTTTATACAGTAAGCATGGCTTTACTAGATAGATAGATAGATAGACAGATAGATAGATAGATAGATAGATAGATAGATAGATACTTTATTGATCCCCAAAGGGAAATTCAAGTAAATGGTAAATCATGGTGACACTGATACTATGCTCCTAACCACGGTACTAACATGGTATCCATAACACTTCAAAGTAGCTAGTGGTTTTAACATGGCACTTTACTGTAACCATGTTACTACACCATGGTTTTGTACAACACAATATTTATGATGCTAGTTGGGTATGAGGAACCATGTTTTTTTGCATAGGCCCATGTACCACCGTATTATCTTGGTTTACTATGATCCAAACAGAAAGCTCTTTGGTCATCCATTTACCTACATTAGTGGACAACTAATTTCACTAAAACGAGGTCCCAAACAAATCCACTTCCATAAGAAACCATTTAGTCCTTAAAGGAGAATTCAGGTGTGATATTGACCTAAAGTGTATTGAAACATGATACCGAGTGTGAACGTATGTCTCATAGCCCATCTCGGCTTGTCCCCTGCACTCCAAAATCTGGCGCTAGTTAGCCGATGCTACCAACAGCTTTTTCAATTGTGGTGCTTCTGCATCGGGCTAGCCATGCAAATAAATAACTGTTTTACACCATTTACGAGGCTCAATGTATCTCCACACTTAATTGGTAGACTTCCGAGGGCCCTGACATTTAAAACGAGACATTGAGAACTTTGAAAAAGCACTGGTAGTTTACTTACAAGACGATTTATACAGACAGTATCTTCACGAAGTTTAGCGTTTGCAGCCATCTTGAATTTAGTCACGATAAGTCGAGCTACAAGTAAGAATGAACAGGTATGATAAGGGATCAGATTCCAAAAATAATTCAGTGGAAATGCATGGATTCCAGTTGCTGCTACTGGAAGAAACTGGAATCCATGCATTTCCACTGAATTATTTTAGGAATCTGATCCCTTATCATACCTGTTCATTCTTACTCGTCGCTCGACTTATCGTGACTAAATTCAAGATGGCTGCAAACGCTAAACTTCGTGAAGATACTGTCTGTATAAATCGTCTTGTAAGTAAACTACCAGTGCTTTTTCAAAGTTCTTCGTTTTAAATGTCAGGGCCCTCGGAAGTCTACCAATAAAGTGTGGAGATACATTGAGCCTCGTAAATGGTGTAAAACAGTGATTTATTTGCATGGCTAGCCCGATGCCGAAGCATCACAATTGAAAAAGCTGTTGGTAGCATCGGCTAACTAGCGCCAGATTTTGGAGTGCAGGGGACAAGCCGAGATGGGCTATGAGACATACGTTCACACTCGGTATCATGTTTCAATACACTTTAGGTCAATATCACACCGGAATTCTCCTTTAACTATGGTAAATAACCATGGTTCTTTAAATAACCATATTTTTTTTTTGTTTTTTATGGTTAACCATGTTTATTTTGGTTTTACCTACAGTTAAACCTTAGTATGACCTTGGACATAGACCTGAGAAGTAGTAGTACTTGCTTTTTTTTTTTCAGCGACAAAAAAAATCATATTTTTTCTCAGGTTTATGACCAAGATAGGCTTTAACCACAGTGAAACCATGATAAAACCATGGTGAACCAAGATAGTCATGAACCATAGTTGGTTAACCATGAAAACCGAAAAGCCATGGTTATTTACCATAGTAAAGCCATGGTTCATTTTCATAAGAGGTTTTTAGCCCAAAACATGTCCAATCTTAGTGTCTGTCAGCATGTGAAATAGTGTATGTTAGTCTTTACTCCCTGAATTGGACAAAATACAGCTTCAGCATATAGTGTCAAGAATCCGGTGTGGTTCCCCCGACTCCATGAAACAAACCCCTGGTGTCAGGATGTTAGTGGATACTGTGCATTACAGACTCCTCTTCCGCGGACGGTATGCCCCAGCTGGGGTGGGTGCCACATGATCATGGGTATCATCATGGTCGAGACGTAGGAATGCACTTCCTATGGGACTGCAGTCTGCAGCACACGACTGGGTCTGGGAGTGGGAATGCTAGCAGGTGTGCGTGGAGAACAACCATGTGCAGATCTGCTTTCCAGACCTGCTGTAATTCTAAACCAATTGGAGATGGACTGATAACCCTCTGGCTTCCACCTTTACTACCGGTAAGCTTCCCTTGGAACAGGGTGGCAAGCTCTTGCCGTGAAGAAGGAAAAGCACAGGGTTTATTGAAACAGAAAAGCAAAGAAGAGGATGCTATTTCATGCCCACTTGAGGAAAGAGCTTTAAATGGAATCTTTCTCAGTTATGCCTCCAGCTCAGACACATGCCCTAACTTTACTTTTGCCGTGTTACAAATCCTCATGTCATATGAGGGCCAAACAGAGAACCAAAATGAACAGTTAACCATGTTCGTACTTTACAAATGAACAGTTAACCATGTTCGTACTTTACAAATGAACAGTTAACCATGTTCGTACTTTACAAATTAACAGTTAACCATGTACATAGTTTACAAATGAACAGTTAACCATGTATATACTTTACAAATGAACAGTTAACCATGTTCATACAGTACTTTACAAATGACTGAATTTGTTGTATTTTGTCGCTGATCTGTTATATCTCTATGCAGCGGCCTATCAAGTGCCCTGTTGTGTGACCCTAATGTGAAGCAAGCATGCACATCTGCAGGGGGGCATACTGACTGTTAGACGAGTGGAACCTGCCATGGCTGCTTCCTGGTGTACACTTCCTAATGGTGTTTTCAGATCTGACCTGTCACTGGTGTCGACAGTCCCGGCTGAATTTACAGTGAGCCGGTGCCACTGCGGGTGTGTGTGAGGAGAGTGAGCGCTGGGAGACCGCCACTGCCCCTCGACCCCTCGACCCCTGCGCTCCGCCCGCGCTGATTTATGGCCACGCAGGAGCCTGGCTGAGATGATGTATGGCCCCGGGGTTATTCTCGTCTCGTTCATATGGCAAATCTGTCTTGGGCCGCTGGGATCCATCACCCCGTCTTCTGACCAAAGCCATCGGTCCCTCTGCCCTCCCCAGCCTTCCCTATGACCGTTATAGTGATAATGTCTTGCCATTATCAATGTCTGCAGTACCTTTTGACACATAGACACCCTGTGCTTGTTTCGGTGAACTATATTTCCCATTCCTACTTCCTCCAGGTCAGTCGTAAAAAAAACCCTCAAAAAACTCACGACTGTGTGTGATTACAGGTTGTTGGGTGTCCCAGCAGACTTGTTGGCTGGCACATTGACTCTGAGCCCTCTGTGGTGTCCCAGCAGACTTGTTGGCTGGCACATTGACTCTGAGCCTCTGTGGTGCCGGAGTTGCACTGAAAGAACACAGGGATGTCCTCTGCAGGGATCTCCAATAATATCCTGCCATTCTCAAAATTCCTAGTTTTGGAATGTCAGACATTTCGAGTAGAGTCCGTAAGGCACACTCTAGTCTCACCGTACAGCACGGCCTTGGTGGACAGGTCACAGAGGGGACCGCGGTGCCAAGCGCCTGTTAATATTTAATGTGCAGAACGAAAAGATATGGCACGTATGTCTGACATGAAACCAATGCGGGTGACCCTGTTTGGGATGTTTGTACTGACACGAGGGAAGATGATGGGTAAAAATGGAAAAGTTTTAATTAGGAAATGCAATAATCATCATGCCGCCCCCTGTCACTCAGTGGGGGATATACTTAGCTCAGGAGTGGAGGGGGGGGGGGGCTGGAGCTGAGTTGCCCGGCCTTGCATCATGCAGCGCAGTATGACTGACCTCTCAGCGCGCGCGCGGCCTGTCCCCTGGCTCACACCTGATCCGCAGGTTAAAAAAGGCTCAGCATAGGTGTCGGATGAATCAGATCAGATCAGAGAGGAGCATTTTGACTGTGGCAGATTTAAAGAGAACTCAGTGTGCTATAATGATTAAACCTGGTTTAATGCCTGTATGCAAATTAATTTAAGTCAAGCAATACTGCAATCCTATTATAAGAAAATATACATAGTATGGTCTTTGATTTCATAGTATGGAAATAGTTTTGCCACAATCAAGTGAACACAAATGATGATGCCCACATCCCAATGTGAACTCTGTGCTGGTTTGACATGCCAACATTGCTATTGTATTAACAACTATTGAATGGAACTATTGAATACACACATGCTTGATTTATGTGAAAATGCTGTTACTAAGCGTGATTATGTAGTTTGGAACATTTTGGAAGGTTTCAGCATATATTAAACATAGGCTTTTGGATGTATGTTGGATGTATAGATACCTTGTTTAGTCTTTGCTCATGTTAGAAGTAGAATGACGGTATAACAGTTAATGTAAAACTAGAATGGCACATTCAGCAGAAGGATCCTGTACATTGTCTGTCTGGGTGGGCTACAGCTCTTCTGGAGGATTATGATGTGGTGCAACTGTCAAATAAATGTTGACCCCGGTCTGTCTGATTATCATTAAGAGACAGAAGCATGTGGCCCTCTCCAATCAGCTTCTGCCTTGGGTGCCCTGAGAACAATCTTGGCATTCATCTGCGGGCTGGCCTCAAGGTGTTAGTAAATTAGCCTGACTCACAGGCGTTAACATTTCACACGCGAGAGAGTGCCCAGGGCACTGCAGGATGACTGCACCTTGGGAAGGTCTGGATGAGGTCCAGTAGCCCCTCTACAGTACGTCTCCTAAAGCAATAGCCGCCACACTCCTGTTGATATACTGGTGTGCTAATGCCTGCAATTAACATAAATCACCCCTAATTTATTAAGGGTCCCTACCAACCGAATGTTGTGACCACTGAAAATTTGCCAGCAATAAAGCATTTCAGCCTGGGAGAATTGCTGTTTGGAACAGTAATTTGAACTGTGTTGAATGTCCCATGACCGATGGGCAATGTAAATGTTAGTAGTAAATTTTGCCATAAATTTGTACATGAATCAGGTTTCTAGCATGAATCACTTCAACACAGCTATTCCTGTCATTTGATTAAAGTTCAGCGCCCATGCTAGCAAGGCATGTGGTTGTAACTTAGCGTTGCTGTCTTTCTTTACATTATTGCACCCATAAATACCAGGAGAATCCAGGGCAGATCTCCTTGACAGCATATTGAATTTAGAGGTGTAGAGTCTGTTGTGCTTAGACTCAGTGTAGCAGTGTGGCAATTTACGACCTAAGACAAGAGAAGAAGAAGGACACAAGGTCACAGTAGTATTTACCAATAGCGCAAGACAGTCTAAATAGTAATAAACTGTTAGTGGTCTCTGAATAAAGAAATAATACTGGCTTGGTGTTTTAGATAACGTATAATTAAGTTGTATGTAGTAGGGCGATTTCAAAGTAACACAGTCAGCATTGCATATGTATACTAAGGTACATGTTTAAGTGCGAATTTAGAATTTGAGTAATTTAAATCATGTTAGAGCTAAAGCCCAGAACATCTGCTGGGTTCTGAGAAAGGCAGGTAGATCCTTGTGAATAGCTGTGCTGTGGGTCTGGGCCACCCAGACTGCCTGCTGTTTGCTCTCCTGATGCCTGCCCTCCTCTGGAGAACAAAAGGTGATGAGGAGGGGGACGCACAGGACCGAGTGTGAGGTGTCAGGCTTCAGCTGTCTGTGGATCTGCAGGGGAACATGGGAAGGGAGTGACAGTGTGTGGCTGTGAGGAGGAGCTGACTTTACTTTTGCAGCTATCCTGTCGAAGGTCCTTTGGTCAAGAGATGGTCTCCATGACCATACATGACAAGAGACAGTGATTTGCACCATGGTCCATCTGAAAGATTCTGTGACTGGCTTTTCCTATATTGCAGTTCACATAATGAACAAAGACATGAAGTAATGTTTGAGTCACTGTGCTGTGTACTGTGTATGGTGGCGACACAAGATGAATGTCAGTAATGTTGTCTTTCAGCCGGGCAGATCAGGTCAACGCTAGGAGGGATCAGCTTCTCTTTCAGCATCATCAGTAATCCAAGGCTGTTTATCACACCTCCTCCTTAGCCAGGTCAACAGGTCCAGATTCATAAACATGCCAAGAAGGGACTCAATTTACATTGCAATTTACAAGTTGTTAGCCTATATTACTTCTAAGATAAAGTAGTTCACAGAATAGATTTAAAACATTAGAGCTTTTTTGCAAACAAAATGTCAATTTGTGGCCAGATCCAAGCAAGAAAAACATCACCTCATACTGGTAATTACAACAATTTTGTGTGGATTTGTTTGTGTTGCAGCTAGTATAAAGACAATCCTGAAAGCAAAAAAATCGTACATGTTTGCTGCATGCCCTATTTGGATGTGGCATGGACATGGGAGTCAAAGCTACAGAGCAGATGGCAAACAAGACTTTTTGTCTGAGCTGTGCCCATATGGCTACAGTATGCCATATCAAACTCTAGATATCCCAATCACATTTACTGGGCAGACTGCCTGGAAGTATGTGTATGTTTATCCATACTACAGTGTATACAGTATGCTCAATGAAAAACATTTGCAACCATATAAACAAACAGTTCATTTTCTAGGCTTCCGTTTGGCTACTGTACTGCTGTTGCTTCTGTTGAGTTTGACACGTCACTTAGGAATCTAGGACAGTCAAAGGCAAATATGATAAATGCATCCTATATTTTTAGCTGTGTCAGTTGGACACATGAGCTTGTTCAGGGTCAGTGTCTTTGAGCTGAGGCTCCTGTGTCACAGAAGGCTCCGGATTTCCTCTGAAAATCAGGTGATGTGTCTCTGGGAACGGGGGTTGAGATGTGGTGAGGGGGAGCTAGCCTACTAAAGAAGTTTTAGTAGTATGTTAGCATGTCTGTTAGTGATAACACACAGATTTTGCCTTGAATCCTTTAGTGGGAATGTTTAGCCAAAATCAACACATTTTTATGGATTTCTTGTTCTTCTAGATATGAGGAATATTCCTTAGATATGAGGAGATGTTTGAAACATGTTTTGTGATAGTGATAGTAATACTTAAACCAATCCCTCCCAAATCTCCACTATTTACAGCAGGATCTGCAGTCACCCTTATTTGGTCCTGTACACACACATTGTACCACTGAGGGTGAGTTTAGACTGCTTCCTGGTTTAGGGAGTCACTCTGGAAATTCAGTATTCTTCCAGAAAAAGCCAAGACAACAATGAGCCTCTTCAAAAGAGACTAAGCAAGCTATACATGTCTTTGAATGCACTGAAAAAAGTGAGGATTAAGGTCAGCTAAACCTCGACCCAGGCTCTCAAGTCCACTCAAGGGAATGACCAAGAGAGGCTGGACAGCATTCTGATGAGGGATAATATTAGTCATGGGACAGTATGGCTTAAGGATAGCAGAGATGGGAGCGCAGGATGGCTTAAGGGCAGGCTGGGATGGGAGCGCAGGATGGCTTAAGGATAGCAGAGATGGGAGCGCAGGATGGCTTAAGGGCAGGCTGGGATGGGAGCGCAGGGCTCTCAGGGCTCACTACAGTGTTGAGAGGCAGCAGCTCAAGCAACAGTCTCCTCAGACTTAACATCATAACGTCACCCTCACATATGGACCTTGCAGGACACTCATGCCTTGAAAGTGTGTGTGTGTGTGTGTGTGTGTGTGTGTGTGTGTTTGTGTGTGTGTGTGTGTGTGTGTCTGTGCGTGTGTGTGTGTGTGTGTGTGTGTGTGTGTAGAAGTGTCTTTGATGTTTTAGGAGTGCCAGTTTTCCAGATTGATAAGGACTCATTACTAAAATATACTAAACTATACTGAGATGATGACAGTGGACTGTCTGTGGACACATCTGTTAAGAGGTGAGGTCAGCCTGGTCAGCCAGCATCCGCTCTCACTCTGACACGGCTGTTGATCACAGAGGGAATGGACACTTAATGGTCTCCTATTGTTTTGTGGCTGCCACAACCATTGGCCTGTCTGGGTTTGTGACACTAACCTTACAGATTGGCACTCCATCTATCAGAAAGAGAAAGAGAGAGAGAGAGAGAGAGAGAGAGAGGGAGAGAGAGAGAGAGAGAGAAAGAGAGAGAGAGAGAGAGAGAAGGAGAGAGAGAGGGAGAGAGAGAGAGAGAGAGAGAGAGGGGGGGGGTAGTGTGGGGGTGGGAGCTAGCTAAGCATGACAGCCTTTTAAAATGATATGGGACCCCAGGAGTGGCACCTGCACTATATCCCCCATTAAGAGGTGACCCCTTGAACCTCCCCTCCTTCTCTGTAGCGCTGCGTGAACTCGTTAGCCCCGCTCAGGGGTCAATGTTTGTCATGACTACATTTTTGTGGAGGAAATCAGATAAAATCCCAGAGGACCGGAGAGGCCAGGACTTCCAGCATGCGGTTGGTACTTCACTGAGACAGATCAAGTTGCTCTCCTGTTTGTTGGCTTTGTGGAATCCCCTTTTCCTTCTGTTTCTCCAGAGCTTAGCGAGCCAGGGGGAACGCTCATTTGAACTGAAGTCTGACCCATTGTACAAAGAGCGTTTGCTTGGAAGACCTGCTTTGCCAGTTTAGCTGGAGTCATCGTGTTTCCCTTGTGTCAACAGGGGGCAACAAGTTGAAGCCTCAGCCGTTTAGGCTCAACTGGGCTTGGATCTCCCTGGAGAGAGAGTTCTACCTGGTGGATGAGGATGCCAAGTTTCTGGAAGTGACGCTAAAGCGCAGAGGGTACCTGGGAGAAACCTCATTTGTCAGTGAGTATCACCTATGGTAACATTCCAACAACCCTGTATCACCTATGGTAACATTCCAACAACCCTGTATCACCTATGGTAACATTCCAACAACCCTGTCAACAAACTGCCACAGTTATGGTCAAGCATGTGTGTCAAACAATTCAATAGTACAGTGCACAGTGTAGCATATGAACGAATGGACAGCTGTTGTGTATTTCTAGACAGAATTCTGCATGCCTAATGGCCTTGCAGTGGCCTGTGTGAACTAGGTGCCAAGTGGTGTCTTTCACAGGTCCATTTGTGTAACCACTCTGGCCAAAGTGCCATAGAGTCAGTGTGTCTGAGATGCTCTGAGAGCCTCGGAGTCCTTTCTTTACCTTCCCCATGTCTGAGTCATCTCCTGTTTCCTGTCTGGGAGAGGATGACTGTGATTGATTTAGGGAGCAGATAGGGGTCAGAGGTCAGACACACACAACATTCTAAAGCTGACTTTGACATTCCATAGCCCTGCTCAAGCAGAATAGCATTATCCTCAAATTTGCCATTTCTTGTAGAATATGTATTGATTGCTTAACATTAATCTCCAGGCATTGACACCAAGGATGGCACTGCAGAGAAGGACAAAGATTTCAGGGGCAAGGCCCAGAAGCAGGTCCAGTTTAACCCAGGTCAGACCCGGGCCACCTGGCGAGTCAAGATCTTCACAGACCACGAGTTTGAGACGTCCGAGACCTTTGATATCCAGCTGTCCGAGCCAGTGATGGCTGTGCTTGAGTACCCAGACACAGCCACCGTGGAGATAGTGGACCCTGGAGATGGTGAGTCTGAGAACAGAGAAAAATGACATTTCAAAAGGCCAGCCATGTTGATCACCACGCCCGCGTCTGTCCCTCTCCCCTCCAGAGTCCACAGTGTTCATCCCCCAGGCGGAGTACCACATAGAGGAGGACATCGGAGAGCTGCTGGTCCCTGTGCGCCGGACTGGAGACGCCAGCCAGGAACTCATGGTGATCTGCTACACACAGCAAGGTCAGCCTTCCTCTTCCACCATACTGCCTACTGATCAAAACAGAAAGGCATCACTGTATCTGCTATTCTCTCTTAAAGAACAGCATTTTGTCAATCAAGCTGTCAATCATAGATGTGGATTGTTGGATTTGATGGATTGTTTAGCATTATACATTACTATAATGTGATAAAATCCCAAACTTTAATTCAGGCAGTGCCACGGGCACCATTCCCAGCACGGTCCTGTCCTACTCCGACTACATCACTCGTCCTGAGGACCACACAAGTGTCTTGCGCTTCGACAAGGACGAACGTGAGAAGTCCTGTCGCATCATCATCATTGACGACTCCCTCTATGAGGAGGAAGAGAGCTTCAATGTGTCGCTGAGCATGCCCATGGGAGGCCTAGTGGGCGCCAACTTCCCCAGTGCCCGCGTGGTCATCCTGGCAGACCATGATGACGGTAAGTGCCAGGCCCATACCAGCAGGACGCTCAGGTCACTAAGTCTAATTAATGATCAGTTCCCATTTACACTGCATGCCCCTGGGCATGCTCAGATGCCTGTACAAAGAGACTTTACTATTGTACTTTGAACCCACAGCAATGTTTAATATGGATTCTAGGTTAGGGCTGTAGTTAGCATATTACACATTAAAAACTACAGTTTAGTGTA